>NC_138828.1:19696841-20441841 GCF_965183815.1 Platalea leucorodia
GCAGGCCCAAAGCACCCAGACTCACAAAATACCCGCAAAACCAAATGAAACCACACCAAACCTAAATGACAGAATTAAAGAATTCATCAGCACAAAGCAGCACTTACGCAGCAACACTGAGAAACCCAACCAAAAGCTGTCCTTGTCAATAAGTAATGCTTCATTTGCTATGCTCAGCACCTGCCTAGTGCTACAACAGGTTGTTCCTGAAGGGATGGGTGCCAGGTGAAACAGTGCAGAAGTGACAGAGGTGCATTCAAAGGAGAAAAAGAGCCCCGTTTATGAACTTTCTGTTTGGCAGGAAGCTTCTCATTGGCTGCAGGGTTGAGGAAAAAAGCAAAAGGTTAGAGCAGGTGAGAAACAGCTCCTGGGATCTGTTCCTGGCTCTGCCATTGACTTGACAACTACTCTTTTAAGCCACAGATCAGCTTCCCTGCGTGTAAACCAGGGTTTCCTTCCTCAGAGGGCTCCTGTGAAGCCCTATTTAATTAGCACCTATGGAAGTGCCCTTAAGGCTTCAGCTGCAAAGTGGTACAGATGGGGGGGGCGGAACTGAAAGGAGGACTGAAGCTTTTGCTGTTTCCAAACAAAGCCTTGTGTCTGTCTTGAGGATTTGCTCAGCTTCTTATAAATCATTTAATTAGTAACTCTTGATATCCAATGTTGCAATGCTTGTCCATCAGCTGCTTATTTTAGGCTCTGCACGCAACAGAAGAGGGCTACTAAAGGTATCCAGTAGTTCTTGGGTGATAGCAACAAAACTGACCAAATCAGACAGCAACTAAAACACAGGAAGGGAAGAATAAAAGAGCAATTTTCAACAAGAAAAGGAACTGCTAAGAATAAGCTGCACTAAGATCAGTGCTATTTACTATATTCAGTATCCAGAAACTATAGCTGGGTAGCGAAGACTCGGGGAGAGTGTGAGAGGAGGTTAGATAGTATGCAGTGTCAGAGCAGAGGACATCTGCAAATAGCAGCAAGGTTATTTAATTTGGACAGAACTTAAGTTTAATTCTAAATAATCTACAGGCTTGTATTAAATTTTTTATTTAATGGAAATACCTGCTGTTTGATAATACCAGTCAGAAACACTTTTTTTAATGCATTAACCAAATAGAAAACAGTATTGGTAAATTCCTTGCATATCTTTACATAAAACAGTTCATGTGCTTTGCTTCTCTGCTTCAGAAATGACAGAGCGGAAGAGTACTGAAACTGCTAGCGAAAAGTTCTACTGCATTTCTTGGTAAAGTGATTAATTAAAAATAAGTAATACCCAGGAGATGACCTCAACAGAAGATGCACATATGCATGTGTGATAGCCACATACATATAGGTGTGTGTATTTTGGAAAGGATATAGGTGTATAAAAGGTATGTATCTTCATGTTATAAGGGTGTGAATTAGTCAACAATCCTGAAGGCTGATTAAATTCAGTGGCTATTTTTTACATGTATTGTTGTGACTGAGTTCCACTGAGAAAACATTTTATTCTAATCACTTTTATTCTCCCAGCCGAGTACTGATATGGCATAGACCCTTTGAATAGTGAGCATGTCGGTAAGGAGTACAGCATCTGAATTTATAAATAAAACAGAACCGTTTAGCAGTTCTGTGGCATAGAAAGAACAGAAAAACAAAAACTACCATATAAGATTAAATTCAATGTTTATGTGTGCATGTGGACATGCATATGTTGTTTGCACATGTTGCCTACATATTTATGTAACACATACATGCACACCTACACACAAATCTTTCCACTCAATTCAGCACTACTAGCGCCTTAAGCAGATAGGTTTGGACGCTGTGATCTATGAAAGATAGAAGTCAACTAGAGAAAGCATTGAGAAAAGCAGTAAGTTCAAAAGATTGAAAGATGCAGGTAGTGAAGTTCAAAGGAAGGAAGACTGATTAGGGATGCAATAATGGAATTTACGTGAGCTAAAAGCTGCCATAAAGAAAGATGGAGGAAACTGTTCTCCATGTTCTCTGGAGACAGGACAAGAAATAACAGTCAACCTGCAGCAAAAAAAAGATTTAGGCAAGACAATAAAAAAAGCTTTTTGAAAATAAAGAAGGTATCCTACAGAGGGTTTTTTTTTGGAACAGGCAGCAGAAGTATCTGTTGGGAACAGTTTTAGACACAGTTGATTTTGTTTGTTGGACATAAGCATGAGGGGCACTTGAGGTTCCCCTCAAGCCCCACATTTCAAGCTTGTATGTTGTATTAACTAATTCTTCACAGGACAAGAGGAAGCACTAAATGACTGACACCCTGATACACAGGCACTCCGAATAGCCTGCACTATCAATGGGCAACTGTTATCCTTGGTGCTGTCAAACTTCAGCTGTCTCCCCAAAAGCTGTGATCAAGAAATCATGGAAACTCATCTCCAGCTTGCTTGCTATGATTATTGATAGAGCGCCAAATCTTAGCCTTCTGAATGCTTGCCAAGAATACAGACCAACGAGCAATATCTGAGTCTCCCTCATTTCCCTTATGCTCAGAACTGGTGATTCGTTTTACCTCATTCTTTCAGTATTTCATTCAGTTGAAAAAAAATAAAGTGAGGCACACAAAGTGATGAAAAACAGGAAATCCACTGTTTCATAAAACAGCCTCATCTCAGAGCAATTTTTAAATAGTTGCTCTATTTGTTTGTGCCTAACAATCCAAAAGCAGTCAAAGGGGAACAGCAAAAGAAAGACAGGTAAGAAATGGCGATTTTGTACGTTTGTAAATGTTTTACATAAACAATAAAAACCTTCCACATAGGAAAAACAGAACATGGAATGCACAAAGAAATCCCTGGGTAGTTAATTCCTGAAACCAGCAACTACAATGTTTTTTGATCATGAATCAGACTGCAGCCACCATTCTGTAGGGGAGACAGATTTAAGAATGAGGATTTATCAGATACTGGTCAGGGCTCCGGATTTCTTTTCAGTGGTGGTTTGGTAAATTAAATCTACAAGTCCTATACTTTGTTTGCTACTGGGCAAGAACACAATGGATTGTTTTCAATATCTCACTTCATCGATGTCAAAATCCAGGTGCAGCGCTAGCACTGTAATATTACCATCCAGCACTCTATTAACTTCCTCCATTGTTGCCATGTTTCCCCTTGTCCTGTCAGTTACCAACGATGCATTCTTGTTCTAACATTGTTAGCTCAGCAGTAAGTGAAAAATGAGAATGCAAAAAAAAAAAATCTCTGAAAATATGCAGAGGACGCTGAATTAAATGATTTTACTTTGAGGAAAGGCTCTGCAGAAGGTAGTTTTACCCATAAACGCTACTGGAACACTGCTCAAAATCTGGGCACTTCAAGTCTGCCAGTGAAAGCGTACCTTTACAAATACGTATTTCTGTGTACTGGCAGTCACAGTTTGCATTTGTGTGAAAAGACTGCTGATGTGAATTTTCCTCAGATAAAATTTAGTTGCGATTTTTTTGTGACAGTACTTTAAGAATCTGTGTTTGAAGACAACTTTCCTGTCTCATCGACATTGTCAACCAAGCTTGTCAGCAAGCTGTTCTAATGTTATCAGACTTCTGAAAGGATAAACTACCAGAGTAGGTACCAGATGCTTACATAGGGGGGTGCAACGTTGCATGTCCAACAGATGGATACGTACTAACATCACCAATTTTGCTTATATCAACTGGCAGAGTATCAGTTCAGTTATTCATTCATAAGCAGTATAATAATAATAGTGTGAGATAAGCCTCCCCACCTACAGGAATATAATCTATAACCACAGTTCTTTCCGTAGAAAATACCAGGACAAGTATATCTCAAATAGCAAGCAGACCAATTTTTAAGTATTAACATGACACTGAAGTGCAGTTAATCGAGGTCAACCCATTAGAAGCACTGGATTTCATAAAAACTTCTTAATTGGTCTACATAACTGCAAGCGTAGCCCAAGTGCTTCAGCTATCTCCATTCTCTTTTTGTCAGTACAGAAAATACATCAAAGTTATTCAATGGGGCTGAGTACCTGAAGGAGAAGGCTGTCCTTTTACTACGCCATTTTTAGTCTTTTCTTCAGAATTCATTACTTCTTTGTAGATGAGTTCTGGAAGAGACAATTGCAACAGTTACAAACAGGAACCAGTGCCTTTGATCAGGAACAAAACAACTATCACGAAACACAATGTCGTAGCCCTCCCATGAGCTCCCTAGGTCTGCCCTACATTGACTTCATGAGTCTGACAGCTCTACTCGCCTAAGACCTGTCTTCCATTTCCCTTCTCTCCTATCATCTCTTTTTGGAGCTGAATTGAGGCAAATAGGGTTAAACTAGAACACATGAATTCTTTAAAGCTACACTATCTAGAAATGAAGCAGCATGGTAATACAGTGCTTTTTACTGTGGGTAAAATTCTGATGCATCGTCCTGCTGAACAGTATTTTGTTCTCCAGATGACATCCTAAGATTTCAATGAAGCACTGGAATCTGCACCTCCTGTGTTAACATTAACCCATGTAGATAATGATAGTCCTCAGGACATTTCTTATATTTTCGCTACCAAAGCACCAGTTCGTAGGGCTAGTGTCAATTCTTCATGTCAAAGAAATTCTTTTGGTTTTACACAGACACACTTGGCGGTGGGATGTGGCCATTTTGCCACTGAAATACCCCTTCACATATAATTCTAAATGGCGATTACCTTTCCATTCCTCAATTGTATGTTCCCTTTCATCCAGCTGTTTATCATATATCTGAGGAGGAGGCTGCAGGAGAGAAAAAAAGCTATTTAGTTGATCGTCTGTTACATTGTAAATAACTAGGAGTAATTATTTAAGTAAAGATAAATTCTTTCTCCCTCTTTGTTATCCATCCTGTATATGCCAAAACACATGAAAACACATTTGAATATTAAAGGAATTAACACTTCTGGAATTCAGCTCTTTGTGTAGCAGAAATCCATATACTTCTCCCTTTTCCTCTTTTAAACAAGAGGCACAGTTGCTGTTGAAATAGAACCCAGGTCAACAATGTCACTGTGCTTATACTGAGCCCAGAAACTCCACACGCAGATTGTTTGCACTGGCAGAGAAAGTACTGTCAGAGTACCAGACAAATGCCAATCCCAACTAATTAGTAGTAATATTACTATATTAATTTTTAAGTTGCCCTTTAGACATCACACTTGCTGCTATGTAAACTTCTCAGAATAACTCTAATTTCGAAGTAAATCTCCCTGCCAGGATTTCTGATCCGTGTTCCAAATTCCAGTATACAGATTTTTAATTAACTTTGGTTTGACCAGAAATGTTTCTTTTTTTTTTCACTTTTATTTTTAGTTGATGAGAATCTCACAGTAGTAGCAGATCCTGGAATTTACTGAGACAACTAGAGTTTCCGAGCGCCTGAATACCTGCTTTCATTGGGCAACTAAGCCATGTGTTCATTGTCTCTCCTGATGTTAGCTGCCAAATACAGCAGCCAAGCAAGCCAAGCAAGGCAGAGGACTCTATCCTCCTTCCTTCTAGTGAGAAGCTTCAGCATCCTAGGTAAGAGTATCTAATGAAGATGGAATCAAGATCTAGTATACTTTTCTCACTCATAAATATTTCCTCTAACTTTCATCTTGGGCACTCAGCCATTGCGTCCCTTTCAAAACATCCTACTATTAAATGCACATTTACCAAGCTGTTTTCTGATTCACTAAGAAGTTGAGAATTTGCTCTCAGGACTCTCAACACCATCAGTCCATTAAGCTATTTGCATGCTACAGATACAACTGAGAAAGTAATAGCTCAGTGACATAATATGGACTAGGAAAATTATATGATTACTGACGTCCACTGAAAACAAGAGAATTTCCTACAGAGTGACAGTTGTATTGGGGCTAAAAGACAAGGGAATTAGGTGAAGTCCTGGATTGCCAAGTCTCATACCTGAGAAGGTGCCGAAAGGGAACCTGAAACATTTGCTGTGAGTTAAAGTGAGTGCCAGGCCTCAGCAAGGTACCTGAGGTTTTGCTACATCAGCAAGGTAAGACACAACCACATAAGAAGTCTGAGTCCAAAACCAATGCAGCTGTTCTCTTATTCAGCATAACAACCCTTCTCAGTCCCTTCCAGTCAGTCCTGAAGCTGAAGATAGATTCAACCAAAATCAATGCAGGCTCCATGGGGACTCCATGTTTGTGATATTAGTAGCTGAACGCTACAAAAAAGTGCAGATGAGCCTCACCATTGACTAGCGGGATGTGGTAAGTAAGCTTCAGTCCTCCGGCCGAGCCTGCCGGGCTATGGCTCAGCCACTCAGCCAGCCCTGCAGCATGCATTTTCTATGGGGGAGGAAAGCAGAGAAAGCTGGCAAAGACAAGGAAACCCTGGGGGTCTAGGAATTTACAGGAGACTTACAGGGGCTGTCAGCTCTACTACATAGCTGGCTCTTGGCTTTTATGGTAGCAGTACGGGAGGCATTTGGCTGAGCTGTAGTCTGCATCACGGCAACAGACCTGCTGCTTCCCCGTCAGGTGGAAGGAAAGCAGGTAAACCAAGTTGGACAAGAATATCCTGCAAGTGCCTTCCTTTCTAAAAATTTTAGGGAGGGGCTTACAAAAAGCACAGGCTGTGGGTAAAATTGCTCCCACCAAATGTAAATGGTCTTTTTACACCTTCCATAGAAAAACACAGGTATTTCTCCCCCAGCCAGAAATAAGAGGATAGATTCCTTCACTACTTCAATTCCCAAACACAAATTATAGAATCAAAAAGAACAAGTGATCAGATGCACATTCCTGTCCTCAGTTCACACAACCACAAAATCTTTGGCTTATGTCTCTTCTATTTCAGCTACATCTTAAGCAGGCATAATTGGCTAATAGGTAACAAGAAAAGCAGCAGTAATTATTTCCTGGATTAACACATACTGGAAATGAAGACATTTTCCAGGGAGAGAGCCCAGAATAATCTAATTCGTTACCAAACTCCTATTTTACTATGAAGACAATCAAGGAAGAGCAACCAAACTCTCTACTTCACACACCGCAGGATACCAGAAACTGCACCTGCAGAGCATTCTACTGCTGTACCAGTGTTTATACTGTGGAGCTTTATTTGTGAGCTAGCAGAACCCGCAGCTGTAAAACATGGCTCTCAGCAGGAACACAAGACCCAAGGGTAACAAATATTCAGCATAGTAATGACCTGAATAAATCCCTCCTCTTCACACAGGCAGGATCTAACATCTAAAGCCTGTGCAGAACATAGGTGAATGGAGCTCCACTGAGAGGCCAGGCCAGCGCTCTCACGCTGGGAGAAGTGAAGCTTTCCCATCTTAATTCCCCGATATAAGGAAATCACCGCTTTTGACATATTTTCATCGATTCAAGGCACAGAACTGAGCTGAGAATACCGCAACAGTTTCAGGAATGAATTTATTTTCCCACGATCCTCATTAATCTTAATGAGAACCACAAAGCTTAACACATTGTTATCAACCTAGATAATCCCCTCCAGGCTGACTGCCCATTTTCTGCTAACTTGTTTGTTTGGGGATTTTTTTTTAACCCGTTTCTAAAATTAGAGGGAGTAAGAGAGGCTTTTAACACAAGTATTGTCACAGCAATGGAGCAGACAGAGCAGCTGCCATATCTGGGTCCTCCTGGGCACCTGATTTCAGTCTTGGTGCAAAGGCTGGCCTAGAAATGACTTTGCTGCCTAACTCAAATGCCTTAGAAAATGACTGAGTTCATCATTATTAATTTTCTATGTGGATGCAGCTGCAGTATTATAGACATTCTTATAAATCCTTCATACAGCACATCCCAACTGAGAATTATATGGTTTAGTTTGTACGGGTTTCAGAAAAAGTATAGTTAAACTAGCATTAAATCAGGGTGTGGAACAAGCCTATGGGTGGCAGCATCTAGCTTCAGTTTAAGGTAGCCATTTTCTCCCCAAATCAGATTGATCTGTAAGCAATTGCATTGGCAACAATAACAAAGAATAGAATCTATTTTTGGATGCAGAAGAGAGGGAATGAATTATATTTTGCTTGTAGATATTAAAATAATAGTTTGTTGTTTCAGTGGTTCTTGGCTTTTACAAATGGATTTTAAAAATATTTTTGCATTAAATTTAACATTCATTGAATATAATAGAAATGAAAAAAAAAAAAATAGAAAACATCCATACAGACATTTTTCTAAAAAAACCCAAACAAATGAACAAACCCCCCAACAACAACAACAAACAAAACCCAAAACCCACAAGACAGGTTTTTTTTCATGTGGTCAGATAAACATCAGGAGACTACTGGATTTGCTAAATACTGTTCTCATATCCAGGGAGGAAAAGCTTTTCACTAGGGAAAAAAGCAAAACATACATTCAGGCTGATGGATTCTCACTTTCCCAAAGCAACACGGAGTGGTTCGTATGCGGCTGCTAGAAAGCAAAGGGCATGGGCTGGAGCTCACATTTGAACAAATCCTGCCATCTCTGTCCCTGCCTCTGCAGAGCTAGTGTCAGCACAGTGGAGATCTTGGGATGAGCTGTTTTTAGAAAGCTTGGCAGGAGTAAGGCTTGATCCTGCATCTGTTCCCAGAATTGCAGGGTCTGGAGCAGTAGTTGTGGAACAGAGTACAAGGCAATGACAGAATTAGCAATATACAAATAACAGAGGCAATGGAGGCTGTAAAAATTAATGGTGTGAGGTTAAACAATTTGTTAAATGGCTCAGATCCTCATAACAGGTGAATATAAAAATTCCTTTGTGTTTTGCTACAACCTAGGTTGTGTTACTGATACCATTTATATATTTATTTTTGCAGTGCAAGCCAAAGTACACTAGTGTGCTGTCACCAGAGGCCTGAAGTCTCTTTAGCTAAAGAAGAAGGCGTCACGGGCCTTGGATTTCACCCTGTATTGCCCAGGGACTACACAGTGGGCTGGACATGATCTCAACTATGGATAATGGAAGAAGAGCTGCCTCTGTACCCATTCATTCCTTGGACTCTTTGCAGAGCCTTTTGGAAAACTCCACACATAGTATGCATCAAAGAATCTGTGGTCTGAGCTGTTTCTGAACAGCTGGACTTGAAGAATACCATGCAGCAGGAATCAAGATTACTTGGCTACACACAGATGCCTGAACAGCTTGCAGATACATACAAGAGCAAGCTGGAAAAAGCTTTAGTTTGGTTTGGAAAAGAAAAAGAAGAAAAGAAATGCCTCTTTCTTCTCTAACCACTACTTCTCACTGACATTAACAAAGATTGCTGCAGAAGCTGTGTTCAGCTTCCATAATTAATCAGCTATAAATGGATAGATGTTGCTGACTAGAGGAAATACTCGTGCTTGTGTACAGAGCAGAGCTGCACACTTGTTTTGTGAGACAACAGATGTGCACCGTCGACCTCTAAGCAGAAAACCAAACTCTGTAACTGATTGCTAAAAAACCCCTGTGGCAGATCACCAAAGAGTTTAGATCCAACACCTGTACACACAGGGCAGAGCGAGAGAAAAGAATACCAGAAAAGACACACAACAGCCTTGATTTTGCCATGAAGTGTCATATGTAGTGAGGGTGACACCTTTGAAGTGTTGTTTGCCAAGGTCACAGAGCTCTCCAGCAGCACTTCTCCATCATCATGGATGCTCAGCACTCACAGGTAAAATAAGAGACGGGTGATTTTTTTTGTTTTCTTATGACAAACTGTGAAACTCATTTGAACAGATTGTATTTAACAGCTGGTTGTAGATAGTTTATGCAGGGCTAAGAAGACACAGCAGCAGTTTCTGTCCTGGACAGGACCTCAGTCTGAGAACCACAAACAAAGCTCTCTTCCTAAACATTGTAGGAAACAGCATCACATTAATAAAAGGTAACACACAGGTTGGCATGCACAGAAAAATGAGTGATAATTCACAACTCAGCCCCTCGTGGGTGGTCTTAGATGCAGAGATACCCCAGTGAAATGTAAATCCTATGAAAATAAAACCAATAAGGGAAGCAGTGTGAGTTACAGTGAATGAAACCCCACAAAATCTATCACTGTTGTAAAATTCTGTCAATATAGAGAAATGCTTAAAAGGAATATTTTTAACATCTAATCTTTCCGTTTTCTAAGAAATCTCTCCTAATGGGTGGCATATGTCAGATAACACGCAATAACTATAGGTACAGTAAAATCTAAGATGAATTTTGAAACCAGTTAATAGAAAACATCAGATAATAATCTATGGCAAATTTTGCTACTAGATTTGTTCCCATGGAATGGAACAATACTCTTCCCAAGTAGGAACCGATATGAGATCACATGGGTATTCAAAAGGTTCCAAAACAAAATCAGTTATAGGTGAAGAAAAAACGTACAAGATTAAGTCCTAAATAATTGCCCCTAAACAGCAAAAATACTTCTAAGATAGCATCTTCCAGAAATGTGCCAAAAATACTTGGTTAATTTTTCATGAAATAACATAATAATTGAAAAATTAAGGGGAAGAATAGTAAGCAGCCACAATCTTGCATAAGAATGTGACTTTGATACGGATAAGTAGGTATCTCTCCCATTCAACATTATTTCTAATGCCAACAATATGGAAGGAATTAGACTGGAGACCAGGCAGCTCAAGCCAACACAGTTGTAGAAAACAACCAGCACAAGTGTTCTGAAATTTGATTTCAGAGCCACCCAGGTGGCAATGCTAAAGCTATTCTAAAGCACGTGTCTAGGGATCCATTCTGTTCACAAACAATTTAAACGTTTTAGGATAAAAACAGTGACATGCATATAGGTAGCATCACATAAACATTAGGGGAGATATGAAAAACTAAATATCAGATTCGGGATTTATTCACAGATCATCTCAATGAAGGATAAGAATGTATAGCAACTTCAAAAAAAGGCAACTGTGTAAACGAAAACAAAGTCTCAAGCACAGCATTTTCAGACAAAAAAACAGAGAAGCGAATATGTCATCAGGGAGATATTATCTACAATAAACAGGACGGTCTACACGTGGAGGCAAGAGATGTTGGAAGTGTCTTCTTTCCTAAAAACAGAACAAGAGTACTTTGAGGGAGAAAAGGTATCGTGTGACTCATTTATTCATGATAATAGTTCAAATGCTGTTATGTAGGTAAAGTAAATATCATAACATGGGAGTAATAAACATTTGTTTAAAAGTGGAACCGAGACAGTTTCTGCATATAACATACAGAAAGAAGGAACCTTTAACTGAAATATAAAACAGTGAAGTAAGGTCTATAGGTTCCTATTCTGATTTTACAATAGAGTTCCTGTGTAATATTAGTAAATAATACTTTTCCCCTTTGAACTCTGTTTTCCCTACATATAAATTAGGTGTGAAGATTGATAACAGATTTCAACAGATCCTAAAATACTGGGAATTCCACACAATCATAAACACACATTATCTCTATGTCTTCGTATTTTTTAAAAGCACGTATTTTAGTTATAATTGGTTGAATACAGAAATTATCTTAACTGTGAGTAACACTATTCAAATTAATTTCAAAGCAACGATGTATGCTCTGGAGAACCTAACACTGTGACTTTATTATCAAAGACGCTGTGGCAAGCTGAGTGGGTTCAAAAGAAACTGGCTAACTAGGTTCGTATGTTAGACGTAAGAATTTCCTCTAAATCCAAAATCTAGCTTACCCACTTGCTCCACAGGTAAGTTTAAAAACTGTGCAAGGCCTGTTTCTAAATGTAAATATGATGACTGTTTCAGAGCTATTGAGGGCTTTGGATGTGTTTTGTTTTTATGCAGAAGTCTGTGGGAGACTCACAGCGCTGTTTGTGTAACCTGCTGCTGTTAGTGACCAGCAAGTACCACATCTAATAACATACGATCTTCCTTTCTGTATCAAGGAATCACAACATGGCATTTAAGGCTGACCAGAGGATTTTAATGCTGTTACACATCAGGGGAAAAGGGTATTGCATTCCTACCACTTCCCGTTTGTGTTACAGTCTTTGCCCATTAGAATGAGACTTAATAGTTTTATTGCCCCCACACAGCCTGTGAAAGACCATAAACTTTTAATAGACTTATAAAAAGGGACTGTAACTGTCTTACTAGTCTGCTTTTTAACTGGACAGGGCTATTTTATCTGTTCCCTTCACATTCATAATGCTGTAAATCTGGGCAGACGTAGAGGGTCATTACCTCCAGGTTAAACTTAGACACCAAATTCTCTGCTTATTCCCTGAACGGTCTTCAGTGCTCTTCATGGTCTACTCCAGCACACACTAACACTTTATGATATTGCAACAGGTCACTTCAAAATTTCTGTCACATTAAATGCTTTCAGTTACCTGTCCTCCTAGGCCTCTGAACCAAATTAATACTGTACAATAGATGCCTAGCTGCTTTTGATGAAGCCATTTACTGGGGAGAAGGAGTAATCTAACTAGACAGCTAAGTTAACTAAATCCCCCTTAATGCTATACTGGTTGAAAATGCTATCTTGTTTAATAGTTCTGTGTCCTGATTTCTGTGTTATCCCTACTGTACAGGGTTATTGATAGCGGAAGGAATCCTGCCTCATGTTACACACTATGGGAGGAGGACTCAAAAAAAAACCAACCAAAAAACAAACCACCCCACTACCAAACCTTGTCATATGATGAAAGACCTCACTCTGTGGAAAAGCGCTTATCAAGTCCTACAAAAGAGAGAGCGCAGTGAACATGGGCAGATGCAACACAGTACAGGCTTCTAAGTCCCAGTGGGACAATCAGGAAAAATACTGGGAAGCTAAGCACAATGCAAGTGACCAAAAGCATCTCCATCACTCATTTTCGTATCGCTCCCTTGTCAGGTTCCCTGGCCTGCACATTTGCCGGGCAGTCTGTGAAAAAGCAGGGTGGCTTCATAGGGCCTCGTCATGCTGCAAATCCTAAAGGAGAATTCATTAAAGAGACAGCTGGTCCTCTGCAAACTTTCCCTAAGGAAATGACAGAATATTTGTCTTTGCTAGTCCATCCTTTCTCCCACTCCTCCCTCCACTCCATCCTTGCCTGCTCACTTTGTAGTCAATAGGTAAGGCTCCTATTCTACCCTCTGGCACCTTGCCCATGCAATAGATGCAAATCTCTGAAGCTGTGAGCTAGTGGGGTGAAGTACTCATCTAGGAAGAGACAAGACCTGTGTGGGGAAGGCAAAGCAAAAACTCTGCTTAGTACCTGTTGTCTGTGATACAGAAAGACAAAATGTAAAATCTGGCTTATGGCTTTTCTTCTCCCTTCACCAGGAATCAACAGAGCTATTACTTGAAACCTAATAGACAGATACATCCTCAAATACAATGTACTTCCTTGTGTAAAGTAAGAGAGGAAAAGATAAGGAACACTGCAGTACCTAGTAAGCTTCTGTAAAGTGCTTCTGATCCCTCTGCCCGCCAGAGGAGTTCTGATCTGCCTGTTCATCACACCCGGAGGGATGTAATTCAGCTCGGGTCAGAACCCAGACAACAGAGAACTGAAGTGTTGAGCTTTTATTGAGTCAAAGACAACCAGTCTTTTCTTAAATTTCTGTCTCTAAAGCATTGTTCTCACACAGGCAAAAGAAATTTACGCACCTTGGATGAGACCAGTTGCAGAAGCCAGACTCTGACACAAGAGAAGACTCACTGAATGCAATTGTAAAAAAAAAAAAAAAAAAAAAATCCATAGGCTCTGAACCAGTATGTTTGTAAAATGCAGGAACAAGCAATTGCAAACTAGTAAGGTTCATGATTACCTCAAGGAAAATCCACAAAAAGAGGGTGGAAAAAAAAGACCAAATCTGATGCTGACTAACTGTGGCATTTCTAGTGAAATGCAAAACACAAATGCCCACCTAAAACCTGTTTTAACAAAAGATCATCTTGGGGTAAAGACACCAGGGGACAAATGCTTCAAAAGTGGCCAACATAGTAAAAATAGCACTTCTGAATTCAACATGAAATAAGCAAAGAGAATAGAAAACGAGTAAAACTGAATACTCAGAGAGCGCAAATGCAAAATCCATTAACTGGTTTATCAGCTAACTGAAGCAGCAAAGCATTAGAATAGCTCAGTCTCCTGATAATCAAAATATGAGACAATACCTTTAAGAGTCACAGAAGAGTTGAACAAAGAGTTGCAAAGGACATTAGTTTGAATAAGAAATTGTGCTCATCAGCTCAATCTCTTTCCATTGCTTTACTGTTATGTAAGTTTGCAAGACTGTCATGGAAAGAGAAAATATCACCACCTCTTCCTTGGGTTGGAAATCTTCCAGATAGGGAACACAAACAATTTCATGCAACTTATTACACACTGTGAACAGAAACTTTATAGTAGCAGACTTGCCTTAGGCAGATATATGTTTACGTAAACCTTTTGTCAACCTATTCCAATCATTAACACAGATCCTAAATCTGTACGTGAATAATCATAAGGAAAAATGGGGCTAAATGGTTTGAAAAAACTATTTAGACTGTAGTCTTTCATTTGCTTTTGTCCTTCATTTATAAAAGCTGGCTCCCAAACACAGCTAAGATAGGTAGGCACAAGAAGTTGAGACCACACTGGGGCAAACTCTTAACTGCATTCAGTGAAACAACAGTTAATGATCAGTCCACATTTCTCTGCCTTTCCCGTGAGGCATTTTTATAAGCTTCACAAACTATGGCATAAAACTATGGCATAGTTTGTGGACAAAAAGGACCTAAACTAGTAGTGTGAGGATTTCAACAAGTTTCAACAGTGCTTTGATCTAGAATTGTCTTCTGGTTTACGTCTAGAAACAGATTCAGCTGCCGAACAGAGGTCCAGTGGCAGACGTAAATTCCATTTTCCAAAATTCAGTGGGCTACATCCAGAGATGCATTAGAAAAGTCACTGGTGAAATGTGCTGGTGCAGTTGTTTCATAGCACACATTAATAAAATAGCTTACCAAGACAGGGAAGAATGACTTGTTCCATACAACTTGGAATGAGAAACTTAAGATGTACACAATCTGGAAGAATCAGACTGCAATCTGTTCCTCATACTGATACCCCTGAGTTTTTTAGGGTTTTTTTTGCAAAAATTAACATTAATGAGACACAAAACCATTTTTAGGTTTTTACATGTCATTAAAATACTACTTCTCCGTGCAGTTGCACTCTATGATAACTTCTGCAGTTTAGTTCAATATAGTCAAATTGACAGAGTCAGATTATTAAATGAATCAGCAAAAGTATCTACCTCTCAAAGAGCTCATTTGTTGGACGTTTTTAGATGAGTACCAACTCCCACCCCTGCTACAAAGTCAGCAAGATCTAACAAAAATACATAAGACGGCAGTCATTTCCCCATCACCCATGACATGCTTAATGCATGGCATTAGGAAATATTTACTGAATTTGATCCTAACTCTTCAGCAACTGTAACAAGGCAGATATTTCAGTGAAGTATTTATTTGAGAGAGATGCAAAGACTCTTGTGATAGTAATTCAATTCTTTATCCAATACCCTTAATAATACAAAACTGCAACAACAAGTAACACAGAAATAGAACAAGGGAATTAGTACAATGCAGAGCCTGGAGCTTACAGCATAATATAAACTACTGCACAAAACTGTAATCATTTAAGACATTGGGTGTCAGCGCAGTGTTACAAGATACTCCAAAAGGTATCCTGGATGTTACTCTAGGTTCCCCTGGTCCACATCTGAGGTCACAGACAGATGGACACAGCCTGCTGTGCACACCAACACAGCTTTTTCCAAGAGGAAGCAAGTTATGTCATGCTTGAAGCACTAAATCGCTCGTGTTACCAACAAACAAGTTTATCACATACAGGTACCTTGCTGTCTTGTAAAGAACAAATAGCCAATCAGACATCAATCGTTCAGCCAGAAGTGGCAAGTTGTAACATGGATGCACAAGTAAAACTTTCTCTCCAGTGTAGCAACAACTACTCCTCATAGAGGCACTGCCAGTTAGTAGCAATCCCAGAACCTCAGGACACACTTTTGAGAAAGAACAGAAAGCCACCAATCTCCCATGAATCTGTTTGAGAAACTTATTCCATCATCGAGACAACGCCGATGAAAAACATGGACAGACTGCCCTCCAACAGCTGAATCAAGAGGCAAAGAAAATCCAACTGAGTTAAGTTTTCTACAGAAAATAATTAGTAAATGATTCACAGCTAGCCACTGAAGGTGTGTCAGCATGAACGGACGGAAATTTAGAATTTAATAAAATTTTAATCGTGAAAAGAAAGTCCTCCAGTTTAACTTTCTCTCTGAAAATGAGACTTGGAAAAATAATGAGTTTTAAGTGAAGCTTAAGTGAAGCCAGGCTCCAGGCTCTTTCTAGAATTCATGTTCTTCTATTTTGGTTACAACACACACAACCTGAACCTTCCTGGTTTTTAACCTGCTGTGATTCCCAAGAGAAGAAAGGTTTCTGTACCATGGAGCGATTGGTGTCAAAGCCTGGAGGTATTTAAAAGCCAGGTAGACGTGGTGCTCGAGGACATAGTTTAGTGACGAACTTGGCAGTGCTAGGTTAACGGTTGGACTCAATGATCTTAAGGGTCTTTTCCAACCTTAATGATTCTATGATTCTAAAGCACTTCAAAAACACTTCACTATCAAAGTACTCATGACAAAAGTATTAGTATGATTCTGTAGTATGTTATTGACAAGATATAGGATGTTTTGGAAGAGAAAACTTTGAAACTAAGAGAGAAAGCAGCCAGGAACGCTGATGTTCAGCTCATGTTAACTACACAGTAACTGTGCAAAGAATCAGGTGGGTGAACAGAGGGTTATCTAAAAAGATGCAATTCAGACAAAGATGCAAACTATAAATAACTGTGACAATATCGAGCATTTGAAGTTGAACATTTAAAGGCACTGTTCCTTCCTCACACCACGTCCTCTGTTTTTTGAGGTGCTATGGGAGCAATGACACTTTGATTTTCCACTTCTTTACACCTTCTATAGTCATTTACTGAGCAATGAGATGCAGCCAACAGTGAAAATGCAAGGAATGTGATTTGATAGTGTGTGGTACTATGTTTGTACAGGTATCTATGATGATGGCAGGTGCATGTGAGAGACTAATGCCTTGATGAACTAGAATATAATTACTGCAGGCTTTTGAGAGCTAGTGGGCTCATTAGATTCCATCCAATTCACCTGGCAGGCAAAATGAATAATTATTATTCCTGTTTTACAGTCACAATCCAGAGAAAGGATGTGGTTTGTTCTAGATCACGTGAGGACTATGGTACAATCGGAAATTAAACCATTGTCTCTTCAGCCATAGATGTACCCGTGATCTCTGTCTGCATAAGAGGACAGTAATACGAGGTTCAGTATCAGCTGTAATTCTAGGTGTGTGTGGCAAGTTTTTCTCTCTAGAAGGGCAACCTTATTATGACAAAAACTCAGCCTCCACTTCAATCTGAAATACAACTAAGAGCATACATTTGGAAATTGGGCAAATCATTACATCAAAATATCCACTGTACCAGATTCCCCTCCTGTTCTGCATCAGAAGTGGCTCTCCATGGTTAAATTCAGAGGCAAAGATCATCTAAAGAGGGACCCAAATCTGAGTTCTGACATCAGAGTAGTTCCGTAAAACAGAGTTAAGAAATGCGTGGAAATATAACAAAAGCATCTGACAATGGAGTGAGATCTTCAAGAGGGATGTGAGATGTACATGCCAGGGAGTAAAATATTGCAGGGTATCAAATGTTTACGCTTCAGACCGATAAACCTTTTTCTTGTTGAAAACTGAACAAGACACAAAAACTAAAGGCTCTCTAGGTAGCAGAACCATCCCCTATACAGCACTCCTAAGTAACATACTGCAAAAATCCCGTGTGTGTGAAATTTGATGGGGTTTTGTGCATTTCATTTACTTTTGAAGTTTACCGCACTTTCAAGAATACACGCTGAATTGGAGCATATCACTAAACAGCAGTGATTTAATTTTGCAAGGTTCAGGGTCTTAGTTTCCTACTGTGGTTAAGTAAGATTTCTAAACCTGTTGAAATACTGAGCTCTGTTTTCATATGTTTCATACATAGTATAACAGAGAACATCTCTGAATTTATACCTATACCTATTATACCATGTCACTGAAGTGCCTACAGATTGCACTTATTCCTGTTAATAGCAGCCTCATCAAGGTATACGGAGAGGTGTCTAGAGCATGACAAGAGTATAAGAAAAATTCCATTTCTCTTTGCCCATGGTGTACATGATACTGAACATTGAACCGTGGCCCAGGAAAACACATGAACCCCTGCTTCATTTTAAGGAATAATTTATGTCCTTCTAAGATTTTTCCGAATCCCGACTTCAGGATTTTGTATTGTTTTGTTTAATTCGCCTCCTCTCCACATATATCCTTGAACACAAACATAGGAAGTGATGCTTGCTGTTTTCTACAAGGAAAGGTTTAGAGAGAAAGATAGTATCTTTTGCCAGACTGACTTATATAGCTAGAAAAAACAGGTGAGCTACTGGGTTCAAAATCCTTTCTTCATGTTGTCTAGAAGAAGGCAGAAAATGGCTTCATATGCTTGAAGTGTTTATGCTTCTCCCATCTATTGTCAGTTAATCTAACAAAGAGATATATCCTGTCCCTACAGATCTCATTTCACGTAAATCCAAAGACCACCACAGTCACAACAACATTGTTTCTTTATAGCATGCTCATTATCGAGCTGCTGTAAAGCAGCAGGAATCTATGAATCATATCTGCGTTTAGCAGTCTGAAGTAAGGAGTCACGCCTCACTTACCGCCTCCACTTCTGCTGGGTCATACCAGACATTAATGTATGGATGCTGTAAGGCTTCATCTACTGATATTCGCTTGGCCGGATCAATGACTAGCATCTTTGATAAAAGGTCCCTGGCTTGGCTGGCTAGAACAATGAAATCAGATAAACACAGTATTAGTACAAAACAATCACTGCCTCCAGAGGAGGGTTAATTGGGTTAGGAAAGTAACAGTGACACAACCCTTTAGAGATTGTTTGTATGTACTTCTGCCCCTTGTCTTGTTATAGCAAGAGTTCTTCAGTAATCATTTTAGGTCGGATTCATGAGGAAGGTGCCAACATCAGGGCTGCATACCATAAATCCCCTAACAAGCTTCAATGAGATTTTACATGTTGTATGCTGATTCCATGTAGAGGGCTGAATAATATGCCCAAGAAAAATGTGCTTGAGGTATCGGTATTATTTCCAGGATCAGAAAACAAAAGCTCGCAGAATGAAGTCTAAAATCATGGCATTACTAAATCGAAGCCTGAAACTTACAGGTACTCTTACGATGGCTCAGAAAAACATCCAAACTTTTCTGTATGTTTTCAAGTTTTTCATCTAGCCTGCTGGGATGCATTAAATATTTTAGTGAGGCACAGGTACCAGTCTTATCTTAGGGCATCCCATTAGAAGCAATAATGTCAAATCTGTAGCCTGGGATCAACACATAATGGTATGGAAGTGCCTTGGAACTGCTTAAGTCTTGTTTGTCCCACATAACAAAGTTTAAATCAGTGGGACACATCATCCTCCACTGCAAAAATGCACAGCCTTATATATACATTGAGTTTTATGTTGCAACATTGATTTATTTTACCTGATAAATAGGCCCATTGTGCCTATCAGGCCGCAGACTCATCCTTCTATTACCCAAATTGTTTTTACTGTTTAGAGTTTGTAACAAATATAATACCATCTAAACCCATGTAAAAAAATATAACAACATATATTTCTAGTATTACTATCAATGTAGTGTTCTAAGCTCTTCATGCTCAAAATTATTTCCTGTGTAAATGAAAACGAAAGGAAAAAGAACATAAAGAGATGTAAGTGCAAAGATATTATTAGGTATCTTACCAAACATAGGTGAGTAAAAACAATATCTAAGTAAACCATTAATGTTACGTTATGGTGAAATATTTAGGCAGGGCATCGGATGATACAATGATGCACAAGGAGAATTTTTTTTAATGCACTGTTTCTTGTTCTGTGGCTATGTCTTAAAAACTGGCATTCAGTACGCTCAAATGCATGTGCCTCCTGTATCCAAAAGATAACAGCATTGTTTGACAGTCATTTCCATTCATTAGCTCTAAATCCAAGAAAATTCCATTATTCAATTTTATTGTAGTAGTATAAAATTCTGTGTATCCAAAAGCATCTGCTCAGACCTTTCACTTTGCTCCCAGAGCCAAGACAGCAGCCTTGCTATGAAACAGTTGTTAATTGGAAGAGTATTCTGGGTAATGTAATGACATGCAAATTGCAAGCAATTGAAATCCATTACATGCCACCGTAGTAAGCGGCCCCAAGTACTCGAGTGGTGCAGAACTGATACACAGCACAAGTTTGCAGGGGTTCCAGATCTGTGATGAGAAATCCTTTCTATAATAAACACACATTAATCTCTCTTTCCAATTGAAAATTAATGCCCTGTTCAAGTAAAACAAGACTTCTATATATGATTAAAATCATGACAACTTATATTTTACAGGGGTATATCTAGTCACACTGTAATTGTTAGTTCTCTACTTCAGATATCCAAACCAATGCACAGCATTTTTCAAAAGAAGAAATCTACCCATAGCAGATATTAAACCTCAGCTACATCAAGACCATTTTGGCTGACGTTGCTAATATCTTTCTGTTGTCTAGTAGAGGTAGAGCTATGAGGCAGGCATCTGGCCGAACTGATGTTTTTCACCTAAAACAAAACAGCACAAGCACTGAGATCTTCTGATGGAAGTTCTGATGTTCCTTTGTGTTACAAGTTTAAAAATTAGAGTAAAGGAACACCTCAGTTCCTCGAGGTACAGAAATATCACACAGCACACCGTGGGGATATGCTCAACACATCAATGATAATGTATGTTCCTTTGGTTGCCCAAGCACCAGGGTCTCCAAAAGTCATTTCCAAAAGCTGCCTCTCTCAACTGAACAAAATGCATGCAGTCATTCATCTCTGCAACTAACTGCATTAAAAGGGAGTGCAACTAGAGAGAAGAAGAATTGGAAAAAACCTTCATTGCATCGTAGCTGTTGACATGTGAACCATGTCCCTTTGTCAGACATACCTTTGAGTTTGTTGTGTTCTGAGTCAGCTGGGAAGAGAGAGTCTGGAAATAGTTTGGGGAAAGTGAGGCCAGCGTACTTGGGTCTGTTCTCAACGTAGTTCCGTACTGTCGGCTGCAGCTTCTTCATGAATTCTGGACAGGGTGTTCCCAGCTGCTCAATAACTTTATTCCACTGATCAATATCTGAACATCAGTAGTTAAGGAAAACAAAATGCAAACCCCAGTGTAGTCTCCTGACATTTCTGTTTGAGTGTTCTCTGGGAATCCTCAGAGGTGTTTAACTCCCTTCATAACATCTTTATAGTCACTATCTTTTTTTTATCATTATGCCTCCAGGTCCCACGGACTGCAAAGGGCAAAACTCTTTCTCCCAACTATACTTACTTGAGGGCATTGTGCAATCCTAAAACCACCACCATGGGAAAATACACAGCTTCCTCTCTTTGGGTCAACACTTGTTACCATTTCTATTTTTAACTTGCAATCCAATGACTTGCCCTTCCTTTTTTTACATGCAGGTAATTGCCTCTGTGTCACCTTGGCTACATGGGTGCAGCAGGGAAGAATGACATGTTCACCTGCCCTCTCTATTCAGTCTGTGGAGGGTGAGACCTAACTGGCTCAAAGGAGTTCTGCATGGAACAGAAGTCACTTTCAACTCATCTGCTTCGCACTTGTATGTTTACTCTCTCTACACTTTATCGGTGCTAATTTTGCTAAAATCACCCAACCAGCAACTCCTCAAAAGCAATTTGTTTGATTTTATAAGAATGCACTAGGACTCGTTTTCTATAGACAAATGATGCCTCAGGTATAGACAGATGTTTCTCTTTCTTTAACTGCCAATGTGACGGCTACATTGCTAAACTCTTACTGACTAATAAGAAACAGGCTCTCATGCTTAAAAAGAAATTGTATTACAGGCAATTTGTATTGAGCTTTTTTTTGTTTTGGTGTTGATTTTTTTTTAGTTTTCTTGAGATAACAATTAGGCATCTGATAGGTGTTATGTAGCTCTTCCAGCCATGTTCAGAACAAGCCTTACTGTGCCAAAAAAAAAAAAAATTATTAAGCAAATGTCAATAAAATCAGTACCATCTCTACATCACACTGTCTAATTCACAGTGCTAAGAATCTGATGACAACATTAAAAAAAAAAAAAAAAAGAAGAGTACATGGAGCGATGGGTACATTGATGCTAAGAAATGTGATGGAGTTTCATTAAGAACACAGTGGAAATAAAAAGCTTTTAAAAGACAAACATTCAAAGCATTTCGGCCCAGAGATTTTTTTTTTTAATTCTTCTTCTAAGTTATTATTGTCATGAGTGTCATGAGTGTGGAGGAGTTTCCCAAATACTAAAGACAGTTCCTCACAATCTACAAGAGAAATCAGGTCAACAGAATGAAGATAACAAGAAAAAAAAATAGGCAAAACCCAGCTTTTTGGTGCAGCAGCAATTTCAGATTTAAAAAAAAATGTTTTAGTTTAGGGAAATGGAAACTTAGTATTTTCACATACCTTGAAAATTCAAGAGAGACTTAATGTGGATTCACCTGAACTGTCTTATTTGAACAAAAATCAAGTAATTAATTTAAAAATTGCAGCTTTACTAATCCAAAGCATTTAAAGGAATGAAAACAATTTAAACACACTTTAGGAATGCTGAAACAGTGTTTTGAATGGTTTTCATTTCAGCTGAAAAAGGTTGCTAGAAATAGCAGTGGTCTGTAAAGATTTTTCTGAATAATTTTGATTTTTTAACTAACATCAAAGATTTATGTAGAGCAACCCCTCCCACACACACACTCTATAGGTTGTCGGTATCTTGTGTTGTCCATGAAAAATACCCTTTTCTCAACGGAAAACTAAAGAATTGCAACAACAATAAAGTTATCCAAGACTATAGCTGCTCAAAGAGTAGCCTGAATATTTCGTTATCATTTTATTAGAAAATAAAATGTTTTGGTGTATTAAGCTTGTACTCAAGTTTACGTACCTCATTGTTTGCTGGCTGGACTATTTCAGAAGCAGGTCTTTGTGAGGAACTTCAAAATATAGAATGTGTAAATGCTTTGCAGAGAAGAACAGAGAATACAGAAATGATGGTGGTGTTAGTTGTGCCAAGAGAAGCTAAATGGGTGAGGAAGCCAAGCTATAAAAGCATCACTGGAAGCATTACCTGTGTAGATTGAGTGAAGGCCATTTGATAAAAGGGAGGGCCAAATACAGGACTTGCTTCAAAGCAGACGTCAGAAGCTTATGCTTGTACAGAGCAGGTTAACCATCTCTCAGGCATTTAATGAAGACCAAAAAGAGAGAGATCTTTGGGATTACATGTTGAGAGGGAAGATGTAGTAAGATGCTCTGGATGTCTGTGATAAGGGAAACAGAGTAAAAAAAGATCCCAGAATAGGGCCTACATGGTGGGAACCAGTGTCAACGGTGATAGAGAGGGGATAAGGAGAATCCTCAGACAACAGGCCAGTGCCTGCTGCACACATTTCTTCTAAGTCAACGGAAAGGCTTTCGCTAAGAGACAACAGACAAGCAGCCTACCACCCACAGCTGGAGGATTTTAAGAGATGGAAGAAGCTTCATGAGTCATCAGTGCAAAGACAATAGCCAAAGCCAAGGGAGCTGGCAGAGCCACCATGTTCCACTCCTTGACTAGCCTTGATTTGCAGGAGGACAGCACTGGAGTTTTTGCAGCCCTGGCTTGCACGAAGGGCCAAAAATGTCAGGCTTTCCATCACAGGAACTTCAGGGACTGGGTTTGAGTAACTGAATGATCTGAATGGATAATCATGCTTCTTTACTGTATTATTTCTGACTTACATTGCTCAAATACTGCCAAAACCCTTAAATAAAATATATTCATTTGCTCTTTGTATGTATCTATACGCACAGACACACAAATTGACATGATGGAGCACTCAGGACCTATTTTTGTCCTAATAATAGGAATAGCAAAACCATGCCCAGGGAGAGCCGGTGGAGACAGACCATTTTTCAGTCAGATGGACAGACACATTTTGTCTCTAGTACTGTTTCTCCAGTTACCTAGGCCTTACTAGCACTGGATTATATTCTGAGGTCCAACACATGAAAATGTGCAAGAATGTAATAATGTTCTTGCTGAATACTGGTCCGGCTCCATTTCATTGTTATGTTTTATACAGTCACCGGTTGTAATGCATCTGTGGTGCACCTGATGATGAGAGGTTGTACCTGTCACGGTATGAGATTAAAAAGAAAAAGCTTTGAAAAAAATCTGAGGTCTACTTACTGAAGCAAAGAGAAGAAGCTTTCCCTAGCTGGCAGTCAAAATTAACTTCAGAAATTCTGCAGGAAGTAAATGTTACTATAGAACAGTCCTAATATGAATCAAAACCTACTGTAGGTTACATTAACCAATAAGTGATTGTGACTATAGATGTTATTTGCACACCAACTGAAAAAATGGTACTATGAGTTAATGATCACCTAACTCTGACAGAAATTTCCCAGGCCAAAAGAGATTAACCTGTATTTGAGTGAAAAAAACTTAAAGAAGAAAAACTTCCGCTAACAGAAGACCCTGTTTTTCCCTTTGAAATTAAGCAATTGCTGGACAGACTGGAAGTTGGAAAGAATTACAGTCCAAAACTCTGGAAGATGAATAAGAAGATGAGGGTGGTGAGGCACTGAAACAGGTTGCCCGGAGAAGCTGTGGGTGCCCCCTCCTTGGAAATGTTCAAGGCCAGGTTGGATGGGGCTTTGAGTAACCTGATCTAGTAAAAGGTGTCTCTGCCCATGGCAGGGGGGTTGGAACTAGGTGATCTTTAAGGTCGCTTCCAATCCAAACCATTCTATGATTCTATGATGAAATGAAGCTATCCCTTGCCCCAAACAAGATTAAGGAAAATGTGTCAACTATACACAATAGCATCTGTATGACTTAAGAGAGAAGAAGGGATCTAACCTGGATTTATTAGTTTATCCCTGGCACTAACACTGCGACATTTTTACAAACATGAAGATGGCCATACAAAGTTACAGCAAAGAAACTTATCTAAGAAAATACTTCTAAAATGTGTATCTTTTGAATGAAGATTTATCATCGAGTGAGGCCTCAGGTTGCCTCAAGCTTCCCAACCACCTTTTCTCTTTGCACTCTAATACTGTCTTAAGGATTGTTCTCCTTTGCTTTCTAAATGGTTGGTTATTTACTCGGGAAATAACCAGAATCCGAACTGCAGATTAAGAGACGTATTTTTCTAAAGCAAGTGCACAAGATTTCTAATGGGAAAGTAATATTTTGAATGCACAATAAAGTATTTCTATTGGAAAAATCAGATTTCACAGTGAAGTCATCTATTTAGAAGTACGGGCTGAAAGTTTAACATTACTTTTGTTTCTGTTCCCATTGATGCAATGTGAGCATTGATGCAATGTATTTCAGAAGCGTGAATTAAGGAGGTCCTTAAATGTGGATGTTCCACCAACAAAAACGAAGCGCATTGCTTTGGGTACAAATTTTTGATGCTCTTAACTTGCCAAAATTAGGCCTGTCAGCTCGATCTCGGTGCTGGGGAAGGTTATGGAGCAGATCATCCTGAGTGCCGTCACGTGGCATGTACTGGACAACCAGGGGATCAGGCCCAGTCAGCATGGGTTCATGAAGGGCAGGTCCTGCTTCACTAACCTGATCTCCTTCTGTGACAAGGTGACCTGCTTAGTGGATGACAGAAAGGCTGTGGATGTTGTCTACCTGGACTTCAGTAAGGCCTTTGACACTGTTTCCCACAGCATTCTTCTGGAGAAACTGGCTGCTCATGGCTTGGACGAGTATACTCTTCACTGGGTAGAAAACAGGCTGGATGGCTGAGCCCAGAGAGTTGTGGTAAATGGAGTTAAATCCAGTTGGGGGCCGGTCATGAGTGGTGTTCCCCAGGGCTCAGTATTGGGGCTGGTTCTGTTCAATATCTTCATTGATGATCTGGATGAGGGGATCGAGTGCACCCTCAGTAAGTTTGCAGATGACAACAAGTTGGGTGGGAGTGTTGATCTGCGGGAGGGCAGGAAGGCCCTACAGAGGGACCTGGACAGGCTGGATCGATGGGCCGGTGCCGACTGTATGGGGTTCAACAAGGCTGAGTGCCGGGTCCTGCACTTGGGTCACAACAACCCCAGGCAACGCTACAGGCTGGGGGAGGAGTGGCTGGAGAGCTGCCTGGCGGAAAAGGACCTGGGGGTGTTGGTCGACAGCCAGCTGAACATGAGCCAGCAGTGTGCCCAGGTGGCCAAGAGGGCCAATGGCATCCTGGCTTGTATCAGAAATAGTGTGGCCAGCAGGACCAGGGAGGTGATCGTGCCCCTGTACTCGGCACTGGTGAGGCCGCCCCTCGAGTGCTGTGTTCAGTTTTGGGCCCCTCCCTACAAGAAGGACATGGAGGTGCTGGAGCGTGTCCAGAGAAGGGCAACGAAGCTGGTGAAGGGTCTGGAGCACAAGTCTTATGAGGAGCGGCTGAGGGAGCTGGGGTTGTTTAGCCTGGGGAAGAGGAGGCTGAGGGGAGACCTTATTGCTCTCTACAACTACCTGCAAGGAGGTTGTAGCAAGGTGGGGGTCGGTCTCTTCTGCCAAGTAACAAGTGATAGGATGGGAGGAAATGGCCTCAAGCTGCGCCAGGGGAGGTTTAGGTTGGCTATTAGGAAAATCTTCTTCACTGAAAGGGTGGTCAGGCACTGGACCAGGCTGCCCAGGGAAGTGGTTGAGTCCCCATCCCTGGAGGTATTTAAAGGCAATGTAGATGTGGTGCTTAGGAACATGGTTTAGTGTTGGACTTGGCAGCGCTGGGTTAACGGTTGGACTTGATGATCTTAAAGGTCTTTTCCAACCTAAATGATTCTATGATTCTATAATGACTATGAGGAGCTCTGTATTTCCCTCCCCAACACCAAATTGTCACACCAGCTGTGAAGTTGATAGCTCAACTCGTTTTCATTTTTTTTAAATTGGACCTTTTTTTTTTAAATAAATCTGTTAATAAAAAGCAAACTAACCAACTTCACTGTGGGAGACATCAGTGTCAGATACATATTTTTTCCACAGTCCCATAATTTACATGCTGATGTCAACACAGTTCACAAAAAGCACACAAAAGAAATTGAAAAGGCTAGCTTCTGACAAGACAGCAAGTGTAGAGCATTTTCTGTGACAAGGGGAACGTTTGCGAAGAATGTGGCATTTGTAAATATCGGACTGTAACAGAAAATATTTTGCAACTTTAAGAATAGCAGTTGCTATTTGTATGCTATAATACATGTGGTGATGATAAAAATAACATGTAGCACATAAATAAAGCTGCTTCAAAAGAATACCATTGATCATTCGGAAGCTAGGAGATAGCAGTGTTGGTTGTGTAGCTGTCGTTAACCCTTTGGATGTGTATCTGTGCTGACACCTTGACTAAAATTTTCAACTGCTATTTTTTTTTAGCTGGCACTTTATTCAGTTGCTGAGCATCTTTGCTTACACAGCAGCAAGCAAATCAGTGCTCAGTGGATAGTCCAGCTATTGCAGCACAGGATTGCAATCTTGCCCTTGGCCAAGTATTATCATTTCCCTCATGGATGTCTCCTCACCATTGCAGTTATCTACTTGCAGTACTCCAGGCTGTTTCTAGGCTTCTAGAACCTTCTGTCGTGGTACACTTCTGTCTTTGTAATATGTACAGCTGGATGCACGATGATCATGTACCTAGCCTAGGAGGCAGCCTATGAACGTTAGCATTATTAAATACTTTCTAAAGGAACTGTAAAACTGAGCATAAAAACCCTATACCCCAATCTCTGTGACATGCATAACGATTGCAGTTGTAGAATCACTCTGTAAGTGATTGATAGCTTGTATGGCCATCTGTGATTTATGCTAAGAGAAGCTGACATCACGCTAACCTTACATCTCTCTACTGAATATATACTCGTCTCCTTAAGCATTCAGAATTTAAAGACACATTCTTCCTTGTCTGCCCAAAATGCATTCAGCATTTAAAAAAAAAAAAAAAAAAATCCATGTATAACTACCACTTTCACAGCTCACGAGAGGACTAAGGCACCTTCTTAACTCCTTCAGATCATTTATGCAGTGGTGAGAAAAGAGTAACAGTCTCCCTCATAAAATTTTGAGAAAAAGACATGGAACAAGAGTCAACTCACAGGTACAGTCAGCTTTCCAAATTGCTCCTGAGGCAACACAACAAACCATGTTGCCGTTTACTCCTTGCTTGAGGCACAAGTATATCCAAGCTTCATGATAATAGTTTCTCTGTAAGCAGAACTACTGCTATCAACCTTGAAAAGAAGTTTCGTATAACATTTAAAAAAAAAAAAAAAAAAGCTTTAGCTCACTATTAAGTGCATCACGTGCATAGACCAAAAGTGGTAGAGAAATAGTAAAATTTCCAGGATCACTAAAGACCATGGGGATTTTGGACACTGCAAAGCATTCACTCACGGTTGGAGTTTCAAAAAGAATAGCGGTGGATCCTGTTCTCAGCTCCACCCGAACGATGTCAGTGAATTCAAATGGATTACAGGAGTGGAACAGAGCTGCAGCCTAGCTAAGCACTCCACTCCACACTTACTCAAAGACATTTCCTATTTTTCTGCTTGGGAATTTTCCACGACCATGTAAGATGGCTCTATTTTGGTACAGAACTTGTTTCGGTTAGCTGAACAGACCATTTAGTTCTGTAAACAGAAACAATATCAAACGACCTATACTCTTTAACCACTGGAAAATGGCAAATAGTAAATTTTGCAGTCAAATATATGACTGACAGTGCATTTCTCATGAATATTCAATCTTTCCATTTCAAAACTGCTTTTCACAGTTATTTATGCATAAAAATTGACACAAATTAGTATTAAATACTCTTCAAATCACAGTGTGGTTGTGAAATGATGCACTGCCTGTGAAGAAAAAATTGCTGATAATAAATTCTGGTACACTGCCAGTCTTAACCCATTTTACACCCATTTTATGTCAAAGAGGAAGCTTTTTTTTTTTTTTTTTTAAGAAAGAGATTTCTAATTACTCTTGCTCCTTCTACGCTTAAATACATCCTTAAGTATGCTGCCCTCAAACTCTTAGGGCTCATAGTCCCTGCTGACAGAATTATACAGCTACCCAACTCCATCACACGTCTGAAGAAATAATCTCTTTTACAGAAACGCTAAGCATTTCCTATGCAGATTTAAGGAAGAAGATGCCATGAGGCCATCAATCGCAGCAGGCTGGCTCTGCCCTTGCAGCTTTCTGACTGGTTTCCAGCTGCGCAGACGGGCAAAGGAGCAAGAGCTGCCGAATCTCTGCCAGCAGCTGCTCAGCAGCAGGGGAGAGTCGGTGGGGGATGGATTTGGAGACGAGGTAGCTTTGAGGAGGGGAGCTCAGTGGCCTGAAAGCAAGCAACGGCATCGTTCTCTGTTCACAGAATAGACACTCACGGAACAGCAGAAGAAAAGCAGAGTGGTACATAAAACGTAGTGTAAATTTAGCAACTTATTATAAATACAAATGAAAAATGTGAACTCAATTACAGAACAATCCCAAACAAATCAGCAGCTGGTAATGCCAATTTCTGTGGGGTTATTGCAATAATAAACAGCACATAATGGTTTAATTATAGAGGCTTTGCGTGATTTCTTTTTAACAAGTATGCAGCTGTGTCAAAGAAACCAGTTTTTGAAGTGCTATATAAGACATGTTCAATTCTTTTTGTACTTACTTGGGGATTTTTAAAAATGATATCTTAGCAAATGTAAGTCTATTAACTTAAAAACAGTTCCAGCTACAACAGTGAACTATAATAACCCCCATACTTGTATTTCACACTCCACAGAAAACACAAGCACAGCCTGGGCCAAATCTTCATGGAGCACAAATAGGTGCTAATGATTTACATTAACACATAGAAGAGAAAGGTTTACTTTCACATATGCAGATGAGATGTGCTCCAGAGCATATGAAAACACATGGGAATTTTAGCATTCATTTCAGTATGCGTATGCTCATCCAACATTTTGGACAAAACGCAAATCAGAATCTTACTAGACAAGGGTGTGAAAATATTAATGATATCATTGCCTACTTTCATGTCTTTAGTGCTCTTCAGATATTACTTTTTCCACATTTTAATCAAAATATTGAAGCCTGCAAAGTGTGAATGAGGCCAAAAGTGAAGTGCTAAACTGAATTAGTATGTATACACACACACACACACGCATATACATAAGTGTACACGCACACACATTCAGAGAAAGTTACATAAAAAAGAATAATGCCTAGAAACTCCTCTGTCACCTGAGTACAGAGTTTAAATTAGAAGGAAAACTTGTACACAGGTCCTCTCCATTTCTCATTTGTGTAATCCTATGGACCATGACTGACTGGAGTTAGACCAAGCATGCACGGAGCTCAGCTGCTGTTGTGCACAAGAAGAAACCACTTTCACAATCTGATAAATAATAGAGGTTATATCGAAGCTTTAATAAAGCATCGAATATACCTAGTATGCTCGGACCGCTTGTCCACTAATTTAATGCATTTATCTATAAATCACTTCTTGTTGATGTCAAAAATACATTCTGCTTTCACATAATAGCTACATGTACTTAAATAAAGGATGACAGACTGAAGTCCACTACAACAGTTTCCAAGGAAATTCCCAGCCTTTTGAGTCATCAAATTGCTACAAAGTTAAGTGATCATTTTAGTCTTGAGAAGCAGAAGTTGTCCCCAAACTGAAGCCATTTCCTACTTCAATACCACTTGCAGAGCAAGCAAGCAAAGAAATGAGCATTTCTAAAAGTCATGTCCGAGTTAATCATACGTTCTTCCTAAAATGCAGGACCTCTTACACTCCATCCCGAGGTAAACACTGACTTGTGCCTACCATGCTACAACCTGAACTTAAAAAAAGTGTCATTTATGAAACACGCCCCCCGCCGCCAAATTAATAGAGAGACATTTATAACAAGAAAACAAGTGGTCACTGGCTGCAGAAAGTGATTCTGATGAACCATGTAGGACGTTGTTTTCCATCTCCTTACACTATACTCACTGCGGTTTCCACCTAAGGCTTTTACTGAGAAGCAGTAACGGTTTATTGACATTTTGGTTTGCAAGGATTTTGCAGTGGGACTTAACCCAGCTCTTTGGGTACAGTACCAACGCATGTCAGCACTAGTCTAGCGGGAAGGGGCTGGAGGGAAAGGGTTGGAAGTACCTACTGAGGCCAAAGCGGCTGCTAGGAAGGATACGATCAGTGCCAGGAAACAACACAGCACCTTTAATCATTTCTCCCATGATGCACCCTACTGACCACATGTCAACTGAAAACAAAAATGAAATGAAGGTAAACAAGAAAACAGGAACAGAACAACAAATAAATGAGAAGACTTATCGAATCATGCTATAGCACAGACCCTGCAGCCCACACCGCGCAGACCTGCCTTGCGCTCTCTGCAGATGCTCTTCTGCTTGAGCTTACAAGTTTCATGACAACGTAGCAGGTCTGAGAAAAATCGACTCCAATAGTTTTCTTTACCCCAGTGTGGATGAAAGACAATACTATCAAATACAGAAAACCAAGTGAGACCCACAGCTGGCTACTGTGTCAATACAACTTTGTAATTAAAATTTACCAATTAATTTTGTCTTTTTTAAGTTTTCATTTGCATTCATTACCTAGGTTTATACTGCTTTGTATTGTAAATGAATGCTGGTCTCTGTATTCAATGAGGATATGCAAATTGATTTTCCTTTATCCCTTCAGTTACCAGAGATTCATGCATATTTTCACAAGCTGAACTGCCAGAAGCTACAAAAGGAACTTGGGTCCTTGTGAAGACATATCCACCTCTTATTCAGGGGTATGAATAGAATTTGTTGAGATCATTTGACTCCAATAATGCTTGCTTTAGAGCCTGTTGGCTCACTTCCATTGAATCTCAGTAGTCCATAATAGGGGCCTTGAGAATCTCATAAGATTTCCATTTGCCATGATAGGAAATGGTGATTTCTGAATAGGACAGTTGAGACACAGAAGCACTAAACTGTACCTTCTGCATTGAAATTCAGAGCAAACTGGGGGACTATTTACCTCATACAGAGAAGAGCAGTTCAGCTGGGTCAAACAAAGCTAACCACAATTTACACTGGAACACAAGATGAAAATCAGACTCCTTATATCCAGTATAGGATTAAGGTGGCCTTTTCCCCCATACCAATACCATGAAACCACATTACCTCTGCTGTCCTTGCTCTATGATAAGTCATAGGGCATGGAAGCAAGAAAAGGGACAGACTGATATCTCAGGGCGAAAAACTGTGGGGAAAAAAATGAAAGCATCATGCTGCTTAGTTAAATTTACTCATAATTTCACATTGAGCAACAGTTTAAAGTGGATTTGCCTTTGAAGGCAAATGTCCCATCTGTGGAAATCTTTACATGCCTGGGTCTGAGGTTCCCTGTTGCTTTATTTAGCATATGAAAAGCTTCATCACTACACAATAAATAAATCAATAAAAAAACAAACAAATAAATAAAAGGCTACTTGTTTGGAAGCAGTAAGCAAACCTAGAGATGCAAATTATTGCTGCTTTCATCACAAGCTAAATGGCATGCAAAATATCAGGAAAAGATAGAGCAAGCAGTTGTTTGTTCATCTGTTATTAATTCCTTTTTATTTTCAGAGGCTGCCTTCTGACATTACTGCTCTATGCTGTGCTCAAGAGCACACACACAGAAGCTGAACTACTGACTTACTAAACTGTAAACTGTGTAAAGCAGAGGTGATTATTCTCCTCTACTCCTGAGGTTTTGGGAAGGTTTTTCTCTTTGAAAACTTCCCAATCAGAAAAAGCAAAGATGAACATCTGAATACGACCAATGTCCAAACACAAAAAACCTGTGCCTTCTTGACTGTTGCCTCTTTTTCCTCTCCTGAGCCAATGAGAAATAAGTCAAATTGGAACCCAGAGTTTCACTGCGTGTTTAAGAAAAGTAGTTAGTTGGAGGTTAGGAGTTTCAGCACATACAGCAGCAGCTGTCAGAAGCCCCAGTTAAGGCACTGAGACTCGTGCAGAGCTCCATAAGGGACTGCAGTACAGAGACCTAAGCTTCAATCCTCAGTTTCATTTAGTCCAACATCAATCCAGATGTAGTCCAAGTAATTTCAGTCATACAAGCATCAGAAAAACAAACAAACCACGATCTCTAAACATTTGCACTCAACTCCAAAGCACTGAACATTTACATTTGTTTCAAGATTTTTTCTAAATGCAAGATATTCACAAAGACTGGCAATGCTCCACCAACACGTGGAATATCCCTAAGCTTGGATCTAATGCAGGCTAACTTATAGTCACAGAGACCTCTGCGTGACTCTAGGTAAAATTTCAGTTTAGCAACTATTTGCCTTGGTGCTTTAGGATCACATGAAACAGTGTTAAGAAATTAAACCTACAACTTCTCACGACTCTCTGAAGTGAAATTGCTGAGATTTGGGTAGCCCTTGATGAGAAGCCCCCTCTCCATTAGAATACCCGTGTCCTGGATTACTCAGAGCAGGGGATTTTTAATTCGTTCAAAATCTCTACAAACCAGATTACTGTACAGAGCTGCTCTGAAATGCATTCTTGAGTGTGAACATATACTTCAAAATATGAGTAAGCTTTCCAAGGACACCAAATGTCTCCCTGGCATAGCCACCTTGAATAAATGACCACCACAAACCACGTGCAAGTATTTTCCTCAAGAAAGGAAAATATTTCACTCATACAGTAAATCAACCTCTGGGCCACCTCCTGGTTCTGATTCCATGCCAAACAGTTAAGAAATACCCTCTACAGTGATGCTGTCAGGGCCGTCTTGCAAAACATTTGGGGAATGTATCAGTCCTCCACAGGAACCTCCAAAATCTCCCTGGGGTCTTGAATAGCGTTTGCGGAGGCTGAACAGAAGTTGCTCTGTTGCTGCACATGCATGCCCCCCGCCCCCCAAACCCTCCTGTGTCCTGAGGAAGCAGTCTGGTCTGGCTGCTGACATGGCCCTTCACAGGGAAGGTGACCAGAAGAGAAGGGAGAGTTGGGATGGAAGAACATTAATAAGACATCTCTTCCTCTTTGTGCTTTAGTCTCACATACTTCCTGTCCCAAATGAGTGCTTGCTCATCCTTCCAGGTTTCAGATTCCCTTCAGCAAAGGTGCAGAAGTTCAGGAATTGTAGAACTAGCCAAAGATGTTTCTAAATGGAAAGGATTGAAGCTAACCTTCCATGGACACCTCCCTTGTAACTTGGCTGTGGATGCAATTTCCTTTTCTGTTTCTGCAGAAGGCTGCTCCTGCCATGCTGGATTAATTGGAAAAAGCATGGGTGTCACTCTGAGATGGAAGACACCACTGCTCTTTTCCTTCTTCATTCCTTCATAATGGCCCTGCATTCTCCTCCTGCCAAACTGCAGGTTCTCCAGGACTTGACAAAACACAATGAAAAGGAGCCCATAAGGAAAATCTGCAACTGCCCTTGCTAAAACTCCTGCTGAGGTGGCTCTTCAGACCTGCACTCAGCTTCAGTTTTCATTCAGTGAAAATAATGACATTCAAATTAAAATTCATGAAATGCATTGTTATGGGAAGCTCTGGAGACCAGAGATGCAGGTGCAGCTGAATGAGCTTTGCTATCTTTCCCAAGCTCATGGGCTAGTTCACGCTTTCTCTGCCCAAGAGCATTAGTGAGAATGTCATTCACGTTTGTAATAGCTCCTGTTTTAGTGATGCAGAAATCACCTCTCCTCAAGCTGAAAAGAGATGATCGTGTCCTCAAAACTGACTCGGGAAGACTATGATAGACATATTTATGAAGCAAGTCATGATACCTGATTGTATTTGTGTTAACTGTAGGCCAAAATATTTAGCACGCAATGCTGTTTCCCAGTGGCTGAGGTGCAAGCTCTAGTAAAATTTCAAGGCGACTGAGCATGCCTGTCACAACACAGCGAGCTTCTCTCCCCAAATCCTCCTAAAATGGAAAGACACCTTGCTGGATAGGGCCTCCCTTCACCTCCATCTCTGTTGTTGAGTGCTCCTGCAGATCTACACTGAGGTCTGCTCTGAAGAACCATTTCTAGGCCCTTACTTGAATTTTCAGGAAGTAAAATACAGCAGTCTGTACTGGACACTGTACCTTGTTTTTACAGGTCTTTCTGTTATTTCTATGCAATAAAAAAAAGACATCGTTTATAAAAATACTTGGTTATTCTTAGTAATACATGGGTGAAGCTGCTTTTATTCACAAGCTCCAGATAGCACAGCTACAAAGGCTTCAGAATGCCAATGCCAAGGAAAATTTGTGATGCACAGCACTCCTAATGACAATTGTGAAGATGGCTCAAACACTCGAAAAAGATTAAAAGCCTCCCAATCCCACCAAACCCTTCCCTCCCTCAATTCTGTCTAAACCATGGCAAACTCCCCGTTTTGTGACATTCCATATCCCAGGACCTCGCTGAGATACCAAAAACCTTCCCTTCATGCTTGTATTTATTATGTGCATGGATTTCAATGTTTTAACAAGTGCTGAGCGCAGCATCAGCTCAATCCATTATGAATTCCTGAGAAACTTTTTTCGTTCTAATTTGAAACACCACTTTCCACATGATGTTATTAAAACCTTACTATTTCTCAGTAACAGTAATAGGGTTCCAAAGTGTTCGAATATTGCATTATTGACTTCTAATTTACTACCTGCAACTGAAGCTGCAGAACACTGTAGCTTACAGCTACTCTCCTGACAGATTCTAGATGGTCTGAAAGGGAATTGCCACAATTTTACAAGTGTGATGCTTCAAACCAGCATCTTTCAGCATCTTTTTTTTTTTTTAAAAGAGAGAAATTCATACATTCAGGGTTAGCTCTTAGGTTGCAATGCCAAACAAGTGCTGAAAAACTATTGTTTTTCCTTGGGGACTTGTGCTCCACTGTTCCTTTCAGAACAGCAGAGCTTGCAGGACTGGAAGGGACGTCACAGGATATTAAGAGGCACATGTACATTAAGAAAAGGCCATGGCAATCCTGAGATGCAAGCTCAAGAATGAGTGGAGGCATGAGGAATGACTCATGCCATTCCCTGTCTCCCATCTTCTTTTGAATATAACTATATAAAAAAATCATTGCAGTAAGAGATTCTACAGAGAATCTTGCCAAGGAATGTGAAACACACTACACTGCATCTAACAGACATTTAAAACATGTTTTGCAGATCCTGCAGTTGCTAGCTTCAGACCCTCCTTTTAGCTTAATTTAAATTTTGACTTTGAAGTATCTCTTCCTAGGTTTAGAGCATTTGAGTACACTCGTTTTACCTCTTCCGGCAGGACTCCCGCAGGTAGTCTCTCCTGCTACAATACAAAGAGATTAGCATATCATTTGGGTATACTTATATATTTTCGTATCTGATAAATGATGTGTGATTTTGAGTGTGTTCCAGTCCTCTACTTTGATCCCGACCAAATATGTCTAAAATACCTCTTTTGTCTAAAAGTTCTAAATTCTCTGCTCAACTGTACCAGTGAAACTCAGCTCAAATTAGTGAAGTTGCCATGAAGCAAAAGCTGATTAATGACATAGAAAGGGGTGGGGGTGGGGGGAAGACATTTGAGACCATCAGATTTTCATAAGTGCCTGAAAAGGCAACTAACTTGCCTTGTCTGAAATTTATATGAGGCAGTAGTAGGTGTAGCACATATCTACACCTCAACACTTGGCCACTTTTGAAACTGCACGTTCAGATCCATGCTGAAAACCTTTGAGTGTTGGGAAACGAGCAATGGATCATCTTCGTTGTAGCAGCTGGGATACACTCCAAATGCCACGCAGATCACAGACAGCATGGAGCTCTTATACTAAGTGCAAATTGCACTATAAACTGTTAAAGTGTACATATCTGAATTAAAAAAGAAAGAGAAGAATGGCAACAGCCAAGTAGTCTTCACAGCTACACTGAAGTTTCTTTGAGACAGACCTTGTTTCATATGAGCAAACTTCCCCCAATAAAATCATCATCATTCAAACTTTTGGTATATTGCTATATTCTCAGAAAAATCCTGAGTCCAAAACCAAATACCTTATACCCAGGGAGGAATCATCCAGCTGAACAAAATCCAAACTTAGCCATCAATGCCATCCTAGCTAACAGACACTTAAGCAGCAGGGTAACGCGTACCAGCTGATTCAACTTGGAGAGCCAGGCCAGCCATTCTTAATAGTCTCTTTTAAATAATCCTGATGCTAATTGTAGTTTTCATTTTTTGCCTTTTTTTTTTTTTTAAAAAGACAAAGTGAGTCTTAAGAAAACACTACTGGGAACATCAAAAACTGCACTAAACAAAAGTGCAGATGTTTTATTATACCAAAGTTTAAGAAAACCCCCAACATGCACTCAAAACACTAGGATTATACCCACTAATAAATGCAGATCATATTTCAAATGCAAAGACAAAGTCTGCTAATGAATGATGGAAAGGCAACATCTTTTCCTAAAAGACTTTCTTGATTCAAAATTTTTTCCCTAAGGCAAGCAATTTTTTTTCCATATAGATTCCTGGGAAAATACAATAGAATACTCTCTGTCAGATGTCAGAGAGCATCTCTTAATCCCACCACTCTCAGACAGCTGACGAACAAAAGAATATTTGAATATCTGGCCAGAGAAAACATTAACTTCATCTGTTAATGCTGACTTCTCTTCACAATCCATTTTGGATGTTCATAGCTACATAGAATAAGTTTAGATTTTTTTCTCTCTTGCTATCTGAACGCTATTTTCTCTTTTGACTCTCTCAGACTCTAAGCTATTTGCAGTAGGAATTCTGTCTTCCATACTCACCACTGTAATCCAGGCCTAGCCAAACTTAAGACACTTGGCTGTTATCACAATATATTTCTATGACTAAATCACTGTTTCCCCTTTGATCTGCTGAAGGACTCACACATGAACTTGCTAGAGTACCATCCTTTACACACCTCCCCAGTACGGAAAAGAAATGCTCTTTGGTTGCTTTATTTCCCCACTAAGTCATGTGTGCCCGTGGGACATCACCGTGGCCTCAGCAGATCTTAACAAATCTATCTCACTTGAAAGCATTTAGACCATTTTAAGTTTTCCTTTCTCTTAACAAACAAACAAACAAACAAACAAACAAACAAACAACAAAAAACCTACACAGAAATACATTTCTAATCCTTAAACTGAAATCTTACGAGATTTTGAAGCTAGAGCTGAACACAGCTTTGGGGAAAGTCCTGGAGTTTTCCAATGTATTTCCAATGGCATCCACAAGTTTGGGCAGTTTTTAGTTGCTCACACTCTTTCTGATTTAACTGAGACAAGAGTGGAACAAGCATCGCAGAAACACAGTGCAAGAAACTCAGAACTGGTCCACAAAAGCTTACTAGAACTCGCCAGGAATAATTTGGTCTGTAAATCTGTCTGGAAATCAATCAAAAGGTGGATTTCTTCTCATGAGGGTCTGACTTCTGACAAAGAAGTCTCCCTGACAGCATTTTGAAATGTCCGCTTTAGGTGAGTAACAAGGAACAAAAGTATCTGCTATGCAGTTTCCACCCGGCACTCTGCAGGGGGCTGGAGGGTGTTCTTATTTTTCTGAAAACCAGCTGGCTTATCGCAAACTGACAGCACTTGAAAGGACCAGTCCTCTAGCCCTGCTGTACCTTAAGTGCCCTACTAGGTCAATTAGATTAAATACCTCAGCAATATTCACAGAGCAATCATTTTCAAGTAGTGTTTGGCTTTTTGCTAATGAAAATAGCAGTTAATTGAACTGAGATCATTTTAATAAAGTTAAGAAACATACACATTTTTTGTAAAATGCCTAACTTACATTTATACTAACTGGGCCAGTTGTTATATACTGGTACCTGTAGTCTATACAGATTTAAGAGTTTTCTTATAGTAACTTAGAGAGAGTTTCATATTTATGTAGATGAGATGATCTGAAATTGATCTTCTCCATGTTTTAACTTCCATGAAGACTTTAAAAATGAAATTTCATTTAAAGTCAGCAACACCTAAGTGCAACGGTAACTCAGTGCAATGCTTTAGTGAAGATTAACGTTTTAAAATTTTTCTTTCCATAAAACTTGGCAGCAGCTGTGAAATTTGTCTTAGATGTACACTGTACCACACATGAACGTTCTTACTCCAGGCTAGAAATGAGTAAGCTCCTTATATTGAAGGCAAGTGCACACAGTAGACATTATTCTGAATAATTAAAAAGAATTGAAATTTTTAGTTTCTATACAGACTTGCCTCTTTCAGCTAGAAAACCCACTACTGGAAGGCCTTAAGTAGCCCAAGGGAAGCTTTATTGTAATGTCGTTCTGTGAAGTTTACCTGCAGCTGCATAAATGCTTCTCCAGCTGTTCAGAGGGAGGGGAAATAATACAGATCCATACACAAACCAGTCTTTCTAACACTGAAAATTCTTATTCATGGGGTCAAACTGGTTAACAAATGAGAGTTGACTTGGAAATGAATGTACAGGTTCAATTTTTTTCTTTTTTTTTTTCTTTTTTGAACTTCCAACTCACCTGAGTAAATGCACCACTAAAACGTGGTAGCAGTTGTGACCCAGCGCACATACGCTGCATTTCAGGGTATGGGATTTCCAATGATTTAAGAAGTAGGACCATCCCACAATTTACACAGTGTTTTCTGCATTTGTTCAAAAATTCAGTTGTTATTTTTAACTGATACTGAAATGTTAAAAGGTATTTTAAAAAAATTCTGTTGCTATCCCTGAATAAGACACTGTCATAAGAGACTGTTGTCACAGGCAGACTGAAACAAAGTAATACTCATATTTGAATGATTTTTTTAAAAGCTATGTTGTTTAAATTACATAGCATTTGTTTTTTCTGGAAACGGGAGAAAGAACATGAGTCTTAAATATCATTTGTTGTTGAAAAAGGAGAGCAACACACTAACCACAGTGCTACGTTTTTACACTGAAATAGCTTTTTTCCTGTATTCTAGTTGCTTATCAGCTACAAACTCAATCAGACTTCTCTCCAAATAGATTAAATGGAAATATCTTCCCTATTTACAGCTGAACCTCAAGTATATTATAGATAATTTAGTTTTTCTTTGTACATCAAAAAAACGAGGAAAAGAGACAGTATTTGGAGGAAGAGTTATCATGGTGTTTCTGAGGTGCTGTTACCACTGAAACACAGCATAACTATCACACTGAATTACAGGTCTCATGAATGCTGGGACCTGCTCTGCACATTCAGATTACAGCAGAAGGTGGGTGTGCAGCCTGCTCCACATGTTGCAGGAAAAGCTCAGCATGGAGTGACATCTCAAAGCCATCCCCTAATAATAAAAAACACCATTCTTATTCCACTAACAATAAAACCCACCGTTCTTACTTCATTGTTGCAGTTTGCATCCGATAACTTTCCAGTCCATATTCCTATAAGACTGGAAGCCAGTACAATGTTGCTGTGGCCTCCTCAGCAAACAGGAGGTACCTACAGTTTCCCCATCTACCTGTTAGTAAAGTATAACTGCATCTTCACCTGGCTACTGGGAGGAGCTCCATTTTCAGAGAAAGTCGACAGAGCTGTGAAAATAGGACAGGGAGGACCTAACTCTGACAAACACTACGGGAATCACTCAAGAGCCAGCAAAAAAATAATTACTTCCATAACTACATGTCTCTAAAAGCTGGGTTTTCTCCACACCAACTGCCAGTGCCTGCTGATGCCAGATTTTTATCTTTCTGCCAACCTGCTGAAAATAATATGCCTTTTTGTTCCTGAAAGTGGAAAACATGTTATGTTGCTGCATTTTATTCTGATGGGCAAAATACACACTACTTACACTTCCCAGCCATTGCGGGCAGGTTGCCTGGCTTAGTGTGTGATAAACCGAAGGCTAAGTAGACACCCCCCCTTTTGTTTTCATTTTCTAATATTCCTTTCACCACCATGGAAGTGGTAAAAATAATATCACCCAAGACGAGAAGAACAAGATGGGAGGGAAATACAGTTTAACTAACAACACAGACCTCATGCAAGTAAAGGAAAGTCCATTTTTAAATCAGGAGAATCTGATTTCAGGCCAATTTGGAAACCATAGCAGATAAACGGTTGCCTTAAACTGGGTGAGTCAAATTCTTCATTTTGTTTTAAAGAAAAAAAAATGTTGTATCGACTCAACTCTGAGCCCATACAGCATTGAGATGAATCCAAATCCATGATGCATTAGCAAGCAAAAGATTATGATGTCACCACAAATGTTATGAAGTCACTATTTCCAAAACATAAAAGCAGAAAAACAGATTTACAGGAACCAGATGGGCCAAGTTAGGATTCTTTTCTTTTTTTCTTATTTTCCCTTTGAAGAATAATAAGTAAAGCTATCCAATTTGCAGTCATAATGCTTGTTTTCTATGTTGCTAATTAGTATGACATAAAAACTACATAAAATTGAATGATTACAGGTTTTAAAATGAAGTAACTTATTTGACTGAAATAATTCTGTGCATCTGTTTTTCATTTTCAATTTTGTTCATATCAGTAGTGCGCTATTTTCATTTACTCGTACCTCTGGGATTCAACTTTTTGCTTCTATCTTTACAGTCCTGGTATAGTCATTGTATGGTAAAAGGGACGGGGTGAAGGAGAGGAACAAATAATAGGTGAAGCTGCAGCAAATGGCACAAGGATACAGTCCCTTCCTGGAAAGAGGATTTTGTGGCGAACCATTTCTCCCATAATGCATCCCACAGACCATATATCCACTAGAACAGCAGAGACAGGGAAGTGAAGAAGGAGGGAAAAAAAAGCAAAGTTAACTACGACATTTCACTCCTAAAGGAGGGGAAAAAGAGCAGGTTGATCAGAACAGTACAGTTTGTTTTGTGGTTTTGTTGGGTTTTTTTTTCATGTCTCAACAAAAGCTAAAATAAATAAGTAAATAAGTAAAAGCTGTGTCAGTCAGTTCAACAGTGGTTAGTAACAATGGTGGAAGAAGTTTAAAATCAACATTTTTGGGAAAAGGCCCACAGCTAGCAAGTAAAGATCAAGCAACAACTGCACAGACCCATGGTATTCACTGAGTTTATGGTGAAAAAACAACTTTTTTTTTTTTTAAAAGAAAAAAACAAAAGCAAAAAAAACCCCAAAACCTGACAATGATCATCTGGAATATATCCTATTTGCAGCCAGGCAGTTTCTAGGCTTTGTCTTGCAGGCCTGAGTCTCTCTGCAGCAGTACACAAGAGGTTCCAAATGGAACTGCTCACACGAGTAAAGGCCGTACAGATAAATACCACTCCCTTAAGGGTTATTTAAAACTCCTGCTTCAAGATCTATACCTATGTCCTATCTATAGGTAGCTCTATATGTATCTGTCTGTACCTACATACCGACTGGAAAGAACTGGAGAGTGTGACCTGTGTGGACTCTGCTTTTTACTGCATAGGTACTCAAAATAAATGCTAAAACAATGCTTTGCAGGACAAGTACCAACAAGACTAAGAACATTTCTTATCTTCCTGATCCTACCTTCAGCTTTTAGATGCAATATGGCTAGTTATGTTATCTGCTTGACTTGCGTGGTGGGTTTTTTTTTTTGCCCTTTTAGTCTTACAAGAAAAAAGGCTAGCTAGCTAGTGACACAGTATGCACAGAAAGAAAAGACCTGTATTGCATGCGAAGGGGAAAAAACTGCTTTCAAATGCTTTAAAAGACTACATTGTTTCTCAATTTTGAATCCTCATTTTGTAGTCATGTTTGACCTACACAACCAGTTTCTCCTCTTTTTCTTCCCCCTTTTTATCCTTCAAAAGTAATCCAAAACAAACCAAAGAAACAAACAAACAACTCATTTCTTGGTAAAACAAAATAAAGGTGAAATGTTCCATTTGGGAAAAGGAGGGTACAGGTATCAGGGGCATGGGACAGCAAGAGCATGCCTGAGGCAGTGGCAGAGTTTTCTTCACGGTGACAGTTTTGGGACCTTCCACAGAAGTGCAGCAAACTGGTTATAATTATGCATCTTTAGCCAACCAAGTGCAGAAAGAAAATGAAAGCAGTGAACAGTCCTTATACAGGCAGTGTACATAGTAAGAGGAAAAAATAAAAAAGTCAGGGAGCTTCAGTAATGTGGCGGCATAGGCCAGAGCAGGGAAGCAAAGAATAACCCTTTCTGTTGACTTCCTTGGGAGGTGGATCAGAGCCTCCAAGCAGACTGGCTCCTCAGACAGCTGACCTTCATTTTCAAATATTTTGTTTTCTTTCTGTTTATTATTTTTGCTTTGTACAAGTAAGACGAGATCATTCACCTTGAGCCAGATTCATTGCCCAGGGAAGTCAAAGGAAGTCTCTGTGTTAACTTCAGTGGGCATTTGATCAGGACCTTTGGATGTGGCAAACATTCTTAGTACCTTCCCAGCTGTGTACGTCATCGCAAAAGTGTGTCTAACTTTTTCTTGGTGCGATTTTAATCATGTGAAAAGCAAGTGCTTTCTCTGTCCTTTCAGGGACAACAACAACAACAATGGTAATCATCTACTAAATGTCTGGAGAGAAAAAAAAATGCAAAATAATTCATTTCACAATAGAAGGAACTCTGGATATTGACTAAGGAACTATCTAGAGCGTGCTGAGCCTAGTTCAAATTTCTAATGGCACTTATCAAAAATATCAATTACAAAATAGTTTAAGGAAGATTATTCTTTTTTTAGAAATTATTCTGTACACCTAGACTCTGCTTAATAATTCTCTACTTTTTAGACTTTCATATTAAAATGTGTACTGTAAATTCATAAACATTACAAATAATTCATGCAGAGACTCGCTAATTTTGGAAGAGGTTGTGTAAGCATGCCTTTATTCTTGTTTAAGTCATGGAGTCAGCTCCCAAAATCAGTTTCACTGCCCTTTACAGGATGCAGTTGGCTGTTAGGAAAAGTTCTCCCACAGGTTAGCTAACCTCTTCAATGTAAATTAAATAGGAAACTTTTTAATAAATTCCTGGTTTTGACATTTGCTGTATTTGTCATCAAAAAGTCTCCTTGTCAAACAGCCAAGTGGTAGTTTTTGACAGCAGAATCTGAGTCACAGCAGATTTTTCTCCACTATATGTTTTATCCCCTCCTTTCCTGCCTGGTCTACCTGGCACTCAGATGCAATTCTCAGTTTTGTTACAAAATGAGAATCACTTATAAAGTTTTCCCTTCATCCCCTGCAAAATGTGAATTCTTCCTTACCTGCTTCTCTATAGTCAGCACCCCCTGCCTGCTTTTCACAATCTTTCCAGGGACCAAGAGGTATCCAGATCCCTCACAGACTGTTCAGAGCAAAATCCTATTTACATCTAGGGAGATTACATACAAATTAGATGCATGTTTTTTTAGCTTCAGCTTTTTCCTCTTCTCTCCAACTCTACTTTCCATTAAAAAAAAGACTCAGACTGAAAAATTCATACCTAGATCTTGACCACATAAAACCTGTCAGTGAAACCTGGGACTTTAGTTAAACCTACCACAAAGACAGAAACCATTCCTGAAATTCAGTTCTAACTCTGGATTTGGAGACATTCTGGAAGGGCTAGGATTCCCTGTTTCAGCTTGTACCTCTTCTTCTTCCCTCAAACAATTCAGAGACCCAGACTTAAATTTAGAACACATCACTCATTCAGCAATTCCAGTGGTTCCCACACTATTTCACAGCCACAGAAGCCAAAGACATTCTGGTCAGAAAGAGCTAAGTTATTTGTTAAGCTATTGTAAGCTATTTGTTAAGTTCAATCATAACTAAGAACAAGTTTCTCATTACTCTACAATCCCACACTGATAAATTCACCAGCACTGCATCCCAAATACATTCTGTAGCTGCAGTACACAACAGTGAGAAACTGCTCTAAATGACCTGCCTTTTAAATTCAAGATGTCATTTCCCATTATGTTTTCTTTTTCTTTTTCTCCTTCTCGTGCCCCTTAAAATTATAGAGGCAGACCTGACACTTCAGGTCGCACTGCGCTTGCTATGAAGTTGCAGCCCTACCGTTCTCCTTGTAGCCCATTCCCAAGATGACCTCTGGTGCTCTGTAGTAACGTGTCACCACATATGGAGTCATCATGAAGCTAGTGCCTGCAGTCCTGGCCAGTCCAAAATCCAAAATCTTCAACGTGCAGTCAGATTTTACCACAATATTACTTGGTTTTAAATCCTGCAAGAGATAGTGAAAAGATAGTGAAAAGACTGTCCTTCATAAAGCCAGGCACAGCTGTGATATGGACTGATATTTTAGGTCACCCTTCAGATATTCTTTTAACTCTTCTGACACTTACAGTGACTATCAGAAATACTTGTAAACACACAGCAAAATCTTGCTACTGTTTCTTTAGCAAACTCTTCTGGAAGATGGTCTAACTTGGCATACTGTGGGGCTTTACCTGGATAGCAGGAGCCTACTAGTGTTAAATTAATTGCATTTAGCACTTCAAGAAACTAGGATTACTATTAGAGTACTATTTTGAGTGTATTTTTTGTTAAATGCTGTGACCCTAATAGATTCATTCCAGCTGTATGTGTGGAGATACCTTAATGCTTCATTTATAATAATTCAACTCATCCTTTGCTTGGATGACTATCTGGAAGCCAAATCTATCATCCTCTGCTAAACATACGACATGTCAAGAAAGGAGATCTTTGTACACTGTAAAGCAACATCCACTTTGTAACCCGTTTTATCAGCCCTTCTTTTCTTCTTCTCATAATGGAAGGGAAATATTTTTGGATTTTTTTTTTTTTCAGCTGGAAATCCCAAATTAGTAAAAGCACATTTCGATAAAGAAGTTAACTCAGAATATTTTCAATCCATTCAGAATTGCCTCCTGTTCACAGTCACATGAACCATTCCCTCTGTTGTCAACAATCACACATAGCGCTACCTCTGGCATTCAGCAAAATGAGAGGATGCCTTTAATATACACTTAACAGTCTTTTAATTTGTTTTAGCACACATAAATGATGGCAAATGCCACCATATGCCCTGACCTCTGCGGACCCTGATCAAGCAATACTTGGACCACACTACAGCATCAACTCGAAGTGTCTGAATGTCATGAGTGGTAGATGTAGCCAGCTACATTTTCAGGAGAAATAACATTTATCTACACATGTCAGAGATCATAATCACTTTGATGATTTCCAGTGCTTATTGGGGGTTTTTTTGTTATTTTTTTTTTTAATAATCACATTACCTTTTTGTCTAATTAAGTTCACAAATAATTTCATTCCTAAGACAAGCATGAAGCTACTCTGCTAAGGAGATGGACTAAGACTCATAAGTTTATAGTCATTTTACTGGGAGGCAGGGCTTTGATCCACAGTACACAAGAAACTCAAGTGGTTTCTAAACTCTTCATGATGATGTCACATGCTGCCTTAAGTTTTAAACCAAAGGCCCCTTACCCTGTGAATAATTCCTGCAGAGTGAAGATGCTTGATACCACAGAGCATTTGGTACAGTAGATAAGACATTCGCTCATGGTCTAGCTCCATCTGAATGACCTGGCACAGATTAGCATCCATTAACTCCATTACCAGGTAACTGAATGAAAAAGCAAAGTCATAGTGTTATTGTCTGTGTTGAAGACACAGCATCATCTCAAATAAGTAACAATGCCTTTTCTTGCTTCAAAATTCACTTTATTTCTGGTGACTGGGAGTAACAGAGCTGCAGACTGGGCCCACTCATAATGGTACCATTGTGATGTTTGCTTCTCACTGCACCACCTCACTGCAGAGACACCATTCTTTTAGCGTCCCGGCAAACCAGGTGGGTTGCTGGCCCTTTCTTGGTGCATCCCCCATGACAGAGACTGTACCCTACATGGGCAAACAGGCAGCACGGCACTGAAATGTGCAGAAAACAAAAGAGCTGCAAGCACCAAATGACACGGCTGCTTGGCCTTTGACCATTATGAGGGATGGCTACCGCAGTACATGTAGGAATTGGAGAGTCGTAGAGATGTCTGAGAGGCTAAAATTTGCATCCCCATGCGAAATGCCTCCAAAAAACTTCCTAAGATTGCATGACTTCACACAATTCTCATTACAACTAATTGGTCTTGTGCCTCTGATAAATAAGCTTCACTGATAACCTCAGCAGGACGTTAACCCAATCCCCTTTAGCGGTAAACACATCAGCTCATTTCTCATGAGACATCTCACAAGCACAACTGATTCATAACTAACATTACATTAAAGCACTCTCAAACTTTGGGGAAAACACTAGCTCTCCATTTCAATGTGAGCTGCGCGCCTCATCTTCTCTCCAGCACTAGTTACCTCCCCTGCTCTGCACAAGCCTGCAGTGACAATATTATGTGGAAATTCCATATATTAAAACCAGAACAGTAGTCACCTGACTTCAGCCATCGCTATCTGTCTGTTACCACTGCTGATATTAGAGTACAGAATGGGAATACATTTCCATACAAAGTGTACAGAATATGGGAAAGACTGAAAGATAAAAAGGAGTACAACAATATAAACCACTGAATATTTAAAATTTCATTCAGGGTAGGTTCATACTATGCATAGTAGTGCTTGTGCAATATGGCAATGTTCAGTGGAGATGCTCGTTGTCCTCTACGCCTAGCACTAATTCCCCAGGCAAGTAATTTTATGCAAAGGTTATATCAAAACAAATATGAAAAGAAGAAACGTTTCAAATCAGTCTCTTTTATGGGAAATTATTTCAGAATGAAGCACCACATTTCAAAACCTCACACGTGTCAGGGAGTCACATAACAACCATCATTTCCCAAGCAAACTAATAACACAAAAGCAGGCCCTTTTAACTACTCATACCCCTTCCTCTGCATGTGAAGGCAAACGTAAACACGCTAACCCTCTCAAGAAAAGCCACCAGCAGGCTTTGCACACTATTACAGTGCCGAGGAAACCTGGTATTTGGCACCTTGTAAGTGTCAAAAGTGCTCTCGATATGGGAATGCAGAATATCTGTCTACCCACAGTGTAGACTATACCTGATCTTTTTTAGAGGGGCTTATAACTTTTGTAGCTTGCTGAGTTATTGCGTTCAAGGTACACTATAATGCCACACATGTCTCTAAAGCTTTAGTTTAATTACTGCCTGCGTTACTTACACATCCTGGAACTCCTCCAGAGATTTCTGTGGTGTGAAGACATTTAATAAACTGATAATCTGAAAAGCAAAGTAAGACAAAATAACGAAGAGAAGTGATAAACGTAAGTAGTTGAACCCATTTTGAAGTGTGTGTTAAGGGATAAATTCAGTTTTTTCTCTGCTCAATTTATACTAACACTTCTCACTTTATGGATCAATAAAAAGACAGCAACATTCAAAATAAAATACCACAGATCTCTAAGATTTCTTCTAGGTGCACTTGAAATGGTTTCTGAGAGAAGGATTAGTGGTGACCAGTGACAAACCAAAATGCTAAGGATGAAACAGTAGTCTGAATTTTGAAGTTACAGGTTCAAAGACCAACTTCAGCTCAACTGAACATAGCAGTCCTTGTGCTACAGCCAGAAATTTCTTATATATGAAGAATGCTCATCTGAGGGGACAAATAATCAAGGGCCATCTTACTAAAAATAAGCAGAAGAACTTCCCTCTTTCTGACATGGCCTCAATTCCTTTGAGGGGACATATGCACATACACTGACACAAATTTCATCGTGAGAGGTACCACTTTTTAGTAGAAGCACTTTAAAATGGTAGACACATTCTGAGCAAAGACATCTTGCATACTGCAACTCCTTTTTTACTTTTTTTTTATAAATTGGGCTGGGCTGTTGAAAGACACTGATAAGAATGTGTGAAACAAGATAGAGGAAAAACGTGACCTCGGGGATCTGAATTTCCCGTGCTTTCCTTCTGTGTGGGCAACAGAGGTAGAAGATATCAGCATGGCCGCTATGAAGACACCTGAATGTCTCCCTCCCTGCCTCCATCACCTCTCTAGGCTTTCTAACAGGAATGATCCAATATTCTTTCTGCCTACTCCACATATTCTGACTGATTCTTGCCTCTGCACAGGTGCCTTTACAATCCTCTCCTTCCTTTGCACTTCTCTGTACAGACAGATTAAAACTCTGACTCAACCAGTGTGGTGCTGTTATTAGCTCTAATGCAGCATTTTTAAAATTGTATATTTAAAATTAATACTAGTCATGCTGCCCTCTGCTTATTCCAGTCCATTAAAAACATGGAGTGAGAATGCATCATTCTCCCACCTCCAGGGAGAACTACTCACTCATCCCTGCATTTTCAAAGCCCCGTGCATTGGTCTGACTGAAGGTAGTTTCCATCCAAGTCAACAGGGAAGAGACAGGTACGGTCGTGATCAACAGAGTGGAAATGTAAGGATAAGTCAATGCCCAGAACTGGGGTAGAGGACACTGTAGGTGACAAGTCCTGCTTTTTTGCTATTTTAGGGTCAGTTCTTTTTATTTCCATGTGAATTTGTTATTGAGAACAAGTGTCAAATCGCACCTTACATCATGCTTTTCAAGCTCATTGATGCGTTGCATAAGGAGAAAGAGTCATTTCAGGATCTGAGGCAAGAGTAAACATGTAGCAAACTGAAAAATTCACTCCTAATGAAAAGGAAGAGGCACACAGGTATGGCACCAAGCCACGGCAGAAATTGAGGAATTGTAGGAAAATTAAATCCTTGGGAGATCCCTTGACAATGCAATGGGGCAATCCTACATATCTCACTACAAAAAACTAAGCTTATGCAGTGTCAGGCAGATAGTTTGAACTAATAGATAGATGGTTACAATTAACATACAGCCCTGGAATGACTGTTTTGCTGCAGCATAGGAATATTTTCATTCCTTATGGATACTAAATGTTATACAATAGGTAGTGGGTGTAAGAAGCAGGAAAGTCTAGAACATGCTAGTGCTGTTCATTTCAACAAGAACACTATGATTAGAAGGAATGGCACAATGTGTTGAGGCTTCAGAGTCCCTGGCTCCACAACATTAGCTTACACACAAATGAATGAGAATGGAAAAGTGGTTTTGCTTCTTAATTTTCTTCGGCAGTCTTGCAGCAACCTGCACAATGATGGCCCCTCATCTTGTACAATCTATACAATGCATCTACGTGACTAGGTTTCAGATGAAGCCCAGAACAAGGAGTGACACATGTGCATGGGTACTCCAACTCAAGAGACACTGCTTTTGAGTCACAAATCACAGTGACAAGAGGATGGAGCCAGGATTCCAACAACCACTTATGCATTTCTGGGTAAGGAGTTGACAAGAATGTATTCTGCTCTCTCCCCTTCTGTCACCCTAACCCTACCAGCAGCACCCCCATTTGGCATAGCCTTTAAATAAGCACATGGAAGATCCTTACTCTCTCATGTGGGCATATAGTACCAGAAACACTGTAGCCTTTGAGCATAATTTCCTTTTCATTTCTTCTGTTTTAAAAAGGCACCCAACAAAGCAATTTTCTTTCTAACAAACCAATATACATACCACTTCTCCAGTTACCGACTCAAAACTTACATTTTTATGATTCACACACTTCATGAGGACCAGCTCCCTGTAAGCTCGCTTGGCATGAGTTTGGTTCTGAAATGGTCTGCTGAGCTTCTTAATGGCCACGTTTCTGTCAAGGACGGCATCATATGCAGCACTGCAGTAATCACAAACACAGGGATTATGCATCTTAGAGGCTATCCTGCATTTCTCATGGCAAATTCCTGAGACTCAAGTCTACTCTTGCCTTTTTTTCCACTGAGAAAAATACTGGGACAAAAGGAGGAGAGAATTTCTAGTGAGAAAAAAGAAGACATCAAAAGAAAACATGTACCACCACATCAGCAGAAGACAGCATGCACCACTACTTCTGAACTCGAGTTCCATAGGAAATTAACACTTATTTTCAAGGGGTGGGGGAAAAAAAATTAAGTGACTTCAAATAAAAATACAATAAAACCTGGATGAGACAAAAAGTTGTTTCATAAAGCAACTCTCTGTGCATTGGGTACAGCGGAGAGGCTTCTGTTTTTTCTGTCATGATTAGGGACACCTTCACCAAGTGCCTCAATGAACAATGGCCCATTTTTATCTAGAATGAAGTTTGTGTTTTCCTTATGATATTTCTAACGGAATCAAATTATTTAATCATTCTTCAAGACCATATCATCCAGTTCCAATAACATATCTAGAAACAGATCCATTTCACAAAACTTCTTTACCATTTCCTTCTGTTAATGAAAAAAAAGTTACATATACTTAGTTAAAAATTTTGAAAACATGAAGAAATACAGGCTCTGGTTTGCAAAGTGGGCTTTTAAAGCTGGGCTCCTAAAATTCTCCTTGAACTTTTAAATGTTTTGTATAATCTTCAGTTATTTTTATAATCTTCACCTCCTATGAATTTGAAACACTTATTTTGGTGGTTCAAATCTGACTACACAAATTTTGACTTCTACATTTCACAAAGCACACATTCTTAGAAACGTTCCCAAATGGACAGTCCTCAGACCCTCTTCCTGATTCTCCCTTTTACCAAGAATGAGGAAAGGTGTGACACAAGTTTTCTGCTACTCCATGAAGAGCACAGTGTATGTCCCAAAAGATAAAACAACCAAATCACTAGCTGTTCTAAAAATAATGACTTTTTCAAGCATCAAAGTAAATATTCGAAATCCTATAATTTTTTTTCTTATTAATTCCTGATTATTGTAGATGTTCACTGACATTCACTTACAGAGTCTTACTGACCAAGTAGAGAGCAGAAAGCATGCAAGCATCAGCTTAGTCACAAAGCCAACAAAAACGTACAAGTGCTCTAACTAAGTAAAAAAGTGTTGGCAATGTATGTCTTGGAAACCAACAGGTGGAGAAGAATAAGAAATATTTCAACTGCATTACTCCTGCATAAATAACACACCAAATACATCCCACAAATAAGAATAATTGTTTGCTAAAGGTGATGAGGAGTTTTGTGAAGAATGCTTTATTCCACTGTTGACATTTTTGGCAGGATGGTGGGATTTTCCCCAAAAATATGTTCAGAGAGAAAAAAAAATTCTTATGACTGCCCTTGCAGGTATTCTGAAACTGTCAGGAAGTTCCATTTTAACACTTTTATAGTAAAACTATTTCAGATTGAAATGTCAATTTACAAAAAAAAAGTAAAAATAAATACTGAATCTCCCCAAATTATCAACACTGTGAAATGCCAAGTACTGCACCTGGGGAGGAATAACCTCAGGCACCATTACACGCTTGGGGGCCAACAGTCTGGAAAGCAGCTTTGCAGAGAAGGACCTAGGGGTCCTGGTGGACAACAAGCTGAACATGAGCCAGCAAGGTGCCCTCGCAGCAAAAAGGACAACAGCACCGTGGGCTGCATTTAGGAAGACTAGCACGTCAAGGTAAGTGATCCTTCTGCTCTGCTCAGTGCCACTAAGCCCACATCTGGAGTGCTGAGTCCAGCTCTGGGCTCCCCAGTACAAGAAAGATAGGGACATAGTGGAGCAATTCCACTGATGAGTCATGAAGATGACTGCAACAAGGGACTGCAACATCCGTCGTACAAGGAGAGGCTGAGGTTCTTAAGTATCTGCTGGGAGGAGTAAAGAAGGTGGAGCCAGACTCTTCCAGTGGTCCTGAACAACCTGCTCTAGTTGACTCTGCTTTGAACAAGTGGGTTGGACCAGGCGCTCTCCAACATCATCCATTCTGTCATTTGGTAACAATTCTTCTCTTATTCATTAATAAGGCATATAACTTTTATGACCCAGCTAATATCATGCTGGGCACATGCATAAACAAAGATATTGCACTCACTAGTTAAAGCATATATGAAGCAACTTAGGTGATAAGGCTATCAAAGATCCAGTCTGACTTAACTTCATTCCGGTTCATTTCACTCAACTAAACCTTACATTAGGAAGAACAAGATGTGTGATTTATAGCCTAATAGTACATAGCAGAAAGCAAACCTCCTGTAGCAACGGTCAGAATTGTGTCTTTCATTCTCATTTAGTTTAGCTACAACAGGGCATGGCAAAGGCCACAACTAAAATACCCCTTAATTCCATTAAGAAAGTATTGAACAAATAAAATGCAAAGCCAAAGGATTTAAAAAGCATAATCTTTCAACAGTTAAATGTTTTCTCTCTATCATTCATGGACATATATTGCAAATATACTTCAGCAGACAAATCTCTCAGATAATCCATATTACCTGAGCACCCAACTTCTTAAAAGAAGAAAGTCTACATAAGACTCATCTGAGCTATGTAACAGTTCTTTGAATCATTTTAATAACTTTTTCTCTTCTCATATTTGAATCTCATTAGTTATGTCATAAAATCACTGACTAGCAGTTAGAAAACAGTAACACCGAATGTTTATCTGTGCAACCATTTTCTCCAGTTTCTGATCTACATTTGCTTTTCTCAATTTTCTCTCTACATCAAAGCAAGAGATAAAAAAACATCAATCTAAAATCAGAAAACCAAAGGCTTCTTAAGCCTTTGGCTTTTATGATCCATTCCCAATCCTTTACATACCATGGAGGAACATAAAACAACTGAAGTAATCCTTTGTACACAGGTATTTGTGTTGAGATACAAGGATCTTGACTGCAGTTCTATCATTGTCTTCTATCAAATGGAAGGTGTCCAACTACTTCAAGAAGTCAATACGTAAATTCATTGCACTGAGTAAATTAATAGCACTGATTTTTTTTTCCTATTCACCAGAGAGAAGCTTTTGTTTACAGACAGCCAACTATGCATTTTACTACAATGAAATTACAGATACCACATGTAGGTTCTCTCTCTGGTGCTTGCTACACAAAATCCTTACCTTGGAACACCAAGGTTAGTATTGATGATATATCAGCCTTCTTAAGACAAACTTCAGTCACTGGCAGAAGAGTGGCTGTAATAACAGGTGACTCAAGGGAGCGGGAATAAGAGAGAGAGAGTAATGAGTGTCTGTGAACTGCTATGAAAAGACTGAGCGTGAAAGTCAATTTCAAGATCTCCAATAAGAGACTGGACTTGCATCTAAAAGCCTGGGCTTCTTTCTCTGGAAACTATCATAACACCTCTTCCTCAACTATGAATTTATTTTTTAATTTATACAGTTGCCCTATTTTTATAATAAAGACTATAATTCACCCCTGGTCTTGTAATAAAATGATAGTTTTACTGCAACATGAGCTCAGAAACTCCAAGTTTACTACCATATCTCTGGCAGCTGTACAGACACAAAATGCAATAAATAAACTCTTTCCCTATAAATTCTGTTTATGGCTAGTTTGGCAAGGTAAATGTTTAGTGTTAAAAATACCTTTTTAAACTGTAAATAATTTGAAACAAACCTATTCAGCAGAGCTAAAAAATTTTATCCAGATGTGAATATAAATTCATGACTACTAAGAGATACATGTAATTACAGCCATTTAACAAGATTCTTTGCTGACTTCAGCAGAAAAAAAAGGAAATAAATGAAACTCATTCTAGTCAGATTTACACAAACCCAGATCATCATTTACCACTAATATTGTGTTCGAGTTCAGACTGTAATGACCAAAGAGCAATGCTTTGTTATCATGTACTTGAAGGACCAGGTGTTCATTTTTATACCTATTTCAAAAACCAAAGAAAAGCACTCCAGTTACGTGTCCAAGTTTCTATTTCAATAGACACTTACCAAGTAAATACTTAAAATTTTTCTTCCCATACAGGAATAACTCTTTTAATCAACAATGAAACTTAACATTTAATCACTTCCATTATATTCTATCAAGAATAGACTGTGAAAACCACAGAAATCATGTATTTTTTAAATCGATTCTTAGAGATGGGTTCCTAGGATAACAAATGATAGTCTTTAGTTTCAAGATTCTTCGGATGGGGCACACACATCCTTTTCAAGATGCTTACCCTTTCTCAAGCCACTACTTTGTTAAAGTACTATTATTAGCTCTCAGATGACGAATGGAAGCCCAAAGCAAGAAGGGAAGCTCCCAGCCTCCAGTCTCCCAGGGCAGGCTGTGAAATGGAGACTCTTGGCAATCTCAGCAAACAGCTTTCTATATTAAGAAAGTCCCTTCACTGAATGTTGTAGAAATCCAAGGGACACTAAGCATTACTCTCACCTATCACTACATATGTATATTGTGACAAATATAGTATTAAAATCTTTCTGAAAAGCTACTTAATATTACAGCTACTTTCTAAAGTGACAAACTTCAGTCATCTTTGCCTTCCTCCAGAAAGACTCCAGCTGCAACTCTGTTTATTATAAATCACTGCTATTTATATCTAGATTACTTGATCCATCTAAGTAAGGTAGTTTTGCTACTGATGTTAGCATTTTGCCTTACTTCCTTCATCCCAGCACAGCAAGAGGGAAGAAAGCTGAAACTGATCTTGTTAAACAAAGCACTGATGTGTGTATTTAAAATACCCTGGTTATTTAGTGATGACATCTCCATCAGTGGAGAGAATTGGTAACCTTGAAAATCACGTTTAACAAGAACACTAATGTTAGCTCATCCTCAACAATCACCACTGACATATGGAGCAGAACATGTTCTATATACACACACAGATATACATCTAAATTTACATACACATATACATAAAAAGAAAAACATAGATGGATGTATATATAAATCCTTTTTACAGTAATTTCTCCGACTTCAAAGTCCCTGCTCCTGGTTTCAGACAACTATCACTAATGCACTTTCTGAAGAAGTAATTTTTAGGAACAGCAAGAGCTAAATCTCTTTTTCCTGTATCAAGCAAAATTTCTGTAAAAGTGGTTTATGAAACTTTCACCATAAGAATTTTAAGTGCTTTTTCATCTCTCTACTTAAGGTCCCATTTCAGGCAAGCACTCTAACAAAAAGAGTGAAAAATTATTTTGCTTTAAGCACATTTTGAAGTGTATCTGGTACAGTTTTTTGTGGGTTTTCTTTGGTTGGTTTTCACATTGACCTCACTTATCAGTCCAAATTTCAGAATGAAATTAGACCTTCTCGCTCTTACCTTTTTTTTCCTCTCCTTTTGACATGTAACTTCTGAGTTTCTAAAGGCAGACATTGATACATTTCTATTTACAAACAGTGCATATTCCTCTCTTCAATAATTACTTTTAAATAGGAAAAAAAATATTTTTAGAGTGAAAACTTCTCTCCAGAAAGTATCTTTAAAAATAGTGAATGTTTTTCACGAAAACGATGTAACAGAAAAGAATTCCAGACGTGCACCAACCTGCAGAAACAATTTCCCCCAAGCAGCACAAGTCAAAGACCACTGTCATGAATAAGTGCCTTTCAATGTCCTCATTAGGTTTGGAACCAAGCCTGTGTGCTGAAAACCCAGAAAATAACCAATATGACCCAGTTGCAGACCTGTTGTCGGGAATGGCTACAGGCCCGATCAGGTCTATTTCTCCTCAAAAAGCAGAGAAATTCAGTGGCCTCTGAGACAATATTCAGAGCTGATGCTTAAGGAGACCAATACAGTTTCATAATGGATGACTGCTGCACTTTTCCTGTTACCGTATACGGTTCCAGCTATTTGTTTTGAATTTCCATCAGCTCACAGCTTCTTGCAATCAGCTGGTAACAGCTGGATTAGGAAATACAATCAAGCTGCCTCCCTGACTGCAACACAAGTCATCATTTATTTTTTTACTGCCGCCATGGATGTTTCACAGAATAAATAAATCAGCCTTCAAGACCTTCCATGAGCTTCCTCATCACAGCAGAGATTACTGATTGACCTCAAAACGTTCCTTCCTGCACTGCATGGGGCAGCAAAGACTGCACGTGCTGAAGTGCAGCAGAGGAGTCAAACACAGGCATCCTGCCGCATCAAATACCTTGCCAGCAAGGTGCTCCAGCTGGTGCCCTTTGGAGCCCCTTCACATGCCAAGACGACATGAAAACTAAGCAGCAAAGACAAAAAGAAAGGGCGAACTAAGCTGTCACCTCAGTGCATTTTAAATGGGAGCAGGTCCCCCCTTTGGGCCTTTGGGAACATTGTAGCCAAAGCAAGGTAACTCACTTCACTACAACATAGTTACTCTATTTCCCACCTTGCAAAATACAGCTCTCTAAAGGCCCTGGTTAAATAGAAATATATTTTAATTGAGCTACATTTTTTCAGAAATCAGACCAAAGCTCTCTGGTTATCCATACATGAAAGAAGAAAAGGTGATTTAAAGAGCTCTATACACATTTCTGTCTGAAAAGATATGGAAATGACCAAAAAAAGAAATACGGACTGCTCACATGACCATTTGTAACTATGCTTATTGAAATGGAAGTCAAGCAGACAAATCTTTGCCACAGCTAAAAGAAACCACTTCAACAGGAATCTTTCCCCAGTCAGGTCTGTGACAGTGTATGCCTAGATATTTATGATCTCAAAGAACTTGTTCAGAGATCCAAATTCACCCATGCTTATTCTTAAAAAAGCAAACATGAAGTCCAAGCCCACAACGCATACAGTCCCTTTACTGTCACCTATAAAGGATTAGAATAGTATCATTTTCATATCCATGACATCTGCAGTCCAATCTTGAATCCATATTACTCATTCTCTTTAAAGTACTACAGTCATTGCCTGAAATGTCAAAGCCAAGCAGCCCTTTCCAGCAAAGATAAACTGGGAAGCACAACAAATTTGTATTTCTAAGGGCAACTACATTTGAAAACTTTGCTGTGAAATCTATTTTATAATTCAGTCATGCTGAGACAGCTCTTATCTGCCAAACTTTCAGAAGGGTGGTCTGAAGGAAGATGAGCGAGCCATCATACATAAGACAATGTAAAAGAAATTGCACAGGGAAAAAAAAAGGCTGGAATGCTTATTTTTAGTAAACATATTTACAACAAAAGTTCACTCAACATCTGTCACTGGTGGCTCCAAATGTGCTATAATTTTGCCAGTTAGTTACACTACTAGATAAAACTGTAAAATAACAAAATTATTCACTGTGTGGCAAAAGAAGATACACACTTGGAAAACTGTTGGGGAAAAGAGGAATCACAGGCTGGAATCTCTTAAGAAAAAGGAGGGTCTGCAGTAAAATTTGCCCTCTATTACTTGCTGACAAATTCTTCTGTTACTAGGCTGAACCTGCTCTGCTGATATCTTCTTTTAAAACAATTACACACATGAAAGTATCAAATTTGTTCATGTTAACAAAGTGCCCTTTCATCAAAACCTCTAGCAGTTCTTAAACGTGACTATCCTCTCCAGCTCCATCACCACCACAAACCACAAGCCTGTGTACACAGAAGCTCCACACCTTGCACAGATCAAAATCTCTTCACCGAGCTGACAATTCAGATGTGCAAGGTTTTGCCCTTTTGGCTCAAGTTGTACAAAAATACCTCTGTGACTCTCTCATCTGCAGCTTGAACCTCAATTTGGTTGTCTTTCTAATTACATGAGCTGGTGATGCCCTAACAAGAACCATTTTGGAATCCACGGATCAGTTCTGTATATTGATGCAAGAAAAACTCTTTTCCCATAGCCGTTGTCACTCACAAAGATGGTGCAGGGATACAGCAGGAAAGGCAATGTGCAAACAGCTATACTGTTCACACATCGCCTGCCATGCCTCTCATAGTGGGTGCCGGTTTAGTTTGCCTGGTGACTGAAATATTCATGAGGATGCTGAATATGTATGTTTACATACTTCTCATCTGTATATACTCTGCTAATTCTTTATACTTGGCTCTGAAAGCGACTCAGTTGTAGAATCCTTTTCTGAATAGAACTGTAAACCCAGTACTTTCTGGTTCTGCATTTCTCTTGTCACTAGTTCACTATACAGTCTGCTAGCTGACAATAACTTTTGTTAACTGCAAGCCTGGGAAATTCAACCTGGTCCGTGAAAGAAGCCAAGTTGTTTTTTTTTTTTTTCATTCTGCTTTAAAAGGGCTCTAGGCCAAAATGCTTTCCCTTATGTGTGTGACGTGTAAGAAATGACAATCTCACGGTTTCCAAAGTATGCTTCACTACTCACTATGGTCAAGGATTTACCTAAGCCAAAGCAAGGTAAAAATCTGAAAAATGGATCAGAGCTGAGGGCGCCTATCAATATTCAGTGGCAGAAAATACATGGGCAAAGGAAACTGAAGTGTGATTTGTAGTTAAACCATATTGGGTAAATGTTTGCCCAGCATTTGGAGAATGGATATAAGACACTGAATCTGGCAAAGAGATCTCACATTCAGTGCTCTGAACTGTCAGCAGGGTATATAAACTTTGGACAGTTTTCAAGTTGTGTTAGGCATCAAAGCGGCAAAGCCAGAAAAAGTCCAGTTTCCTCATTTAACAGCAATTTACAAGACTAGGGAAATACGGACACCGAGGCAGAGTCTGTGCACCTGGCAGAAGATGAGTACCTAGCACATTCAAACTGTCAGTCACATGATAGATCTGTTATTTTTGGATCTACAAACTGAAATAGAAAACAGCTACTATCTTCCATAGCCACCTTACAGTCATAATTTAAAACACTTGCTAGCTTGCCTGACAAATAGAACAAAAGCTGTCAGTTTGCAGAAAAAGAAACATTATTTCACAATCTTTCTTGCTGCATTTCTCAACTGATTAAAAATCAAAATTCAACCAAGCACTAAAATCATATTTTCAGCAGGTCATCATCTGCTATGTGATAATCATGGAAGGAAAAAAAAGTCAATGTAAAAGGAAAAAAAAGTCAACCCTAAAAGGCTACTCAAATTCTAGTTTCCCAAAACCAACTCTGCAGTCTCTGCAAGGCTATTCTAAGCAGACAGAAACAGAAGATCGGAGGTGCCGAAATGTCACTTGGTGCTGTTCTGGGAGGGAAGAAAGCCAATGCTGCCACACATGTCACCTTTACCCCTCCAGCCAAAGGGCTAGTCTACAGCCTGCCCCTGTGCTGACACTAACTCAACCAACCCAGGTTGCTCTAACTCATTCAGCACTCTCTCGTCCAGCTGGGCTAATTCTGTATCTACAGTCTCTCATACTGAGGGACATCTCTGACACAGGTAAGATGCTAGCAGGTAAAACTGATGGTTTGCAAGGATACAAAATGTTTTACCTGCTGTATAAGAAGCCAAAATGCCTTTGTTCAACAACAACAAAATTAAAAATTAGTTAGGTTTTCAAGTTGCCCTGTTACACCAGAAATTTCAAGATGTAGATGATCTGACACAATTTTAAAACAAGATTTTTGTTTGAATAAGAAACTCTACCCCCTTCTGTGGCTTATGGTGAATTAGTGACCCCAGAGCTACAGAATTTATTTCCAATTTGTAGATGGGCACCAACCAATTTTGGATGGAAAAGTATAACACCATGAATCCAGAAAACAATAAAAGAAGAAAAAAACCCACACGATCCCCAAACCCCCTCGATGTCCTGTTTGCCACTTGCTTTCACTCCTTTCTTTAACCTTTCTTCCTCCTTTCTGCTTCCCTTCCTAACTGCGTCTCTCTTTATTGCCAACTCTTGCTCATTCTGGTGAGTTTTCCCACTCATGTCATGCCAGATGTGTCTCACATTGTTCACAGACTTCACCTAGGCTTCATACACAATCTCTTGTTTCATATTGCCTTTCTATTTTGCACAACTTCTGTTATATCCCAATTTTTTGGGCTGTCACTGTTTTTTATGATTTTCTAAGGACAGCAGGTCTTGGGACAAGGGACAACTTTTTGTTTTCTGTAAAGCACTGAGAAAATCTGTAGACCATGTTAATATCAGAGAATAAGAATCAACAATACATGCTGACAAAGAAAATGGAATTATCTGAGCTGCATTTCCTTCCAGACTGGCTCTAGTTTTTCTATTTCTGGTTCCATTGCTTCTTTGTTTTGATACCTGCACTTTTATTTGGATATTCTGTCCTATTGCCCAACCTCTGTGATTCCATAAGGTCACAGCTATTCTCCTACCACAAGAGAAACCCCTTGTCCAAGTAACAGAAGTGTTTAGTGCAATTGCTCTCATGTTAAACACACGGTAATCAGTGATGATGATGCAACAGTCTTCATTTCAGTGGTGACAGGATTTCAAGTGAATGAAATAAAAGTCTGAACTCCGTTAAGGTGCCTGACATCTGTAAAGGGAGTTATAAAATGTTGCTGCCTGATAGCGAAAAGTGTAAATTAAATTGAGTTTTTAATCAGCCAACACAGAAAGCACTTAAGTTAGACGAACATCTGTTACTTCGCTTCAACCACAGAATTTAAAAACAGCTGATAAATTTTTTAATGGCTAATTTTTTAACAGGATCATAGATGGCCAATTGGCCAATTTTTTAACAGGATCATAGATGCTTATCCAGTCATGGCTATGAACAAACCTGCTCTATACCTAAGAGCTGTACTGATCCAACTGAAAATCCTGGGTGTCAATGCTCTCAAATGAACCTGACAGTGCCTTTACAGTCCTGTAGTTTATGACCAAATGAGTGTTGTTGCCAGGATTCACAAAAGCAGGTTGTGCAGAGACAGTTTCTACACCAACTTATTTACTTTTTTTTTTTCATAAACTCGCAGAGAGAAAATTTGGAATAGATTTTGCCCACCTAACTATTGTAGTCATGGAAACTATACAAGTTCTTTAAGGAGAAAAGAAGAAAAAAGGACAGAGTCAGAAATATAAGCAGTCTGAGTATTTTAGAGGCAGACACCGTGATGTCTCTGCTAGGAGAGCATACTGTGGCATGTTTTATTACTTATCATTTGTGATTACCAGAACCCAAATTACATTTTAGATTTCTGTGTATTAGCAAAGGGAAATGAAACACGAGAAGACAAACATGAAATACGTGTTGACTTCCTGCCTACCAGGAATCTCTGCAGTTAGGTAGAAAAAGGACATTACAAAAAAAAAATTGAGAAATATTTTTTGTGAAATAATTACACGTCAGACCTTTAAAAAAATATGCAACAATAATTCTTGCTCAAACATTACATCTCAGGTAATATACAAAAATGGATCATATAAAAATGGGTCTTCATCCTGCCTCAGGTACCTTCATGCACTGCTACTGGATATATACTTTTTTTGCCTCTTTCCCACTTATATTAAAGATAGTAGTAGTAGATACAGGAAGTTGTAAGAATGAAAGCAAACATGAAATAGAAGCTGCTTAAAGACAATTAACTAATCTCATTTTTCAGACGTATTATGTATAGTTTGACATATGGTAGCTGTTCTCTATGATCCTCATGACAGTTTCCCTCCACATCCAAGCTGCGTTCTTTGTTGAGTCATTAGCAAGAACATTCAAGACATTGCCTCCTCCTCTCACCCCATATCCAAGCAAACTGTCTCTGAATATGTGTTACTATGCAAATTCTAATAACATCACCTTAAGAAACACAAATCTGACAAACTTAGATAAGCACCTTCACTCAATATTCTGGAGCTAAATTCCACAGAGAGATACTCAGTCTTTGCTGTTCACACTGGGAGTCTCTCAGCACCTTAAAATTTACATGCTGGTGATCCAGATTCCAAATACAATTGGGAAATTTGCTGTCTTTCTGAAGAATCAAGGCATAAGTGTATCAGAGCAACAAACCAGAACGTGCTGTTCCAGATGTACATCAGATGGTGATCAATGGCTAACTGAATACATACAATTAAATTTCTGGCATTTCAGAGCAACGACACGCTAGCAAATCGAAAGAATACTACAATGTGAATGCAAATTGTTAGTTGGAGAAAAATCCTGCAATGTACAAATAAATGAGTGAGGCTTGAAGCTTGCTGTGAGTTTACTTACAGTATTTCAACATTTAAGAACTTCTGAAAGTGAAGAAAAATTCTGTCAATAGTTTAAACCACTTGTTCTCAGGAGAAAAAAAAAGTCTCATCAGGTGTTGCCATTGCATGAGAGATTAGCACTGGGAAACATCAGAGAATTTGTTTAAATTGACATGCTTATTTCACTAACCGTACAGTAATAGTACACAGTACAAACTGACAGCTATTTTCTACGTTACTCTCACACAAAACACTTGTAAAACTCTCTAAAGGTTGTCTTCAAAAACCTCCTCAGGAGTGGAGTGTCAAAGCACATCAGTAAAGCACACAACAGCATGAGAAAGAGAACACAAGCTGAACTAATGGATACAATTTGGAGAATCTTTAATAGAACAGGATAAATCTGCAGTGCCAGCCGACAGAATGTTAAGCACAAAAAGTCTGCAAAATGTGACTGTATAACTGAAATGCAAGTGACTGAACTCATGACATATGCTCAGTACTGATTCGCAGGAGAGACTGTGTCATGCTTTAACCCCAGCCAGCAACTAAGCACCACACAGCCGCTTGCTCACTCCCCCGGGTGGGATGGGGGAGAGGATCGGAAGAGTAACAGTGAGAAAACTTGTGGACTGAGGTAAAGACAGTTTAATAGGTAAAGCAAAAGCCATGCATGCAAGCAAAGGAAAACAAGGACTTCATTCACTGCTTCCCATGGGCAGGCAGGTGTTCAGCCATCTCCAGGTAAGCAGGGCTCCGTCACACAGAATGGTTACTTGGGAAGACAAATGCCATGACTCCGAATATCCCCGCCTTCCTTCTTCTTCCCCCAGCTTTATATGCTGAGCATGACGTCATATGGTATGGAATACCCCTTTGGTCAGTTGGGGTCAGCTGTCCCAGCTGTGTCCCCTCCCAACTTATGTACCCCCAGCCTGCTCGCTGGTGAGGTGGTGTGAGAGGCAGAAAAGGCCTTGACTCTGTGTAAGCACTGCTCAGTAATAACGAAAACATCCCTGAATTATCAACAGTTTTCAGCACAAATCTGAAATTTGTACTAGCTACTATGAAGAAAATTAACTCTATCCCAGCCAAAACCAGCACAGATTGGGACTGACAAAATTAACGCTGCCACTCCCTTCAGAGCCACTGAAATTCTAGGCGTATCTGGGTACAGGGTTCACTTCATTTTTCCTCTGAATGACATGTATTCTTTTTTCTCCTCTTCTGAGGAAAATTAGTGATCTATCCTGCGGTGAGAACACCTCTGAACTTCAATGGAACTATGCCAGTTTATACAAGCAGAAATGTTGACCTCTATCACGGAATAGAGTATTTCAATTCAGTGGCACAAAGAAACCAAAACAGTATTGCTGGGATAGCAGGATCACGATGGAGAAATATATTGATCTCTCAAGAACTTTAAAACACTAGTGTCCAGCTAAACAATACAAATAAGGCTGTGCATTAACTGTAAGACACTGAGATGTCCACTATTCTCTGTCTCTTTTCCACTGCGCCATAGCAAAAGCATAGACTATTCTTCTTCTTTGATCAGTGTGGGCTCAGAACTGATTATGCTCAGAAGTGTCAGCTCCTCTTTTCCATGGCTTTTACCACTATTCCAATTGCAATATCGCTTTAGAACCTTATACTCAGACCGGGAGTCAATTGTGCTACACAAAACGAGACCTGAAGGATAATCATCATACAAAAGACCGCAAGTGTGTTTGCAAACTCAAAAGATCTGATCCTCTTCATCATTTACAGGCATGTTCCATGCAGAAGGTAGTCATATTAAATTAAAATCTATTTTTAAGTGGTTCTATTGATTGACTATGTTCATCTCTTCACAGACCTCCACCAGAGATCTATGGGAGGGAAGAGGTTTCCCTATAATAATTGCCTTAGTATATATAACGCACGAATATACAGAGAATTAGAGGAAGTTTTAGCCAACGCCATCATAACAAATCTTCCATTACCAGTTCCATGACACAACAGGACACTTCCCTATGATAGTTCCAAGGAGAACAGCAACAAAAAAACCTTCATACTGGACATCTTGTAGTGGACAATATCTGTTGCATTCCTCCTATGGCCTTTGAATACTATGGGAAGTGGTTGAGTCCCCATCCCTGAAGGTATTTAAAAGACATGTAGACATGGCACTTAGGGGCATGGTTTAGTGGTGGACTTGGCAGTGTTAGGTTAACAGTTAGACTCAATGATCCTAAGGGTGTTTTCCAACCTAAATGATTCTATGATCCTATGATTACTTTGGGGAAAGAATCAGCAGTTATATAATCTACAACAAGCACCACCATCACAACATGCTGATTTGAAAGAACTCTGAACTCCTTAAGATTCAATCACCAAATTACAATTAAATCAGCAAAGGAGAACCTACGGTAACCTTAGACAACATAGTAAGCTATCAGTTGACTTGCTGACTCTAACTGTTACAGGAAACACAAAAAGACTCTGCAATCTCCTTCATATTCAGGCTTAAAGATGATATGAAATAACTAATTCCAAGAAAAACAACACAACAAATTTCCCAATTTACTACTTCCAGAATATATTTATAGTCTCCTCTATATCTGCAGATGACATATCTTTCTAAACTTATAATGCATTCACTGAAGAGCTACCAGGACTCTTCAAAACTATCCTCAAACCATCATTCCTGCTCCCATACTTCCCCCCCCCCCCTTACTCCAAGACACAAAAACTTCTCGCATAAACTAGATAGCATAAAGCACTTCCCAGCTAACACTCCCCTGGTCCACCTGACACGTCATTAGACCACATCCCAACATCATACAGCATAAAAGCCTGTCTTCACTCTTCAGAAGAGAGCAAGATAAGCATTCAGGATTTCAGCTGAAAGACATCATCAGACTCATCTATTTGATACTCACCCAGACAATTTTGTCTTCAAAGCTAACACTTTCTCCTCTTAATGCACACAGGTATAGGCACCAATGTGGTCATAAACCAGGCCAAATGTCTTCATAAGCTGCTTCTAAGATTTTAATTACTTCTATCCTCAAGCCTGTAAGTGATGTCTTCACTACATGCCATGGAAAACTGGACTTCACCCTTGCTTCCATCATAAATTCAGAAACTATCACAGTCCCTTCAAATTGCTTTTGAAATATTCCTATATAACACCATTTTTCTAGACATCACAGGCAGTATCAAAAATATCACAGGCAATATAAAAAATGATAGTTTGCAAACCACAGCAGAAAACCTACAGATCAATTGCCTTGCTTCCAGGCAAAAAGCATTCATTTAAAACACAAAGAAACACCCACTCCAACATCAGCACATTTCTGTTGATTTTATGGAACATGAGAATTCCTCTCCCCCCACCCTTATCTAAACGATCCATACCTGCAGGCTGAAAGCAACCTCTCTCTCTCTCCCCCTTGTAAAATAAGGTAGTTGTCAACTCCCCTCTAACATTGCAGAGGGGTATCAACTACCTCTTCTCTCAGTGGTTTAAGTAGCATGTATCTAATTAAATTCAGAAAACTGTTCTCAACTCATTTTACCTTTGACCTTTTCTGTTTCTATCGCAGACTTGAAGATCAACTTGTGTGGTTAAAAACCTGCATAGTTTTTACAACTACAGCTTGGTCTAATAAACTACAAGCTCTGTTTCAGCTATGTCCCATTGTCATCATGCCTATAACAACATGAGAATTTTATGCAAACACACCCTATATAGTCTTTCTCTCAGATGTCAGTGTGATGCACAGTGAGCAAACGGCCTACACTTGTATTGAGTAGTTTTTGCGGAGTGAAGACGAATTTCCCTGCTCAAGAGATTCTAAGCAGCTTTTTCTTTCTTCCTAGAGGCAAAAATAATCTTGTGAACATAGTTAACACCATTGAAAGCTCCCACAATTAATTTCCGAAGACACCAAATGCACTACGTCTACAGCCAATACCACTTTCTCACTAAGTTTATAATTATTTCACATGGGCACAATGACAATTATAACTAACACTCACACCATATGGCTTTCTCTTTTTCACGTAATTTAATAAATTATCAACCCCTAAAGACCTTAATGTCTTTACTTTAATGCTTCTATATAAAGAAAATTATTTTGTCTTTGATGCAATTTTCAGAATAATCAAGTGAAAGCAAGTCCCAACTTTTTTCATAACATCATTCCCTGCTTCCCATGCCTGCTTCTGTTCCACAACATGAATTATTTTCCACTGAAATTTCCTGCTTATGTTAACATCTATTTCTAGAACTGTATGAGAAAGATTTCAGTACTCTGTGGCTTGGCCTAGGAACCTGCAACACCAGCTTCCAGAGCAGCCTGAAAAACGTCATGTCTCTCCTCCATCTCCCTCTGCCTCTACAATTACCTCTTGGGCTGCAGACAGTTTGCCTGTCCAAGTATATCTGGGAAGGTGCTAAGGCAGCCAGCATGCTGTGCACATGGGATCCCACATCCGAGTTAAGAGGGAAGCTGTGGCTAGCAAGTAGAGTTTGGTCCTGAAGTTAGTGCTGAGGCAGTCCTTGGCATGGAATTTCTTGCACCTGATAGTTACTGAGAGATTTGATGTCCAATTATTGAAAAATCTATTATTAAATAGGCTCCTTTTTCTCAAGATGTGGGAATTACTATTGTGTGGCCAAGTACTTGACAAAGCAGAAAAGTCATCAGCAGTTCAGCTCTTCCAGCATGGGGAAGACAGCATGGACTCCACTTGCCAATCTGCAAAAATTTAAACTAGTCAAGAAGCGGGCCATTGGCTGCAACTGCTGGCAGCATGTCTTGGTTTCAGCTGGGATAGAGTTAATTTTCTTCCTAGTAGCTGCTATAGTGCTGTGTTTTGGATTTAGGATGAGAATAATGTTGATAACACACTGATGTTTTGGTTGTTGCTGAGCAGTGCTTACACCAGTCAAGGACTTTTCAGCTTCCCCTGCTCTGCCCGGTGCACAAGAATCTGGGAGGGGGCACAGCCAGGACAACTGACCCAGACTGGCCAAAGGGCTATGCCATACCGTATGACGTCATGCCCAGTATATAAACTGGGGGAGTTGGCCAGGGAGGAGCGATCGCTGCTCAGGGACAGGCTGGGCATTGGTCGGCGGGTGGTGAGCAATTACATTGTGCAACACTTGCTTTGTATATTATTATTGTATTATTATTATTTTATTATTACTACTATTACTACTATTCTATTTTATTTTACTTCAGTCATTAAACTGTTCTTATCTCAATCCATGAGTTTTCTCACTTTTACCCTTCCAATTCTCTCCCCCATCCCACCGGGGGGCAACATGAGCGAGCAGCTATGTGGTGCTTAGTTGCTGGCTGGGGTTAAACCACAACACAGCAGCTCAGTCCTGAAAGGGTAGTTAGCATTTATCAGTAATACTCTACCTTTATCACTCCCTAAAACCAGATGTTGTTATGCACTAAAGCTGCCTCCAGTAGCTGGGTAGCCCATCACTCCAGCCAGACAACAGGTAGTGTTCTTTTACCTACAATTATCTGGAAGGAAAATCTAGAAATAGTGCATGTTATGAGAAGTCTGAACCTAAACCCCTCTGAGCTATCCCACCTGTGTCTGCCCTTAGTAGAGGGAACAATCAGAAATCACCCATTTCAGCTCCTACACTTCTGCTAATTCTGGCACTAAGAGACAGAATTGCATCCCAGATCTGTTACACTTCTCGAACAGCAAGTCATTCAGTATAAACAGATCCATTGGATCTAAAAGAAATTACAATCTAGGTTTTTCTCACTGTTTTCACAAAGGCACTCCTCATGGCTATTCTTTGCAATAGAACAAGATGAGCAGGGCAAAATACCTCCCCCACCAGAGCCAGCAGCACTCCACAAAAAGACAGTTTTTCAGTATATTTTTTTCCTTAAATTAATCTGCTTTTTCTAGATGTAACCCTATATCCATCAAAATACCTACAGTTTCTAATTTACTATGTAAACTTATTATTATTACTATATAATTATTATTATTATTATGCAAGTAGAAACCTAGACAACTGACGATATTTTTTTAACATGTATTGTCTTCCCTACACATATTTATCTCTACAATTTTTTTCATTAATTCACCACTTCACCATTGATTCTTCATGCGTTGCTCATAGTTTGTTAATGTATTTCCGGTAAGTTATGCCTCATGACGGGTAGATTACAATGTAACACATACTAAGAAAAAAGCTCATTATCTTCCCCATCTATCATGTAATACTTCTACAACTGTATCATCAAACCATAAAAGGCCTTTTCTGGCCTCTCCATGCTGCTCAGCCATTTCAGGGGATTTGTGTTAACTTTCACTTGAACTTAAGTGTCTTCTGATTTGATTTTCTTTCCTAAGCCATTCTTAATTTTTGCCTGTCAACTTAGTATGAAAGATGAACTCACAGGATGTTATTGATTTTATTTAGCTTAACTTCTATGTTTTTTTGCTGCTCATAATTGATCATTACAGCAATTCAGTTGTAGAGAGGTTCAACAAAATCTGATTTTCCTCTAAAACAAATAGAGGATAGTAAGTAGGAAGAAAAAAAACATCTGTTGCTATATATGGAAGTGGACAAATAGTGCAAAATGAACATTAATAGTATGCAACACAAAGTATGTTTCTTTCCCAAAGCTGATTTTAAACCAACCTTTAGCCCTTTTGTGTTTAAGATATGAAATAAAGTACTTCATCATTTAGAACAATCTCTGGACTTGTGTGGCCCCAAAGCATACTAAACACTGGAAGTGACAGACTGAGACCTAAGGATGCGTTGTTAATTGTTGTTACACTGCCAATTATAATGCCAATGCCAATGATCAATGGAAGCCCACTTGCCCCTAGATTAAAGGAATCTGTTGCTTTACCACTGCCTCCAACTGTAAGGTAACACACACTACATCAAAGTCAGAAAAGAGCAGTGATAAAGATGACAGATGGAATAAGACTTCAACTCTGATCAAGTTATAGATAAAAGATCGCGTTAGTTACCCTAATGCCTTGTAATTAAACAGGTAACAAATGTCTACACAGAGCCATTTAAATACAAGCCACTGACGTTTAAGAGCCATCTCTAAAAATGCAGAGGCAAAAGCCAACCAGGATACCACAACTCTTGAACACAATAATTTAGAATTCCATAAGCCTTTTGTATTATTTAGGAGAGCTACGGAATTTGTGTCTTTTGTTCGCATTATTCACATCACTGCAACATCTCTTTTAAGAAATAAAGGAAACATTAGCAGTTACCTCAATTTGAAAGGCTTCCATTCTGAATACTTGAGAATGCTATGGGATGTGACAAGTTTCCATATTGCTCTCAGTGACTTTTACCGTACAAAGACTAAAATTACAGAGTTTACTTTGGATATTATTTGCCCTGCCTCTGGAAATAGTGCCACAGTTGTTAATTATGATAAGACCTTTCTCCTGCTTTCTTGCTAGTTACATTTTGCTATGTAGAGAAACAAACCTAGTGCTATCATTCTCACCAGCAGGAGAATTTATTAGCGAACAACTAGGCTCCTTCTGCCTCAGGATGTCTGTTGCCTGACTGTTATTTTTACAATTTTAGACAATGTCTGTGGCTAGAAAACTGTGAAGAAATGCAAAAGGCAAATCCTATTTAAAAGCATAAGAGAAACTGCTGATACTTACCAAACTATTCCCTGAGCCCCAGAGCCAATAGGTTTCAAGTTCTGGTAGCGTTTGAGAACTGTGAAGGTTGAGTCACCTACTTCCACACTGTAGAACTGGTTGTCAACTTTGCTTTTGCTCATGTTGTAATGTTTGGCAATATATGACACATCCACTTGTTTCCCAAATCCCTGTTGTACAGAAGGGAAGGGGGGAGGGAGTGGAAAAAAACACAGAAACCAAGGCTGGTAAAACATCAGAATACTGATAAAACACAGTAAGCCTAATTTTCCAATATAAATTCTTGCCATTTTAGGCTCATTGTCATAGATGTACGCGAATCCTCAAAAGCTCTCGAAGACTCTATCAAACCCTCTTTCACCCAGGAAGTAACCGTAAAAAGCCACTGATGAGAGAAAGCTAGTGAATTCTCCAGCTGATATTTGTGACACAGTTACTCTCAACTACTGGTCTCTGCTTGCCATTACTGCTGCTTTATGACTACTGGCTTATGCATTCATGCTGATTCTGCCCTCATTTGTATTGCAACAGAGATCTTATTTTAAAATGAGAAGACTTACATCCATGTAGAAGTGGGACAAGAGACATAGGAATTAGGGTCTTCATCATTGGTCAGACAGAGCAAGTAAGTCTATTCACACGAGCGCTAAAACTTTCCCTGAGCATATGATAAAGGCCTTGAGAACCTTTCAACAAGAGTTGCAACAGAAAAACAGCAGTTTATGACACAAGCCATGACCTGACATGGCTCAATATCATGGAGAGTATTCAGTAGCTCAAATCTTCCCAAGTTCTGGGTTCCTATGGATAGAAGAGTTGCTTTCGTGACCTGACAAATGCATTAGTCCTAAGCAAAGGCTAATTTTCATGACACAAAGACAAGTTACTGTAAAATTTTTATGCTTGCATTGAAGCTAGCACTGCACAGCTGTAACTTCACTCAAATTTGTAGAATTACTATGCAGAAAGTTACATTATAACCATTTTATGACTACTAGTGAGCTCAGTTCCCTGAAGACTATGGAGCAAAGTATATAGTAATTTGAGATAAAAATAAGAATTTAGCATTTGTAATTTAGTATTCTATGCTACATGATGCTGAACACAGGATGCAAGAGTTCAACATATTACAACAAATCAGTCCTCAAGTAGCTGACAATTCACTTATGGAAGTCAAGACTTTTCAAATGCCTTCTATAAGGAGAAGCAAAAACCAGCATGCCTGTGCATTTATTTTCAGTGCTTACAAATGCAGCTTCAAAATTTTCTTATTTGCTATTGCTTTCCCCCAAAAAATCTGAATAATCAACCATGTTATGTGACTATGGACTACTAAGTTGAATTTTGATGGAGCAGGGAAAAAGTTGATTTGGAGAATATTATTTTTTCAATTTAAAAGGACATCATTCCGGTGTTCCACAAAGCTGGTCATTAAAAACAGATAACTGACCTTGCTGAGAACTTGGATTCTCAGGTTTGCCTTAGGACGATTAATATTCTTTTTGTGTCCGTTATCTCATGGGAAGGCCCATTGTCACTGGACAGCATTAGTTAATCCTAACCACCTCACTTAGAGACTTTGAAACATTTTAATAAATGTAGACGTTCATTCAAACAGAAAACCTCATTTCAGAAGAGCAATTAGAAACATTACATTTACCTGTTAATCAGACACAAGGGCAAGGTTGTTTTTGTTTTTTCCCCCCGAATGCAGAAAGTGAGAGATTTATGGACACTGACAGAGTGCTAAATTTAAGCTTACAGAGAGTGAAATGACTCTGAAAGAGGTTTGAATTTTTCTCATCTGAAGAAAGACAGACTAGATCTGATTCACACTGTGTAGCCTTTGTCTTAAAACTCCTTCCATTATGAGAAGAGAGATGCATAAATTTGGCTAGCTCAGCTATTCATACCAGACCTGGAATTGAGAGGCTATATTTTAATAATATGCTCCTGATAGACAGGAAATAATCACAGCTCTCTCTGGCTAGACAAACACATTTGCAGTGTGTTTTTTTTCTGATGTCTTTATCAGAACAACGCAGACAATATTCAGCATTAACACCCGTTACTCTGAAACCAATGTCATATAAAGTGTCAGCATAAAAATTGCATTCCTTAGTGAGCCTGACTTGTAGCCAGCTCCTCTGGAAGTACAGATACAGCAATTTTTTTAAACAAGCCAGATGACTGTATTAAGGCCTGGGTGAGCCAGGCCTGCCATAACTTGTTTGCATCCTCACCCCTGAGCTACCCAACAATTCCTCACGTGATACGGAGCTACATGGGAAAAGATACTTTGTCACTCTACATTTACAGTCCCCTGTGCATCAAAATTACTTGCTTTTAAGTTAGACTGACCCCGTGAACTACTGGCCTTGGGGATCCCATGTTGCCTACAGTGTGATTTCTGAACTACTGCCGTTCCAGCAGGTGGTTATTTTAAATGCAGGAATGTCTTAAAAATCAATTAAAACACCTCAGAACCACTCTGTAGTATCTCAGTTATACAGATAATTAATGTGTGCAATCGCTTCAGTCATTTCAACAGCAATTAAAATGATGTTGATCATTGGACACAGAAGACCACAACCTGTAAGACCTGGTCAGAACACACAAGTGTCCTCACGAGCAGCTCTCCTCTGTGTAACACAGATTGTTCTACGATGATCTGCTCCTAACTGTAAGTGAGTAGGAAAGGTAAAGATGACTGTTTTATTTTTTCATAGATTTTTTTTTTCTTTTTATATTAATATTTTTCTCAAAGTCTGTCTACTTAAAAATCTGTGAGCCATAAGGAGCTTTGACAGAAAATATCAACACTAAGAATTATTTATAAAATTCAAGACAGGCTGATTTAGTTTGAAGTTCACTCCAAGCAGCATGCCTCCTCTGAGTGACAAACACTTCAGCTTTGTGGATAGGCAAAACAGTCTCCAGGTCATCTACTAATTTGCCTCCTCCCTTTAAACCCACACTGCTGAAAAAAAAAAAACCCCCAAAACAAAAAAACCACAAAAAAACCCTACTCTCTATGTTTTGCTGATTTTTACCAAAGCCTAAATAAGCAAAATTCAAACACAATAAGCCTACTGCTTAAGCCTGAAGTATTGCTTACTTTTATAAAAACCAGGAGATGAATAACTATCCTTATCACCATCATAATTTAAATCAAATCCCTAAATCAATGAATTAACAGCATTATTGGATTAATCACATTTGATCAGATCCTCAAACCAAGATGACACGTAATCAAATCATGAATCATCTCCAAGTTGATACAACAGCCAATTCCTAAATGAGGATGAGGAAAGGGCAGTTTTGTTTCACTCTGCAATTAAGCTAAAAAAGCTTTTTCCACGAGCAAGGAAATTCACACTCTTAATAGAACACATCAATGTGAGTTTTAGTTTCAAACCCTGATTAAAAGGTGCTTCTCAAAGTTTTCAGATCCACATTGCTGATCTTAAAGAAGCCTACACACTACATTTTGGTCTCATTCTGTTACGTTCTCAGTGCTCACTCAAACCCCTTCCAGAAGCCTTGGTGTTGGTATAGCAGTTACTATCCCCTTTCCCCACCCTCCCATCTACACCATGTAAGCTACTTCAGATTCAGGTTTTACTGCATAATGCTTACAAATTCTGTACTGGCAGCTTAACTTAAAGCTTTGATTGTCTGACAGCAGAAAGGAACACAGGACTAGGAATTTCCAGTATACACCCTTCTGTATACACACCTAAAACAAAAACTTCTTTCAAATTTGATTGATACTGGCATCTTAAGTAACTAGGAATTAGCACTTCATTAAGAATTAGCTGGGGAAAGGGAGGGTATACATACACATGGCGATCAGGTTTACTTCTTAGGATATCATGGTAAAGATGCACAGGTCTTATATAGAAAAGTGAATTTCACTGAGTTAATAAATTTTCAGGTGAACTACAAATGAACTTGGGCAAGCTACAATACTGGGGCCCCAAAGTAATAGTAAACATTGCAAGTGTGAAACAAAAGCAAATTTCTCCATCCTTTTTGCTTTGAACAAAACACATCTAGTTTCTCAGACCTCTGTGTAACACGAAGGATTATTCCTCAGAGACAAAGTATGCATTGGACTGCCATTTGTTCTTGGTTTCCATAAATATTTGGACAGTGCAATTACATTGCTTCAACACTGTCCTGAACTTAACTTTCATTTCACACGTACAAGAATGCACGCACCATTATTTTCACTTTCCGGTATCTAATTGAAAACTTCTAACACACGCCTAATGCCATTCTCTTTCCTCTATACTGAGACATTTAAGAGAAAGAAAAGTTTTTCAGTCCTGAAAACATAGCTATCTTTGTTGGGTCACTTAAACACATAGCCATATCTGCAATGATTTTTGCTTAATATTCCAATAACTGGGGAGGAGGAAAGAAAATGAACTGTCAAGACTCAAGCATTTGAGATGAAGGAAAAGGATACTTGCGCCATTACTAAATACTTAGAGAACGCTTATTTTGCTTTCAAAGAACAATTATTTAAAAATTCAGTGAAACTCAAATAACTTACTGCCTCACACACAGCTACAAGTCGTTCTCTTTTCCTTTTTTTGTTTCACAGCATAGAGAACAAAAGAGAGGGTTAAAAAGCACAACAGAAACAAAATTATGTTATTTTCTGTATTATGAGGTGAACTGTTCCCCGATATCCCATTTTATTTGTCCATTTCTACCCCATGAAAGAACTATATGTATTATATTTCACTGACAGACCTTTGCTTCTGAACACCATTCCTCCTATTATGGATGAGCCTAAAATATCACAATTTCTTACAGCTCAGTATCTCATACATCTTAGCTTTTATAAATACAAACCATGCTAATGGCAGTTTAAGCTAAATTGCTCTCCTTTGCATTTCCAAGACAATGAGTGCTGTCAGAGAGTCTGTTACCAGGCATCAGCTGAGGGGAAACTTTACCTCAATATTAGTATCCTTCCCTGTCTGCACACAGAAATACCTACAGGAACACATCAACTTTTAAGGGTGCTAAGATTCAAGGCTACTGAAAATAACTAAATGACTGCACATGTGTGAATGCAGGCAAGGAAAAGAATTAGATGGAAGACTGAAAGGCTGACTCCTGATTTGCAGTTGGCACAGCACCCAAAGGTGAGCAGAATGCAAAAGAGAGGATGTTCTGAGCTAGCAATCACAATGTCTCCCCAGGAGCCCCCACTTCTCCACTCCATCTCGGACAGCACCTTTCAGAGGTGGATGCCTTCAATTCCCTCAGGATCCAAAAGGATAATATCTTAAAGCTACAATGTGACCTTAAAAGTCAGATGTTGAGATTATACAAATTGAAATTCTGAAGCATGGTAAAATCCTCAGAGTCTTCTTGCCAGCTCCAAAAATGTACATACAGGCAAGCCCTGCTCACCTGTGTGCATCTGCTAAGTCAACAACGCTATTCATTTAATGGCTATCCTCCCACTTGTACAGCTGTAATTTTCTCGGAAGATTCAAGTGCCAGAATTTTGGGATGAAGAGATATTTACTGAACCCTCTGCTTTGGATTTAATGGTCACAGGTTTTGCTGTGTAAATTTGGATGGCTACAGAAGCCACCACTTGAGAAACACAAAGTATCTTTGCAGAGAAAGGCCTACTAAATTATTTTTCATTGTGTATTCTGTATATGCCACATTTATGGCAGAAATATTATCTATTTTTTCTCACCATAAAGCCAAACTTCTCACTTATTCTGGCTTTCCCTGAACTCAAAAGTCCATAGATGTCAAATCTCCTGCAAAAAATAGTTTTTTCATCTTGTGTGTGTGTTTGGGTGTAGTATTACAGATTTTTATCTTATCAATCAGCCACATCATGTCACAGTTCCCCATTCTTCCAACTCATTCCCATCCTGTAAGGACTGTGTTAGTCAGTCATCCAGTCTTCCTGATTTTAGTGTGTTTTGACTGGGATTTTTAACAGGTTAATTCTCTGCCTTCTTTTAATCTCTCTCCAGCAGTCTTATCTTAGCCCCCAGACACAATCTACCCGCCTTTATGAAGTCAGCCTTTCAAGTAGCCAACTGACCCTTGCAAAAAACTCAACTTTAATCGATTAATCATCGATCTTTTTACTATATTTGCTTTGTTCACTCTATTTTAAAACATCATATTAAAACAGTCATATTAAAACGTCTTATTAGGTGGAGTACAATATTCATAAGTGCTGATTGGGTCTGTTGGTTTTGTTTTTTTTTAAACACATTGTCCTTGTTTAACCTCTTCTAACTGAGAAACCAAAAACCCAGCAGCTTCAGAACTGGCTCTTATCTAGTTCTGATTACACATGAAGCAGCAGGACTGCCTTCTGTTTCCTTTTAATCACTATCTACTCAAAACACAAAGCAAAGCACTATTTACGTATTATTCACTTGTCCTCTACACGTTCACTGATCTTTAACTACTTTTAATTGCTTCTTTCTTACAGGCACAATATTTTTGTAGTTCATTTATAACTGTGGTATCACGTGTTACTCAGAAGTCACTGTGACCCAAAGGTGTCTGCTTCATTCCAGGCCAGACTTCTAAGAGATGAGCAATATGCGAGTATCTGCACAACAAAACAACTAGTTGAAAATGATTCCTCAGTTCTCCTGATGCCTGAAGAATTCAACACTGACACACAGGTAACATCCAACCCTGGTCACCGTACCAAAGAAGGTAAGGATAAGAAGACTGATCAAGAAACAGTGAGAGAAAAGATTCCTTGAGAGTGAGGTTTCTTTATGGAGAGGAACTTAATCAGTGATCCAAATGGAAAATGTAGCCAAAAATAAATACAAGAAAGAAAGATTTAAGAGTAGGTGAGAAAGCTACGGTAAAGATGTTTGGAAACATCTCATTCATGCACAGCTGCAGAGGTAGGAAGCTAGCAAAGACAGTGTGGAATTGTGTCCAAAACAGAGGAAAGCAATGGCAGCAGCCACATCTAACTTGCAGGAGAAATGAGAGGAGAGGAAACACTGCAGTCTGTATTAATCAGTTTGTTCTGAGGCCCTAGGTTTGAAAAAGAAGCAATAACATGGGAAGAAGCAAGATACAATTAAGATTAGGAAAGAGAAATGGGATCACTAAAAGTTGGCCAAAACATCACAACACTAAGAAATGAAAAGTACACTCAATTTATCAACAGTAGTGAAGGGAACATAGAAGCAGTGCATTAAGAGCATAGAAGAGCCAAGATGGGATTAACAGCTCCTCTTTATTTATTGCCTATATTGATAATACAGTATATTTCAAATGGTTTACACTTCTCAGGAAACTGGGATTACTCTGAAATACTGGGTATTGTTTAAGAAGCTTTCTTCTAGTACACAAGCAGGGCAGCAAGAAGACTGACTCCATGAAATCCTATGCCCCAAGGCACATCATGGCTTCCTTTAAGAAGAAGGGTAAAGAAGCCGCATGTAACAACAGTACAGATGAAGTATTAAAAAATTAAATTTTTCAATATAGTTATATAATTTCAGTATTTGCTGTGAAGACAATAGCTAATGAAAAGATTCTAACTTTTATAAGTAAACACTATAAGGAGCTGAATAATTTACTCACACTTTTTATTAGAAATAAACAGCTCTTGATACTACTAGAAATCTAAGGTATAGGTCACTGTTTGTTGATGGCTTATGAATACCAATTAATTTCCCCTTGGATAGAAGGCATAATTATAGGACATTCTGCATCAAGACAGTTTTTTAAACTGTCAAAGTAGTAACTCCATCCAATCTGATTAAAGCATTAGTTTTAATTAAAGTGGTTTATCAAAGTTGGAATAAAATTAAAAAACAGTCCAGATGAATCAACCAATCAATGGAGAGCAATGCAATTAATAAAGCTGGTCTTTTCTGTGTGTAAAATGAAAAGTTTTCTAAAATCATGTGATTTTTAAATGGTCAATGATGCAATATTGCATCTAGGAAGTCTGTACACATTTTGTTCAAGACAGGTAAGCATGACTGTGGAAACACAGCAAGTTAGCAGAATACAGGGAAAAAAAAAGATGTCTAGAAAGAAATGAAAGTTTTTAAAATCTTTTTGGGTTTTTTTGTTTGTTTGTTTGTTTTTTTTTTAAATCACGAATTGAGTAGAAGTTTGTAAAAATACCCTTGACATGCAAACTAAAATTTCAGTCTAAGGTTTTCTTTTAGTGGCATCAGTACAGCACCAAATCCAATTTCAGTATGCAAAAACGCTGATATTCTCTATCTGGGACATGAAATTGTTTAAACTGGGCAATAAAGACTAATGATGATGTTGTACCAAAGAATTAGCACGTGAATGTACATTCCTGATTCACATTAAATGTTTTCTTAACATGCATGCCCAGGTCCCTGATACCTCATTTCAGTAATCCCATGTCCTGCATTTCTGTTAAAAAAATTATTTTTTGAAGCACTACAGAAATACTGTGACATACCAATTCTAGTAATAAAGATGTGTTTTTCAAAGACAAGAAAATTCAGGACTACTGTTCCGAGTAAAAAAATTATAGAATTGTATTCTAAGTAAAGGTATCCTATGTAGCTACAGTTTAGAAAACTGGAAAATTCTGAAAGGCTATACATGTCCTGATGTTGATTAAAAAAAAATATATATTGAAAAACTAAATGAATGAAAACATGGATGAAGCATTCAGTATCCAGACATTGTTAGCTATTATTCAGCACTTCTTAAACTTTCATGTCCTATTCTACTCAGAATATACTACTCTGCATTATGCTGTACTTCAATAAGAAAACTTAGAGATATCAGCCTTACAAGAGTCTAATGAGATTGTATAAACCTAAAGAAGAAATCTTCTTGTCCTGTCTTTCTATTATAATAGAAAAGCAGATGTCCTCAGCCTTAAAAAAGATAGCTGTTTCAGAACATAATTTGGCTAGCAATGTACAGTAATGCCAGACTTAGGTATTTTTATACTGCAAAGGGCAGGGTGGTGGTGGAATATTTACCCCACTTATACTACTGAGTATTTCTCAGGAAAGGCTTGTCTTTTTTCCTTAAGTTGGAAATCCTTAAGATTCTATTCCTGATAAATTAGCATTTCATCATATAAAAACTAGTATATTCAGTGACATAAGCTCTGTGTCAAGAGGAACAGCCTATAATTAGGTATACGTCACTTTCTTTCATAGCACATAAAGCTATGCCTTTTAGGCCATGAGAGAGAAATCGCCACAAAATATTTATTACAAGAAAAACATGTCCACAGTACTAACAATCATTGGAGCAGTCTTCAATATTATACCTTTATAAAAGACACTTCAGCACAACTCTATATTTTGTAGAAAGTCTGCAGTCATGCACAAATTCCAAATGGAAGCAGGACTTCTATTCTATGTGGTAAACACGAGTCACAAAATTGCAATAGTCCATTGGATAAACTATATATTCTACTACACCATCACTAGAGGCTTTCATCTTAACAAGTCAACAGGGCAGGATCGAACTATACCACACTGACTTTTTCTGATGCCTGTTGCATGCTTACATAGGAGAAATAATTTCTGCACTTGTTGAACCACATGAAAAAATTATTGAGTTGAATTATGTTCACCGGAAACTACATTTTTGTGGTCTGTTGTCTAGGTACTGCTGGGATCCTTGTCAGTTGTAGACACCTCAAGATTTGAGTGGCAGTATATGCTTCTTGCTGATGATAATCATTCTGCTGTCATGTCATCATCTTTTGTTAACAGTAGTTTCTGAACCTCTTAGATTTACTGATTCAGCAGATAGCAGTTTCCCAAAGGTACAAACAAACTCTACATTTAGAGCAGAAGAATTACTAGTAAATCACAGGGCAGTTGATTTCCACATTAGCATTATAAATAAGCATGGAATAAACAATATTACTACCTGGAGACTGTTGAATAGTCTCTAAATAAAGATCTGGATATTTGGACGAAGTATTGCCAGGATACAGATATAACCCACATCCCACCCTATGCAATAAAAATGAACAGCATCCATGACGGCTAGGGTCTTAATGCAACAAAATGCTTAATTTAGCAACTGTTCTTGTACTAACGCTAACTGTGTGCTTAGCTGTTATTTGGACCACGGCCTGTCTTTATGGAGACAATAAATTAACATGAAGCCTGAACCAGCTTTTATCCTCAGGAAAATAAATCTGAAGATCTGAAGACCTTGAAAAGGTATTTGTGCGATAAGTGCTTGAAGGATAGAATCCTGTTTCCTGCAATGTCAGGATAGTATCTCTTGTATGTATTTATTGGATGACTCCTCTTTGGGTACCTGCTGTAGTCATTAAACACAAATCAGCTTCACTCAGTGATAAAAATTCATCCAAAATGCCGTTGATTTCATCATATATGCTTTAAGAAAAACATCGTAAATATGTTTGGTTCTGTATGTGCCTTTGAACACCTTCTAGTAGGTTAGGGTAACAGCAGAGGAATAATTACAGCGGCATGTTTCCACTACATCAAGAACCCAGAGTGCACTGACAGAAAGTGTTGGCTATACACGGTCACACACTGATTGATGCCAAGACTAGAGGAGCACTGAACATAAAAGGAAGTGATTAACAGTACCTTTCCTCTGCACGTGTAAAATAGAAATGTTTCTGTACAGCTCTGCTTTGGTCTAAGTAAAAGGGAAAGGAAAGTCGGCAAGCAGAGCTATGCCAAAAACTATATTCTGCACAGTGAAAGTAACTTTTTCATGAATAACATCTTTTTCATACAATCTGAGGAAAAACCCTTTTTTGCAATTTTTGCAAAATTTTTTGAATTTTCTTTTTGCAAGCAAATTCTGTTAAAAAATTACAAAAATACTGTGTTTGACAAAATCCTTTCTTCTCTCGAAAACAGTGGAAGAATTAAGCCAGTTAGATAAACATATGCACACGAAGAACAGGAGAGAAAAAAGGACAGAGAAGACAGTTAAACAGGTTATCAAACTGAATAGCCAAGATCCATCCTAGAGCTGATGATTTACTAAGTGCAGAGCCAACCTTCTCAGCAGAACAAATATTTAGTGCTCCTGAGTTAAAAAACACAGCACAAACCTCCCAACACCTGTCATTATTTTGTACTAAATGCTTACATAGAAGTAATAGCCCTTTCTTTTTTAGAATTGTACTTTCACTTACATGGACCCTGTAAGTAACATAAAGGGAGAAAAACCCAGCGTTTACCATAATTCCATTTCTAAGAATGCAGCATTGTTCTCACTCCCCCAAAAATAATGTCCCTAATGTCCCTGCAGCCAGTTAGATAACTGGTGTCCCATCTCACCAAAAAAACTATGATGAAAAGACAGAATTCAAACACAAAACACTGTTCAGAAGTGAGCAAAAAAAGTCATCTTTCATTCATGATGGAAAAACATGCACACAGATTTGTAACTCATATATATATACATTAACTAACTTAATCTAACCAAGAGAACCAAAAGCTGGACAAATCAATACGCTTTTTTCTTCGTATCACAGTTAGTTTCAAGCCTTGTAGACTTCCAAACATTGTGACCAAACAATTTCAAGGGTAATTTAGAAATACAGAATTGGCTATAGTGCAGTCTCATGACTCCAGGACCTGCATAGCACATGGTGTTCAACTGGAGACAAGACAAACCCCACAATTTTAATTACCCTCCCTTCACTTCTAGTAAAAGGTAGACTAAGGCACAGAAAATTGTCATCACAGACTATAATGTAAAAGGCTCTGTCTCACAAAAGCAGAGGCTAAGATAAAATAGCTTTAATTTGCATATTTCTGTGAAAGCATCTGTGTATGTACAGTTATGTTGTTTGATTCATCATTACGTTTATTGGAAGTACAGCCAACATTCTTCCTGCTTGCAAACTCTGCTATTATTTAAAAAAAAAAAAATAAAAAAATCTTTGAACGTTAACTGACATTTCAGCAAAACAAAATTAAAAATCATTAAGAGCAAACTACAAAATAAACTTTAAAATAGATAGAAAAGTAATTTTTGTGGTGCATTCTTCTGTTTTTTTATATTTACTCTCATTCTTATAACCAGTTACTGGCAGTAAGCTTCTGAAATTCGCATCTATTTTTTCTTTTATTATGGCATGAACTGCAAAAATGAAGTATATACTGTACCTTGTTTTACCTGTAAGGAACACACACCTGACAAAAGGCAATCTTCACATCCAGAGTAGGTTCACCACAATAATACAAGAAATGGCGGCTCATAAATACCTGCAATTAAAGAAAACTAAACATAGAAATCTTGTATGTCTGCTGATGTGCAAGTACAATGCAGCTCTATCTACATTTGAATTATAAAATCAACCTGAGTTGCTCGTGAACAACAGAAATCAGTTAGAACATTGAACTGTAAATAGGCTCTAAATTCTTTCTGATGCTCGTCAAGGTTATGGCCTCAAATGTGACTTGGTCACATCTGCAAAATTTTCCAGTAACTGATGCCATTACCTCAAAGTTTATATTCCTACATCAACAAAAAGAAAAATCAGGTCAATAACGTTCTAAACAATGTTCTAAATTACTATAAGGAGGAAAAAAACAAGTCCTAAGTTGACAATTATTAGGAAAGTTATAGAAATAGAAAGACTAATTACGTCACTGTATGAATATTACATGTAGTTCTGGTTCTCATCTTAATATCTTACAGAAAAAAAAAAAAGTTACAGAAAAGGGTGGTAAGAAGGGTTCAAAGCACATACAGGTTCCTTACATGAAACAACTGCACAGACTGAGAATTTTTTTTAGCCTAGAAAAGAGCTGGCTGAGTGGAGATATGCTGGAGATCCATAAAAATGAGTGGCATACTGAAAAGTGAAAAGGAAAATGCTCTTCCCTATTCTTTTAAAATAAAAGAAGTATGTGGCATCAAATTATCAAACAATAGATTCAGCATCAGCAATAAGAGAGAATTCTTCACACACAGTTTCGTCACTCCCTGCCTCACATTGCTGTGGATGTCAGAAGTCAATGTAAGTCTTAGTATGATTAGGCAAATTCACATAAGAAGGAATCTGTTGAAGGCTATTAACCTCAAAAATATCATCTCTGACTCAAGATAACCCTGAGTCACAGTCTGCCAGTATATACTCACCCTATTTTTAGATTCTTTTACAGGCATCTGATACTGGCCAAGGGAGCCAGATACTAGACTAGACAGGCCTCCCTATGTACCCTATTACAGCTGTTTTAACTTAATTCCATAGTACTACATTCAGCTCTGACTAACCAATCCTTTCCTAGCTGCATTCTAGCATGGGACATCAATGAAAAAAACCCACAGTAATGCTAGCAGGCTGAAATAGGTAGCTACGTCACAAGACTTTGGAGTACATTGATTTTTCTGCATGACTCCACTTCAAAAAAACCCAAAACTTTCAACAGCACAATTAAAAACCCAGCAACTTTTAGGGAAAAAGAAATAAATAATATAAAACTTCATGTTTTTCTTTTAAATATAAGCTCATTGAGAAGACTTAAAAACAAAAAAACCCCACAACCATCACTCCATTAAGATACAGCCATGATTCTGAGACACTATGTGCCTCCTTACAGCACTTATCTTCAATAGGAACAATTAATTAACTTCAGATGTAAATGCCACTAAATAAGACAAGACTTAATTTGGAGTAACTTCATCTCATACAAACTGATCAGGACGTAAGAAACTACAAGAAAGTATTCACCAATACTTGCCAACTTGAATGCATCACGTGCTCCCACGTGTTTAATTTTTAATGAAGGAATGAATGAATAATCCTGTTATGAAAGCAAGTGTATGACCTTTTCTCATCATGTTACAGTGTCTGAGATTGCTGCCTCATTGCCCAGTGAGTCATTACCAGACCCTCACATTCCACAGAGGGCTTATATTAAAACAAGAAGGAGAAAGAAAGATATAAAAAAAGCTTTTAACATTAGTCATATTGCCAATGATTTCTGGAAAGCCAGCAGATAATTACACTCTCACGCTGCAGATATATACACTATGAAATCCTAACAGCTGGATGCATTGTATTGCTATAATAATCAATGACTGAGATGTCATTAGTCATAACATACCACATTCAAGACAGAGTCTAATAGTGGAAAGTGAAGAAAGAAAGGGAAGAGAATTGGGGAAATTTGGTTCCTTGCTGAATTTGCTGCGAGGGTCTACTGAGAAGACACACTTGGTATTATACATGCATTACTAGTCATACACAGCTCCTCAGCTTTCCACAGGAGTGACTGTAACTGTTAATAGTCACCCTGGGCAGAGCAATAGACTGGTGAATTTTATGAACTGGAATACATTTCACAATTTATTATGTTGCCCTTGTATGCAGTTACAGCTTATAAAATAATGGAAGTATGATATGTTTTAATGGCCTAGATCAATACTCATATTCCTCTGTACATATCAAATGAATCACTAGTGAGCTGAGATCCTCCAATCGTACACCAGAAGTGAGAATATCTTTCTGTAGCACAGAGGTCTGTAAGACTGTATACCTAGGGCAAAACAGATTTCAGGTCATGTTTTACGTAGTGCGTGGCTCATATATTGAATTCATACGAGATTCCCTTCAGAGCCCTGTAAGTAATCAGACATGTATGTAACTTCTAATTTCTTCATGCAGAAAATACATTCACGCTCAACTGCATAAATACCCTTGATCATACCTCCTCTGGTGCTAGCTGACACCTCATCACTAGAACTTTGAAGTGTCTGTGTAAAGCAAATAAAGAACTGACCTGACGCTGAGATAATTGTGTCACAACATAAAGCAGTTATAAAACAAGAAGCTAGTGACAGTCACACTCACTAGGGATCTGAGCTTTAGGTGAGAGCATAAGCATCGAATATTTCCTTACCCTGCTTCTGATGTTTTATCTTTTCAACCTTGAGCAAAATCACCCAGGGTGAGAAGAACTGGGAGAATGAACAGCACTGATACAACAAAACACCTTGTAATAACCCAGGCTGGCATCCACCTGGGGAGCTAGAGATCACAGTAGCATCACAGGGAGAAAACCTGTCTATGAAACACCAACATCACAATTGGATCTCAAATTTTCATCAGGATCAAGGCATCTGTATGCCAGAACTCGTAAAAACTTAACAACTCTCAGCAGCAAATACATGATCTACTTTCAGGCAAGACAAAACTAGGAGGCACTAGAATAGGAGAAAAGTAGACATGAAGGCAAGTGTAAGAAAACCCTGAAAATACTCTGGGCTGTCCAGTGGCACAGCCCCCAAGTGAACTGCTGCCTGGGACTGTGAAGATACTACTGAGGCTTGGCCTCTACCTGACGTTCTGCTTCACCATCCTCTTCTTCACTCCACTCCTCCTCCCTTATCAACAGCTACTCTTCCAAACAGAATGTGGGCTAATGACATGCCCCAATTTCAGGCATGAACTTCCCCTTCCCCTCAAGTGTTGCTACCAAATCTGTCTTTTCTGGAGAAGGATTGTTTATTTTTAATAATGCTGATCTTTCTCTCTAGGGTTCAGGAGGATTATCTCATTATTCAAACAGCTCTTTGAAGACTGAAAGGATTAAATCAATACTATTAGTATAATTACTGAGAGCAGAGAGGAAACCATGCAATGGCAGTAGACAAAGCAGTCTAGAAAACCAATAGTAACTGTAGTTCTCAAATATAGCTTCCTGCAGTAAATCTTTCTTTGAATTGAATTGAATTCTTTCCTTACCCTCAAAGCTATACGATGTTGGTACCCAGTGAATGTCTGGGCAATTTGGCAACCAGTCTTTTGGCCTAGGGAGCCTTGTTTTCCTTCTCAGACTGCACTATTGTTCACATAATTGGCTTCTGGATCACAAATGGAGAGCCTGTGTTTGCCTCAGGCCCAATAGATGCAAACTTTGAGCCTGAGGGGCCTGAACTGTTGCTGTAGTGGTCCAAGGACAGTCTCAGCACTTGCACCCACCATGTTGCCCCTAAGCTGCTTCTCTAGCTAACGCTTAACAAGCTCTCTTGTCTGGAGAAAGCATCACAGTTACTTTCTTTTCAGAAAATATCTCCATGATGGTTTCTCATCCCTATGTCCCCCCATCAACAGGCAAATCCCTCATGCCCAATGGATATTGCCTTGGCCTGTCAAAGCATATTTAAAGCTTTTTTTGTGACAATTCAGAAGACAAATGTGGAGCCTCAGGAAAGTTCCATATAACTTTTTAATTCAGAGAGACAAAGGAGCCAGCTGCCCTGCTGCGATATTGCTTTCTTCACTACAGCCTGGACAGGCAGGACTCTTCACCTCACCCCACAGCAAAATCATCTATGTCAAATACACAGATCCAGGGTTGAAACAAGGTTCTCGATTACAAAAGCTGCAGCAGCTGTTTGACATGTATTTAAACCAGTGTTGCTGCAGTTGAAATGAATCAAGTGGCTGCAAACTGGAAGCTTTTAACAGAATCACAAGACATCCCCCAATAATATGCTATAATCTATGCCCAGTCCCATCAAGTGTGATAATCTCAATAATAAGGGGAAACTATATATATTCATACCAAGAGCCAAATCCAGCATTTCTGCTTAGTTGATATTACCGAATACCTCACATATGCAGAATGGGTACAGTGAACATGCTCCTTATCTTCACAGGCATGTAGTTCTATACTTGTGCTACAAAAGGCTAATTCAAGTATTTATTGCTGCCTCATTATATTTCATTCATGAACAGAAAGACTCAGAGCATGAAAAAAATTGATGAAATAGCACAATCATTTAAAGTTTTTTTAAAAAAAAATCCGGTCCCGCTCCAGTGAGAGGGGGCAATTTATCAATTCAGCTGTCATTTAAAAACCTTTTTGAAAAACACTGATGTTCAAAGATTAACATTTACGAATTATTAATGCTTCCTGTTTTGAAAATGTGTTTGAATCATTTCATGCATTTCCAGTACTGGAATTCCTCTCTCCTTCATCTGAAAATTTATACTCTCATCCCAGTAGCTTATCAGTTCTCTGAAGCTTTGAGTAATGCTCTCACTCCTGTAACTATATTTTTGCTTTACTGAGATTTGGCTATTCTGCTCTGTATAAACAACAAGGAGAAAAATAAAGAAGTTACAGAATATTGTCAGTATACTGCATCTTTCCATTTAGCACCTTTGTATCCTGAATGTATGAAATAATGCAGAGCTGATCAAAGTCACATAGCGTGAGAAAGCGTACTGGGAGAGAATGGTAATTTCTGATCCCCAGACTCCTATGGAGTTTCAAAGGTGGGCTCTGTCGTCTTTAACATGCTGGATCAAGAAAAAAGGGCTGCAATTTGCCTGAATTTTTCATATAATTGCTGCCAGTTATGATTGGGATCTATATGTCCAAATATCCTATCAAATTGGTCTTCAAAGACCAGACCTTCAGGCTTATTGGCAATTTTTATAGAACTTATTTTTTTTTCACATCTAATTTAGAGCACTCCAACAACAAGGCATTTTCAATATCAGCTTCAACTGAGGCCCACTGCTTGGCAAGAAGCTTCAAGACCTGACAGAAGATAAATATGAACTGAAGTTTGCAAGTGGATTAATAATAGACAAGGAGAGTGCTTCTACCGAGAAAGGGTGTTTTTCTGTTGTGTCTATGCACTCATTTTAATTATTCTTGGAATAACTGGGAAAAGCAATAGCATGAACAGGGTAACTATTAAAGCTAAAATCCCAGCAGAAACAGACCATCTTCTACTGGCATGAGAAGTGATGGCGTGTAAAAATTCACAAGAATCATGCAAGCAGCTCTAAAACTGAATTGCTGGAACAGAAGAGAGTGCTAAAGAAAGAATTTAGGAATAGCTGCCGAAAGGGCTTTCAGAGGAAATACATATGAAAGGAAAAAGAGCATACAAACTGAAAAGATAGGAGACTAATAAGCAGGGTTTCCTAATGATCACAGTTCACATGCAGATGACAGGAACAAATGAGCTCCAAGTCTGGCCTTGCTACCAGCTTCCCATGTATTCTCAAGTCAATTATTATGAGCAAGATTTCCACACTTAACAATACCTGGTGTAAATGTCCAAGTTGTAACAGTCCAAGATATCACATACCTAAGTAATACTTACTTTTACGAACAGGTACTATCAGAGGAAGAACCTGCTCCTGTGAGATGCTGCAGCAGATTGATTAGTAAAAGTTTATGATGATCTTGTCGTAATCTCTCATACCATCTTTTCATTTGTAGCTGAATATCTTCATTCTCTGATGCAAATTCAAAGAGAAAATAAAATCTAGCCACTTCCTAGAGGTATTAAATTAGACTTTGATGTTGGAAGCAGCTCTGAATTTGCACAGGATGAACCTCCAGTGTGCAAGACCATGGCTACTATTGTCACTGAAAAAGTGAAGAAAACCTAACTGCAAAGAGCTGAGCACAGTAAAAGAAATACTACTTGCCTACCATAAGATAAAAACCTTTACCACAATGGTAAAAGCAAGATTTTTTTTGTTTTGCATTTTTTCTATTCTGGCACTTGGTTTTAATCTGCTTTCTCTTTCTGGAAAAAAAAAAAGACAAAAAACTGAGGTAACCGTCTCAGCACAGCTGAATGAAAAATTCTGCCCTCTCAGAAATTTGTTTTCCTCTATTAAAAAAAAAAAAAATCAATAAAAAGCTGTTCCTTAGATAAATGTCAGTGGTAAAGCTGCCTGAAGGTATGTAATGAATCACATCAAAACTATTTTTAATACACTCCCAAGTCAGAGCACAACCTCCAAACCTAATTCAAATTCAGTTAAATTTGCCTTCAACACAGATGGCCCTGGCACTGTATGACTGGTGAAAATGACATATATTCTCTAGAATACATGGAGAAAAATACTCAATTACTGTCTGTATCAAGCAGTATCAATAAAATTAATAGATTTGACTACATTATATAGTCTAAGCTATATATGCAGTTCAGAATTAATTTCTAATACATTGAACTGTATGCTATTGGATCTCTTTCTTAATATGTTGCTCTGTTAGTCAAGTTAAGCACCCCATTAACAAAGGGTGCATGTAAAAAGAATGAATATCCTAGTCAAAAGCAAAACTCTGACTTTGGGAGAAATGTATGAAAGGTCAGGGCACTTAGATCCAGATATAAATGCTTTTTCAGGGTACCTTCATTTTGTAGTACTATGATAGAGTAAACAGCAATTTCTATGACAGTTTCATTCAATTTAGAGGAAAAAATTCTGGTTTTGGTGACTTAAGAGGAACAAATTCTGTAAACAATGTTTAGCCATGCTTTTACTTATCTGATAAAAAATTATATTACACTCTACTGATGCTCATCTTTCCTATATCAAAGTTCATATGATGGAGGTACGAAAAGCTATTTAGGACTATGGAATAACTTGCTCAACTGAAATGTCTGTATTCATCATCATAACTTTCAAAGAACTGTATAATTGGCCACTGAACCAAGCCAGCCAATTTACACCTCACAGTTATTCAGGAACAGAATCACTCACATTGGAAGGGACCTTGGGAAATCTATTATCCAACCTCTCTGCTCAAAGCAAGGACAGTTGCTTCAGTTGTTTGCAAAGTCAGAATACTCAATCCCCGCCTTGGTTTGTATATACATATTAATACAGTGGCTATACTACTAAAAATACTGTTACTCTAAAAAATATAAGAGGCTTATTCTGTAGTAAAAGCCTGTGGCCATGAGCAGATTACACTGTAAATTCTGCAGCTACAAAACAGCTTATTCCTCAAACAACTAAAATTCAGATTCCTTCCCTTCTGAAAAGCTTTTCCCCCTCCTAAGCCTTAACATTTGTAAATTTTAATTACTCCCATAACAAAAATGCTACTAGAACTACTAGGGATGGAAGCAGGATTTATTGCAAAAGCACTGCAAACTGTTAATATCAAATGGCAGCTACATCTTGTTTAAGAAAACACAGAAAATATTTTGATACTTCTGGGTTGTGTTGATTTAAACTCTAAATATATGAGAAAAAAGTCTTAATAGAGTAAGAAGAGGCCTTGTGTTTCTGATGATCAATAATTAAATCGCAAGACTGGGAAGAACAGCTTGTCTGCTGCTGGACTATGTCCATTTACCTACGTTGCTGTTTAGAACATATGTCATGCTAGTGCAGAAAGGCTAAAGAAACCAAAACTCCCTTTGACTTAGGGAGGTTATGAACCCAGCAAAAGTGGGTGTTTCCTTGCTCCAATCTAGCTGTAGCTAATGCTGGGTAAAAGATTTTCAAAGAATAATTGGCTTTGTGCAAAATAAAATAAAATAAAATAAATAAAAAGAAAAAGAAATAAAATACAGAATGATCTTCAGCCTACAAGCTGATGTACACGACTGCACGGTGTTTCCTTCTTCAGCTTCCTTGGCTGTCTGCACGCATTAGATGTAGCACATGTACACTGATACTACAATCACTATGTTCTACTAATCCCATGTAGGTTTGTTTTCCCTTCTCCAAATAGGCACTTCTCATTAAATGCTACATCAGATTTGGCCATAAAGTTCTCACATTAATCAAGCCCTTAACTGCACAAAAACTGAAGCGCAGCACCTATGCTTTCACTGACACCCAAGTTCTTCACGCCTGACACATGATTTGCAAAAAACTTAGCTTACTGTATTTAGCAGCTAGACCAAAAATAAAACAAAAAGAAATAAAACTATCTGTTACTACAAGGAATAATAATGATAATTATATATCCAGTGAATACAATTAAAGTTCTAGGGTCTGACAAAACAATGAGAGGAGAACAATTTAAAGAAAGCATAGCTACTGCTGCTGAGTGGTGTTGCTGCAACAGTCTCCTTTGTTTTCCCATAAGCAAAACCAGAAATACAGTAGCTGATTAATGCAAAGATACAGAATCATGACGGTTATTGTTAATTACCTGTTATACAGATGACCACAAACTAGCACATTAGAAAAAAAAATTACAGTTTTGTGAACTTAGACCGGACAGGTAAGGAGTGATCAAAACCAAGTCTTGTTCTTGTTAGGTTCTTGTATACAAATAAAAGAAGGAATGGTGCATTAAAACGCAAAGGTTAACTGTCACAAGAAAGTAATTTTTTTGTTGTTGTTTTCTTTGTTCTGTAGCATTGGAACAAAGTGACTTTGATAAAGTCAGAGGGTGGGAATGTTAAAGATGGTAAGTAGAAACACTTCTTTGTATACATTTCTTTTTAGACCAAGGAACTGATTTATTGTTGCAGAAAGTGCGCCGAGGCCAGGAGTTTAATAGAAGAATTCGAGCCTTACATGAAAAGCAAGGCTATCCAGGTTTATAATAGCTAATTGTTACAGCAAATAAGATGTTCTGGTTTAGGACTTCAGTTAGGGTCCTCCTATTTGAGGCCTACTGTGCAGGTAATGTCCTATACAGTTATTTACGGATTCTTATACTTACCTGTCAATATTCTGTGAGAGATCATGAGAAGGAGATACAAATGGGACAGCCAGGGCACTCCCATATTCTGGCTTTGCTGCAACAGAAACTTTGCATCTCCGTTATATGTACTACAGCAGCCTTTTCAAGACTCTGCCATTTCAGGAGATGCATTTAGAATCTCTCTCTGTTCCGAGGTTCTTCCATTTTTAATAGGCTGTCACGGATTAAATAAAGGAACAGGGAGAAGAGATAATGGGGAGGAGTGTGGATTTTCTTGAATCCCATGGCCAGTCTCCATTAGCCTGGGATGTGGGCTCACTTCAAATATTACCCCACAAAACACTGACCCCTGCAGAGGGCCCAGCAGTTTATTTCAATGGGCAGGGACTTCAGGGAGCTGGGATGTAGCACACTCAGAGTTGTGCATGAAAATGCTTGGTTCTTTTCCCAAGTGCGAAATGGCCAGCAGGAACCATATGTGCCAAATTTAGTCTACTTTCCTGTGCCAAGTGGCACAAAACAACTCAGGTGAAGTTAAAACAGCAACACTGAAAAAGATAACTCTGCTGCAAAATACTTTCCTGTAGCTATTTGCTTTTTGTAATAAATAAAAAAAATTACAGCATGAAAGACGTTGCATTTTCACAGGCCATCATGTTCTTCTCTAGTTGCAATTGCAGAACTATTTTTCTACTTACATTTCCCAATTTCACTTTCTGAAAGGAAATTGTTCTCTTCCCCCCGCCCTGAGTTTTCATCACCTCAGATCATCGCATCATATGCTTGGAGATACACAACAGAATATAGAGAGAGTGTAAAGACATGTTTGGTCCTACTTTGCTGAGTGGCAAAAGATTCAATGATCTGAGGGATTTGGGGGTTTACCTTTTACATCAGACACTATCTATTCAGAAAAGTGATTCATGGGGTGAACTAATACAGCAGCATGAAAGTTTCTACACTACTGAAATGGAAGGCAGCATATCAAGATTCCAGCAAGTGTAAAAACTGTTCTTCACATCACTGCAAACTAAGCTGAAGGTATAAGGGCAGAGGTGCCCTCTTAACATGCTCCTTTTAACCAAAGAAGAGCTTCTCCTAGTGCTTTGGTAAGAAAAAAAGGAACCAAAGAGGCAAACTGGGCAATTTTCTAGACAGTTTGGGAAAAGAGAAAATGGAAAGCAAAACAAGTTGTTTCATAATTTCTCCCTCCTCATCGCCACCAAGACACAGAGACACTAGCTCATACATCTTTCTGACTGTAGGGAAAGACTCCCTGTTATGGGTAAACAGCAATTTGGAATTGATTCTGCCAGGCAGAGGCACACAGCACCATTTAAAAACATGGGCACCCCCACAGTTACAGACAAACAATGTGAGTGCATTAAAGCAGATATACAGTGTAGATATTTTGGACAAACAGGTAACTGTCTGCCTCTCCTATTCTCAAGTAGTTGTTGAAAGTTTTTGGAAATACTTGACTCTGCTGAGGAACCAGAGTGTTCAGAGACAGGGAATAAAAGGCTTTCAAAACCTACAGAAACATGCAAGGTCAAACACCTCATACAAAATCAAGGTTTTCACAGTTACTGAATATAATTCAAATGTGAAATGACATCAAGAACTGTATCCTTTCTTGTATCCCAGCTCCCCTCAGAGCTGGGCAAAGGGGTGAACAGCAGCAAATATGGGTGTCTGATTCAATAAGCCAAGGGGGCTAAGGACAGTACAGGAACAAGTTTAATTTACCTGGTACACCAGATGGATTGAGGACTTCTCTCACCAAAACACTGCCATTAATAAGGTATGGTATATCCTAGCAAGAGCAAGGTGACCATCCTCGATAAAGTTTTTGCCATCAGAAGAACTCTGCAGTGAGTAATGCCAGGAAGCAAGAGAGAGAGAAAGACTAAAGAATAACTTAAATGACAAACCTTTGTATTACTTTGAAAGAGTTTGGATGGGAAGATCCGAGACAGGTACCACAAAGTGATACGTTGCCATGATCAAGGTAAACATGTATTTTACATGAGTTACTTTTGCTGAAGAATTTAAGAAGTACAAGAACACAATCTTATCCTGCTTTTGACTGCCTAAATATAAGTGCAAGAGTAATTCTCAGGCTCTTCCATTTAGCGCCTTCTTATGTATTTTTCCAAAAATGCTGCAATCCATAGCTTCCTCTTCTAATGTTTTTGGCTTCTTCTTCAGCTGTCGTTCAATTACCAGAGCTTCTCCAAAGCTAGAACACCTTCTGATGTCCATAGTGCCAAGCTTGCTTTAGGCTCACAACAAAATAGCAATTTAAACACTCTCTTATTTTGTCCAGCCCTTCACACTTGATTAATTCTACTCCCTATAAATCATTAACTCCTTTGCCTAATACTCATCCCAGTTAGACTACAAGCTTAGAGAGTATAAACATTACACATTTTATAAAGCTTCATGCACACATGCCACCAGATCAGTATTACATAGCAGGAATCATGTGCGCACAATGCACATGGTCACCTAAAGAAGAGAAAGCTCTTAAGGGAGATATAAACCCGCATACCCTTTTTGTTCTAGGAAAATCTCAGCAATTTAGTGTGTGCCCAAGGCATAAATGCTTCCTAGAGCTCCCATGGGGACAGCGCAGCTTCACATTAGCCTCAGTGGAGGCCTGTGCTCATAAAGCATAACACAGCCCTTGGACAATTCCACTGGAGCACTGGCATTCACCCTCCTAAACTAGAAATGTAAACATCAATGACAAAAGTAGAACTCAGTCATATGCCAGGGCTGTAGAGGTTTAGATTAAGGTTTCAGGGTTTTAACATGCTTTTCGGGTGGCAGCCTTTATTGAGGGATCAACAGGGGATCATTTTCTGTTTCTGAAATGTCTGTTGGCCAGTAAAGTCACAATTACACTTCACTCTTTTCTTGCAGCAGGCAAGGAATGTATACCACAACAAAGCCACTGCCACTTGAATGAGCAACAGACCAGCAAACATAAGGTTTTCTAGATTCACTTCCTAGTGTTTTTACACTTTAACTGCAAATGTAAACCTTTCCTGAACTAGGCAGAAGCTAGCAGCACCTTGCCTAATTTCACTTATTCAGTTCCTATCTTCTAGACTTCTCAACAGGTATGAATGTTATGAAAAACATATGAAAAATACATATGTATAAAATATATGAAACCTCTTAAACACTAGCAGACAAACATCTCAAACCTGATGGACTGTGACTCTTTCCAGTATGCTCAAGCTCCCACGCTACTAACAGAGCCATTGGAACTGCATTTTCCAATCTGCGGTATATCCAACACTTTAAAAAATATTTCTAAACTAGAAAGAAAACCTTAACAGTCAAAATTTCAAGCAAAAAAGCCTAAAAAAAGATATTCCTTAGAGTACAGGAATACACACATGAATTGAAATATTTAGCCTTCAATTGATTTTCTTTAATTTCCTTCCCCCCTCCCCCGAAAATGTTTCTGTTCTGTTCAAAGCACTTTTTGTAATGAAAAGTCTTCTACCAACGTTTTCTTCAACCAGCTGTAGTTAATAATATCTCCTAACCATACTTCCGAGTCTAAATCCTCATAGTTCAAAAAAATACATGCTCACGTGTAGCCTGCTTTGAAAAAAATCTGATCTTTTGCTGGAGAGGTCTGTGAGGTGCTTGTGCTACCTGAGAGTCACCAGTCTGGTCACAGCCTTTCACTCCAAAGCTATGCTGTCTGGCAGAAAGAGATTAGGATCACACAAGCTAAAACATTAAATCAACATTGCAAGACATATTTTAGACACTGTTGTGTATATCCCTTAAAAAAAGAAAAAGAAAAAAAAGAGTAGCCATTTACAAGATAATTGGAGATACATTAGAAAAAGAATACAGCAACATTTCCAGCATGTCCATTGCAAAATGGACAGGACAAAACTGACCGGTTGACAGGTTGCGGCTTGATCGCCATCTTGTAAATGGTATAATGTGCTTCCTCTTCCCAAGGTCAAGTGTAGTATTTTTTCTCAAGTTATACAAAAACAGTTTACCAAATTGGGGTGGGGGAGAGGAAGTCTGTATTAACATTTTATCCACAGAACAACACGAGTCCACATACTTACTTTAAGATAATTTATTTCAGTCCCAAGGTGAACACAAGATGTGAGTTCATAAATTCCCTCAAACTCTTTCCCCTAGTCTATGAATAAAATCATTATTTTTCTTCTTAGAAAGGCAATGCATATCATGGCTGTTTTTCTGAAAGAGACTGGTGTTTCAGGCAATTTTAGGAAAGCATCCAGCCAGCGAGAAAAAGACAGAAACCATTAGAAATAGGAAAAGACATATGATATGCCAGAAGAGGTGCAGTTTCTAGGTCACTTCATAAAGTGCAAGAATCACTTCCAAAAGAAATTATCTGAAGAGAAGACTAATTGGAGAAATACTGAAACATGAATTAAGAAATAAACTAAGGAGAACTTCCAGAAATGACTGTTCGCCATTTATAATGGACATGAATACATGAAACAGTGAATGAAGTTTAAAGTTCCAGGTAACTATAATAAGAGCATCCATCACTGACAGCTGCCTTTATTGCTGCTAATTACACAGACCTGACAGCTGAGATGTTGTCAACACTACCAATAATATGCACCAATCCGAATTAATTCATATTTATCATATTCTTGCTGTTTCCCCCCCCATTTTACCCTCATCTTGTCATTTACCCTCATATTGGGTTATTCCTACACTGCAATCCAGCTAGGAAGTGCCAGTAACAACCTTCAGTACCTACCTGCAAAGTTGAGCTAGTAGCTCAACCTAAGAATACTTTTTGTAAATATTCATGAAAAAAATTCATGTATAAATACCTGGTCGGTTGGCCTGCACAAAGCTCTGTGCTGCTGTCCCTAATTTGCAATCGGAATTTGAACTAGATAGTTCAAAGTCAGTTAAAGTCTGTTTCCTCTGAAGCAACTGTCTACTGTGTCTTCTGCATCACCTACTGAGGTGGCCCAGCTGGCAGTCTGTGACCCCAATCTTGCCCACGGGCTTCTTACACTGAGGTACCTACGCTTCTCTAAGGCAAGCGGGTGCTGCTCCCATGACGACACAGGTGGAGTAAGAGGTATTCTTTTGCACCTACACATGACCATTGCCATTACTCCCTTGACAGAGCATTTTAAGACAGACTGCCTATTTTTCTGTTCCTATTTCCAGAAGGTTAGGAAATTCCATGACTTCTTTCCTCAGACATATGGGGTGAATTTTGGGGTTGTCCTATGCAGGGTCAGGAGTTGGACTCAATGATCTGTGTGGATCCCTTCCAACTCAGGACATTCTATGATTCTATGATGATTCTTGTTCTCTTGAACCTCACAAAGGCCACATGTCCAGAATAGAAGCATAAACAGACAGTTCTGCTGTCTATTTTTTAATGCAAGACTGGAAAAAATTCACTGAAGGACACTAATTTCCTGTATCATAAATAAGTTTGAGCCTTGCTTCCTAAACAAGAGCAGATGCCCAGAGAACCAGATATAACTGTCCCTAAGTATTTTCTGATATAATTTCCAGCTCCCATACAAGCTGCATATAAGACAAATCAACTTACATCCAATCGACCTGACATCACTTGCAAGGAATTATCCCACTGTGAGATAGCTGATTGATTCCTCTCCTCCATTTCAAAGTGGTAGCATGAGCTACTGCAACATGCAATGAATGCCATGAAGCTGCTTCACACCAAAATGACTCACTGTCCACGAAAAAACCCTGAATTTAGACAAATTTGCTTCACATGGTTTCCAGCCTCCTGTAGACAACAGGTCAGAGCATACTTTCCATACCCTACGCTACATAAACCCTTTGCAATGATGTGCGTAGTTCTTGTATTTCCTAGGTAATTGACTGTTCACTGCTTTTTCAGCAAAATCAGTAAGAGACAGGGTCAGTGATACTCCACAGGGAGGAAACCTGATGATAAAAAGCCCCACCTTTTAGACTTTCCCCTCCCCCCAAAAGTACAGTGTGCGAAGCAGAAGTAGGAGCTAGATGTTTTACAAAAACAGGTTTACAACACTCCTCAAGAGCTCTTCCACACATATTTGACAGATAATAGAACCAAGGCAGCAGCAAAATAAATGACATCTCCACTCAGGAATAGTGGCCTGGGTACCTGGTTTTAATCCACCTACCAAAAGCACATATAAATAGGTTGGGTCAAATTCCTAAACGAAACGAGTTAAGGGAGACTGGATTTCACTGAAACCCGTCTTTCTGACAGCTGGCCCAGAAACAAAGGAACAAAATCCAATTTTGCTTGCATAGCCAAGTGCTTTCTTTTTTTGTATTTCACTTTTTAATCCAAACATTTAGCAGTGTAGAAATGAGCTGATATATTTCTCTGTAACACATAGTATTTTTTTTTTCTTTCTAACATGTTTTTTTTTTCTAGGACATGTTTCTGGGTTTTGGTGTGAAATAAAATGGATGCATGAATAATAACAGACTCCGTATTCTTTTGAGTGGCACGGAGTTTTAAGTTGGGCTGGGCAGAAATTTGTGAATGGTGGTGGGAAATAAGAAAAGGAACATGATGTTTCCAAAGCACAATGAGCCTTTAAAGCACTTGTAACCATGGCTATAAAAGTAACCTCCCCCTCTCCCCTTACTTCTCTGCATCAGTAGAAACACTTTTTGTTAGTCATTCCATGTCTCCCCTGGTCCTCAATACTCTTCTCCAGGGCATGGCAAAGAGGAAGGCTTAGATTTTGTGTTATTTTAGTACCTACAACTACCAATATACAAGCTGTAGCCTTAAGAACAAACAAGAGATAAAATATTACACCAGATCCTGACCTCACAAGAAGTTTTTACAATACTGTGTTTTTTTAAACTTTATTTTTAACCTAGATAGCCCATCAGCTTGAATAACAATTTTCCAGACTGCATTGCTTACCAAACCAGTTGCTACTTTCACAAGTTGTTTTATTTTGTTTGTTTTCTTTCCTTTGTTTTATGTGTGTTTGGTGTCTGGGGTTTTTGTTTTGGTTTGGTTTTAGCTGGGGCTAATAGTAATAGGGTCTTTTGGGTTTTTTTGCCCAGAGCTGACCACCACTAACAATTCTGATTAAAAGTAGAGTTCTAACTCTACACCGCAGCTTTTTAAAATGATAACACATACGCTGAAGAAAAATTCCACTTTTATTAGAGCCCGACTGCATTATCACAAGATCTTTAATATAATACTATTTCATGATATTTACAACAACAAATAAGAACTGGCCACACTGGTTACCATAAGGCACTTGAAATCTGGCTAACCATCACTGCTGTTTTCTTGTTCCAAACTTTGTCTTCAGCTGCCATTTGTTCTTACCTAACAAACCCTTATGTGAGTTGTACAAGTGTGGTTTTCACCCTCCCTGCATTACAATAGAGCACAGCTGAAAGATGCCACATTGAAGTTCCAGTGAAGGCTACCCATAGGTGCCTGCTAACGCACCGTAAGCTGGACAGACTGAGCGTCCAGCAGCGTCTCGGGGTAAACTTTGGCATCTTTGCAGACATTGCCCAGCAGGATACCAATCATTGCCATGCAGACTGGAAGTTTTGGCTTGTTTTCCTACTGGAATAAAGCTGGTCTGTTCATCCTTCAACTTTAAAATAACTTTTGAAAGTGTAATTAATCAGGAGCTAGAAATACAGAGAAAATCAAGTTTTAGTGGTTTCAGTGTTCATGAATTAATTTGAGTGAGTTTACAGACATCTTGTTCTCTAGGATGTTTAATGAGTCCAACAAATTCACCACAGTAAACAACTGAGGAGACACAATGTTATAAAAACATTTCATCCCTAATTTACACAAAACAGGTTCAAACTGAAGACAGGCATTTTTATACCTTTATTGATTTTCCATAAATATATATAGATATGTGCAGTAATACAACATAAATAAAATGATTCAGACACTTCCCCAAACTGAAATTCAAATTAGCAGAAATCCCATATATTGACCACAACAGAATAGCAGGAAAAATGTTGTCCTGTTCTCCTTCTCATGACTCTAGCCTGTTTCTCTAACTTACAGGACTATCTCTCTGCAATAAAAAAAAAAAAAAAAAAAGCATCAGAATTAATCCTTTATGCCAGCTGCCTTTACTTTGCTCACATAGGGGCTAATAACCCATGATATGTAATTTAAATGAAACACATTCTCTGAAACAACAAGAGAGAATCATTTCAGCAGATTACTGCGAGCTGTGACATACTAGACTGATCCTACCTCAGTCCTATCCAAAAACTGTGTCTCATTTCAGTTCCCTCTCACAATCTCTCAGGCTTTCTAATTTGCAGCAACACTTTATCTGCAGGTAGCATGTCTTTGTAATTTACAGCTGAAGCTACTATCTTTGAAAAAAAAGAAGATTCAGGGAACAGTGTTACATTCTGATGATGTAATTTTACACCTCAAGAAACACTGAAAAATTTTAAACTGAATGGAACAGGCTTGGCAGACAACATATGTGAAATAGATACATGTTTGTGAATGCCATGATTTCAGTATCCAACATAGCATATTGGAGATAATCCTGTGCTGAACTGTACCCTCAGATGTATCAAATGATGCTCAACTGTATCCTCAGATGTAAAGCATAAAGAATTTGCACACATTCAGCACGTTTAAAAATATTCTGAGACACGTGTGTTGAGAACTTCAGTGTTCTTTCTTGTACTTAAACTATGTAAATAATGGCTTCCTTGGAAATTCAAGCCCTGTACATCTAGCTAAAAGAGACTATGGTCTCTTTTAGAGGAGAACTATTTTTGTTTTATATTAAGCACATACATCCTACCAAGAATGTACAAGAAATTACTTCTGGAGCCTTCATGCTTCAGTTTAGATCCTGCCTCCATTAGCCGTAAACTGTCAGCTCCACCATTTCCGTGACTCTTGTTGCTTGTTGGTTTGCTGCTGGAGCTGTTAGAGGACCCTGATATTGAGCGATGTTTCACTAGACACAAAGTGAAAAGTGAACAAAGGCTTTTTCTTGTACTGATCCAGACAGAACAGGAACCTCTTAATAAGCAGAGGTTGAGACTGTCTTGCATTTTGGGCTGCCATCAACTCTTCTATGACACAGATCCACGGGAAGTTGTGTCACTTCTCTAACCTCCCATAGAGGGGTATGAACAGACCTGAACATTATTATGACAATGCTGCTTCCAACAAAATTAATTCCTGGTACAGGCTCTGCACCAGTGTTCCCAGGCTGACCTAGGAGTGATGCCAGGCAGAACAGCTGGAACAGCATTAACACCTCCTCTCCAGCATCACCCAAGCATTGTTTAATGGCAGATCATCTTAAAATGACATACTGGGGACCCAAGAATGTAAATGTCTCACTTATTCCTATTTCCCATGCATTTGCTTAACATACAGCCAACAGTTATAGCTCCAGCAGGGCCAGTACCTAGGAAGCTAAGTTTACCCGGTCACATTATATCATAAACTTAATTGTCTAGGTTTACCAAAGTAAAAAAAACCAACCAAACAAACAAAAAAAGCCAAAAAACCCAAACCAAACCAAACTAAACCACAACCTCCACCCCCCCAACAAACCAAGTTAAAACAAGAAAACCACTCGCCAAGTAAAAAAAAAGTAGGCTACATAAGATACAAGAATGGTTTGTGATTTTCTGCAGCTGTTCTCAGCATTGCTTAGCAAATGAATTTAACACAGAATGTAAATCAGAACTATCTTTAGTCCTTGTTAATGTTTTAGCACATTATCATGATTAATCATTGTTATCATATTAATGTACAGGCACTTAAAGATGAACTAAGAACAGTCACATTGTACCGGGTACTGCTAACTCATTTTTTATATTATAATTTACACTATTATTACATTCTATTTATATTATAATACTACACATCCGTGCTACACAGAAAAGAATATTACAAGTGTATTGAGATCTTGATTTTTGCAAAAATTTAAATACAGGCCTAAAGGAAATATCAGCATGTGCAATGTCCTCTAGACCACAAAGGTAAACATGTGCATAAGGCTTTGTGTAGGATCCACAGCTGCACAGTCATGCTCACGGACGGGAAGTAATACTGGAATTAGATTTAGAGGTGAAACTTCACAGTAAGATACACAGCTAAATAGGTCAGGTGTACAGAATAGAGCCTACCTCACCCACACGCTGTCCAAGCTTAGAGCTGTCATGCAAAACGTCGTATTCATTCAATGTTTTTTCAAAGGTTCATTGCCTGGTCAAATGAAAACCAGCTCAATCATAACACTCACAGGCATTTTTCATAAATGAAGTCTTTGGTCACAATCACTTCTCCCTCACAGGGGGCAGACTACAAACAATAGCTACAAACAACAAACTACAGAACACCTTTCAAAAGTGTTTCTTTTCCTGTACTGATTCTTCTCCTATTACTTTGCATTTTTATAGTATACTCATCAGAGTGCAACATGAACATTTCACAAACATATAACATCTCTGTAGTAGTTCACTTCTTTTGCAGGGATTTTCCTTTTTATTAACTTTGTTTTTATCAGTAATTAGGTGGTCCCAGATGCCTTACCAGGGATAGGACAGTCTGACAACAAAGTTTTACATTTTGTCCAGGTGACACACTTGTAATTGTTCTGAGGTCTTCCCAGGGAAAGCTGCAAATCCGGGGACCACTGCTCAAAAAACGCAGACTGGCAAAGTTGCACCTCTGTCCCAGTGGAAGACAGATGTTAAAGTAGTTAAAGACATGCAGGGTTAAGGAAGCCTGGGTCTGAGTTGGGACAGTTAGTTCATTTAGGACCATTTGTTCCATTTTCCCATGCTCCAATTCAAAACAGCACAGATAACATAAGCAAGGGACACTGAGTGGTCCCATTTTCTCTCATTAAACTAGCTGTTTTCTTTCAAACCCTCTGCAGCCTTTCTAAGGTCAGTACTTTCACCCACAGTATACTCTGTTGGATTAAAAAAGCCTGGAGGTCACTACAATGCATTGCAATAGTCAATGACTGCAATATCCTGTTCAGCTCCAGGTAGACAACATTTCTGTAGCTGCGGACCTCTGGGTATAGAGAACAGTCCAAAAGGCAAATAAACAAGCAATACATCACTCCTTAAATGTGCTGTTATACAAGAATAAGGAGTCCACGTCCTGGATCTTCTTTCTGCACAGCACTGAAGGCTTACAGGAAAGGGAAAATTCCTTATTTGGAGAAATAAAGAAATCTTCTGAAGAAAGGTAAATTAAAACCTCCAAAACATCAGTGTTGAAATACTCAAAAGTAGAAATTTAACAGAGGCAATCAACAAAATCTTATCAACTGCATGTCGGTGAGGAAAGGGTACATTAGAAAGGTGTATTGTTGTCTGCTCTTTAAGAATAATATCAACACTTCAATTTCTACCAGACTCATGAAATTACAACAGTTGTTTACCAACCTACCTTTTTTTTTGTCCTGCCAACCATACATTTCATCCTTCTCTTTTGCCTTGCTGTCCTGAACAATTGTAGCAAGTCTTATAACCTGGAGAACAGGGGAGTGGAGGGCAATGGCAACCGACAGCTTTGCAACTTCTCCATTAACTTACTCTACCAGCTGCTTAAAAGTCACTCTTACAGACAACTTGGCAAAACATGCACTTCAGACCACCATACAGGGTATTTACCTCCATATGGCCTTAGTCTTCTACAAAGGGTTGTACTGTATGCCACATCTGATTTAAGGTATAAACTTTAAAAGGAACAAACAGCTGTTTGAGGCCTTTCAGACCACCCTTAGATGTCAGTGAAAAACATGGAAGCATTTTTATATTCAAGAGCCCCCACATCTTCAAAACAGTATCCACAAACATACTCTGCTTTCTACACAGTCATGGAAGAGTAAGCCCATGTCACAAACCGCTGTGCAAAGCCAAGAATAGAAGATTAATAACCTTTCCTTTCCCTTTTTTTCCTTACAAATGATTTTATGCTTTTCTCACCATTTTGAGTTAAATCCTAATATTCCTGGTAACAGAGCTATAGAAAATACTGCTGAAGGAGACACCAGTAAATTATCCAGTCTATATTCGTGCCTGACAGCAGGATCAACTGTAATTATTTCTGACAGATATTTTCATAACTTGTTCCCCACAATGAAACATGCCCTTGCAATTTACACTACTACGGAGAAGTTCCTCTTTACAAAGATTAAAACCTGTAGCATCAGAAGAACAGCGCTCAACAGAATGCTAGGCTTACAAAGATATACAAGAATTCACAGAAAATCGATATACTCTGGGCCAAATTAACCGCTGGTAGAAAGGCTAATCAGGGTTATGCCCACCTCCATGATGAACAAGTATATGCCCTCTATAAGACTTTGAGAGTTTTATCTGTTAATGAAGAGCTTGTATGTTTAGTATACTCTTGTGTCAGTTGCTTTACACATGCCAAATATAATTTTTGAACAGCCACTGCATTTGAATTACTGTAATCTACAGGTCTAATCAACCTGACCAGAAGAGCTCAATGTTTCATTTAAGTCAAGGAGTTTTCTTATCCACTTCACAACAAGAGGAGAAACTACAGCCAACAAGACTTGATCTTCTGGCTCCAAAGCACTTTTCCACCATATTTGCATCGAGTTTAACAACACTGAGAGTAAATGCCTTTGCATGGTCATTTACCCCTGGATTTTGAAAGCCTGCCAGACATGGACTATTAACCAGTAACTGTTTATGGTTGGTTTGTTTGGAGTGGGGGTGTTCGTTTTGTTTTGGTTTTAAATTATCAGTGTCACTTCAAAAGTAACCACAGTAACTATCAATTTCTGCTCAACATGGGATGGGGGCCTACTCTGAGAGCTCACAGAGCATCTCTGGAAGACACAAGAAAGCACATGGCAGCTGAAAGAGCATCTTACTGCAGCACATTTCCTTTGTATGGGGATGGCCCTTAACACTCCCCACAGCATTTTCAAGGCCCAGTTTCCATGAAGTGTCCCCAGGCTTGCTCAATGCATACCTCATGAGGGACTGGCAGAAGATTCAGAAATAGAATACCACTGGCTTAGGTTCACCAGAGACAAATCACAGACCTGGAACAAGATGAGTGAAACAACCAATGCATGCTGTAGAGCTCAACAAGGGTGAAAATTCATAGCACTATTTCAAATCCACCATATAAGAAATTTAAGGTTTATTTTAGACTTTGCAACAGTATCCAAGCAGGACAGGCTACCTATCCCCTTGGGAACATGTGATGTCCTACTTGCAGGAAATCTCCAACACAAGTAGTATTTTGTTTATTTTGCAACTAGTACAAGGGATATACAAGCCAAGCAAACCTCAGTCACAGAGAATCTTCCTGGCTTTGCACTTCTGCTGTTGACTCGTATAATCATTTTAACATGATACCGCTCTTACTGAACAGATGCAGACATGCAAAAGAAGTCACTATGCCCGTTAGTATCTCGTAGGCTTTAGGAAAGCCACGCAGGTAGCAATGAAGCATGCCACAATGAGTAACAGCTTACAACACCCTTCTCCTTCAGAGGCAGAATGCTTTAATCAAAAATGTGTCACCGTATTTCACTACTTAGCTATTTCATTAATTCAGAGACATGTTTCAGAATAATTACTCTACCCTTCACTTCTTTGGGGATTCTTTCCTTTAAGAGAGATAACTCTTTCTAAACCAGACACTGCCTTTTGAAACATGAAGTTTTCATTTATCACTTGCCTCTGTCTCATTTAAAACGTGTATTGTTGTAATTGTAGCTCCTTTTTCTATGTATAATCCAAACAATGTCTGAAAGCTGCTCAACGAGAATGCTGGTGCTTTATTTTAAGCTCCTACCTCAAAGATACACTGAAAGAAAAATAAATTCACATTTGTGGGATACTATTCCCACATGATTGCAGAACAACCCAGTTAGTCACAGAAGGGTGGGTGACAAGCAACCATTCTTCTATGACAAATGCATCCATTTGTCCTAGAGTAAAACATAATTTCCCCAAAATTAACAGCCATACACAACCAGTGAAAGAGTTTTACTGGATTGCAGAAAGGGCATTAGTTCTGAACTAATTTTATTATTTCAATGAAGTTTACAGATTAAGCCTATTTCATTTAGTAGAATTGCTTCTACTAAAAGAATCGGGCAGCATTTGCCATCAAACTGACATTTGAAGGTGAAACACTAAGCACATAGAGCAATGCTTGGGATTTTGAAGGGTTGGGTTTTTTTGGTAGACAGAACTTACCTACAATATTTGAATGGTTAGAGAAGATCATAAGATCCTTTTCTAGACTAGCCAGCATGTGCTGTTCAATAGTTAATCAGTCCTGAAGAACATTCAACTACAGTGTAAAGAAGAAATCTCTATCCTACTGTTAAGCAGGATGCAGTTTATCAGTCCATATGTTGAAAGAGATGTTGAACAAATGAAATTCACAGCATCAGCAATAATGAATTCCATGTTTAAAAAGCTCGTCAAAGCAAGATGGACTCCTCCAATTCTTAATCAGAAAGGCGCATTAAACCAGTCACAGAAAGACATTTCCATTTCCAAGACATTTTAGTGGATTCATGCCTAGTCCCAGCTGCATTTCAATGAAGATTAAAATAGAATGACAGGTACACTACACCAGCTCCACAGTAGGAGCACTTCCATGACTGGGAATGGAAGAGAGAATTTCTGAGGCAGAACTTCTCGAAGACATGCAGAGTCAGCAGAGCACAAAGCAGCTGTCGCTGCTGACAGGATGGAAACTGAATTTGCAAGAGGTCTACTTTGAGTTGGAAGGGGAGAAGGGAAAAAGAAGAAAAGGAATGTGATCACTGCAAGTCCACAAAATTTACCGCAAGTCTTTCCTAGACAAATTTCAAAGCTGCAATGGAAGGGCAATTTTAAAACCAACCACCACCAGTACAGAAGCAGAGTTTTGTTGTGATTATAAATAAACCTCAGCAACAGAAGTGTTTTTACTCATTTGCATAAGTCCATAGCATAGTATAGCCCTTCCAACTTCAGGTGTGTGCTGTTCTCAAAAGGATGAGAGCCACTGCCCGGCATGACCAGCCTTTGCTCACTTTTCCTGTCATTGTTATTGCTAGTGCCAATAACTCTTATTATGGTATCACAAGGTCCAATGGTATTTGTTGCTCTTCTCAAAGCTTCAGGTTAAGAATTTTAACTTTAATTTAAAAGAAGTTTCTGTCCCTCACAGTTGCAGAAAGACAACAGAGAACACACTCAACAGCCTCAAAAGATGAAAAACAAGCACACACAAAGATTCTCCATTTAAAAACAAAATGACCCAATAATTTCTTGAGACTTGAACTCGTGATTTATGAGTACATGGAGACAAAAGTCCACTTTACAAATGAGAGGCAGACCTAGGGATATGCCTATTTAACCAACCTGTAGCCATAAATTCAAGACAGTTTCTTGTCTTGAAAAGATTCCTTCCTCTAATATCAGTATTTAAAGGAAACTCTACCAGTTATTTCAGTGGGAGGAAAAGCGAGTTCATTGGTGACCGATATCAATCACTGCTAGCGAAGGATAAATGAAATTTTTCACTATACAAGAGTTTCTTTATCATGATTGTTAAAATAAAGGTCAGAGTAAGTGAAGAGTCCAAACACAGGCATGTGAGCAGGATGGACAGTTAATCTGCTGAGAAAAATTACCACCTAAATAAAATTCTGCAGCATTAACTAAGGGTTAGCTTGGAGTAATGCAGAGCCAAAATACAGACAAAATCTCATCTACACCGTGACTGAGCTCTGCAGTGCAAATGTTTTTAAAAACTTTGTCAGTGTATAACTCTACTGCAGCCCTTAGGAATATATACAAGCAAAGCAGGTATGTGTGTGTGTGTCAGTGTCCTACTGAAATCTTCTTGGCTTAATCTGAAAAATATTGCATATGAGAAGGAGGAACTGTAGGGCACTGTCTTATAGGAATTATGTAATTATTATGTAAATTATTATTATGTAAATTGTATTGGGTTGGAAGGGACCTCTAAAGATCAAGTCCATCCCCCCTGCTGTGGGCAGGGACATCTTTCATTAGATCAGGTTGCTCAAAGCCCCGTCCAAGAGTAGCCTACATAGACTTAATCTGAACCACAGTTCAATGTGAAAGCAGACTGCCTTTCTCAAAGATAGTTTCAATGGTTTGTTGGGTTCATCTTTACACTGTCCTCATCTATTGAGATTACACAGGAGCTTTCACCAAGATAAGATTTTATCAGCTTTCTCTGTACAGTGGGTATTATCCAATCCCTCTTTGAGTGCAAATTCCCAGTGTCTACAGGAACACGTTTGAAATATTTCAAACTGGAATGCCAAGAGAGACAAAAGAATCCCTCACTAGCCAACGTATTTATCATCAGACAAAGCATGTGGGTGGAAAACAAACCAGCAGGATGAACCACATGGATTTTAACTATGGATATATGCAAAATTTTAACACCATTGAGAGAAATAGTTTTGCTACAGTTTTACCATTTAATTATTATTTATATTCGTCATTACATTATAGGTATGAATCCATGCTGCCATATTTAAACCCATTCTCTCTCACTTGTACAATAATGTAAACCCTCTGCACGAAGTTACCTCTAATGAATCCCAGTTACTGCAAGTGAACGCTCACTGAGGAAACACTGAATGGCAGTTACTTAAGATGAAGACTGGAACAGTTTAAACAGCTTATAGCTGGGGAAGGAGGGCAAAAGGGAGAGACAGAAACAGAGACTGACTCTTTTTGTTTTCTTTGTATTACATTGACTAAACCAGTCTTCTTTGAAACACGTAGCCGTGAAGCAGTTAGATACTGCTATCACTATGCGGATGGCTGTTTCACAGTAGAACCCAGAATTCTTTGTCATGGACATTAAATCTGGTAAAATTACTACAAAGTAGGTAAGTGTCAGATAGCATGCTGAATTGCCCTGACCTACAGAAACTATGAAGCACCTGGTAGTGCAGGTTATAAAATAGCTATTAAGATTAAAGACTGGACAAAATGTTTAGGAGACATCATTTACAACATCAATAGGTCATGTTTATAAACCAATAAAAGATTTGAATGCAGTAAAAAATGGAGCTGTAAAAGCTCATTAAAAGATTATATCTGGTTTGACCACCATGAGGCAATCATACACCCTTGTTTTGGGCTGAGACTATGTAGTCTGGTTTTGGACAGGCAAGTCTTTCTTTTAAAAATAATTTGATCACTTTGTAGGTCTTCACCCAGGAGATAACCTCTCCACCCCAGGCTCCCTTGTTTTAAGTTCTGAAGAATGTATTTTGTCACCTTTTTTTTTTTTTAAATAAACTTTAACTAAACAGCGTAAACCTTGGATTTCTACATAGCCTTTTGAAAAGAAGGGCCTGACAGACTGAAGGATCTCATCAAAAGTGAGGCGGAAAAAAAAAAAGAATTATTCTTTTTATTCCAGAATTATCTGGAAGGAAACCAAGGTCTAAGTACAAAGGACTTTTAGTCTCAGAAAAAATATACGTAATTAAAAAACATAAAATAGCTTAACTGATAAGGCTGCCTGAAGTCCTATGCGTCAGGATATGTCATTGTGACAGCATAAATCATGAAGGTGATAAAAGCATATAAGCTTTCCTTAAGCATATAAACTCCTCCGTCTGCAAGGCATGCAATTACCTGCTGCAGAAGGAATGCATTTCCTTTCTGAGTACCATCATTCACCTAGCTTCACTAATGCGCCTCTCCTTCTGGGCCTGCAGCTGTATTCATAGCTCTAATGATACACCAAATTGAGTATGGACTACTGTGTTTGTGCACTTCAGGAGCATCCCTCCTTATATTTATGCAGACCCTGTACATGCTAGAAGTCACAAGTAAATAATCTAGGATAAGATGCAATTCTCTCTAATTCCTTCAGGATTTTCCTCGTATAAAATGCATAGCCAAATCAGTGATGAAAATACCTAAAGCTGGTCTTATCTTGGAGGACAACATCAGTTTAAGCATCCTTGACTGTACTGAGATTCCTTCATTTCTGTTCACACCAAATAAGTGATGAATAGATAAATTTTTCCTCTCTTCAGGCTCATGTTGGAAAATACTGTGAAAATACTTTCTTCTTCAAGAAAGACAACTCAACTGGAAGATAGCCACCTGATGCAGAGCAGTATTTAATCACAAATGTGAATGTGGCTGTAGATCACAGAAATACCATGCTAATACCCTGTGTTTCTCATTTCTTGTCAACTCTAGCTCAATGTCTACAACCACTGTGACAGACTTCACTTTTATTCACAAAGAGGATAAAACTACTAACTGCGTACTACGATGGAACCAAGTTCATACTCTGGCACCAGCACGTTTTACTATATGTTCCTACTTATCCCATGGAAACCACAGATAAATATCTAATAGTATCTATCTGCCTAGCACCTAAATAGCAAGCTCAGACTATACATATTTAAAACATATATAAATTAAACTTATTATCATCAGAGGAATGCTTTCAGAAACACCACCCCACAGGCCACTAGGTTTCACTGCCAAACAGATACATATTCTCTCTACTTACAGCACCCAGAGCCCCCTTATGTCCTTCATCTGAAAAGATTTCTGCTCATATGGGTCTATATGTTGATTCCTCAAACCCATACAGGTACAATGAAGTAGTGCTACTTGCCAGCAGGGTTACATCTTTACATCTGCAAAATGAGTGTGCCCTACCTGTCCTTCAGAGAAATAAAGCATTAAGTAAAAAATAATCACAACTACATTGTCTTGAATAACTGTACACAAGCAACAGGAACAGAAACAGCAATGATGTACAACAGAAACAGAAGACAATTCTGTAAATAAAACAGCAGAGCACACAGTACCATGTTCTAGGAAGTAACAGTGAACTTACCATAATACACCTGATAGAATAGTTGCATGTTAAAAAACAAAACAAAACAAACTTGCTTCTTCATCAAATGTAAACTTATCTACTGTATTCTATGCAATATGCACCACAAATTATAAGCATAACTCATGTAAAGATAAACTCAGATTAGCAGGTGTCCATGAAAATATTAACATGCAGCAGTCCTCACAAGCATGTGTCTTTGTATAGTTACTCAAATAAATTTATGCAATTGTGGTAAATGTATACAATTTAATGTTTGATTTCATCAGCCTTTTGTGAAGTGCTGTTCATCACTGGTTTTCAGATAACGTATGTTCAAGGAGCTCGCAGAATGAATAGCCAAGAGATACTGATGTCTTTGCAAGAAATGCTGATATCCAGTTATCACCAGTTAGACCGGGAGGATTAAAAATTACTGCCTTCAGAGACTAGATGCATACACAACTGTTATCGGAAACAAAGTACAGAGACACCACTACCTCTGAAAGGACCATCACTCTTGGCAACATGGAGATAGTAAATTGAAAAAGGTATCCATATTTGTCAGAAATTCTTGCTTCTTTACACACTGTGCAAAATCAAGTATAAGGAGTTCTGCAGGCAGGCTAAAGTAACTATTGTAATTGGCTCAATGACCTTTCCATAAACAAATGGATTACAAAGGCACTCTTTGCAAATTTATTAAGGCACACAGGAAGAATTCAGTTAACATTTTTCTCAAATTCAATTTTAATACCTTTCCTGGATCTAGTACAGCTACTTCTCTCTGCATACTGCTATATCACTCATGCTAGAAATGAATCTACAGCTTTTCCACCTCTGCAGTCGAATGAAGCACATCCAATGGCAAGATATTTAAAAACCTTTCTGACAGAGAGCAAGCATGGGTCTTTGTCCTTTGCCTCTTTGTACTGTCAGATATGCACAGTCTTGATACATTTGAGCTCATAAAAAAAGTTCAAAACAAAACAAAATAAAAACCTTCATTAAAATTCTGGCTGCACGCTGCTGTTGCTACAATCATATGCATCACACAGGAGGACATTGAAGTTTAGGGACAGATGAATAAGAACATGAGAGCCAACTTCCTTTGAAAAGGAAAGAGTTTGATAGCTTGAATCTTTTCTCTGTTTTGTACTGGACCTGGACACTAAATCCAAATGCCTTCAGGTCTCAGGGGAAAGCAAACTCGTATTATGAATCCAGTGTCTAAAGTCAGGTCTCACACTATCTTTTGCAATATTGAAAGCAAGCCTGAGTCCAAAATAGGTTTAGCATTCTCACATTAAATTATCAGTAAGTTCAGAGTGCTGTGGCTTCTTATAGCTCCATAGAGCACACAAGCTTTGAACAAGCCATCTTGGGCACTGCTAATAAAATAGCCACAGCAGCATGTAGACAAGCAGCAACAGCTGGGCATCAACCCATTTTTGCTGTAGTTCATAGAGAGCTGCATACTGCTGGTCCTCCACTCTTCTCAGCACTCAAGTTCGCTAATTTAAAACCAGTTGCACGTGCACTATAATCTTGCACTGACTACAGTGTAGACATACATTAAACAAAAACTAAATAAAGGAAAGAGCCAGTTCTGTACATCACACAGTCTAGCTAAAGCATATAGGTACTTCAAAATAATTTGGTTTTCCCTGCACTTCATGTATGGATAAATTGTTCACATAACTGGTAATTGTGTTAAAAACAGGAAAAGATAAATAGTAAGATAGTTACTAGTAAAAATAATAAAAGAAAAAATAAATTAAAACAGGCAATGTAAGATCCACAAATAGCAATGTACCTACAAATCTGGAAAATTATATTATATCTGCAATCACTAGACACAGAAGAAAATGGGGAAAAAAAGACAGATCAGTGTTTTAATATTTTACCCTTAATAATACTAAAAAGGTTGTCTAGTCAACAGAAATGACTGCAGGTCACACTTTGTCTGGTACTGAGTTAGTGTATTCAACAGATATCTTTCTACTGATTTCACTGGGCTTTGGATTATTTCATTAAATGGTGTTCTAGTTTGCAGTAAAGGCCTAATATTTACAGCACCAACCTAATACCTTTCAGTTATGTTTTACAGTCCAGATTCAGCAAAGTAATTAGTCTAGAATGTTCTACGTCCCTGATGGATGTGCTTAAGGACTTTGTGTAACAAATCTAAAAATCGAACTGAAAATTGCTTAACTGACAAGCTGAATTTTAAACTAAAGCATCCTTATTTCACTGGCTCTCTTCTCCCTCCTGTCAGTGTTACGCATGTAAGAAAACGTTGTAATTTTAAGAGAAAGTTATCACCACTTAAATATTCTCTCATATCCAAGACCAACCAGCCACATTTTAGTAAAAGCTGTATAATAGAAAGCAAAAATAAAATAAATTAGAAACTTCTAGTTATTAACATAATCAGTGTGGCACTACTCACCGAGCTGCAGCACTAGGCCATTGTCCTAGTTAATGACCAGAGAAAAGAAGCAATGCCATGGAGGAATGGACAACGGTATTCAACCCTGGCACTCACAGTTCTTCTTGTGATACTTGAATAGATGAGACTGAGTCCTCCTACGGTGGGAGCAGCCGGCACACTTCTCTGGGCAGCAAGAAAAATGGCAAAGCCACCTGGTGAGTCTCTGTTCTTCTTCACTGATTGTACACTGCTGCTGAAAGCAGGTAGCTAATACTCACATTTTTATGGTGAACTGTTTGTTATTTGGTAATTTTTTTTTTAAGCCCTTAACTCTCAAGTCATGTAAGGACCACAATCTCATCTTTCATTAAATATATATACACACAATACAGTCGCATACTTTAATGAAATATATTATATAATCTTATTTGTTATATGAGATACATCTTTACCACAGGTATAGATTATTATTTTTTATGTATATATACACGTCTTTTCTGCCACCAGAGTTCTGGAGTTTAAAATGCAAAATGAAATGGTGTAAAAAGTTTAAAAAAATTACTGAAAGCAGATGCTGCACCAAAAAAGGGTGGAAAAGCACAGGAGCTATGTAGATGAGATTGTAAGAAACAGCATCATATCCAGCTGCCTTTGACATCTCCAAAACAAGACACTAAGTTAGATTCACCAAGCCAGTTTTTTTACTGCTGGACATCTGAAGCAAAGCCCACTCCACATCACTCACCTACCATCTCCAGAAAAAAACCCCACCACAAACAAAGCACATACAAGTCAGATAAAGTCAGCTGCTGATTATTTTCAAACTTGCATTTCTAAGCCACTTTCACAATGTCAAAGTAATCTTTCTTAAGATTTTTTTTTTAATAACTTGAGAGGATAATAATGTAACTGCAACAGCTGTTGCAGAGTTCACACTAACAGATACACAATACTAGCTCACCCTCTTGGTGCCAAGTTCTGCATGAAGCATGGGTAGAGAAATGTGAATGAATAATAGTGCTCCTGAAGCTCTGTCTCCTCTTTCCACCCTTTGAAAAGTTATTTTGCATAAGAAAAGCAGCAGAATATCTAAAAGCTGAAATATCAAAGTGAAATTACTGGCTCATAATTCATTAAGCTTGGACCATAATTCTGATCTCCTCTGAGTTCATTTCACTGTCTGGTTCTTATCTTCTCTTGATCTGGTTACTCTTTACCTCTTTGTGATCTGTGGTAACACGTGAATACTGACTGATTTGAGGGCTGCTTTTGTAGGTGTACTGTGACCTTGTATACACTAAACAAGATTTGATTCTTACTACTTGGAATGATGAGTGAGGCTTCAAGCATAATTAGAAGCAAAGCACTACAGAGTGAGGTTGTATTTCCATGTAGCTACTCTTTGTTCGAGGGCCTCTCTAAGTCAGTAAATGAACTGCCTGAGAAATAACAACTCGCAATCAAAGTATGTTTGAAAGTTCTCTACATTTTTTCAAGAGAGAAAAAAAACACCCACCAAAACCCACCTAAGCTGCTTGTTCATCTGCTACAGCTGAAGTAGTTTTCAAAAGACTCATAAGGCTAAAGTATGTATGATAGACACTATATTAGTAAGGAAATCACACCAATTACTACATCGCATCTTCTAGAAAGTTAAAAAAGCAAGTAAATAAGATAGCACTGCACTGGAGTTCTGTAAAACCAGTGACTTGGCTACAAGATTTACCTCTTGACACGCTCACTGCTCATGCAGCTAGCTCATAGTTCACCAGAGCCATGTCTGATGTTACATCTTACTAACTGCAACTGCATAGCACATTAGCTCGTTAAAACTACATGGGAAACATTAGGGTGGGCAGTCACAGACAAGCCCCATCGTGCCCCTGATCCCATTTCCTCATCTAATTCTCATCTGTCTGGGACTTGCAGGCAGGCAAGACACAATGAAATTAGTATTAGTTACTTACCTCACTTTAAACATTACCGAAGGCCCATCCCACCACATTCAACTGTGCCACTCGAATATGGCCTTTTGATACGTACCAGCATAATTTAGATTGGAACAAATGAGGGAATGGCCTGAAGGACAAGGCTGCCAACTTGTGATTTTGCAATTCTAAACTGACTTTAGCAACAAGTCCTACAGTAATGCTGAGCAGGTGATGTATGGTATGATGGCTTGATCAAATCCAAACAGTTCCTTGCTGCAACCCATTCCATGACTTCCCATAAGCCAATTATTTCCTGCGCAGAAACTACACTAGCACAACAATGAGCCCCAAATAATAAATGTTGCTGAGAAATGTGGTAACAGCAAACACTTAAGTTCTAAGGCTATAATCAGATTGTCTTCTTCAGCCAAGAATTTTATTTTAGACTGCATTGAGTAAGAAAACGCAAGTCAGTCAGAAATTTAGCCGGTTGACCTAGATACCACGCACCTTAGTTAAACATTAGTCAGTTACTTTCTACATCTTTTTTTCACGGGTTTATCTTCCTGGACAAAAATTCATTCATAAGTGTTCTTGCAGATGACATATTTAGACAAAGATCCCTATGTATGCAATACTCAATGGGCAATATTTATAGCATTTGTAGCTTGTTTTGCCTCAAAGTATCTAAAGATGCATTTTCACTGGCTTTAAAAAAAATGCTTTTCAGTTCAGAAATCACAGGTTACAGTGATTGAAGAGAGTTCTGTCTCAGTAATTCCATTTGGCTCCTCCATCAGTACAACATAACGTGACAGCTTTCACAATGCATCACCTTCCTCAAACATAAATGCTATCTTTCTGAAGTACTGCCAAGGTGTTTGGCACAGTTGCCAGTCTGGATCACAAGGAGCAGACCACTACAGCACTGACTTGCTCAGAGCAGAACGCTGTTTGGGCAAATACATCTATCCTTTTGCAAAAATCAAAGACAACAGGTAAAGTAACAGTCACAACCATGGTAGTCATCTACCTATGATATGCACAGCAGGCAACCTTTGGTGATAAAACTATGAGCATCAGCTGTTAATGCTCTAACCTCACGACCACCAGTGGAGTTTGGAGGCTCTGCCTGGTCCTACCCAATTTTAAGAAGAAACAGCCAGAAATGAGCTACTGCAGAACACATTAATCACCCACACTGCTGATGTTATGATTGCTAGGACCGATCATAATGTTCCACTCTATCACCTACAATATATTCAGCTTGCCGTCTAAAACTACCTATGGGTTAACTGGAGTTATTTACCTTTATGGATTTTAGCAATAAAATCTGTTATTTGGCTGGATAACTAGCTGTATCTTCCATTGAATTTATTATTAAGAATACAACACAATACAACAGTTGAATAAGGCTTAAGCTATTGCCATGGCACAACACCACACACTTTCACAGCTTTCAGATCAAGGACTAAATATTTCAGCAGGAAAGCTCAGTTACTGCTTCACTGTAGCTGAAGGCAGGTGCAGCTTTTTGTGGCAATTGCTATACGAGCAGTTCTTTGTAGAGCAGTCACATCCGAAAAGACAGGATCTGTGCCCCACAGAGCTGTTTATCCAAAATGGCAATAAGTAATACATCAATAAACAACAAACATGAAACAGACAATGGCAATAGCAACTAAAAAGCTGAAAATACATATCGGTTCAATCAACAATGGATCTATATATTTTATTTTTTTAATGTTTTGTTATTGTATTATTATTATTGCTGTTAATGATATTAAGACTCCCACCTTTGCTACAATGATCAAAAGGGCAGGTCAGTGCTTTGCTGAGAAAAAAATGAAGCACCTTTCAGATGCTGTTTGAGGCTGTGTGGCTTACTCCCATTTCTCCTCACCCCACGAGCCTGTACAAATTCACTGCCAGAGTTCCCAACTCACTAAACCAAATGGTTTAACAAGCTGAAGGTCACTATAAGCAAGATTTCCCTAGCTGCTGCCTTCATGTAAGACACTTTGGTTGATATGAGCTGCCTGTCAGCCAGAGCTATAGCCTGGAACACCAAAACACAGCCATAAAACACAAATACAGTGAAAGATTCGGTCAACAAATTGTTAGTGTTCTCGTACTGAGAAGTGTCAAGCTCTCAGTGAACTGGTAGACAAAAAAAAAATAGTTAAAAAAAAAAAAAATCCTTTCTTCCACAAAAACAGAAGGGGTAAATAGGTTTGTTTTTCCCCAAGAGAATGTCTCCTGAATGTCTATTACCCATGAAGAAAATCTCCCTTCCAAAATTAAATAAAGCAAACGAAAGGGTTCTTTAGAGCTCCCTGTGTCCCCCTCCCCACCTCTCAACCCTGAGTATTTACCAAACCTTGAGAAAACATTTGTCTCCATTCCTTTCAAGTTTGCTGAATGTACTAACCTACCACACCCTACCAGTATCTCTTTATTTTCTCATCACAAGAAATGGATATGCTGCCAGACTACTGAAGGCTTTCTGTGGTTTCTATTTCTTTCCCCTTCCCTCTCTCTAAACAGCACACATCCTCTCTGAACAGCAACAGCAAGCTCTGTATCCAGTTTGCTTCTGTCACTGCAACGCAGTCACACTCAATACAGCTGACCACTGTCTGCTCTCCACACATTGCCCAAGAACGCTCCTCCTCTCCAGACATCTTTCTTTATTTTTGTAGCCTCACCTGCTTTTGAAGGTTGTGTAAAAAGGGCATACACATTGGGTATGTTTTTTTAAACAGCACCTTTCTTCATGGTATAGGCATGTTTTCTAGAAATGACACCTTTGTGTTGTCTACATCTCTAGTTCCCAAATTGTGCCTTTTTTTCTTACAATGTTTCTCATTGTGCTTCTTTTCACATATTTTTCATGTGTTTGTATTAAAGCTAACGACACAGCATTTTGTATTTTAAGCATTTTTCCACCCTTTTGTGTGTATTTCTATGAGCTATACAGGAACTTTTGGCATCATACAGTGTGAAGCTGTGCAAAATTACCTATTTTGGGCATGCTGATGTGTCAACAAATCTATATACACCAGAAAACTTTCTGGAAAACGCCTCTATAATTGTCGTGGTTTAACCCCAGTCGGCAACTAAGCACCACACAGCTGCTCGCTCACCCTCCTCACCTCAGTGGGATGGGGGAGAGAATTGGAAAAAAAAAAAAAAAAAAAAAAAGTAAAACGCACAGGTTGAGATAAAGACAGTTTAATAGGACAGAGGAGGAAGAAAAAAATAATGATTTTTTTAATTTGGAAGAAAAAGTACTATCCCTTTACTAACTACTGCATGTTTTGGTGCTTTAGATATATGTACTTGAATCTATAACCTTCCTTCTGAAGTAAGTTTTTAATTCTCCTTAGCGATCACCTTCTGTTTCCTCGTGGGTTGCAGCTTTTCCTAGCCCGTTAGCTCTTTTTGGAGCACCTATTTTCTGATTGTTTCAGTTTGCTGCAGTACAGAAGCGTGAGGAATATCCATTCAAACTACAAGTAAACTCCTACTGTTCCCATGTGGCTTTTCTTTTTAGATTCCATCTCATCTCTATGATTAGAAACTTCCAGCATCAATCACACTCAACAAGCAGAGATTTGCTCACTGAGTTTTCAGTTTTCTGCCCATTGGTGAGCCCCACTGAGATCCTGATATATGAAACATAAAACAATTAAGACTTTTAGTGACTCATTTAAAGATTGTCAGCTTTATCATGTAGATTTTAACTCAGTAAGTCTGTTTTAATAATTTCATAGACAATAAAAACCTTAGAGAAAAAATTGTCCATACTGACAATGTCAAACTGCTCAAACTCTCTCCAGGGAGACTCAGTATACCCATGTCACAGGCTTTTTTGCAAGAGTTCATTTTTATGAAGCTGCATTTTTTTTTGCCAGACAGATAGCCAATGTCCATTTCAGGCTGTGTGTTGCACATCTTTGTCCTTCAAGCTTATATTTATCTCCCATTGTTCCTACCACAAACCCTAGAGCAAACAAGCAGTAGTCACAAGCCTGCAGTTGTCACTATAGGATTATCTGTCAAAAGCAGTGAAAGCACAAATCTGTACAAGCAGAAAAAAGGAACTTGACTTCTTTCAGTTAACCATTTGTCCTTCAACTTTCAGAGAATCTGGGCACTGAGTTGAAAGATGTCCTTAACATCTGAAGTTTAAGAACAGACACTATAGTAAAAAAACCTACTAGAACTAAGAAACTATCAAAGTAAGAAGCTATAACTTGTTCCAGAAAAAGCGAACTCTCTTCTGCTCCCTGCCTGAGCTTATCAAAACCACTTTGAAAAGCCCCCAGACACTGCCAAATATTTTGTAAATTGCAGCTGCCAACCAAAATCACTAAGAACTGAAAGCACAAAGGGAAGCCTTCCAGAAATTAGTTAATGACATGGAATTATATCTACAATCACCTCCTTTCTCTGGGATGCACAGCAAGTCGAGGCCTTCTTTGTGCCTGCTTTCTGGGATGGGAGTTCACTGGAGCAGAAATTCCCTTTATATTTGTGTCTTGTGCAGCACAGATAATGTCGCTAGTATTCTGCAAATACAGCACTGCAGCAGAACGTCAGCACTAAGCAGCTGATTGTCGAAGTGACTTTATAAGCTTAAAACTTTGTTTCTAGAACATGGATGTGCTTGGGATGTTTTTCAGTGCCTTAAACCAATAAAAAACCTTCTGCAGGCTTACATAAAAATGAAAGGGATAATACTGCCTGTTATTTCACTTTTCAAACTAAAATTTGCTATATCAATCCAAGTAACTTTAAATTTTAACCCAAACAACACGGGAGGAAAGTTAAGACAGTACTCCTCTATATCTTCTTGTTTAAGGGAAACAATACATCTAGCATAGACAAGCTTTTTCTTGGCCCTCTTCTCAATGCTTGGGAATGTTAGGACAGTTCAAGACTAGCAGATTTGATCCTCCACTACTTTACAATATTATGTGCAGCTATTAGAAAGCAATCTAATTAGGATAAAAATGAGTAAAAGTCAACCATCTTTCTCCACACATCATACATGCTAGAAAACCAATGGGTTTTGCTGGCATGCCAAAAACAATGTATGACTCCAGACTGCATTCATGAGATTAATCTTTTAGTTTCCCTAAGGCGAAAAAAAGAACACTTGGTATGAAAAACATTATTGAGATGGCAGAAGTTTTACTATCTTTGTCTATAATGCCTCATACTATGATTGTAATTTAATGGAGGTGAGGATAATAAGAGGAGAAAATTCCCTTGCAAAACAAAATGCCAAAGACCCTGTTTTACACAAATTTACCAGTTTCATAAGAGGGCTGGACAACTTTTTGCATGATATATTGTTTTAAGTGAAATGAACTCTACTGGGTGTCATAATCTGTTAGTTAATATTGGAAGTGGCCTGAAGGCCCCATAACAAATGTAACCTTCAAAAATGGCAGCTCAAGCAGTCTAAACGCACATCAAGCCAACTGAAATGGTCATAATTCAGTAACCCCTTAAAGTTGAGCTTCATTTGACACAGAACAAATTACTACTTCGAGCCTTGGGACATATTCTTACACATGGACTTTTCGGCTTCCTCCTTCTTTGAGATGGTTATTACCCATCAGTCAAAGCATTTAATAAGCCATGGTTTAGGAAATGGACTGTGAACTACAGATAATCTTGTACCAGAAACCAGACCATAGATGCGACACACAAATATATTTTGCTATTTTTGGATGCCATACTCTGGTCTACAAAAGCCCAGTGTGAGCTTATCAGCATCCCATACCAGGGAGTCAGATATATTACTGTAGCACAATTATTGGACAGACAACAGTGAATTGTAGAAAATTATAAGAAGACAACAGAAGGAACTTTCCATAGCAGTAAAACAGTCTGATCCATTGAGAAAAAAATATCTATGAAAAGGCAAAACAAGAAAGGAGTAGGGACGGAAGGAGAGGACCGTTATCTTGCAGCATATTACAACTAAAACTGTGTCTGATCATCCCTATATATGCATACATCAAAAAACATGTCAAATGTCCAAAATGTAGAATAAATGAGAAATGCACAAATAAAGGGTCTTCCTTCAAAAAAGTCTGTTTGCTTGTTTTTTCTTCTTGTCATTCAATGTTTACATATAGTTTAGGTTTAAAGTATTAAAAATGAAATGGCAATATCTTTTCCTTTTCTCAGACTACTGCCTATCTTCTAATCACCTTTGGATGGGCCTTGGTGGTTGCTTTAAAGAATTAATTGGTCTGACTGTACTACAGAGCTACATTCCTGTAGCTGAGCCTCCTCGTGCAACAGTTCCTCCTCCCTGACTTTCTCCCTAGATTCTCTTAAGTCCATTACAAATGTGGGCAGGCATACTTTCTTGATGACATTTCTACTTGCATAGAAAAATTGAAAGCTTGTCAGCATGTCTCCTAGATCCACATTATGATGTCTGATCATGTCCTTAATGATTCCATCTTTATTGTAATGAGTTTACAGGAGTTGCTGGTTCTTTCTCTTTAATTGAATTCCAGAAGTGAGCTTTCATACTCAAACAGGGAGTCATAATACTGTCATAAAAAGCGTTTTTTCACTAGGGTTAAAGTGCAAGGATGTTTTCAATGTATCAAAAAGTAAATCGCTTCTTTGTTAACAGGAATATAAGCAGAAATTGACTGTTTTTCAAGTTTTTGAAGGAACGCAAAAAATACTAATTATTTTCAGAATGTCCTTTCAAAATAGCCCTTTCATTATTTCACTGGTTGTCCTAAGATGCCAAGTTCTAGTCTTAAAAAAATTAAGTTCTTCATACAAGGACATTTTATTCTCCATCATAAACAAAAATAAAATTCTGTTTCTATTTCTCTGCAACTTTACCACTGTTTTTCCTTTTCTATTTACCAGTTTTTGTTACCATTTTTTTGTCCCAAGGAAACCTCCACTATCGTTTTGCGGATATCTTACTGAACAGTACTCATCATTTTAAGGACTGGCTTAAGTTCACATAAGACGAGTTTATATATCTCACATTTCAGCAAAAGCTGATGAAAGGAAATTTGGGGTGTTAATTTCAAACCTGAACTTACAAAAAGACCAATATCTATTCCAGCCATTTCTGTTCCTATAGTCAAAATTCACGCTACTACTACTACTACTACAAGAAATTCTACCCTTCTCTCTCTGTTTCCTAATAAGAAACTATCCATGCTAGCTATTGTATACTATTAATGCCTATAATGTAATACCCACAAAAGAAAACATACTCTCTATTCCAAAGATACTTTTCCCTATCTGCATTACCCTGATTCAGCAAAATACTTTCATGTGTCTAACTTCAAAGATAACAGTCATTATATTCATTTCCATGGCACTTCTTACATGTTTAGGAACTCGCTAGTGTACACTAATCAAGGACAGCAGTACAATAAAAACAGAGCAACAGTGCATTCCTGACTTGAAATTACTCACTTTGTGTGGAGATTTAAATTTACAATTAATTAGTTAAGATGTAATGGCAGAAAGCACATTATAGGAGAGGAGATGCACTAGATAATCTGAAAAAGTAACTGAATTTGACAGACTGTGGTGTGATTTCAGAATGAGCTCCTGCCATTTTGCACATGTGACTATCTAGAGCAATTTCACTGAAAACAATCTGTGTGGTAAAATTACAGGCACAGCATACCCTAGCTAGTAGAGTCCAGCCTGTATTCTTTGTGTGGCACCTTGTCAATCTTTATGTGGAAAGCTATGGTTTACTGGCAGTAATCATGCCTCCATGACCACCTTGTTTATTTTACTAATTGCTCTTCCTTTTGGGAGTGATTTCTTAACATCCAGTGAAAACTTTCTTCCTTCTTTAGCTTCAGGCCATACTTCTTGCCCTAGAATCAACACAAGCATTTGCAAAAGCAAACGGGGAGCAAATATCCCAGGCTGGTCTTGTTCCATTATTATCCTATCTGTTTTCTGTACAATAGATAACATTTACTTTGTTGGTACAACACAAAAAGCCTCATTTGGAAGGGCCATAGGCAACCACAGTTCTGGATGTCTTTAAAATATCATCAGCTGTTCCAAGGGGAAAAAAAGCATATGAATAATATTTATATCCAACAGCACACTGCATATCTAAATGTTATCCAGGATAAATCAACCTATCTATATGAAAACATTCAACCAGCCAACTACCAAAAAGTTTTTATTATAATACTTATAGTTTCCCTCCTTCCTGCTGTTGACAATAGCAAAATGCCTATTCTCAGTACTCAACATAAAACCATCATCCATGGAATTCTGGAATTGTACACAAGTCACTTTAAAGTAGTATTTTAAGTTTTTACACACTACAGCAAACCCATTCTGAATCAAAGCCATTGACGACAAAAGTAGATGTCAATGTGTTTATTTGACTAGTATATGGTATCTTTATACTGCCAGGATGGCATAATGTGAGCAGAGCATAGCCTTAATCTGGATAAAGAAAGATGAAGCCATTGCAAATATAGGAAAATCTCTAAATAAAAGGACAGCTTATAGATGAACAGGCATATTAAAATCTACAGTAAATAAATCCAAATCTATCTTAGTAAGCTGCCCCACAAATTCCACTGTATTAAAGAAAACGAGAAGCACTGATAGTGAAATAAACCAAAATTAATACAGATGCTAAGACATTTTCCATTTCATCTTCCTATGTGACAATGGGCACTATCCTGCAAAATATTATTTCCAAAACATTAGCTAAGGTACAAACAAGCTGCATCCAGAACTGAGAAATATTTCTCACTATAGGAACATATTAATAAACAGAAATCAGATAAGGTAGGTCTGTCATGTACAATATGGGTGCTGTACCATGTTAAGGAAAACACAAATGGGACTTCAAAAAGCAATTACACCTTCAATCACTACTTATGCGTGAAATACAGTCTATGACAAAGACTTTCTACAAACAGGTGCATTTTGAAAAGATGACATATTGGTGGAAAGAGAGTGCAGTAGGACAAATAGCTTGAAATATAATTGACCCAACCAGTACTTTTTTTAACAGTACTCAACATGTTCAGAGATTAAATGATCCAACAATTCAGGTGAAGCTGCTTTTGCCTGCATATGCAATGTAAAAATTCTAGTTATCTGGGAGTACCCAGATTACCGTTGTAAATTGTTGTTGTACATGCATTTCTCAACAAGGCTAATCTACCCACAGTAAATGAGGCTGGAAATATTGAACATAAATCACAATATCCACATGGATATTGAGAACAGACAGATAAAATAGTCAAAATAAAATCCAATAAGCCATACCCTACTACAGGAAACGCCGAGAGAAAACGGCACAGGATAGTTATCTGCTCACCAAGATGGTTGACATATTGATGCTATCCTGTGCCTAACTGCTCAACTCTTCCAAGGCTGAGAGGTTTCACAACACCTTAAATTCCAGACAATACCATATGTGTTGTTGCCACAGCATTTCTGAAGGTATAAAAATGGACAACCGCTTACAATTCACAGCAGACAGCTAATTTCAGTAATTCTCTTCAGCACACCATTCACACATCCTATGTCAAGCTCTGACTATGTGAACTGTTTGAGAGAGCAGAAATCTAGGACTACTAGAAAACTCATAAATGCAGTAACTTTCCATAGGAGTCTCGGCACAATCAGCTCCTCAGAAAATTATCTCCAAAGTATTCTTTCATTAGGAACTCAAAAATGAGAAATACTCCAAATCGGTGGAATCCTAATGGTGGAATCGGTAGAAAATAAAGATCCCTTCTCTTCTTCCTTTTTTTCCCCCAACCCAAAACCCAGATTACCCAGTGACCTTAAGCTGATGGAAAAAACTGGACTATAAAAACCCCAAAAAGGTCCAGAGCTAATTCTTATCTCATTTCCCCAAAGAATAACTCCATAACGTCTTAGCTTTCATCACAGTAACTAAGACCAGATATACAAAGGTAAAAGAAACCAGAATATGGATCGTATGTCTTTTTCCCTTCACTATCATGATTGTACAGTGAAGTAGCCAATGTTATCAAGAAAGTTTTACAGATAACAGAAAAGTATCTAACATCAATACAAAAGATTACAGGGTAACATTTTGCGCCCATTTATTCCTAAGTACTTCATAAAACTGCCGTCTTACTTGTCTCCTGTATTTTACAAACTGAAAACATGGGAAAACAATCTAAAGTATGAAATACCTTGGGCAACTAAACAAACACCATCTCAGTTCCTTGTACAAAAAAAAAAAAAAAAAAAAAAAAAAAATCGCACTTTATCACTCTGATTCAAAGCCTTCTACACATGCCCAAATCCCATCAAATAGTTAAAAAAGGAAGGTTCTCACTTGCAACAGCAAAAACAGAGCCCTGTTCATAGTAATGTTATTTACATTTCCTAAATCAAGAGCACTTCCTCCTAAAGCCCACATTATACTGCAGCATCTAGTACGTATACAACCTATATGTATACTACATAGATTTATCTAGTCATACTCATTGAATGTATGTGGTGCTTTGAGCACGAAGTCTACATAAAACTAGCCTTTTAATTTGTCAGCCAAAGTAACCTTTCTTGTCTCTTCTCCTGTCCCTCACAGTGAACAGTAACATTGCTCAACTTTACTGCAAAATGGCCAGTGTTCTCATTTCTCACGGAATGTTTCACAAGAAATTACTTCTATTTACTCATCAATCTATCAGCAGACTGTAATTTTATTTTATTATAAAGAGTGAACCCTAGGAACTCTGCTTGCAATCTAGCCATGTCCCTAGTATTACTGGTTTTAAACTGATGTTAAACATAATCTTAATTTAAGGAGTAACAGCTGCTTGGTTTTGGGTGCCTTTTGGGGGGTGGGGGAGGGCAAGTAATCACAGTTAATGGTTCAAATTCTGATTCTAAACAGCAGGTGTTCAGTTGAAAGCTCTGGGTTTTCAATTTGAAATTAACTCTAAACATGTTGCTGACAGTGCAACCGTTGCTGATCATTTTAATGGTATTGGCAAGCCTTCCCATGTCAATAACCACTTATCCTCAGCATGGATGATTTTCTTCAGCTTAGACTTTGAACTATCTAAACTGCTGATTAAACTTGTGGTTCTGATCTATGACAAGGGACTGAGCAGTCTGTGATTAGGTTTCAGTTCAGCAGGCCATTTTACATGTTGAAATCATTTCAGGCAGAAGTGGAAAGTCGGTTCTGCTTCAAATACCAGAGGTTTTTCATGCACAATGACATCACACGTTGAAACACCACCAAAGTCCTCTCCACCCAGAAAACGTGAGTGTTTGTTACTTCAGGACATGTGGAGAGCCTCAGTATCTCATATTGCATCAATGCTGTACCGCTCAGCAAACAAACAAAAAAATCCTTTGGCTGATCAAAATGTTTTCCTACACTTGCTAATATGGGTTTCTGAGATGTGAATATATCATCAAACCACGACAGAATACACAGCCCAGCACGCTCTGAACTCTAACTCTGAGGACTCCAATCCTTTCATGCATTACCCTTTGCAAAAAATTATTAGTATGGACTGTGCCTATTTTGTTCTCAGAACAGTGCAATTAAGTCAAAAGTAGGTATGCATGCTGCTGAAATGCAGAAATATTGCTGCTGATTGAAATGATTAGTAGAGAGAGATCAAGCATCCAAATGTCTTAAATACTATATTGTCACCTATGCCCCTGGTTCAACTCCATTTGCAGACTCAAAATGAATTGGTCTATTAACAGGCTAGTTACATTTGCACCCTTCCTATACTCAGTAAAATGCAGAACCTTCAAACCACCGATTCCATCCAATTCATGCACTTCTTATGAAGGAAGCGGGGCTCTCTTTAACCAGTTTTGGGTAAAAGCTTAATTAATATCCTGCTGACAATTTTAAAGATGCTGAATAAGTATTTACCAATTAATTTGCCAGATCATTGTTAACCCAGTTCTGCTTTACAGAACTACGCAGGAAATCGTTTTGAGCTTACAGTTCACCAGAGGAATCACTGATGAGAAGGAAAGTTTTCATACTGAAAAAGACAATTGCTGCTGCAGAAATGGCTTGAAGAGTAAAACAGTGTGTACAACACAAAAAGGTGCTGCCTATTCTAACACTTGCTAAGCCTTTTTTAGAAATGTGCCCCAGGTTCTCTAATGACCAGAACTGGCGATAACCTCTGCCTTACCCACCAGAGAACGTCAACATATATCAGTTGAAAACTAAATAAATAACTCAATTTATTTCATCAGGAAAACTGTTAGAATTAATTTATCAAACTATTACAATTTGGCTAAATACCCAACAGAAACTAACAGTTTGAATCGTATGCAAGTTGCATTTTGTACCTCAAAGTAAAGGTCATGCTTGGGAAATGACACAGAAGGCCTCAGTGCTTTTGACAGAGATGTGCAAGAAGTAGTTTAAACTTCTGTTCCCTCTAATTAATGATCAAAAATAGTACCTCTGTGCAGACTTCGTAACAGGACATAGTCTGGAAGTCATCATCTCACTAACACCATTAACAATGGTAGTAATACAGACAATAAATAACAGTCTCTGTTAAAAAATAAGAGAACTTCTATTATCTATCACACTAATGGTCAGTCTATCAACTGCCTTTAATACGAGTCATCACCAGCCATGTCACACAAAGGGCACAAAATCTTGCAAAAAAATTTACAGAAGACACTGGAATGAAGGTCTCACCTTCTCCATGGCAAGAAAAGACCTGATTTATGTCCAGAAGCTAAATCCAAAATTCTTCAGATCTTTTGGTCTTGTTTATCTTTTATAATAACTTAAGGCTATTCTTACTTCTTTATTTTTTGGTCTCAAGACACTGAATTCAGAAACAAATACACCATACATAGTAACGATTTTTCTATTACTTACATATTTGGTTTCATTGACTCCTGCCTCTGGAGCCAAGAAATAAACACACACACATGACAGCGAGTGTTAATTACACAAAACACAGGTGTGTGTCCAGCTACTTCATCTTCTACTCATTACTAAACCTTGCAGAGGCAAACAATACTTAGATGCACTGTACCAAACATAATATCAGCATCAGGCCAAGAGGTCAGGTCTCACTCAGAGACATTTCACAACATTTGAACATTATACCAGTGACAAGAATATGAATGAGGTCTTCGCAACAAACACACTTTCAGAGAGACAGGCAAAACACATTTCTGTCACCTGTGCTGTCAGTTCCTGCCTCAAAGAAGCATGTCTCTTGACAAATACCAAAAAGGGGGTGAAAAAGTGCAAAGAAAAAAAAAGGGACATAAAGCAGGATTTTAGACTGCCTGGTTTTTGTGTTTACCTTTGCAAAGCCAAAATCACTGCTGCGGACTGTTCTCATAAAGCTATGCTTCTCCAACAGCAAGTCATGACTGCCTGGGGAGTTATAAGAGTAGTCAGCAGCAGCTCACTTCTACCCTAATCAACAGTGGTTTAATTCTTGCAAGGTAGAAGGAGAAAACCCTTAAATTACCAATGATAATACTCACACAAAGCAACCACTAACTCTCTTCAATTGCTGGCAACAGCTGCTGTTCTTCTAGAGCTTGAGAGGGACTGTAAACAACTGCAGTGAGGAATTAGTGCATGGAAGACAAACTGAGTCTGACTGAAGATCCACAGGAAGACAGAGGAGACAAAGGGGATCATCTTTCCAAAATGCTTGAAGAAAATGGCCTTGTGGGGAAGCACACAACTCCCACTTAGTTCCATCCTTAAACTTGCTTGCTGCCTTCACAATTCAATGCATTCCTTCTTTCAAGCATCTTTTTTCCTCTGCACCTCATTTTCTCTCCTTTCTCTTATTTTGTTTCTTTACTACATCTTTTACCACTTCCTTTTCTGCTGCTTCTACCCATACTGCCTCCTCCTTTTCTATTCTGTCCACTGCTGTTTTTCAATGGCCAAGACTTCACTTTTTTTTCTTTCTACTGCCCAGAACATCCTCTTCTCATTTCTTCCTTCAGCATGTCTCTTCCCAAGCACACCGTTCTCACTTCTACACTTTCTTTCTTTTTCCCCTCAAGGACACTTATTAACTTTCCCCGTATCTTCAGTTACTTCACTCCTTTTCCTGTCTTCAGTCTCCAGACTGAAAGGAATTCCAGAAATGAAGCCAAGCCCAATTCCCAGTGTAAACTCTGGCATAATCTGCAAGCATCAATCAAAACAGAAGGGCAGGTTATTGGCTTTACTGGTGAAAGAAAGCGAAATGGACAGATGAGAAACAAAAGCAATATAGTCAAGAATAGTACTTTGAGCATATCGATGCTGCGTCTCTAGCTGTTGTAGTTTGGAGATCACTAAGCCTTATTGCTAGACACCAATACTTTCTGCTGTTCTGCCTGCGTGGTCTTTTGCCTCAAGAGTCCTCATTTCAGCTGGGGCTAGTTGAACAAGATTTTTGAAGAGGGGATATGATTCACACCAGGCTGAGTAAGGGAAAGAGAAGAATCCCTATTTTAGAGCAGACAGAATGGCATTTTTTCATCTACTTCATGCATTCCTTGGATACCTATGCCACCTGTAGACAGGCAACCCGCACAAAGTCTGTTGGGCAATTAAAGATCTATTCTGAAGAAGTCTGGGAGCAAAGAAATGGTAGGAAGCAAGTGACTGATTTCGCAGTGATGTGCCCCATGGCTAAGTTACCCTGGAGACAGAGAATCAGAGTTTTAAATTACTTGACAACTCTACCCAAAATGCCTAATACTGCTGAATACATCAATGAACTCTGCACACGAGTTGAGGCACAGCCTCAGCAGGCAAATAAAAAAGCACACCAAAAAAGTAACTTTTCATTCACTGGTAAAACCAACAAGTGGTCAAGTCACCCGAAACTCAATTCATCCATCTAAACTCAAAATAGCTCCACATAATTATTTTCAGGAACACCAAGACCGGGTTATTTCTGTTTGTTTACAAACATTAAGCTATAATCAGTGTCCCTGATTCTCCAAGCTTAATAATGAAAAACAGCCTCTAAAAATTTAATCCAGTGGAGCTCAGATTTCTGAGGAAATGCATAAGGACACAAATGCACAACCCCCTGAACTCAGAATATCCATATTAACAGACTTTCTTCCTGCCAGGATAAACTTAATTCAACTCCCTTCATACACAGCAGATTAAGTGCAATTGATCACATATGGAGTCAGCTGGAGTTGGAAAATTAGTTGTTTCAGAGATGCAGCGAGCAGATAAAAGCAGCTGAGATTTTTCATTCCGTTTTCTTAATAAAGAGCAACAGTGACTAAATTTAGTATTACTTCTCAGCTGGAAAAAAAAAAAAAAAAAAAGCAGCTGTAAAATCAATTAAGACCTGCTAACATTCTGCTAGTTTCACAAGTTATCATACGTCAGACAGTCTGGTAACAGTCCCAGTTTGGTCAGGAACACACAGGATTTTAAAACCCACAACATGTGACAGTTTTTTTCCTTTGAAATCCTTCTATAGCAACTGATCCATTCCTCACTTGACTCCCATAAAGAAGTCCAGTTCTACATCTCCAATTGCCTCTGAAGGGAAGCAAAAGATTTCTGAATGCCTTAGTGTCTGTCTTGTCCACCTTTGCCTATGTAACAGTTGCCTAAGACAGATCTAAGAGACGAATAAAAGAACAGTGCGGACTTCAGCTTCCCACCAGACTCCTAATGCTGCAGGAATAAGTGTGGTCTGCCTCTGCCATTCACTCTTCAGTCCCCAAGTTTCCAGTTTAGGATGAAGGGAGAACAGGCCAAAAGGAGGCATAAGATGAATTGGATCACATGAAAAGCTATAAAGGAGGTGAAACGGAACAGAATGCTGATGGAACCAGACCATGTGAAGTTATGCGTTACAAGCCAAAAAAAAAAAAGAGATACTGAGAGGGTTGAGAGTTTGGAAAGGCACTGTAGACAGGAAATATTTTAGATAGCAGCAAAGAGTAAGCATTTTCCTCTTTCAATGCAGAGACAGTCAAAATATGTCCCTATAGCTTATACCTGAAGAATAAAATGGGAAGAAAAAGTATCAATTTATTCTCTGCCTTTCTGATCTCTTCTTTGGAAACCTTTGGTTTGAAATTTAAAATAGTTCACGCTAGTGATGAGGTAGAGTGAAAAGCAAAATATTTCCTATTCTTAGAAACTGCCTCTTCCTTTTCAGAGGTTTTGCTTCATTATGGCAAAAGCAGTTAATAAACACCCTGGAGAACAGTAATCCCTTAACTCTGTGCAGCAGAAAGATGCAGTTGACTCTGCATGGAAACAAAACCCAAGTTTCTTATTCAGCCTCCTGAGAGCAGTTCCTACTGACAAGCACTTCAAAGAAAAACAAAACAAAACAAAAACAAAAAAAAAAAAACCCAAACCAAAACAACAACAAAAACAAGAATACCAACATGCATAAAGAAGTGTTAATCAAGTAACACACACACATAATATAAAGAGCATAGTCAGACAGAACTGTTGAGGGGTTTATCTCAAATTTTTGTAATTTGTATAACCAAAAACCCAAGTCTTCCCACTTATCTTCTGTATCTTTCTGCAAAACTACTATTTACTGAGGAACCTTATAAAACACCAACCCTACTGGTAACACTGCTATTCTATGCAACACATACAGACCAAGTGTCATGTCTGCTCACAGTCAGGCCAAAACCAGCAGAGCTGAGGTCTCTATCTGCCTCATACAGACTGCCTGCATCCGTAAGACAAGATGTGTGGTGGTTCTTGATGTGAGGAAGAAACAACTGCACACTGCTTTGAGAGGATTAAGGATTCTGAGGATAAGACAACTATCCTCAGAACCAGAAGAAATGCAGAGGACCTGAGTGAGAAAGAAAAACAGAAAAGAACTGGATTCCTCAGGATGATAGAACAAACAATTCAAGCAAAGCAAAAGGAATCAAAAGGAAGGGGATATTATCCTCATACAGTACCTGGTTATGAAACACATTGACTCATATAATCCCCCCTCAGTAGCTTCCATTTGAAAATTGCTCATGATCTTTCTTACACTGTCCAGTATCCCACTGAAGCAGAACTTTTTCAGAACTTTTTTCTTTATTATACAAGTCTAATGACTTCTGCCCTTTGGTATTTTCTCTTTGCCATTAATACACACCACTAAAAACAAAGTTATCATGCATACATGCTCCAAATCCCAGTATTTCTTTTTCATGTTTCACAGCATCCTATTGATGTGTCCCCACTCTGCTAAGAGGAACAAGTAAATGAGTATCTGAACACACAGACTGGAAGCTCTTTTCCTTTCACCAGCTAATATTTTTTAAGTAACTGCCCTGACATTCATAAGAATATTTGTGGAATAGGACATGCCCAGAAAGAGGAAAACATTCACCATGTGCCCCAAGTCACTGTAGATTTAGGACAAGAACCTATAAACTGCATATCCCTCTGTCAACCGCTAAGATTTCCTTTTCCTCTCAAATTATAAGGTTTCCTCTCCATTTAACTGCAGTGAAAATCTACCCAAGCATGTTCTGAGAAAGCCATTTCTGAACACACTGAAATCACACAGACCTGGGACACAAACTGAACAACTAACTGGCATTATCTTATGCTTAATTTTCCAAAGAGTTTATAAATCCACCCATACATTTGCTGGAATGGCCACATTCAATAACGCAGCAATGACGAAAGCACAAATAATACTCTCAAGCAAGCTCTGTCTCTGCCCTGTGAATCTGCAGACATATCAAAATGACTCCCTGTTTGCACAGTGCTGGTCTCATTCCTTTGAAGTTCTGTTGGCTTGAAGGGAGGGAACTGAGGTAAACAGAAGTATATCAGCTATGATTCTGCTTGAGGTCCCCATTTTCTTTGTAATTAAACTGGTATAGGATCTAAAGAAATTCAGCAGAATTGTTCTGGTGACAGTGAAAAAGCAACTGAGACACTGTGTAACAACTAATTTAACTTTCACATATAATGACTACTGTGGAAGGTGAAACAGATGACTCAAAGAAAACACAGAAGAAACTGTGCAGCAGAATGTGCCATCCCTCCTTGCAACTTTCAGACACAGGCACGTGTGCAAGCTGAGTGAGGCCTTGGGATGTTCCCCTAACAGCTCAGGGCCCTAGGGGCTGCTCCCCTAACAACCAGCTCTACAGCACGCTGCAGCACTGAAAAGGGCTGATAATCCCTCCTCCTCTGCAGCCTCCTTGGGACCGCTCTCCTTGGCAGCTGTCTTCAATTCGGGAGCATCACACGGTAACAACTCAGTAGGTGCTTTTTGTATAATGGCCTTAATGATGTACATCATCTTCCATCTATCACAGGTGAGCCACCTGTCTGCTCCTGTAAAAGTCCCTTGTGACCTGCCTCCATCCCTCTTAAAATTTCCCATCAAGTATGGTATCAAACGAGTACCCCTCGCATCAGCCCAGAATGCCAGTGTCCATCATCCTGTAATCCTCATGCTTACTCTCATGTTACCTGCCACATGTACGAGTAATAACCTCCAAATGTCTGCTGAACGATGTCAGTTTATTACTTACTTAAAACAGTAATTTTGCTGGATGTATATAAAGAAAAGGAAGAAAGACCTAAAGCCACTGGAATTACCGTTACTTCCACATTTTTTTCTTTTCTTTCAAGCAGAAGCCAGAAAGACTGGTCAGATTTTCATCCAGGCCAGAAGATTTTTCCAGAGCTTTTGAAATAGAATTACAGCAACTCCACCGGGCATGCAGAATACCATACTAAATGTTTGACAGGGCCTATGGAAAGTTACAGAAGTGCAGATGTAAAAGGCTGATGCCCAGTACTGTCAGCAGTAATTAATTATTGCTAATTTTTGCTCTAATAACTCTTTACACAGGCAATGGTGAATTTATTATATTGTAACAAGTATGATTATTTACTACTCATCAGTAAAGTACATGTTACCTGAGCTAAAGTCAGGGAGATTTCTGGACAAAAATAGGGAGGTGGTACTGATGCACTGTTCAATTGAGCAACTGTTGCCATGGAAATATCTTTTTTACTGACTGCTGATGATTATCTCATGTTTGAAATGTGATTTATGCACATTCTACATGAGAGCAGAGAAGCATATTTATAGATGAGTAAACCAAACTGTGGTTATTCCAACATTAAAATGCAGCATGCTCCATGTACTTTTCAGAAATACATAATTTGTCAAAATAGACTATTAATCATGCAAATATATTGGTCTCCTGCAGTATATAACCCAATTACCACAGTAAAACAGAAGCCCTTCCCAGATCTGAAATAAACAGGAACAGGAAACATAATGCAATTCCCATTAGCTTCCTCCCACAGGAAAGGAGAGGGACAGAACCAGAGAGACTAGCTGGGCCAGCAGCTACTATTGTTATGAATTTACAAATGCACAGGCTGCAGGAAGACATATTCAGTCTACTACTGCAGGATTTTTGTCAGTTTTCTTCATCTTGTCCTTTATGCCTAAAACTTGTTTCTAGAATCAATGCTTCTCTGCAAGCTTAAGCACAGTTTTATCTGCTTTGTCTTGATATCTGCCTGCCAATCAATCATCTCTCATTCCACACAATTTTCTATTTTGAATGACCCAGGTACAACAAACAGAGGAACCATGGGGATAATACACTTGTGTGTGTTGTGTGTGTAAAGCAAGCAATGCCAAAAATTTAGTGTCTCTATTCCTTCTGACAACCCCTTGAAATGGTAAGGCCAGAAAGTGAGTTTGTTTTGGTTTTTTTTTTTACCATTTGCTATCAAAGACAATGAATGAAGCCAGCAAGGATGAAAACAAATGGTGACTAGAGTAGCTTCAAATGTAGGGAAAAAAAAGGTTTCTTACTGCAGACGGACAGAACAAAACACATAGCCCTATGAGGAAGACCCAGCAGCAAAAATAAAGGACCTGTCTGAGAAATGAGACCTAAATGGTAGCTTCAGCTCAGAGTGACTTACACTACCAATAGGCAGTATGAGCATCTAAGAATCAAGGAAATAAGCACCAATCTTCATATTTAAATATAGATTGCTTATATTATTACATACAGCTTGCAGTGCAACTCCTGAGTAGCAGGGTAAGGAGATGTTTCTATTGCATGGAAGGACATGCATTTGTGGGCAGCAGTAGGTATGATCATCTCTTCTATCAATGAACTAGTCTAGATGTACTGTAACTTTATACTTACAACTGACTTTCATGCTGAATACAAAGGCGGAGGAAGAATAGACTGCAAACTACCATCCTGGGTAAGCAACAGCTAGAACAATCACAATACGTTACTGCTTGTAGTAAGATGCCCACCATTACCAGATGTATACAATACAGAAATATTTAAATTTACTTGGAATATTCCTCTCTTTCACAACATTTGCCTTTGCTATTATCTGTAAAGTTATCAAGAGGAAGCCTGATGCTGGAAGGCACACCAGCAGACAGAGATTTCTTCAGGAAATAAACGTACTTAATGCTTGTTTTTTAAGTAGTTGTGGGTATGCCTGCATGTAAGAAAAGAATACCTTAGATAAAAATAAAAAAGTCTTCAGAATTAAGAATAATTACAGTTATGGAGCAACAGATAACTAGGTAAAAAGAAGAGGTATTGAAAGTCTCTGCTTTAAGGTGCAATGTATAATTGCAGAGCCTGCTTTAAGTCAGAAGAATGGCAATGCAAGCAGGCTCCTTGGGTACGCTACTGTGTATCAGGTCTCATTCTGAACTGTACAGCTGGGGAAGGAAACCTGCCAGTGGAGCAGAAGGCTGGAATTCAACTGTACTTTGTTCAATATGAAAGCAATATACCTATGCATTTCAAGTTTGGTACTGCAGCTAAAATTCGCCTACTACCCTACATTTGAAAAAGGTATCAAAGGTATTTAAAAAACACTGAATGTTGTGTTTGTAATACATGGAGATCAAAGAAGAGTTGCTGGTGAAATCCTCCATCAGAAATGACAATCAAGAACAAGGCCACTCTTCGGTTCTCCCCCACTTATATTTTAATATTAACTGGATAAATGTATAAAGTTAAAGCTAGCATGCATCATAAGCTTACTATGAACAAAGATGCACAACACCAAAAAGAGCTGATTACACAATATCCAGTAGTTTTGATGAAGTACAAGAGTTCTTGAATAAGTCCAATAAATACATCAATCACTGAGTCACCACCATCATATGTGGATGCAGAAATATGTTCTTTGCAATGACAGATGTAGGGAGCTGTATGCGCAGAGCTGGTAAAAGGAGGGACTCGCAGCTGAAGCAAACTATCCCACTCTACTTGATGATAGCCTGGCAAAAACTTGAGAGACATAGCAAGAATAGGATCCACCTCGATTTCAGGCATCTTAACAAGGCTATCCTGAGACAGCATTCCTCAGTCCCCATACCAGACAAAACGTACTCAGTAATCCATACAGATACTAACAAATTAGATCAGATAATCAAGTCTCTCAACCACGTACTTTGAAGGGTTGGGGGGGAGAAAGAAAAAAAGGAATGTTTTTCCATCTACTTATTTTTGGCAATCAAATCAGCTGACAAAGTATTTTTGCTAATGAACACAGAAAAACCTGAAGGTGTTGCCAGCATTTGTATAATAGCTGATGACACGATAAGAGCATCAGTTCAAGCAGAGACTGAAGCTAGAGATGGCAAAGGCCCAAGCAGAAAATTTTAAGGTCAGTCCAGGTAAAATCTAGTTTGTGATGAAAGAAGACAAATGCATGAGACACCTACTATTATCTGACAGAACCCAGCCAGTGAATTTGAAGCCACTTCTAAATCTGAAGTTGTAAAGAGTGTTTCAGAAGATCCAGTTGCAGAATATGCCAGATGAAACCTATTTTGACCACTGCGGCAACTGCTACATGACAACAGCTTAGCAACCAGGAATAGCAGGACAAATACTCCTGGTGGGAGAGCCAAGTCACCTTCTACAGTCAAAACTGTGCCTACACATAATGACCACTGCTGCCCAGCACTGCAGTCACAGCAAATTGAGACACCAGCAGATCGGGGCAACACAAACGGGAAACACCCAACACTGTACTATGTGACATATACATAGCACACTTATTTATACTTATAGAACCGACATTACAGAAGCAACAACCGACATTTGCACCGGCAATTAGAACTGTCACCACCATCTTTAGAGATGCACTTTACATAAGAAGTGTCAGTAAACAAATTAACAAGTGGAAATGGGTTATGCATTCTAGCTTGACAGTGCGACACATATGACAGCTTCACTCAGGCACTGCATGAAGAAACAGACTCAGAGAGTAGTAAAGATTGAGCTCTGACCAGTTAAGTGTTAATAATACCTGACACACGGATGAGGATTAATCAGGGAGTTGTCAGGACTGTTGTAATAATGGCTGCTTGAAATGCTGTTCAAAGGGAGGGATTCTAAAAATGAGAATACATCCACTTAGCAGTATATTGCAGTGCTCTCTTTAAAACTAATCATGAATAATCATTAGAGGGCTTCAGGTTGGAGGGAGGGAGTATTTCACGTGACCCAGATCCTGGCTGTAGATCTACACAGATGGGATTATAGCTGTCTGGTATCTAATAATGAGAGCTCTGTTTCAGACTTAAGCCTTTTATTTCATTCTTGGTCTCTATTATTGGGAAGCAATGACAGTTAGAAAGTTCAGCAGCTTTAGCCAACAAACATGCTGATATTGCTAGGGTTGAAGAAAACTATGATGTAAATAAATACAACTGTGCACGTGAGAGGTTGTCAAAGACATACACTGGAGAGAAAACTGTGATTTCTGCCTGTGGAAAGGTTTTTGTGTTTGGTTGTTGGTTTGGTTTTTTTTTTCCTATGTTGCAATTATGTTTTTCTGCATTCAAACCTAATATAGTAATGTTCTTAATGCTGTGCTTAAGTTTAAGTACCTGAATAGTCCGATTAAGGCACTGTTCAACTGCTTACAGTTAGATTTGTCAGGATGATTCAGTTGCTTAAAATTAAGTATGCATACAGTTATCCTGGTAAATTGAACGCTCTCTTTTTTAGTCCTCTGTGTAGTACTGGATCCAGATATGCTGTTGCCAGTAACAATAAAGCAGCCAGAAAGGACAGAATGCAGCTGAATACTTTTTTCCATAATAAGAATTCAATAGTGAATGGATGCTGTTGTTTCTCAAATCAACGTTAAAAAAATAACTGCAGACTAATAATGCAGATGAGTATCCCAAATTTTGAATTTCTTCCATTTCAACTCTGGTACCGTGATTACATTGCTTATCTTGCTTTCCTCACTTTGAGGTTGTGTTATAGTCCTCCTAGAGACAGACCAGAGTTACTTCTAGTCTACTACTAATACCAACAATGCAGCAAAAGGCTTATATTCTTTCCTATTAGAAAAAATTCTTCCTTATCATAGTTGTTCACTCCTAAAAATGAACTGAGAGACAGCGTTATTTTAATTTCTTTCTCCTTATGTTGTAGTCAGGTACCAAATACTGTCTCATTGCCCCTATAATCTCTTGGTCAAATATTAATATGCTTGAATGCAGTTTCTATTTAATAATTAATTTAGGGCCAAATGCTGCTTAGATATGGTAAGTACTTGAAGTTCTAATGTGCACAAAGGGTAAATACTTGTCAAAAATAGCTTATGTTCTCACATCTAAATTACCTCTCAGGAAATAACAGATTTCTCAGTCATGTCAAAATGTTTCGCCTATAAGTTTGTAGTCTTGAGTTTACAATACATATAGACAGATTTATATATACCATACAACAATGTATATGCTGTTAGATGGGGAAGTGACTTTTCAGCCATAGGGACGTACACTGTTGATCGATGTGAATGGCATTTAGTTTTCTTCTTCTGAAGGAAGGAAGGTTTTCTATTCCTTGCCTGCTGTGGTATGCATTCCATTGAGGCATCTGTAATTATTTATTCTGCATTTCCTGCTGTGGTGCAGGTTAGGATACATTTCTGGAAATGGCTGGTTATATATGTTTCCTGTGAACTTAGGCTAAAAAAAACACACAAAAATGCAAGGTCAGCTCTTATTTAGTTCAGCAATTTTACTCTGTTAGGTTTTTCTATTCATTAAATGCATCTTTATGAGGTTCACCTAGCTACTTCCCAACAGAAAGGAAAGTTTTCCCCATAGTTAACACGCAACTGATGTTAGATTGCTTTGTTTTCCTGCTTACACCCTTCTCAGTGACATATGCCTTGAGCACAGAAAAACATTGTGGAGAGGTTACGTACAAAGTCTTTGTTTGGAAGAAACTGGAAATACTGTTCCTGGAGCTGAGAGAACACATGAGATCCTTCAAATCCAGCTTGTGAGCTGTGAAATAATAGACTGACCATCATGCTTTGCCCAGCAAAGGCTCATGGATACCTTTCGTGGTCATGCAGTACAGGCCATGCTCCTTGGCTCTAAACCTCCACAGCAGCAGAGACTGCAGAGGGACCTCTGTCCTCACAAAGGGTGATGCACTGCAATGTGCAGGCCTGTCTTGGGCCTTCACACAGCTGAAGTTCAAGGGTCTACATTTATGTGTCAGAAAGGCACAAAACCCTGTTCAGAAGAGAAACTATTATTTTTATGGAAAAAGCTGAGCAGAAGACCTCAGAAAAAAAAGGCAGATCAACCAAAACACCAAGTCCATGTCTTTTCCCCCAAGATCTCAGACCCACAATTTCTGCCACAGTGCATGTTATTTACACAAAGTTTTTTCATCTACATTAAGCATTATTGAGCTCACTTTTTGTTATTAAACCATAATATTTAAGGATCTACCCAGCTATCTGCACTTTAACACTGTGGTCCACACAGTTGGAGGAGTGTCCAGGAGCTGCCCTTGGTAGTATTTGTCACTTCAGAGCAAATCATTTACCCTCAGTTATGTTTACCCAACTGTAAAATAGGGGCAATAATACTTATTTTTCAAAGTTGATATGAGGTTTATTAATGCTTGTTTAAGTGCTTTGTTATGCTTGAATGGAAAAGGAAATTGTTATTATAATTTTAAGTGAAGCTTAATTATAAAACTGTTAACATAAGCATATTAGAAAAATGAACTCTGAATCGCAAGCCAGCAATTGCTCACTTACTCTTACAAGAGTACAAGATGATTTTATATGCATCTTGCTATCACTAATCCCACTTCTCTAAATCCTGCACTTGTTTTCCACATTAAAACTAAGAAGAGGCAACATGTAAATTAAATTTAGTGTCTAATCAATCAAGAAACAATACCTGCTACCTTACTTGGTGACATGCCATCACTGGAATCTAGATTAAAAAAATAACCTCCATGCAAAACTATTCTCTTTGCTATTTACTAATTTAAACTACACATGTGATTGTCACTGGCACAACTCCTACCCTGGAAAACAGGCTAATTTACCAAGATCAACTTACCAAGTTACCAAGATAACTTAAAATTAGTAATAAGATTCTCTTGCAATCTTATACACAAATCCTAAAGAGCACAGTTCTTCCTATAATCAAACAACAATATAAAATCCTTTAAGTGGCTTGCTTAGAAGACAACTTAGGACTTATAAAAGTATGGTACTGTAGATGGTACAGTTTTTGTAAAGATAGAATTAAGCAAAGGAACTTGCTTTTAGCTGACATAGCATATTTGTCAAAACAAATATCACTTCAAATCCTCACTCCCAAATCTTCTGCAAATATGTTCTATGAGCTTAAGCTCTGTCACTTATAAAATGTATGCAAATAAAGACAGAACTACAGGCTCATTTTCAGACAATAAACAGAAAGAAAAGCCAACTACGTCACTCCATTTCCTACCACCTACTTGTACTTCAGAGGCTCATCAGAAGACGTAAATAACCATAAAATCTGTTTAAATGAGGCACTGCTCACATACCTTCTAAAAAGTAGATAAGTATTTGACACTAAACCAATGCATCTTTAAAAAGGCTCCTCTACAGTTGTGTGTTCGCCAGAACTGGTATCTCTTTGAGAAGACAATGGTGATTTTCAGAACCAGTCACATAAAAAGAAAATAAACACTTCATGCTGGGGAGGCAGTGTGCAAAGCAACAAAAAAAACCCCCAGAACCAAAATTGATATCCAACGAAAACCCTGTCTTGAGATGAAGACATGCATAAAGAGTTGTTGTCCAATATTAACCCAAACCAAACGTCTGTATCAGCAAACAGGATTTGAGCAGAACTGAAAGAAACATTCATTCTTCACTGAATGCCAAAAGGAATATTTCATCTAAATTAAATTTTGTAAGCTTAAAAATCAAGGCTTAAAAGGAAACACAGAGCTCTAGATTTACAACAGCAGTAAGAAAACTGTCAGTACAATCAAGAGATTACTGTCAACTGTGGTCATGAGATACAATGGCACTCAGGTGTGGTTGAAGCTCGCCCTGGAACAAGGGAACACGCAGCAGTGTTATCACCATTATATATATATATATATATAATGTATATATAAAAATATATATTGGTATATATATTGATATATGATATGATATTTTTATATCTCTCTATATATAGATATAGATATATATGATACAGATATATTATATATATCACCATTATCCCCTCTGCAGTGCTCTTGGAGCACCATCTTGGAGCACTATCTCACGTAACACCCCTCCCCAAGCGTAAGATGAGAGAGGGAAAATGGAAAGATGGGAGAGTAAATCCACCAAAGTTGTGTGACAGAATGGCCTCAATGCCTTCTATACAAAGGGAAAATAAGGACATTTGCAGCAGTAAAGCCTTGGTACTAACAAGTCTCTGACAGCCTAGTGAATAAATGCAATGTCACAGAGTTATAGCAGAGTGCTGCTACAGAAGTGATCAGGAAAACTTGCAGTTAAGAACCAGAATGTGCCTTGTTCTTTCTGCAGCTGTACCTTGTCTCCTTCCCCGGTGATATTCCAACAGCAACGAATTCAGGGAGCCACAAGGTTATCCACTGGGTTGCTTGCTCTTCCTTCCTGCATGCAACCATGATGTCCTTACGGCAATTTCCCCGTCTTCCAGACAACTTAGTTGAAAGCAAAGGTTTTGCTGATTTTGAACTACCAACAGTGTCAGACACTTACTTCTACTTTCCTACTCCAAACTTTATTTACAAATCAAAGTCGTAATTTGAATGGGTATTTCAAATGCTCATAAGTAATAGTACTTGTTCCCTTGGCAGATTTTCCCACAGCACTGGCTTGCCGTACCAAACAACTTCAATGATAAAGGCTTAATATCGTATTAACAGGAGGCTTTTTCTGCCCTCTTACACAAACACCCTTTACATCATCCTCCATGTTTCTAGACCACTGGTTCTGCAAGCATAGCACACTTGTCAGCTAGACTTACCGAATGTTTAACAAACACTCACCGACCATGTGAAAATCTCCTGCAAAAAAATTGCAGTGTGTCACATACAGCACCAAAACTACCTTGTCCTGGACTTCAAGAACAACCATGTCAAAGTTGCTGCCATTTGTCTTTGCTCTGCACCATCTTCCCTTTCTCTTCTCCTTGTTTTTACTCCTGGGGTTACATTACATTTCAATACCAAACATTGTACTTTGCAAACGAACACACACTTATTTATCATATGCAAGGACAAATCAATTCATTCACTGACTTAATTTTAAGTCTCAAAAGACAGCTATGATTTACTACACATTCTAGTTATATAAAAAAAACAAGACTGGCAACTCAATGCAAATAAGCAACGCTGATGATGCACTGTGCTACAGAATTAAGCCATGAAATTCTATAGCATGGAAAATAGTGCAAACTACCACATGCACAAAGAGGCCAAGTTCCATGTCCTGAGGAAGTAGCTTTTTATTCCACAAATTTACTGCATTTTGTATTTCACAAAAGGAAATCACAATAAACCCCAGCAGAACTTTTTTTTTAATTTTAAAACTCTCATTATATGCATGATGGGGAAGCCATCTTTAAAAGGCTGACATTTAACATGAAAAAAAATAACTGAGTATAAGGACTAAGTGCCAAAAAAGAAGTGTAATACCAAAGCAACACCATTTTCTGATGGTAAATTTGAGCAATTTAATGGCAGCATCTGTTCTTTTTGATAAGCAGGCAGATGTATTTTGGGCGTCACCCTAACTGAAAGAAAATGCTCGCACCACTTACTAAAGAGCAATATTTAACATAAATTCATAATACCAAAGCCATAATGAAAATCTTATTCATTCTGATGACTTACTAGCCTAGCAGAAGCTTTGAGCCCAAATATTTCTTTTTACTATATGAACAAAGTGATTCTAGACATGAATTGCATGTTATCCGTCTGCAGTATTACTCAGTATTGAAGATGGAATAATGGCTTAGATCTCTCTTGACACTATTTTTTATTTTCATACATGGCAATAAAGAGCAGAAAGTTTTGTTAATTTACAACCATGAAATCTACCAGGAGATACACTAATACTATTCACCATGAATACAAATTAAAATTTTGGGGTTTATGGCTAGTTAGATATTCATTAAAGCTACAGTAAACAGTATCAGGTGGAGGTGTAATCAACATGAAAAAGTTCTCTATAGGTTTAGATGTAATCAACATTACAAAGCTCTTTGTGTGCCATTAATTGTGATCATGTAACACATATGAATCCAACATAACAGCACAGTTAAATGTAAGTCTTATATTTTGTTTAAAATTCGTTCTGCCTCTACCTTGCTATGTTTATCCCCATTCTGCCTCCACCTAGCTGCCGAGCCTGCTAGTTATCTTTACATATGCTTGTCCTTTGGAGCAGTGATACACAGTCTTTCCAAACTGCAGCTTGGTGCTACAACAACACAAAATTCCTGGAAGGCAGAGACATTCCCATTCACGGACAAACAGAAGGCATTCATGGCACTCTCTCCCTCAGATACCTCTCAACTCCCAGTTGAAGCTTTGCATTAGAACATAAGGATTGAAGATAAATAACAAGATCAATTTGAAGTGTCAAAAGCAAGTGCCTCATATGGAAAAAAAAATATCAGTGAAAGAAATCCTGCAAAGCAAAGATACACTGCTTTTTTGTTGTCTGTTCTATCTGTTCCCCAGCCAGAGACATGGCGCCCAGTAAACTAACTGAAACAGTTACTGATTTCTGGACCAGACAGCAGCAAGAAAATTTTGAGAATCTTTCACAGATTACGCTATGCAATGAATTAAGGATTTACTGATTGAATAAAGGAGCATCCTAGGCAAGGAAGTCTGTTTCATTTCCAGCATGGCTACTAAACAGTCTCATTACAACCAAGCTTTTCAGGGTACAGACTTACTAGTCTGAACTTGCTCTACATCTTGAATCTGAATTTCTCTCACAGAGGTGAATTTTCATGGTATTGTGTTGAAGAAGTCATTTAACTTTCTTTAAAGTTTTTAACGTCACACTTACTTATCACCTTGAGCTGCACTAGACACAAAATGAGCCTGCAGAACTAACCCCAAATCATGCTGTTGCTCTTTTGGGCACTCCACATAGTATTACTTTGAGTATCTGTTTTTGGAAATATTCACCAAACCTTTTCAAGGACAGTTTCTAACACAGAACCAGCATAGGATGAAAATAAAAAGCAACTCATTGTGAGATGAAAGGGCAGACACTGAAAAGGAACAGAGGTGATGGAAGACAGCAGCAGAGGAGGTACAACAGTTTGGTCACTAAGGCACAGCAATAAGAATAACTTGATTCTGGATTCTGTTTTTATTTCAGAAGCAAGTTCTAAGGCAAAATACTGGTAATCATGATGGCTGAAATAAAAAAGAAAGCTTCCTCCTCTTCACCCCTCCAAAGAGCTCCGGATGGGACCAAAACCAGAATTCTGCTGACATCTGCAGAAAGCAGAGGAGAGGAATTTAGAGAACTACTGGAAAGGCTACATGTTCTCTGTTTGGGGTTTGGTTTTGGTTTTTTCTTCATATCCCCAAAGTATATTTGGAAGACGTTTCTGTTAAAAAGTACATAAGTAAGTGGAAAAAAGTTTATAGCTACGATAATGTATGGAAGGCTAAGACAACTACGTCTAACATTTGTGCTTCACCATTATCCAAGATATTTTATCCAAGACACTAACTTTTACCTTTAGTATGCAAAAAGAATATCGTGGAAAAAAAGATGAAGGGCATGAGACTAAAAGACCTTGTAAATGATGATGTAGCAGAATCCCTTCAGAAGATCCCTGCATGCAAGAGAACAGCATTAGTTGTGAAAATGACATGTATTTTAATACAAGTGCTTAAATTGCAGACAAAGTCAGCAAAGCAGTAGTGTTTATCTAGAGCAGCAAGAAATTGAGTAGGCAGTGGAACAGAAGTAGCTCACATCACAAGATCAGGAGAAGCTTCAACTGGGCTTTGTAACCCAGCAGGACAGATAACAAAAACCTAAGGCTTGATGACACCAAACTCTGTATGAGGTGGTACTGGAGAAGGCAATAAGCATGCAACTGCTAGGTCAGGTTGCTCAATGAAGACAACTACTGTGAAATAGCATTAGTCCTACTTCAGAGGTATTGTTTAGTACCCTGTTTATCTACTCAGCCAAGTTTTTGTTTTCATAGAATCATAGAATGGTTTGGGTTGGAAGGGACCTTTAAAGGTCACCTAGTCCAATCCCCCCCCTGCAATGAGCAGGGACATCTACAACTAGATCAGGTTGCTCAAAGCCCCATCCTATCTGACCTTGAATGTTTCCAGGGACGGGGCATCTACCACCTCTCTGGGAAACCCCTTCCAGTGTTTCACCACCTCATCGTAAAAAATTTCTTCCTTATATCTAGTCTGAATCTACCCTCTCTTAGTTTAAAGCCATTACCCCTTGTCCTATCTCAACAGGCCCTACTAAAAAGTCTGTCCCCATCTTTCTTATGAGCCCCCTTTAAGTATTGAAAGGCCGCAATAAGGTCTCCCTGCAGCCTTCTCCAGGCTGAACAACCCCAGCTCTCTCAGCCTTTCCTTATGACAGAGGTGTTCCATCCCTCTGCTCATTTTTGTGGCCCTCCTCTGGACCTGCTCCAACAGGTACATGTCTTTCCTGGATGCAGTACTCCAGGTGGGGTCTCACCAGAGCAGACTAGACTTGCTAATTAAACTGATCTATGCTTGCAGATGATTAAAATTAGCTCACCAAGCACTAGAAAGGTTGTCTCTAATATTTCCAGGTGTGAGGTCCGAGGTCAAACTTATTTTAGGGATCACCACTTACATCCCAATTTGGACTTTGTTGCTGACAGTCAATCCTGACAGAAGATTTAGAATATATTACTTTTTTTAAATAGGAAAGAGAAAAAAAAAGTTAAAATCATTGTCATATGATGGGCTACTGTTTGATTTATGTGCCCTAGGGTCTCTAGGAAGTAATTTTATGTATAATATTTTTGTCATTTTAAAAACTGCCACTATTTCACCCTGTTAAAGAAGCATCTACCTTCACCAGCGGATTGTGTTCTCTCCTGCCACAATTCAATGTTGCTCCTTTGAGAACAACCAAGCAATTCTAGCTTGAACCAGCTCAAAGTCTGCTTTGATCTATTCTGATCTCTTACCAGTTGTGTAATACAGAGCTCACACATAAATTAATCATTAGTCCAAAAGTACTCTTACAGTGGGAAAAAAACAGTAGTACTTGCACAAGGATTAGCAATTCAAGTGCACTTGATATTCATTTACTCTGAAATCTTGGATACCATGACTCAGCTGTAATTTTCAAGGCCACTAAAGCCTACCTTGACTATAGCTCTTTTCAGTTCTCTCTAATTACTGAAACTTTGGAGCCATGAAGAGCATCTGGTCCTATATACTAGCTAAACCCTTAAGAAAATCTGCAGCATAACTAGTTCAGGTAACAGTATCACTGACAATTACACAGGACAGTATGAGACGCTCCTCACTACTGCAAAGTGGATTTGAGAAAGAAAAAGAGCAAGCAAGGAATGCATGGCTTTATTTTCTTTTCATTAACACCACCAGAATCTAGTGTCAAAAAGCTTGTGTTCCTGATATCATTCAAAATTTGAGATGAGTTTTAATTTGTCTTTCATTCACTGACAAAAACAACAAAGAACTAATGAGATGGTAGCCCGGTAGCCTCAGAACTATAAAAACAGACTGCACAGCACAAGGGATACATCTAGATTGTCTTTGTCCATACTGTTTCCATGACCTCACCAAGTTCTGCTTTGTTGGTTAATTGGTATGGACTATCCAGTGTCTAGACCATTCAGATGAACAAACTCTTGAGCCAACTAGCCAAGTCCATACTAAGTTTCATCTGGAAAAAGGTCTGGGGCAATGTGCATCTAAACTGATTGTGGGAGATGCAACCCAGAGCAACTTTGCCTTCCAACTGCTCACCTTCAAGATACAATAAAATGTGTCAGAAAGCTTCCTTTATATATAAGGAACTATATTTCATTTTATAATTTTAACATTTGATAGCCATTTGGGGGCATCTTGACAATTATTTTCCAAAAAAAAAGTAAGAAGTACCTCCCAGGTCAGATTCTACCTAGTAAGGATGCTGGGCGGTTGATCCACACATAACTGCATTTCCAACAAAGTTTGCTGTAAAATTTATCCCACCACTGCTGACACCGAAAACTTTTGCTGTAATTTTTTTATTAGTTGGTTTGTTTCCTGGAGCCTATCTTAGGTTTTTATGCCCTTTTGGTTTCAGAGAAAACATTAACAATGAGACCCAAAGGCAGCCTACAAGCTCACAAAATGAAAATCAAACAACCTCTGAGTCTGAACATTTTACTCAAGGTTTTTGAATGCTTCAGTTTTGACAATACTGCTTCACATGTGACAGTTTCAGCCACACACATTGACAGCCAGAGATTTTTTTCCCACATTGAGACATAAGAGCTCAGAGGTGAAGCTTAGGTGAAGTGGAGGAAAAGTCTGTAGTCCAGAAACTCAGTCAGAAACTTCGACTCAGAGAAGTTTTCTGCAACAAACCTAGTGCCTCTTAAAAAACAACATTAAATCAAACCTACAGAATGCAAATCTCAACTGGTGTAAATCATCCCATTCTTACTGCAATCAATGTAATTATATAGAGGATTTGAGCCTATGCATGTAAGCTCAACTAACAATTGCCATAGCTACCTAAAAAAGCCAAAACCAAGCAGATATCCTTGATTTTATTTTTTCAAATCCTCAAAAGAAAAGCAGAGAATTGCACTATACATTTGTTAGATTGAGCAGTATACTTTGAAATCACTGTTTTTATGAAAGGATTTATAGATCATTGCCATTTGTACAAACACGTAAGTATTTTTTTCAACATTCTTCTGCCATGGAAGACATCCACCAAATTCTCTTCATGCAGCTTGACAGATAATGAAATTAATTTTAAGTACAACAGCAAATCAAGCATTCATGATGCCATAAAAACATCTATCTACACACTGATGACTGAGATCTAACATAAAATTAATGCAGGCATTTAAATAGCATTATGATTCAGAATTAAGCCATGCAGATCTTTTTCAAGAACAGCTCAGAGAAGATTTTTTTTTTGTTTCAAGAAAAGCAGCATTAAAATGTATTTTTCTTTTTGCTTTCCTTTTTTTTTTTTTTAATGTTTCTATTTAAGTATGTGAGCCAATCTTTAGATACTATCTCTGAATTTTCTGAGGTAAATTATATACACAGTATCTGGACTAGGAATGAAGTAGTGAATTTAAATGGTGAAAATACACCAACACAGTAACCACTTTGGTTTCAGAGAAAAATTTGCTTTGAGAGTGCAGGGACAAGAACATTTGGATGTCATTATAGGTCATTATGTCGTCTGGTTCTGATATGCAACCAAGAAAAACCTTCACGTCCATTCTATGAAACACAGGATAATTAATTCCTCCCTGCTTTCTCTTGTGTGCTCCATTTCAATCCTAACAGCTTATAAAGCAAGAAAATCCTCCCATCCTTCTCCCCTCTCATGCAGTGTTGGCAGGACAGAACAGAGAGCACTGACACCTGCTCAGCCCACCCTACGCACTACTCCAAGGAAAGTAACCCTGCTAGCTGGATACCTAACTGGAGTTACATTTTTCCAGAAACAAAGGCAGTAAGGAAGCAGATTAGGAAGTCTCTGTATCATATGCTGCATTGAACTAGATGAATTAGCTTGGGATAGTAGCCATGTTAACATAAAGCTACATACACGATAAATTACTCCAGAGTCTGCTGTATAAACATTACCTTTAGCAATGATTTCATATCTGCTACGAATCAGAACTTCTTATCTGGATGCTATTAAATCTTCATAGTACTTTCAAAGCCCCTGCAGTCTTACAGCAGGTTCACACAGGAAGAAATTCTTTTTTCCCCAGGATGGCAATAATATTTACACCTGACATCACTTTAAAAAACAAACAAACAAACAAACAAACAAACAAACAAACAGCATTTGCAATGCAGCCAGAACTTGTTCTTCATATTGAGTACCTAGAAAAGAGGTCATACAATACAAACTGGGCAGAAAACGTTGAATTAGGAAACAGAATTTTTAACACAAAGCAACAATTTCTGTCTCAAAAAAATCAGACTTCTAGAATACAGGAGGACACAGCAAGAGAAACATTAATGATTGCTTATTTTGTTCTCACTTTTCTTCATCAAATATTTAGCTAATGGCCATTGAAGACAGAAGCCTTTGCTAGATGTTTTTTTCTTGTGAGACTTCTGGCTGTTCTTATATTCTTAATCTTCTTTAAAGTGACTAAAAACTGTAAGCCTGAACAATTCTGATTTTTATAAAAGAAAGGCAGAGCTATTCAACATCTAGCAGCTCAAGAATGCCCGTTTAATAATTATATCTCCTCAAACTCATCACAAGTGAATTGGTCATATTAATTTCGCCAGGAATTTAGAGCATATTAAGAATGCACAAGTACCGCACCACGCCTGCAATGTTCACTCTCTTCTTGCCAGCCTGCTACCACACAGCAATCTGCATCCAATGCAACAAGGATACTTCAGGTGCTGTAGATGAGGCTGTGGGTGTACACGGAGTTTAAATAACCTCTGGATAACCTCACCTTTCTGGACAGTCCTCCATCATACATATCTGCCTTTGTCTTTTCACTTGTCTGCCACAGTCCATCCCGACACACAATAGTTAAGAGAGAAGGATCACGACATTAACATCATACTTGCTGCATTGCATCGATGACCCTGTACATATTGCTTTCACTTGTTTTACTCCTTTTTTATAGTTGGGAATGACTGCCCCAAGAGCTTAAAGCAGCTAACCTGATGTCTCTACAGCAGTTAGCATACTGCTGCCTTGAGCCAACTTGACCTAACCCCTAGCGCAGTGAGCATGAATGTGAGAGCTGATGCTGCCAGTACTGCGGATGCTTCTCTCTACAAGGGCTATACTCTTCACTCACAGTCAGTGTTCCCCATTCTTTCTGATACACACAACAGCAGAGGGAAGGTGAGCAGAGAAAAGCTGACGGTTTTACACACTATGTTCAGGTTTCTGCTCCTGTTGACAGATTGTGATAAGAAAAGGCTCTTTTGCTAAGAACAGTACACAAAGAAATAGGCACAGAGTCAACACACCACACTGACAAGTCTAGAAGAGGAAGCAGGCAAAATATTTCCCTATGTGGCTACAGAATACTTCCCACCACTTTATATAATAGGGGTTCATATGCCATACCCATTAACATAGCTGAATTTACTGCTGTCTGTCTTTCTCTTTTCCACCCTTCCGCTGGCACCATTCTCTGTGTTTTTTGTTATTGATTTGGCATTTCCATTTACTCTTCTGCAGGCTATTCAAATTATTTTGATACAACTCATAAGGATCACACTGAAAAACTACTCAAAGGTTCAGAAGATATTTGTCTGACGTTCTACTCCCATATTCTACAGCAATAGTCCTGGATATTTTCCATAAGGTTGGGAGGGGAGCCTGCCAAATACTGAACTAGCCTGCCAGGTGGCACAGAGTTATTTTTTCCATCAGCAACTCAAAAAGTACAGCAGACACAAATATTTCATGTGATACATTTACAAGTCACACCTGGAACAGGGAAGTATTAAGCTTGTAAACTAAGTTCCCTCCTTTTCAATCAGCACAGACTGACACATGGCAGAATAAAGGCATTTGATCCATCAGTATTTCAAAGTGAAATTAAACAACTGGAGATCCCCCAAAGACAGACATCTGCACTTGAATCTTTTTTAGAAGAATTTCATTTTCACTTTTTAAATGCGCACATAGCTTTACTTTTCCTAGGCCAATCCAGGCTACTGGAGGAATGCAGACATAGATACAGAACAGAGGTATGTTTGTGTCTTTACAAGCATTCAGAAGGACAGCAAATCTTCACTTTCCAACTAACTCTAAAAATAATTTTTTAAGATGATCAGTCCCAAACGTCTAAGAACCATGTCATATGCCCCCAAAATTCCAAGATACTGCTAGGGAATAATCTTGGTGGGAGGGTTATACATTTTTGAAGCCTCAAGCTTTCACATATTCAAGCTTCATTTTTTTTAAGGAATAAGGATGAAAACCCTACTTTTTATTAAAAGAAAGCTCATAGTTTCTCATACGTATGTGACACTGAGCCTAGGGCACTAAAAAACCCAAAGACCGCAAGAGTTGACAATGCTACATTTCAATATCATGTAATTACAACACTAGTCTTACAGGCTGCAAGGATCAGTAAATACAAACCAAGGATGGAGAGAGAAGGGATATGAATCAGAATGAGAAGTAACAGCATGAAAAAAAAAGAATGCTATCTGAATTTAAAAGGGAGTAAAAACATCCAGCAGAACAATATCCCGAGGCAACCAAAAAAAACCCCACCAAATAAAGAAAAAAAATCAACAAGAAAAAAAATGCAAAGGCAGGAAAATTTCCTTTTATAGGCACATTTGTTAAAGATGTGCCTAAAGATGATCAAGTGGTTCCACTGAAAAGTCTATAATTCAAAGTGAAGATCTCAGCACTTTCCAGAAAAAAATTCAGCCTCCTTGAAAAGTAGGGAAGGTGAACAGTTAACGCGTTGACAATTACAGGTCACTTCTGGAAAACGTTTGTTTGTATGTAGTTGATCACATGACAAATAGCTTTTGGAAATATGCTAAGGCAACAGCTCTCAAATGGGAAAAATGTTGTTCATTACATCGCCACCATCAATAACAGATAAGAAGTTTTTACATTTATCATATACAGCAAATTTAATATAAATAGGCTTTTTCTATTAAAGAAGGCAGAAGGGCAGAACACAGGTTTCTCAGAGAAAATCGTGCTCTGAGCTCCTCTGATACAAGTCTGGTATAATTGTACAAAACTCACTGGAGCTATCTTACATTTACTTGGCTAGATGGAGTTCAGAATTTCTGTTTGTGCACTCAGCACTTACACAGGGATGAATATAAGAGAAACCAATGCAATGTTTCATAAAAACATGCAACTCTAGTTGCAAGATACGAAACCAAGACTTTCCAAATAAGAAACATTTGAGGATCTTTCTGTAAGTACTTAAAAAAAAAAAGTTTACTTTATCCCAGGTACTTTGTTCTTCTGCATAGATATATCAAAGCCTCTCTCTCACATGATTTCTACCAAAATTACTAACTCACCTTTACAAAACTCCCATCAATCATAGCACTAGCCTTATTTTCATGTTAAACAAAATACCCTATGTTTTTTCATGACTTGGTCTTTTTTGTGATGAATATTGGTAAGTATTTTTGTTCTCCAAATGCTACTTTTCCTGACCATTTTTAAAAGTTGTTTGACAGTTAATTCAACTTTGACAGTTATATGCTAAGTTTTAGACCTGGATTCTGATTTCACATAAAAGTTCCACAGTTATAAAGCTTGCATTTTCATGAACAGAAATGGCTGAATGCAAAACACAGCTATACGTTCAAAGTGATTTGCATGCCTTAATGACCAATATTAACTGGAGAGAACCTGCACAGAAAGCACAAGCATTTGCACATCAAGGCTCCATATTTCAAATTGCAATTGCTTCATGGATGTTTACAGGACTGTATTCCTAATTCATACACATACAAAACTTTAAATACATGCTAAAGGATTGTATTATATGCCTGAAGACACCTACAGACATTTTCTGTGGAGCTGTAGCTTCAGAACAAGATCTTGAGTTCCTTAATTTCTGTTAAAAATGTTTAATTATTTTTGTCTGTTAAAATTATATCAGTTGGGAGGAAAACTTCTCAACCAACTCTCTACCTACGACATCTCTGAGTTCTATTGATTTGTATTATATACTGTTTCTGAAAACCTGCTGTCTATTTGTACTGATTACCCATCCTAAAATCTAAATTGGGAAGAACGAAGCTGGAGGAGGTGACTTAGATGTGCATTGAACTCAAAGTACACAGAGCCATTGGTGCATGCTTCAAATACCACACAGCAATATCAATAGCTACAACATTAAGACAAAGACATCTTGGTGACCTGAAGGACAAATGATCAAGTCACACTGCTTGTAGACAGCAGTATCATTGTATTCCAAAATTAGCATTGCATGTACTACTAAATGTAAAATTGCTAAGAGTGGGGATTATCATCACTCAGCTTCTTCAAAAAGATTTTTCTACATATACAGCCACTTTTAAAATGTTAATGGTGAGAGGAACTTAACTGCCATGACTATGGGCTAATTGTATTACCATATACACAACACCATAAAAATTCCATACAACTTCTCTTTAGCTACTGTTCATTCCAGACATGTTAACAACATCCTTTATTTGCACAATGCTATCAACTACCATAAATCATATATACTTTGCTGTTGCCAGTTTATTTAAAACTCTCATTATCTACAACTAGCAGGTTACCTATATGTTCCTAAAGACAGAAAAAAAAAAAAAAAAAGTCACTTCATCATGAATTCAAAACTCACCCAGACCCATTCATATAAGAAAGGTTAAGTGGCACAGTTTTTAGAGTCCACATATTAAACCAAGATGAAGACCGTCTTCCTAACAAGAATTGCCTTAGGACAAATGCAATAAGCCTTAAAAGCCATAAGAAGTTAAAAATATCAGTTGTAATACAGAGAGGTTTTTAAGTTCTACATAAATGTTTTGCTTCCACTGTATGTCCACAAGTCAAGGACGTGAGCATCCAGACTAGGACTCTTCATGCCATAAATCACTACTCATGTCCAATGTATGGTTTCTCCCCTTGGAAAATCCCTTAGGTTTCAATAGAACACAGATGCGTTCAGTGGACTAGTAGGCACTGCTTTCTCTTACTTTCTCTCTCATTTCCCTCCAGAGCAGAGTCAAACTGATTTAACTGACTCCTGTTCAATTTTTTTCAGCAGCTCTTCCAAGGATGAAAATGCCATGCCATCAGAGCACTCGTTTCATTACTGTGATATTAGCCATGTATCACTACTGCCCACTAGTCAGTACATAGTATGTGTTTCCATCTCTGCCTGATCTACAAACAACAACAGAGTTCTGTCTCCTAACAAAACAGTCGAAACATTTTAGTGACTTGGATCTACACCTTATTTGTGTAATAGTGCCAGGAATAAGATTTGACACTGGCCACTGGTAAAGGCCAAGTCACACAAGATCTGCTTGAAGTCCGCAGATCAACTTGGATCTGTGGCTTCTTTTTAAAGCTGTTGCCTTTCAGTTTATGCTGGTTATGGTGACTGCAGCTGACAAACACCTAGCTAGTATTATGGGGAAAAAATGAATATAAGCTTGTTTTGAACAGAAATTGGTTACCTTCAAGAGCTACAAGATTTCACAATAATTCTATTGTGATTACATAGGACACCTAAAAACAATTCCTCATCTCCCAAAAGTATACCAAAGCCATCTTAAAGAAATTATCAGGATCAAAATGACTTATCGTGTAACAAATATGCATTGAAATTATTAGCAGACTTACAGATAGTTAAAGCCACAGAGTATTTTTTAAAAGGCTATTTGCTTTTCACCACTACTCTCACAATTTATTTTCCTGTCCAAGGATAACGAGTTAGATGTTAAAAAATTCTGTCAGGATTCCTCACAGTCTTCTTCAGTCATCTCCAAGAGAAACAAAACCACCTTTCCTCTCTCCCACCCCAAATCAAAGAGATGCAAAACATTAGTTACAAAAATTGGTGTAAAATAGTGGCAATATCAAGCCCAGAACACTGCATATGTAGGATTTTTTATTACTATTTTGCTATCTTCACACTTTTACCAAAACCATATTCCCAGTGGGCTCCATCTGATAATTATATGTACAATGCAGGAATTACACACTTGAAAAAGGCATTTATAAGAAAAGAGCATTATACGCATGTCTACTAAAAATTACTAGAAGTTGTAATTTTAATGTCCATCCCTGCCCCCCCCCCCCCAAAAAAAAAAAAGAAGTCAGCATGCACTTTGGCATTAAACACTTTTTTTTTTCCTAAGGAATACGATTTAGTAAAATAATACATTGTTGACTCACCACAGCACGTGCTATGTCTCATCTATAGGAAATGGTTCAAAGGCATCAACTTCATGCATGGGTTGCCATAGCTGATATTTGAGTCTGGCCTGCTGCTGGCACAGGTTTCTAATACTAGCCCTAAGCACAAAAAAAGAGAAAGAAATATTTGGGGTTTATGTTTCAAGTCTGACAGACACAGAAAAAGTTCAGAAAACTAAGCTAACATGAAATGTCAGTATTTGCACATCATATAGCAAAGACTTAAGATTTTTCCTCTGATAATACCATAATGCATCCAGTTACAGGCAGTATCTGTACCATAAATTTCCCTTCTTCCATGCAAAGAAGAAAGGCTAGAGATAGAAAATAATGCAGAATGAAGTGTCGTTTAAATGGGAGAGAGGTGTCACAGTTACTTTCAAAAAAAAAAAAAAGAAAAAAAAAAAGATAAAAATCAAGGCAGACAGACCCTAGTGATCAAGAGCTCATGTTCAAGACTGTTCAAATTGCAACAGATGGCACTAAAAATCATAAAACTGTTCTAAAATAATTTTTGTTTCTGTGCTATCTTTCTCAGGTCAGATCTTCGATTTTTTCTTTGGAATAAGGAAGAGCAGAAACTTTCACTATAACAAGTTGAGATTTGTACACAGGCATCTGTAACTGATACCTGGGGATTGAAATAAAATTTGACTTGTGGCATTACGAGCAGCTTTAAAACCTGTGTGATATGGATATATATAAGCATAAGAAAAGGCCTATGAATTACTGCTGTTTATCAAATTAGCATCCTCTTAAAAACAAACAACAAAACGTGACAAAATATGTTCAACTGACAACGTGCTTGCAGTTAAGAAACTTACAGACAATCTCAAGAAATGTGGTAAAAAGCAAATGTTGTGGTATTAAGACAGTGAATGAGAGGAACAATCAAGCATGTAACACTCCAGTGTATAACCACTGAAAAAAACTAGGTGAATAGTATTAAGCGGAAGGTTTGGACAACATTTTCTTACCACTGTTTCACAACATGTTTTCAAATAGCTCAGAAGAGAAGTGAACTAAAACTTTGTACTAAGAATAGAAGATTAAAAATCCTTATGAGAAAACAACTGCTGAACCACAGAGGGCCCATTACACTTCACTGAACTGGGACAAGAGTTGCACATACTCAGGCGCTCTGAAATCCCACTTCAAATAGCAGTGTAGGATCCTGGTGAAGCAGCTATTGACTGGACTGGAAGGCTCTTCTGGACCTCCAACTTTTACTGTTTATTACAACGTAAAAAGCTGACAGCAGTCCTAGGAGACTAAAACACCCAAAATTTCCCATGTCACTACTGTGACATGAGCAAGGGTCTGCACTCATGTGGTCATCAACCTCTTCTTTTCTTTGGATAGGAGAAAAATCTGAAAGCCTAAAAATGCAACAGCTGCTTTTTCTTTTTCTTGCTGTAACAAGAGCTCTGACTCTGTCCTGTGCTCCAGGCATAGTCAGGGATACCCTAAGATACACAAAAACTCATGACTTCACATCCCTTCTGTAGAGATGAAGCAGAGGAGAACATTCCGCTGCCACTAGTGAGTTCATGTGCCAAATCCTCTATTAAAAATCTTGCTATATAACAAACAAACAAGATTGGAAAGTATTAGGACTTGAATTTCCTGTCCTTCTCTTCTAACAGCTAGCCAAGACTGAGTCTAAAGCTTGCTAACAGAGCTACAGTTATAAGGCTAACACACAGTATAGCAACTCAAGGAAAGCTGTGTAACTTTTGCAAACGGTGGACAGGGAACCGTTAAATTGTCCCATCCCCTCTACTGCTTTTGAGCTATAATTTAATCTCACTATCATAGCACAAGAGAAAGGAAACATATAGCCCTAACACCTGATATTTCACACTAATTAAAGTTGTATGTTGCTTTCAGTTTTAGACCATCAATTTTAGATGGTTACTTGAGTACAAAAGATTTTTTGTTTCTGTGAAAGACTATTTTTCTTATGTCTGCCTCCACAGATTGTGCTGCAATAAAGAAAGAAAAAGACAACTCACAGCAAATGCAGCATTTTTTCTTTTAACTGGTGCCCTTTTTTGAGGGTTAATTTTTCTTTCAAGTAGCCTTCAAAACAGTAAGCATGCAAGAATCATAGAAAAGGGTAGCAGAATATGAGGGTTGGAAGCCAGGTTATATTTATATTCGGTATTGTAGTCCAGTGAAGTCTATCTCCTTTTCTCCTGATTACATTACAGAGCAGCAACCATGGTAATACTGCAATCACTATGCTTTCAGGTCATAATTTCTAGCAGTGCTATTATAAGCTCAAAATGTAACCAGTCGAATGGGAGGGGCTATGGGACTATATTATGCTTGCCATAAAAAAAAAAATTAAAAACTTACTTTGTTTTGAAAATTTATCAACAAGCTGGTGATATTTTCTGTTATTCAGGAACTGTCCAAAGAACTGGGTAGCTTCTACTGAACAACAGCCTAAGAGATAACCAATTTTAAAGCTGAGGGCGCTTCTCTAAAGGCAGCTTTTCTGCCTTCCAAATCTTAATAAAACCATGATGTCGTCTGCAAAAGCAATGCTAAAACCCTCCTCCTTTAGGCCTCCTTTAGCTCTTCCTTAAATTGCATGAGTTTTGCAATGGACTGCAAACTACAAGTGAGCTTTATGACATTCTCCAATACCATGGTAGGGAAATTTTGATAGTTCTCCCTTTGTTTTCACAAGCCAGATCTGGTACTGTAACACTGTTGGAAGATATTTTGTCTTACAATTATTGATCCAGTACTATTAAATCTCTAAATTAATGGCTGAAAACATGCCAACCCCTGACAGCAGAAAAAAAAAAACAACCTACAAGAAAACACTCATCCCCAAGGTCTGCTCATAAGAAGCTGCTTCAGTGCACACACATATTTCTAACAATGAGAGGGACATTTTCTAATATCAAGTAGGCAGACAGGCAGCTGAAGGCAACTTATTTTTCATGTTAAGCAATTTTTGCCCTTATCCTATTTAGGAACATCCTTGTAATCCTAATACTCCTCGATAAAATCATAATTACAACAGGACCCTGACAAATTATGCGTACTCTGAAACAGCAGGAGAGAGCAATGCGCAAGAGTGCAATTTACTGAGAGTCAGGGAGAAAGAATATTGTTTAATGACTGAGGTCAAATCACCTTTGTCATTCACATCTGCGTCCCCGTAAGAGAAAGTCATTAGTTGAGCCAGCTGAAAAGCTATTTTATACCACCTTTCCTAGCAGGAAAAGTGAGCACACAGCGGAAGCATCACAGAAGAAAATACTACTCCAGAGTGTTCCTGGCTAGTGACTACATAGAAACGTTCTGAAAGAGGGTTAAAATACCAGAGGTTTGGTACACTCCACTTTCTCCAAGGCACGGGAACCAAAGATAGCTTACATGTGGGCAAAGACAAACAGCCCTGTGCAGTACCAACACCATCCTTTTCTATCTTAACCTTTCTCTTTTTCTGAAGCTGGCCTTGCATGGCAAGCTCTGTGTCCTCCAGCAAGCTGTTTCGGGCTTCTCCTGATCATTTACAATATATTCATTTGCATTTTCCTCCTAAAAAAATTTCTACTCTATGCCATCATTTTCTTCAAAATCTCTATTTTCACATAGTGCTGGTTTGTCTTTAAACAAGTGTCTGGCAAAATTCACAGTGAACGTATCAGAGGAAGGGAAGGCTGCATTGAGGATATCATGAAGCTATGCAGCAAAAAGAACCCATGTAAACAAGCTTACAATCACTCAGTACACGAATGGTGTGAAACATGCCCATCGTGGGTCACTGGAAGCACCACCTGCTTATTAAACAATGCTGTAACACTTAATTATCCAAGTCAAATTTGTATTATTTCTAATAAGGCCTCTCTACAGCAAAAAACAAAACCAACATTTCTTCCTGTAGCAATAGCTTTTCTGCCAGAGGATTTCGCTGCAAAGCAACATTGATTTCACTGCAGTATCTACAGATTGTTAATTCTCTTTTGCAAAATAACTGGCCTGTAGTGTGCTGTAAGCACTTCTCCTAAAAGCTCTTGGTGGTTCTGTAAGACCCAATGGGGTGAGTTGTTCAGTTGCATCTGAGAGTAATGCAGAAGAGTGATGATTACCTTAAAAGACCACTTTCTTAAAAACAACCCCCACCTCCCACATCCAACACAGTTTGTCAAACACTCACTTCTCCGCACACACACTTTCCCCCCCCCATTCAATCACTTTGCAAAAGGCCAAGACCTCTCTCCTCTGGATCTTCTAGTTGCTTATCATTATTCTGTCTTCTTTTTTTATTTTTACAAATTCAAATTTTATATGGCTCTGTATGGACTATATAACCCACATAATGTACTCATTTCTAGTGAATTGCAAGCCAAGACACCTCCTTCCCCCAAAAGACCCCAAGCAGCGTTAGAGGTGATGAGGATGAGTAAAACACTACTGTTTACATGAGCCAGCTGGTAAAGCACACTCACACTCCTGCCCATGATGTGCCTCTGCACTGCTCTCACAACCACCAGTCACCTAAAGTGCCCAAACAGAAAAGCTCATACACACCCGAACACAGGAAAACAATGGTTCTGCGGCCACAAAATGAACAGCTGCAGCCTTCTTGCTTCGGTTAGCAGTTTACTTCATTAACCTGTCTTTCTCTCCCTCTCCCCCATTTTTTTTAAACAGCAATCAATATTCATCACCCCACCCTGCGAAAGCAGTTAGTCATATAATATTAGCATCAACCACCTACCATTCCGTGCTTGCGAGCTATTCTCATCCAGAAACCTTTTTCCCAAATTGCGACTTTAGGTGGTATTTTTAAATCACATTCCAAACAGTGCCGAGGAAAAGATGGGCTATTTATAACAATAATAATAATAAAAAAATAAAGAGATGGGCAGTTGGATTCAAGGTAAATCACTGTTTTCCTTTAAAGAACTAAATAAAAGCTTGGAAGAGAGGGTAGAGCAGAACAGAAAAAGGGGAGGCAAAATGTCTGATAATAATGAAATAAAAGGGAGGAAAAAAAAAAAGAGTGGCTTGCTGAATCACGCTCTTTCACTGCCTGGAAACCATTGTGCAGCGTGATGCTGGCTGTACCATTGTGGAACCTACCAGAGGAGACAGAGCTTGGGGAATGGGGCTGCTATGGCAACTGAAAGGAGCACACATGACGTCAAAGCACACAGAGGTCTCGCAGGGGGAGGGAGAGAAGAGAAAAGTCTAATCTGCAGCCACAGCTATGGTATCTCCTGGTGAATAAGGGGATAGAGCAGACTGTAAAGAGAAGCTGAATAGTCCTCTGTAGCACTTACCAGCAGCAGCAGCTCGGGCATCTGAAGCATCAGGGAGCTAGTCAGTACAGAGAGGAGGTAGTAACAGCAGTGTAGATATGCTCTTTTGTTTGCATTAGCTGCTATACAAACGCATAAATGCCCATCACCCTAAAAAAAAAAAAATCCAAATATTTGAAATTCATTTATGTTTCATGCTCAGGGGAGGGAGGGGTGGTAAAAAAAAAAAAAAAAAAAATCACAACACATCTCCTTCACAGCTATTGAACACAGCTATTCATGCAGCTATTGCTCGCATGAACAAGCAATGCAACTCGGAGAACAGAGTCCCTTAGAAGCCCAAGGAACCATTAGAGATATCCCCATTAGCAGTATGTTGTGCCCACGACTAGCATGCCCCAAATCCCCAAACTAAAAACTTGCCACTTCTAAGAGGTCCCATTACACAGAAGTACTATTGCATTTTGAGCTCACAGAAGCAGCAGAGCTGTTGATGACTTCTGATGTGCTCAAGTTGAAAAGTTATGCAGATGACATTTCTTCTGCATATGTCAAACTGCAGGATGTCTCCTCTCTTCTGACATTAAACAGCAAAGAAAGCACACTGGTAAGACTACTACACTGAACTAGACTTCCATGAGATTTAGGCTGGGATAAGAGCTAGCCAGAAATATTATGGTGAAATTCAGTCTTGCTGGAATACCTAACTACTTTGAAAAACAAACCATTTCATTCAGTATACCAATTGCATTGGTCAAGAAGAGCTCCAAGAACTCATTGCAGCTTTCCTGCCAGTGGTCTGAATATTCCACAGGCTTTATCATGGCCAGAGCCAAACACAGTCTCATGTGACCTGGAACTCTAACACAGACATTATCTAACTCAGGTTGGGTAACTGTTGCCTTTCTGAGGGCCATCCAAGTGTCTTTAGCAGGCCATACACTGACATATGACATGATCCATAAATACTTAAAACGTTTAACGTAACTATGGATGAAGGCTGCATCTGGCCCCTGAGCTATAGGCTACCTGTTCTTAACTATACCATGTTCCTCCATCCTCTTTTCTTCATTAGCCTGTTTCTCCTGCGTGTTGTGCTATCAGCACTTATTTTTTGGAAGTGAAGGTTTTCATCTTGATCTCTGTATCATTCCTGCATACATATATACATGCATGAAGGCCTGAACACATTTATTTTCAGTGAGAAAAAAATTCTATAGTTCAAACTTTCCCACACTGCTGTCTTCTTTTTTTTAATTTATTAACAGCTCTATCACAAGCTAGTAATCACCACAGAAAGTTCTCCCTATGCTCTACCTTATACTAAGAGAAGACTGGGTGGGGCATAGTGAAGAAGCACGCATGAGTACATTATGTGCCCAGAGAATGTCCTGCCATCATCACCAGTGTCCTACCAGTGTCACCAATGTCCTGAGGAGGCACGAAGGGCAGCAGGGCACAATCTCCACCACAGTTTGCAAACACCTGCACAGTAGACATAAGCACTAAGCCAGATAGTTTTAGTGTGTCAAGCAACCGGTCTCAGTAACCATAGCATATTTGACTGGGTAAGCTTCAGAAATCTACAGTTTACTACACTTCTTTTTTTGAGTGATGAGGGGAGGAGGGGCAGGTAAGGGAGCTGCAACATGCATGGCAGAAACCACAATTAGCAGTAACTACAAGATATCAAAACAAAAAAAACCCAATCCAAACCCTCATCACAAGACTGGCAAAACAAAAACCAAACCAAAAGTTTAAACAGGCAGTTTTCACATCACCATTAAAAACACCAAAACCTTAATTCCCTTTTTGTCTCTGTAACCATATTCTTCTTTCTCCCATACCATATCACATCTACACTCTTAAGGCATCTAAGACCTTATTTTCTGCTACCATCTAACTGTCATGTTTGCACAATAAGTACTGCTTCTGCTTCCAGCATAGAGGGGCAATAAAACACTCTGAGAAAGGTTTCATCCCTTCCAGATCCTACAGAACACCACGAGAGAATACCCTGAAAAATTATTTCTTTTGTGCTTCCAGTCTTCTTTAACAAGACTCTAGGAATACATTATTGTTAGGCAAAATACCACAACGAAATTACCTCTTTGAATAAAGCCTACATATTAGCCTCTTTTTTGGGGGCACCTGTTTATTGCAAAAACCTATTAAATACTTTTGCTCATTTGGCAAAAGACTCCACTGCAGCAACCATATACAAATATATATACACATATATGCATAAGTTTATTACTAATCTGGAGCAAGGGGGATTTTTTTTCTTAAGATTATGTCCATACACATATTTTGCCTGTATGACCTAAAATGTTCAGAATACGTTCAAAAATAGGTTTCCTAGGAAAAAAAAAAACTATTATGTGAGTCAGCAGAATGGAGAATACCTTTGAAAATAGCATTAACTGACCATTCATTGGTGCAGAAGGGGTAGAGGGTGGTTGCTTTTGACACAATTACAAGACCAGGGTTGGGGGAAGGGAGAAGAAACAAAAGAGTCTAAGCTCTTGCAGAGGTGACAGAGCCTTTGGAATGTAATTAGGGTATTTGTCCTTGGAACAACAGATATAATGGAAAATAGCATCTTTTCAGATGCTGCTTTTTCTAATGAAGGGATGCTGCTTCCTTGAGCTCAACAGCTAAACGAGCATTTCACTCCACACTCATCCTGAGTGACTACAGCTTGCTCTTTACGGTGTCCTGCTGAGGTGGCTTACTGGCTGGGCCAAGATATACCAAGATGCCATAAAATGCATTCCAGCCTGGCATCAGGCATCAGATAAACACTGTAATGGCTTGACACAGTGCAGAAAATTTGAGGCAAACAATTTAAATAAATCATTTTAGGCACCTGTTTCCCAGAATAGCTGCCCCAATCTTAATGGGCAGACATGCTTTCCATGATAGGTAAGACTAGAAGCAGGTATGGTCTAGATTTAAGATCAGCTGGACTGAAGCAGATGTTTACAACACGAAGATGGTTGCCAATTAAATTCATTTCAGCTGAGCTCTTGTACCCCCCACTTTGTGCCTCCAAAGAACTCATTAGTGTTGGTCTGTTTTAGTACAAAACTTCATCTTGTTTTACTTTAATTGTGATTTCCCGAAAAGTAGCCCAGGACATGAACACTAGATTGTACCTCTATCATTGATTTTCATGAGACAGACTGGGAACACTGAGGTTCGGAGAACCACTATGTCAGGAGTTGCTCACATTCAGTCCTGTATTTATACAAACAAAAAAAGATCACTCTTAAAACAAAAAATAACAATGTCAATTTGAGATTCTGGTCCATCTGCATTTCCAATCCCTTGTTTGCTGATGCTGTTTAGTTTAAAAAAAAAAAAAAAAAAAAAAAGGAAAGAAAAGATGAAAAGTAGATGCAGGTAAATAAGGCACTTTTTAAAAGAATTAAGCACTGTTTTTAACAGACGGAGGAAAGAAGCTGTGACTCTGTGCTCAGCATTAACAGTTTTTTATATGAGTCTTCTGAAATGGTCCTACCAGGGGACCAGTAACTACAGAAATACTAGCGCTGCCTGCTGTGAAAGCACTCAGTGACTCACTGTTAATCCACGTGAGGTCCAGGACTAAACTGGAATTGCTCAAGCAGTTTATGCTATTCCTCCCAGAGCCTGCTGCATGGATGGCTGAATGTAGCAACTCAAGAATTGCCACAGTTCACAATCCAGCATATTAAAGTAATCTGAAATTGGCAGTGGCTTAATGCACTGCGTTGCAAACTCCAATGGTTTAGGAGCTGCTACACACCCCATTCAGCTCTATCTGCCTTACAGAGGTCATATTCTTCTCAATGGCTAAATGGTTCACATTAACACCACTAAAATAAAATCCTAGTGAGCAAGCATCTTCATGTTTTAAGCCATAAAGCAACAAACCAATCTCTGAACAAATTCTTCCACCCAACTCAGTGCTAAAGCTAGAACTAAGTGATTTCTCAACGTTGTTTTCAGCCATAGTTTTCTATGATTCCAGTCTGATGTGATGTTGTGCTGTCAACTGGAACAGTGAAGGGGTGTGATGGGCTATCGACAGATGCTAGAACCCAGACTCACGATGCCACTGCTGTTCTCCTCAGGTATACGCCCACTGTACATCAAATCCAAGAGTTCCTTTGTTCCAAAGTTATTTTTCAAGCTTGAGGACTCAATATACAAACCTTTTTTTGCAGATGTCATTTGTACAGCCCTCCACTGTACTGAACTTCTCAGCTAGCTTTAATAAAATCCAAAAAATTGCAATGCCTTCATTGATTTTATTCAGTCTCATTCTCAAGAATAATTACTGATGAAGGTTGACCTGGACTTTATCTCAGGCAAAGAATGATCTTGGATTTTGTGCTCATCTCCATCAAAAGGCCCTTAAAGCTATTATATTTTCCACATGATTATTACACTAACGGCCAAGAGAGGCTCTTGGAAAAGTTAAGGAAGCTGTACATACTCACATTACCCACGCCTTCTTCACCTCCCCTTCCTACTACCTCTTCATTGTTGTACCATGAAGAGTACATTTTTATCTCAAGATTTCTTTAACTTTGTTATACAGATGGAGAAATGTAACAGAACTAAACTAAGGTGGAGAAATAACTCTGACTGGCATCATGTCCACTTTCTGGTTAACTCTGCCATTGAAAAGCACAATCTAAATAGTAACTTCATGTGGCCTGACCAATACAGAGCTGCTGCAATTATAAAGTGTAACTGGAGACAAAGTCTGGTAACTGAGAACGGGCAAGAATATCACAGGGCCAGGCATGGCTGTTGGACAAGATCACTTGATTCATTTTTTCACAAGGAAGGTTTTAAGTGAAAGAGACAGTGAATCAGCATAATAGATGCATCAGGAGAATTCGTAAAAGACAGAGACTGATTAACAGTAACTGACCTAAGGAGTTAACACCGATCACCTGCTTGTACATCATACAAACAACTGCAAAATCAGGCAAATACTCTGGTATTTTATGGAAATGTGTTATTTTAGAAATTGAAAACCTGGTTTAGATGTGGTAGAGGAACGGAGTATTTTCTGAAAAAAATAGTTCTTCAAGTCAAGAGTGCTATTCATTACCCATACATTTCTAAATCAAGATCTTATAGAGGATAAAACAAATCTTAGCAGATTTACATTAAGCAGCAATAAGACAGGCACTAATACAGGAGAAATGTGCACATGCATGCATGCATATGAATGCACAAATTAGAACGGTTCAAGTCTTTACACTCATCATAATTAGAAAAAAGAAGTCCTGATCCAAAGCCCATAAATATCAAAGAGAAGGATGCGCATATACCTCACTAGGCAGTGAATTAGATGTAAAAAACCTGGACTGCTGAGTACTTACTTCAACAAAGGGAATGAACTTATTTAATAACTTAAAGCATACCAGTGTTGGAGAAACAGGACCTTCTTACTGCGCATGAAACTATTAAATCTGTAACTTCAATTGCTGCATCTTTAGTGAAAAATATTTTAGTACTTATTCAACGACACACATCAAGAAAATTATTTCAGCACATAATACTACTGTCATTTTTGAAAGTTCATCCTCACTGGTCTGTCTACTGTCAAGGGCTGTATGTCCTGTAAAACCCTAGCAAATGAATATACCCTAAAAAGCACTAATATAATTTTGAATAAATTTGTCACAGGTGTTTTATTATCCTAATGACATAAAACATTACATAAAATGCTAAAGGTGACATAAACTGAATGCTTACTATGGAAAAGAAAACAATCGTAATTTTAAATCGCCATCTGAAGGTAAAAACAAAAACTGCTCAAGTCTTATTTAATTTAAAAAATTGCCATTTCCTGTATTCAATAATTCTTCCAGAGCAAATGATTTCATGCTCAATTTTCCCTGCAGAGATACATAAGGCATGTATCAAGGATTCAATTATAAATTATTCCAGTACAATAGAACACTAAACAGAATTTAAACTCGTTTCAGGATACAAACAAACAGAAATCAACCCCTCCTCCAAATGAGTATTTTCCCCATTTACATAATATGAATACACAACCACCATTTACATTTCATGGGTTTACCTGAAAACCATGACATACTTCCAGCTGACTTCTACGAAAATTTCTGCACTGTCAGTTCACTTTGCTACAACCATAAAATTAAATCAGACTGTGACAGATGGTGTCCAGCCTGTCTGAAGACATTATCTGCTGTATAAATATTGATGATTTTTAATAAGTTGTGCTCCAAATATACATTTTGAAATAATATAGTTTCCTGTCTTGAGCTTAACCAACAGTAAAAGCTTTGACCATGTTACCATGGCAATAATATGTTCCCTAAGGTAGGATTTAGAAGAGTTGGGCCAAATAATTCTCTTAGCTAAACACTGCCCTATTCAAAGATGCACAGACTTACTGAAATGGGAAAAGAATGAACGTCTAGATTTGGTGAACTACATGGATTTCAGCACCCTGTTGACAGGTAGCTAAACCTCCTCTGCTACTGAAAACTCTGGTCCCTGGGTAACTTCAAAAGCTTTTCATATATTGCCTTTTCTTAGAAAGTCTTTGTTAGTAGTTTACTTGCTTGGGAGTTATTTCTTTTCTTAAATTTAATTCTTGGATAACAGCTTGGGCAGCTCACCCACTTTTTCTCAAGCTCACCAGGTGATGCTTTGCACTTACTAAGTCCTGATTCCACATTTCTTGCACATGTACAAGTTTCTGCTCCCATGAAGAAGCCAAACAGTTCCAACTAAGAATTATAGAATGTCAGAACTAGCAGTACATGATCCATTTATTTTAATGCAATTGGGTTGACTGTCTCCGTGCATTCGGTTCCCCCAGGTATTTCTTCCAAATACATGATTTCAAAGGTGTGCTTGTTCCACTTTGGGAGCAGAATGATCACATAATGAAAAAGCATTTTTGAATGTTTTATTTTTACTCAGCCCTGACCCAAGAAATAGGTTAAAAAGGTTTCGCTTAAACTAGGGAGTTGTAAAGACTGCAGCTTATAAAGACAGAAACTAGCACTGAGGACTCTAGCATTGCCTGCAAGTTGAAATTAAGTAGAACAGCTAAATTTTCAGTTGATTTGTAGAAAATTCATTCACAGCAAAACACAGTGAGATAGGTACATCAACCACCCAGTGCACTATATATGGGATGCATGTTCTCAAAGTACATAAAAATTCTCTTCACCATACCTGATTTCTGCACTTGATGCCTAAAGAATGGTTGCAATGCTCTCAAATGCTGGGCAAGGGCAGGAGAGTGCGTATTACACGTGACGCTCTACCAGCATCAGTATGGAGCCTTCCTATCCGAGACACCAGCATCAAAGGAAGCTTTGGCTGCTTCATCTTAGCAGGAGCAGCTCAGGCTGCATCTCTCTCTTCCTATCATACTGGGTGGCACAGGGCCAGAGAAACGTAAGAAGCACCTGAAAAACCATGTTTCCTCTTCCTTCCACAACTCCAAACATAATCCAGGGTCTCTATTAGTGAGCACTGCAAGGCAGAATGGACACAACTGTAATTTAACGTCACACTCAAAGTTTGCCAAGACAAGCAGCAGATACAGTCTAAGATAAACAGAATAAGACCCTTAGAGCTGTTACTTCCATGATGTACTCAGCTGCTTCTATCATACAGCATTATGCACATCTGGCAGAGCAACATTTTTAAGCATCATATTTTAATATTGATTCTGTAGCAAAACAACAGCTAAGTGAGGACAATGTGCAAACTGGCAGAGCTCGACAAGTCCATAAATCCCCCAAAGGTGCAGAATGGTGATGTGAACAGAGTGTAATTCCAAGTCAACATAATTTAATTTCAGAATTGAACTAATAGCTCAGATACAGAGATCACATTCTCCAGGCATTCTCATTCCACTAATCTAGACGCTGTTTGTGCTTCTAGCTCTTCCCCCTCTTCACTGCCTCAGCATACTTCTCTTTCATTTCATCCTGCCATATTGCAAAGGATGTCATAGAAACAGCAAGAAGGAAAGAAAAAAAAAATCCTGCCTAAGCTAGAGAAACATAAGGATCCCAATCTGTTTACCTCACTGAAAAAATAAATTGAGAGATGGTGTGATCAGTGTCTTTGAGTACCTATACTGGAAAAAAGTATCTGATCTAGACACTCGTGTAATCTAGTAAATTAGGACAAAGCTACAGCCAGTGATTGGAATATGAATCTAGGCAAAGCCAGAAAATTCAGGAAGTTCTGCAAGTTATGCCAAAAGCACACTGCAAGCATCAATTTAATATTGCATTATTTCTGCTGACACGAAAGTCAAGACTGTAACCTGCCTGAATGGAAATAAAGGCTTAGAGAACCACTTCTGTTGACTGAGAATACTTTGCAGAGGCCAATTTCAAGGATTATTCTTATAATTGGTCTAATAACTTCACTGAAGAGTGACTACTATGTTTTCATCGGGGGGGATGGGGGAAGTACTTCAGGAAAAAAGTGTTATTCCTGCTTATTAAGTCAAAAGAAAGTTCAAAAGTTAAGGATTAATAACTACTAAAATAGATAACTGACTGATGGAAAGAAAAACATGAAACCAAAGTCAGGATCTGCAGAAAATTCTATGATCTGCCTTCAAGAAAGAAAGAGAGGGTCTAATTCATAGTTTAGCAACTGGCCATTTTAGAGAGAAAAATAGCACCGGATCTCTATATTTCAGTCCTAAGAATTAAAATACCGTGGGAATTGATGGTTGTGGTTTTTGTTGAGGGCCATTGCAAACTTCCACGATACCCTGTGTTTACTTGAGCCAAAATCCACGACAAGAAACAGAGAACACTACTTATTGACACCTACCTGGCAGGTCTATCCCCTCCATTTTCCCCTCAGTGATTTGTCTTACTTGCTCTGGAATCAAGCAAAAGAAACACAGGATGGAAATCATACGCTTTTTATCCAAACAACACTCTTGGGTGAGCCGTACTTCTTGCAAGCATCTTACGAGGCACAATTTGGTCATCTCGTTATAAGCACCCGATGCTATTTGAGATACCCTATAAAGTCCAAGATAATCTACACAGACTTGGGAAGTATATCACTGGACATTCAGGAGAACCGTGCCCCTCTTGAATCAGCAGCTAGGTAACAGATAATATTCTCTGGGGCTTTTCATATCGCACTGATATCTATGTTTATGCAACTGAATCGGGTCCCTAATGTCCTTGGACATCAACTCTGCACTAGCCAGCTGCCTGTTGTCCTCTCCAAGTCAAGCTGCAATTTATGACACAATCCAATTTATCTTTCATTGCTATCACAGACAGATAAAGCAAGATTACAACATGCATCTATGACTTGGAAGATGCCCATGAAATGAAACATCTTGTGTTTCTTCTTTTGATCACAGATTGTAGGTGAAACCTTGACATGGATTCATTTCAAGCATGGTGCTTTTCCTCGCAAAACTAAGCACCAGGTGCCCCAATCAATCCATGTCAATCTCGACCAATACACTGAAGCATCATTCTAGTTCTGGAGAAAAAAAGAGGGATGGTTCTATGCTATCACACCCTGTTATCTTTGCCTCTGAGAAATCTAAACATAAAAGTAAACTCCTTTGCACTTGTGAAATAAAGTGCTGTATAAGTCTTCATCTCACAGGTGATTATGTTTGCATATAACACAATGAGACCTTTCCCCAAGATAATTACAGCATCTTTCCCTGACATTCTACATAGCACACAACATATTTAATATAGAAACTGTTATCTAGACAACTAAACCAGAAATACCCACGGCAGACAAGGTGCACAGCAAAACGGCTTTTTGGAGCTCTTTCATTTGCATGCAATATGTCATTTAGAGATATCACCAAAGCATTAAACCATGTAGTTGATCACAGCTGATGCACACATATCGTAAAGTGGCTTTAGGATTAAAGACACTATATATATATTAAAAACATTAGTTTAAATTCTGTAATATAATAATTGTTAATATCATCACTTCTGAACAAGTACCACCTTCACATGAAGAATACCATTCAGCTTTTTCTCAAATTGCAAGATTTACAGGAAAGGAAAACTTTTTTTTTTTTTTTTTAAGTTATTTTCTGCAATCAAGCAAAGTACTCAAAATTCCTATCAAATAATAGAATTCATAAGAAATTAGTGAGAAAGCCTCTTGAAGGAAACAAAGGCATAAACGACAGCAGCAAACTTATCTATGCTGGACCTCAGTGATCACTGCACAAATTCAATAAATCAAGTTTACACAAACAGAAATTATAGAGTGTTTTCATATCTTCTATTTTAAAAGTCACTTTTCTTAAATAAAAATCAATTCTAAGAATTTCAAATTGCAAGCATATTTATTAACTGGACCACAGAAAAAGCTGTGCTGTCTTTTCAGTATTTGTATAGGTATAATCTTAACATTTGTTATAAAAAGTTCAAAGCTGCTCCACTTTTGTATCTGTGCAGCTTTTTTTTTTTTTTCTTTAAGATAGAAATATCTTTTGTCCTATTATTAAACTAACTGATCTCAAAGATAATCTTATAATCTGCATGGTTACATTGCTTTCTGAGGAAATGCTCTCATTAACACAGAACACTCTTGGAAATGAGATGAGAAGTTCAAAAGTTTTGTCCTAAAAAAGCATGAAAAATAAAAGCAAGTTGAAAGAGTTAACATTATTGCCAGCAGCAACATGTGGAAATTGCTGTCAAATACAAGCAATTCCTTTAATTTTTGTGGTTACCCAGCAAATGTTTATAATAAAACCTTTGTTTTCAATTGGCATTGAAAGGATTTGGAAGGAAGATGTGAGGAAAAAGCGCAACTCTTCAGATGTTAACTGGAAAAGAAAGCATGCCAATCCATGAAATTCCTATTAAAGTCATGAGGTTTCACTTCACTTTCCTCCTTAGACAAGCAGCAAGGAATAGGAACAAATTCCAAAGTAATTTTGGCTTCTTTCCTATCATAAAAAAAAAAAAAAAAAAAAATCACAGAACAGATGGACAAAATGCTATGGAACGAAACCTTCACTGAGGACTGTACTCAACAGAGTATCTGCCTTAAATAGCCACTTGAAAGCTGTCCCAGATCACTTCACAAAAAAACAGACTTTACTATAGATCTTCTTTGACATGATTGGGTTCATTAAGAAACCTCGATACCTAGGAATGGCACATTGACACATCTGTCTTTCAGGCCTGTGGTTTCCTGGATGGAATCCAAATCTCCAAGTTGTGTATCAACGCTTTCCATACAATGTCTGGGAAGAAACAGGCATTCAAGCAAAGCTCATCCAAAGCTGCAGGCATGAAGGATGACAACAACTAGCTGTCTTAAACAGTTGCCACTGCTCTATATCTGAATTCCTTGCTCCATCTAGAACATGGACAGTCCAGGTCTCCTCTCACAATCCTGGGTGCCTACAGTTGTTCTGCGAATGGCCAGAGAAGAACCGCTGTTTCTTTTTATAGCACAGCTGGAAAAAGTAGTAGCACTTTTAGATAATAGCTCAGTGGCCTAACCACTTTTCCAGGCAGTGACAGGCTTGGATTCACTGTGCAGAAGTGCATGCAAAGTCAAAACCAGAAAACAAGGGAGAGAGAACTCACTTGTGCAGTTTCTCAAAAGGAGAAATAGAGGATTCTTGGGTTTGTTCCTACAACTGTTTAAGCAAGCAGAAGCAGTTTTTGGAACACCAAAAATAACCCAGGCCTGTGCTGAAACTGCAAAGCCACTAAAATGGCAGACACTACCCTTCACATCTTTCTCTCTCTGGCTGCCTTTTCTAAACAAAGTAGTCACAGCTGCATTTAATGAAGAGCCCAATTTAACTGATATAGATGTTTTCAGCTTTGCAATAGTTAGTTACAGCTCTACCCCACTCCTTAATTCCTACACTTAACAAAGATGTAGGTGATTATCTCGTCAGATATGTACAGAAGGGCATAGAATTGCAGGTGCCAAGACAAGGAAACAATAAGACTTTACAGCTTTATATATTAAAAAAATAGCTCATGAACACTTGCCCCTGTCATAACTGCTCTTAACAGCAAAGCAGAAATCACCCTGATGAGGGATAAGACACAGACAAGTCTCAAAATTTCAAACAGTATTTTTTTTATGCTCAACTCCTAACAGCTGAAGATTAATCATTTATCGAACATATTAGTCAAATATTCAATACACAATACCATGAGTCTAGTGCTGTAAGGGTGGCTCTCAGTTATTTGGTGATTTTTAGCCTTCAAGGTAGATTAAGTAAGGCTACGAAGCTCTTCAACAAGAGGAAGTTGCAATCAAAGTAGGCTGCTTCTCTCTTCCCCAAGATCATCACCAGTGTTTATATACAGCTTTCCACAGGTCAAGACTAGTCTGGTCCTTACTGCTACTATGCACTGCTGAAAATTGGTTTATCTTGGCTCATTCACACATGCATTACCTCCTGGGTGTCACCCTACTCCAGCCTATTCAGACAGGTATAACCTATTTGCAGGCCAGGCGCCAGTCATCTGATTGATTGTTTCTAACTGCTGCAGACTGGATATGATTTTCCTAGTTTTATTATGTTTTTATGAACTATACCCACTAGCAGATATTACCAAATAATTTACTTCCTGCCCCAGAAGACATAGTCTTGTGCTATATCTGAGCAAAAAAAAAAAAAATAATCATCAACAGGCCTTCATCCTACAGCCCTATTCTGTAGTAACCAACAACAGCTACAGGACTGCTTTCATCAGCCCACCGACCGCAATATTGCAGCGGTTTGCCTTAGACAAGCTAAGAGGATGATTCAAGTGCTTCTGGATGTAAAAGAATAACAGTCAGACCCTTGGATAGCAGAACCAGCAAATAAATAAAGGCAAGCTTTCACTCCAATGATTAGCTTTATTTACTATTAACGAAAGACTAATTTTGCTTTTTAGATCTACCCTAATGCTTGTGTATTTAACTTATTTAAACTGTTAACATCCTGGTTTACATTCTTTGAAAGTATTTTGAAAGTTCATCAGAATAGACCTGTTCTGACATGATCAGCTGAATGAATGCCATTTTAGAGTAGTTATCCTAATGATTCGAGAGATTTCTTGTTAACAAAAACCTTGTATAACTCTCCAGCCCTTTCCAGACCACAAAAGTGCAAAATCTAGCAAGACTGAAATCTCGGTGCCCAAAAGAAAATGCTGGGAATGCAGATTCCAGAAGTCACTTTCTGTGACATGTAACATTTCTCTAACCAGAGATGCTATTTTTATTCAGTAATGCTTACTGTTCTTGTTTGCTTCTTGCCAGTAATAACTGACCACAGGACTAGTTGGTCCATTTTTACATCTTCACAGAAAAGATGACACCACAGTGAAGTACAGCCACCAAATCTTCTTTATGTAATTGTATCTTTTCTTGAAATGACAGTTAGACCTAAACAAAAATAAACAATAATCATCTTTTTTTATCTTTCCCAGAAAATGCATGGAGAAACATGGCTAATTTTTCCAATATAATCTACTTTTTATCACATATCCATACATATCCATACATATATATAGCACCCCTTTTTACATAGACACTAATAATGTACAAAAGCTAGCAAAAAAACCCTATTTGATCATGCCATACAAGTTTTATGATCAATTTCCACAGAACTATGGAAACTCATGTTTAGAATTCAGTTTTTCCATTTTCAAATTCTTTGCAGGCATGTATTTTCCAGACAGGTAAACACAGAGGCAACGTTACTATTTATTCCAAAATCTATTTTAGCTTCTCTTTATGAGCAAGTCTTTTTTCCCCACATTGCACAAGTCTCAACATGGAAAAACAGTGCTCAAGTCAGAAAAGATCAGTAAAGTAGACTGAAGATATGATCATTCCTATTTCAGGTTCCAAATTATTGATATCCCCAAGCAGGACTTCAAAGAATTGACTGTCATTATTAAGCCATGTTTATATTCCAGTGATCTCATTATACACATGCTTTACAACTTTTCTGATCCCTACACAGTTCAGAAGGAAGTTTCTTCACAGCTGAATATGGTATAATTTGGCTTCCAGTTGTGGGAAGAGAGGAAGACATTACTTCAGCTTTCCATTTTTCCCCAAGTATTCCAGAATGGCTATGACTGCACATCAGCTTTGGGCTGGATGCCCACAATCACCTGGCAGCACTGAAAGTTCTCCAAGATACTCCCTGATGGTTTTGTTCCTACATAGCATGTTATACATACCATCAGATTTGGTATTAAAAGGAGTTCTTCCTTGAGTCTAAGCTGACCTGCATCACTCACCTTCTCCTTTTATCCCAGTACAGCATGGAATATAGCGCAGTTTCACCACAAACTCTCAAACTTCTCTGCTCTCTTTCCATACATATATACACACACATACATTATACAAATAAGTGTATATATATACAGACACACATACATACACAAACATATTACACAATGAAAGAAAAAAGCCAGAAAATATTAGTACTGTGTGTCTCAGAACGGTAAGCACACAGCCTGGCATCTTACGAAAAAGGTTTATACCACATTTGTCTATGCTTGTAGAAAAACAGACAGAGAGATGCATGTGCTCCCTATCAGGTAGTTTTTTCCATATTGCCTTTCAACAAGCACAGTCTTCCCTGGTGCCATGCCAGGAAAATCCTATCACTCATGCTAATCCGGAAAACTACCATTACAGCTCTGAGATCTACCATAGTCAACACTGTTTGGTACCTAAATCAATATGATATGATTGCAAACTGGAAACGTGCATATGCTTCAGTGGTAACTGTAAATGTCAGAAGCAAGCTGGTATTAATCTGCATCACCATTCTGAAGTCACCTATATAAATTAGAGGACTTTGAACTACTGCTGTCATAACCTTTGTACTCCCACATAGGTTTTGCTTCTTGCCATATAAGATCTTTGAGCCCATGCCCGCCTTCATATCCCACTGCTCTCTGTATCAGGCGCTTAGGGTCTGCTCTGGAACACACTGAAAGTAATGAAAAGCCTCCCACTGAATTCAGCAGTAACACTTCAAGCCCTTAGGCAGACCATTTGTCAAGTGTTATGCAAATCTGTGCCTTATAAAATAAAATTGCTCTTCACTGTTGCCGCATCTTTTAAGAGTATTTTAAACTTGCTGTCTTTCTATGACAGAAGAAGAAACACAAGAGGAACAATAGCTACAGAAACTAATCAATCAGACAAAAACAGAGGGTGGGGGAGAGTTAGCAAAACTCAGTAACTACACCAAAATATAGCAAAATCAATAGTTAAAACAAAGACAAGGTTTTAAGAAATAAATACAGAGGGAGATGCCTCTCTCTCCTTCCAAATTAACGGTCATCTTAGACTGGGCATTCACAGAAGTAACACTTACTGATGTTTGTTTAAGTACAATAGAATCCCAATGATCCCAATGATCACAGCCTACTGCTACAATAGCATGAAGAATTAAGATGGAAAAATAATGCATAGGCAGTTCTTGAATGCAATGAAAACATCAAGGCATCTGTTTTAAAGAATTTGAGCTATTTAAAAAAATCCTTCCCTTCGCATAGGCTGGGGTCTGCATTTCTAGAGCAAGTGAGGCTTTATCTTTTCATTTCATTTTGGTTATGATCAACAGAATGGGATACAGACTGCAAGCAGTATTCCACCGATTCACTGGCATTAACACCTGTGTGTGTATCAGCACAGTCATGTAAAGAAACAGCATAATACAAGCCTGCTTCACAACACCTGCAATGGGCTTATTTAATTAAACCATTCCCATCCGCAAGCAGAATTGAAACAGTTCAAGATCCTAGGATAAAAGGTGCCAGGGAAGATAGACCCACTGTTTATTACTCAGCAACCAAGACCAAATATAAAAGACTAACCAATAGCCTTTCCAATCCCACACTGCCAGCTGGCACTGAATGATAAGTGAAAGCACTGCAAAGTGCTTTTTCCCTTGCTTTTATAACAGTGCAATTTTAATATGTGGTGTATGGCACATTGCCATTTCCATTTTTTGAGTGCAAAAGCCTTGTATGGGGAACAGGGAGTACAGCCAATAGAACCAGATCTACTGAGAACTTTGAATTAAAATTCATTGTTTCATGGGTGAACAGCTAACATTTTTTTCTTGGTTTACTCTTCATGTTCAACACTATTTATTTATTTGAATGCACTGTTAAAAATAAACTTTTAATAAAAGCATTATCAACAAGGGGCCAATTCTTCAACTCTGCTTAAATTCATTTTTGCCAAAGGGATTTACAGCCACCTGTATATGAATCAGCATTCTCGTAGGAGTAGCAGAATGCCTGACATGACAGCCTGTGGTGGGCGAAGGTGTAGCACTGTCAAATCTCAACACATACGGATGACATGGGAGTCACTGCATTCAGCCCTACTACATATCTGCAGAATTTGACAGCCTCTAGGGGAAGCTCTGACCAATTTGTCCTCAATGTGCCAAGCATGAAATCACTGAAGATGAATATCCAACCCTACATTCATAACCTCCTAATGTCACAAAGCTCAGCCTCAAGACCAGTGTCCAGGTGTTATGGACACCACAGAAGTCTGCACTTTTGTCTAGAACTGTGCGTAACACATGCAACGTAAGTGAAAACAAGTAACTGCTGATATGATGCTAAGTATTCACATTTATCTTCTAATGCAGATAAAAGGCAAATACGTATCATTGAAAGAATAATCTCTTTGATCCAACTTACTTTATCCTGAAAAGAATAACAACGAAAAAGAGAATAGTGTTTACAAGTCTGCCCAAAATAGCAGGGATACAACATTCTTGGTAGACTTTACTTGTATGTGATTATCTGGTTCTTTTTCTGCTCTTTGATGTAAAAGCCAATGTACTCCTCAAGGAAGCAAATTTCTTTTTAAAGTAAAAACAGAACACAGGCTCACAAAGACCAGAACCAGTCACAAAGGAGAAAACAGACACTATGTTATACAAATCATGGTTTCACAGTGTAACCCTTTAAGGAAAGGGTTTCCATTTCTAGATTGCAAAGAATCGGTATACTTGGTTAATTTTCTATTCCAACTATAAAGCAGCAAAACTTCAGAATATCCCAGTCATGTTTTCAGGATGCTTCTTTCATGGTTTTCTCAGACTAATAGCTTATTTTTGTCCATATTAATTATACTTGTGGTGCTTTGCTGTAAGCATCTCCTCTTTATACGTTTGAATTGCTACTGAGCAGGATAAAAAGGCAGATTATCATAGAATCATAGAATCGTTAAGGTTGGAAAAGACCTTTAAGATCATCAAGTCCAGCTGTTAACCTAGCACTGCCAAGTCCACCACTAAACCATGTCCCTAAGCACCACATCTACATTGCCTTTACATACCTCCAGGGGTGGACACTCAACCACTTCCCTGGGCAGCCTGGTCCAGTGCCTGACTACCCTTTCAGTGAAGAAGATTTTCCTAATATCCTACCTAAACCTCCCCTGGCGCAGCTTGAGGCCATTTCCTCCCATCCTATCACTTGTTACTTGTGAGAAGAGACTGACCCCCACCCTGCTACAACCTCCTTTCAGGTAGTTGTAGAGAGCAATAAGGTCTCCCCTCAGCCTTCTCTTCTCCAGGCTAAACAACCCCAGCTCCCTCAGCCGCTCCTCATAAGACTTGTGCTCCAGACCCTTCACTAGCTTCGTTGCCCTCCTCTGGACACACTCCAGCACCTCGATGTCCTTCTTGTAGGGAGGGGCCCAAAACTGAACACAGTACTCGAGGTGCGGCCTCACCAGTGCCAAGTACAGGGGCACCATCACCTCCCTGGTCCTGCTGGCCACACTATTCTTGATATAGGCCAGGATGCCATTGGCCCTCTTGGCCACCTGAGCACACTGCTGGCTCATATTCAGGCAGCTGTCAACCAGCACCCCCAGGTCCTTTTCTGCCAGGCAGCTCTCCAGCCACTCCTCCCCCAGCCTGTAGCGTTGCATGGGGTTGTTGTGACCCAAGTGCAGGACCTGGCACTGAGCCTTGTTCAATCTCATGCAGTTGGCCCTGTCCCATCAATCCAGCCTGTCCAGATCCCTCTGTAGGGCCTTCCTGCCCTCCAGCAGATCAACACTCCCACCCAACTTGGTGTTGTCTGCAAACTTACTGAGGGTGCACTCGATCCCCCCATCCCGATCCTTGATAAAGATATTAAACAGAACTGGCCCCAGTACTGAGCCCTGGGGAACACCACTTGTGACCGGCCGCCAACTGGATTTAACTCCGTTCACCACCACTCTTTGGGTCCGGCCATCCAGCCAGTTTTTTACCCAGCGAAGAGTACACATGCCCAAGCCATGAGCAGCCAGTTTCTCCAGGAGAACGCTGTGGGAAATGGTGTCGAAGGCCTTACTAAAGTCCAGGTAGACAACATCCACAGCCTTCCCCTCATCCACTAAGCAGGTCACCTTGTCATAGGAGATGAGGTTAGTCAAGCAGGACCTGCCTTTCATGAACCCATGCTGGCTGGGCCTGATCCCCTGGTTGTCCCACACATGCCGTGTGATGGCACTCAGGATGATCTGCTCCATAACCTTCCCCAGCACCGAGGTCAGGCTGACAGGCCTGTAGTTCCCTGGATCCTCCTTCTGGCCCTTCTTGTAGACGGGTGTCACATTTGCTAACCTCCAGTCAACTGGGACCTCCCTGGTGAGCCAGGACTGCTGATAAATGATGGAAAGTGGCTTGGTGAGCACTTCTGCCAGCTCCCTCAGTACCCTTGGGTGGATCCCATCTGGCCCCATAGACTTGTGTGTGTCTAAGTGGTGTAGCAGGTCGCTAACCATTTCCCCTTGGATTATGGGGGCTTCATTCTGCTCCCCATCCCTGTCTTTCAGCTCAGGGGACTGGGTACCCCGAGAACAACTGGTCTGACTGTGAAAGACCGAGGCAAAGGAGGCATTAAGTACCTCGGCCTTTTCTTCATCCTTTGTCACAATGTTTCCCCCTGCGTCCAATAAAGGATGGAGATTCTCCTTAGCTCTCCTTTTGTTTCTAATGTATTTGTAGAAGCATTTGTTGTTGTCTTTCACAGCAGTAGTGGATTAATTTCTAGTTGGGCTTTGGCCCTTCTAATGTTCTCACGACATCCTTGTAGTCCTCCTGAGTTGCCTCCCCCCTCTTCCAAAGGTCGTAAACTCTCCTTTTATTCCTGAGTTCCAACTGAAGCTCTCTGTTCAGCCAGGCTGGTCTTCTCCCCGGCCCCAGCTCGTCTTTCGGCACATGGGGAAGGTCTGCTCCTGCACCTGTAAGATTTCCTTCTTGAAGAACGTCCAGCCTTCCTGGACTCTTTGCTCTTCAGGACTTCAGAGTCCCAAGGGACTCTGTCAGCCAGACTGCTGAACAGGCCAAAGTCTGCCCTCTACAAGTCCAAGGTGTCAGTTCTGCTGACCCTGCTCCTTACTTCTCCAAGAGTTGAAAACTCCATCATTTCATGATCACTATGCCCAAGATGGCCTCCAACTGTCACATCACCCACCAGGCCTTCTGTGTTCACAAACAAGAGGTCCAGCGGGGCACCTTCCCTAGTTGGCTCCCTCACCAGCTATGTCAGGAAGTTATCTTCCACACACTCCAGGAACCTCCGAGACTGTTTCCTTTCCGCTGTATTGTATTTCCAGCAGACATCTGGTAAGTTGAAGTTCCCCACGAGAACAAGGGCTAGCGGTTGTGAGACTTCTCCCAGCTGCTTATAGAATACTTTGTCCGCCTCTTCATTCTGATTATGAGACAGACTTATGAGACAGACTTCTTTCAAAACCTGGAGACTCCCAAAACCATACTAAGGAAACTGGTAAGCAGGCTAGAAACCTGAAAATTCGAGGATAATAGCAACAGGATTAAAAATAAATGCATCTCAGAATAATAGTAATGCTATAGCATGTCAACATAGCAGTATTACACAGGCATAACAAAACACTATTATTACAGCTGCCTAAAGTAACTGCTGTACTTCCTCTAAAACAAGAAAACAATTTAATTTAAGAAGCCACAGCACACAGAAATGTTTTACAGAAAATACTATTTTGTGAACATCTGCCTCTTAGTAATATTGGGTAGTCCCTTAAAATTCTGAATAGGAAATCCCTTCCATCTCAGGCACCTGAATTCCCCCCTAAATGACACAGTTTAACTAAATCTCCTGAAATAAGTCTACTTTTTTTTGTCAGAAGATAAGTCATTTGCATTCAAGATGCACCTGCATTTCATCACCAGTCAGTCACTGTCAAAAATATGTATTTAGCATAGTCTCCCTTCAGTGTATGGACTAGATCTTAAAAGCATCCCATTACATATTAGCTTGCCCTGTGCGAGCCCTGGAAAATCCAGTTGAAGGTGAAACAACTGCAGACTGTTGCTTTCCTTATGTACAACTGACAGTTACTCTGAAAAAAAATTTGTTTTGAAAATGAACCATTAAAGCTAGTCTGGGAATACCTGATCATGGGCTAAAGTGAATCTACAATGACTACTGCAAAAACCAATGCTGAGACTGAAGAGAGTTCATGTCTGACAACGTCATAGGGAAACCACAGGTTCAGCTTGTTTAAAATGCAAAACCATAACTCTGAATCTGGGGGGTTATGCAATGCCAAGCCTTCATTTTCAGAGACATGCATTAAAGTCAGCTACTGACTTTAATAGTTTGAAATGAGAACATAAACTAAGCCTTTGAAAATTACACAAATTTTGTTCAGCAGGAATGGGATACTGGTGACCGCTTCCTTCAGATATTTTTATTACCCTCATGGGACTTATTTTGAAATAAGAACAAGAATACCTGTTTGAAAAACTGTATACTTACATATATATGAGTATTCTGGCTTCAATTAGAACCATCTAGCTCATTTCATATGGAGAAAAATTAAAGAGAAGGAGGAAAGAAAAGGTTTTAGTCTGGTCTTCGCTTAAACTATCATTTAAATTAACTTTATTTTTTATATAATCAGGAATGTGATTTGATTGTGGAAGGCATATAAGCAAAGAGTACAAAAAAGTGTCTGTAAGAGAAGGCAAAATGAAATGCTTTATGGCTAGCCCGAGCTCACAATGCCCCAAAAAAAAGCAACTTCGTGCTCCCCTAAAGAGGTGGTGTGACAGAAATGCAACATAATGCAAACAGATTTTGAGAACAAATTGATAGAACAGATCTCAGAAGCACGCTCCCCCAGACATTATATTTCCTTAAATGGCTTCAGAAAGCAATTTGCTCTGGTGTATTAGCCCTCAAGTTACCTTGGCGTCTTCTCTGTTCATAGCCTTTAGTTTAACCCCTCGAGTGTCTTTTCCATTAAGCCTTTGTCTGAAGTTCGAGGGTCAGTAACACTTAATGTTCTTTTTCCTTTCGTAAGATGGTTTGAATGCAAAAAATAATTAAAAAAAGGTTGAAGGAGCTGAGAGTATATTATGCAGTGATGACGACTCGATATGGCCATAATTACAGAGGAACTTTATGAAAGGCTGCACCAAGTTCCCAGAGGGCTAGAAGAGCAGGCCTTCAATTTAGGCAAATTCAGAATTAAGCACCTAGCCTAACTATTAGACTGACCACCTGAAAATGGGGTACAAATAGACTGCAGCCATTTACGAACATGGTACCCTCTAAAAATATAGAGAATGAAGGGCACTGCAAAGGGTTGCTGAAGTATGCTGTGAAGTTCGCATTACCTTTGCAACATTGTATAAAAGACCATGCAGCAAGGAATTCATAAAGACATTTAAGAAATTTCTGTTTGTAGGTATCCAGCACACAGAGGGCCCAGGACCTCAAAGAATGCCATCAGATAATATTACTGCAGAAACAAAGTTAACAGCCAATTCTGTTTCTACATGTGTTTGTAACACTTAGTAAAACCACAGTCATCATTCACAGTGCAGTCAGTGCCTAAAGAAAGTAAAGTTTTTGGTTGGGTTTTTTTTTTCCGAAGAAACCGGTCATAACAAAAGACGATCACAAATCTGTTGTATATCCAGTATTAACTGACAAGTCCTCTGGAATGCAAATGTTTTCTCAACCACAACTGTATGGTTTAACATGACAATACGAACAGGGAAAATTAGTGAAAACTCTCAGAAGTATCCAACATAATACAGAAGGGGAGGGGAGAAGCATGCTCCTTCTCAAAGACTCCCATCTAACTCAGGCTGTGGGATGCCATGGTCTCAACTGCATGTACCATGCTGGCAAAGCCACACATGCATATTTTTATAGCATCATAAACTGCTTGTAGAAGAGAACCTAACATTAAAAAAAAGACAAAATATGTATTTATTACAACTGTGAGGCACGTTACCACAAAAATTAGTATGCCAGAGGACCACGATGGAATGGATCAAAACAATCATCTGTTTTAACGTGATACAAACACATATATTTGCTCTTTGAAACAGTCTGACAAAAAAAAAAAAAAGTGGAAAGAAAAAAATGGAAGAAATGAAACACATCTATATTTGACCTGGCTGACACTGACAGAAACAACCTGAAAAACCCACCAGCTCTTTCCAAACCAAAAATTGAGACCCCCCCACTTGCTACTGTAACCAGCAGCCAAAGCGAGGCACAGCCCAGAAAAGGATGTAGAGAAAAAGCTGCATTTTAGACCTAGAGCAGTAAAACCGTGAGGCCTGGAGTGGTTACTGGGCACCCCGTACCCACCTACACCCGAGGAGAGGCTCCTGGAGCTGAGCAGGAGGGGGGTTCGTGGCCCTTGGGTGCGGAGGCTGTGCAGCCTCCCACCACACCACCCATCAGAGACTTCTGTGGCCGGGCCCCTGCCACTGCGTGGGTGCAGCGGTTCTTTGACCCTCTGGTCCCTGGCGGGCTCCGGTGGATCTGTGGGCACTAAGGTCCCTCTCCTCATGGACGGCACCAAGCTCACCATCATGGCGGCCGAGCGGCCGTTGCCCACACCGCCTCCTCAGGCCCTTTTCTGGCAGGCTTGGATTTTAATGCCAGGTACCAAAATACTAAAAGTCAAAATAATATGTGTGCTTCTTCAAGTCGCTCTCCATAAGGGGCAGTTAGCAAGCTTAAAAAAAAAAAGTAGTAACAAGGCTAAAGCTCAGAACTTCCTCCCAGCACCCATCACACCTGTGCTGTTTGTGCTGTTGCTGGACTCAGACAGAGACATTGCACCCTGCAAACCTCCAAAAAGACATTGGGGACTGGGCCCTTTTCATCCCTTTCCTAAAATAGTGAAAACTGGGGGCACCTTTAGCTGCTGTTGCCTGAGGGGAGGTACAGAGCTGGAGCTCCCTGCGGGGGTATGGGGCAGGGTGGCTGTGATGTCCTTCCGTCAGTGGAAAAACTGGGAAAGCGGTGTGTATACTTGCCCATGTTTCACGAAGTAATTTCAGCCTGCAAATAATAAACATGTAATGCATGTCTGAGTGCAAAATGCCTGGGGATTTCTTTATGTTTGCTCACCATGGGGAATAATACAAGGAAATACCTTTTCATGCAATGGCAGTATGGGTATGGTGACTTAAGTACCATGCATACTTTATGATTATTTTTTTTTAACTATGTATATTGTATATACTTTGCCCATGCTGTATCTGTACACAAATGCTTGAAGAGATGATTTTCAGCCTGCTTGCTGTTTTGACTTCCACATTGAACTGAAATCTAAAATCTGGTGATGCCAAACTAATAATAACAAATCATTAAATTTCCCTTTTCTACTCAAAGTGCATGAAGCCAGTAAAACATTTTTGGACTCAACTCAAAAGTCAACATAACTAGACAATGTATGATCATACAGGATGTGCATATAAGCTCTTAACCTGCTACAGCAAGCTGAGAAGTAAGCTACTGGCAAGAAGCACCTACAAGAGTTGAAACAATGATGAAAGTAGGCACTGAAAACATACCTTGTTTTGCCACCTTTTTCCAGATGCAGAAATTGTAATGCTGTCCAAGAAGGCACTAGCTTCATGAAAGAGTAAGAAGCAAGAAACAAGGAGCTTGTGAGTTAAATTTATTATTTGGATTACATAATACTTGATAAAGTTAAAAATGTAATGATATAAGGTGCTGTTAGTAGCCTGTTTCTCTTGCAGTTAATCTATATGAAACACAATGAATTCTTACAGACTTAACTAGATGTTAAAAGCGGTCTCCTAAGAGTGTGCAATTCTGGGTCATACCTATGGGTTTCAACTACAAATTTTTTTCCTTACTGGTGTATTCATGCTTGTACAAATCATTGTAAGGATGCAGTTTTGCTAGAATCCTTTGTCTACAATATTACATAGTTCAATGCAAGAAAGAATAATGCAAATATCAAGTTGTTCTATACCTTTGTTACTTTTTTAACTTGGGAAATCACCTATAGTGCTGTAACTTCATATATCAATAGGAGCTTGAAAAAAAACTTGCAACTTTTTTTAAACTAAGTTTGTACATTCATTTTGAAAGCTGAAGTGACAGTTATAGAGACTACTCTTTTCTCTTTAAATTTGTTGCGACTGGTAACACCCCCCGCCTCCAAATTTCCAGAGTATACTTTAAACAAGCCAAAATTTAGCTACTATATACCAAACGTGGATAGATAAGTCAGTTTTCAAACTGGAAGTAATGATTCAGCTTCCTTATAATTAATCTGTCCTAACATGGCTGAAAAATCCCAGTGTGAGTACCGTAACTTTCTGTGGCTCTGTCATTTTTTAATTTTCCTTGGTAATGAATTTGTTAGATAAAATATCTTTAGGAAAATAAGTGAATTAAAGTAATTTCCATCTTAGGTGACTTATTTTAGTAGACTGGAACTAAGTCATTGTAAATTAATACCTGTACTTTTAACAATTGAAGCTTCTGCTACCATCCCATGACACCAACTCAGCAAGCTAGCTCTAACTGTAACCAACTAGTTGTGTTACTTAAAAATATACTCAAAGGATAAGCTGGAACATCTCTGAAAGGGAGATTATGATAAGAAGGCAGTTATAATGCAAGGGGTTTTGGTGTTGATGGATCTAAAGAGAAAAAGAGAGCTAAAGCAGAGCTCTCTCTGTATGCTGTCTTCAGTGGTTGTTAGGATGCTCCAAAATAGATCTGGTTACTCAAACGCTGTTTCTCAGTTTGTGTTAGAAGTGACTTTATCAGAATTACTGGGTACTTAAGGAGTATTTAAAAAATGAAGAAAAATATTTGCTGGCCACAGTATAAAAAAAAAAAATGAGTTGTTTGTAGATACCCTCAGCTCACTGGAGACTACTGTTATCCTAAAACAGCTCTGGACAAATATAAAAAATACCCGTAGTCACTGTACAGTGTTGGAATAATACATGAAAATTTAAATTCAATGTGCTTTATAACCAGCTTACTGAAATGTTACCCAACTTACTTACCCAATGTTAAGGAATTCAAAATAGTAAGAACCACTTTTCTCATAAAACTAACTACAGCCTAGTAATTAAGCTTTCTGCTCCTTCAATTTGTGGACTGCTCGTTCCATTTGTGGGCTTAGCAATAGTAAATCTATACCAGCAAGTTACAAGAAGGAAAAAGGTTATGAGTAGCAATTGAGCGGTGCAATTTGTATGTTGGATAAAAGTTAGACACATGATCTTTTGTATGCTGTCTTCGTATTGTGTTTCTCATCGAATTTGTGTTTGAAGTTCTCCTCCTCCTAGTGCACATTTGCCCAACACCCTAAACCAGATGATCATTCCCAGAAAGCTGTTGCCTAAATGATAGCAATAGAAACCAACAGCTCTGCTCATGAGCATTAAAAGACACCGTCATGTTTCTTTACATGACTCAGCCAGTCCAGACCTAAGCCCAAAGCAGGTTATACATGTTAGTAGTAAATACCCATAGCAAAAGAACATTAAATATCTGAACGTGAACCAGATGCTTCCAGAAATCCTAACAACATTACTCCAGGCTGCCTGCTCACAAAATAAGTAGCATCAATGGGGACTCTGCCCCAAACACCACAAAAATTGTCTGGCACGACTAATTTGAAAACCAATGATGACAGAATGTTAATCCGCACATTCCATTTTCCCCAGTATGAAAAAATCCAGAACATGCACGCCTGTACTGATGCTTGATGGCGTATAACCTTGTACAGCAGCAAGAAATTGACTAAAGCAGCAGCAGAAGACATAAGCAAAAAGTAAAACAAATGAAAAAGAGCTTCAACAGGGAAAAGTCCTCATTTCCTATGCCAGGAGTCCCTGTGACTTGTGCTGGCTGCCCAACACCTCTGGCATATTCCTGCAGAACTGGCTTGGTTTATTCATGTTGGACCCAAACCAAGATCATCTCACAAGACAGACCGATCTTGTCTTACTTTCTCAAAGTCTTCTCATATATATTGGGTCTACTCAATACATAACAGAGGGTCATCTTAGAAACAAACCCAGATTTTTTTTTCCCCCTATTATAGGCCATGACAGGATATTGCCGGCTGCTTACATTTGTTCCAGTAGGGCATCATCCTATTTAGTCTAGCTTTCTTCAGAAGCCTGTCTTGAGCACTTCAAAATAAGTATGCAGGATAATATAATTAATGTGTATATATTCAGAAGGAACTCGTTGCCCACAGCCAACTCCTCTGTGGTGGAACCTGCCTGCCATGGATTCTAAAATAAGGCAATTGTTTATGTTAATAAGGATCAAAGGAGAAATGGTGCCACATGCCTCACTGTAATATAGAAAGTTTTCATGGGCTTCATAGGATTATTTTGATTGAGCTAGTCTAACCACAATTTATGAGCCAAAGTCTCATTTTGCCTTGGTGTACCAAAGGGTGCAAATTATACTTTTAACAAGCACACTCTGCAAGTGTAGACTTGCAGTCATAAAATAAATTTCCAGGTTCACAGCAAACAACCAAAGTTTTATTAAAATAAGGACATAAAAAAATCAAATAAACTCACAATTTCTCCCGTTATTAACATTTTGCCCCTGTACTCGGCACTGGTGAAGCCGCACCTTGAGTACTGTGTTCAGTTTTGGGCCCCTCCCTACAAGAAGGACATGGAGGTGCTAGAGCGTGTCCAAAGAAGGGCAACGAAGCTGGTGAAGGGTCTAGAGCACAAGTCTTACAAGGAGCAGCTGAGGAAGCTGGGGTTGTTTAGTTTGGAGAAGAGAAGGCTGAGGGGAGACCTTATTGCTCTCTACAACTACCTGCAAGGAGGTTGTAGCGAGGTGGGGGTCCGTCTCTTCTCACAAGTAACAAGTGATAGGACGAGAGGAAACGGCCTCAAGCTGCGCCAGGAGAAGTTTAGGTTGGCTATTAGGAAAATCTTCTTCACTGAAAGGGTGGTCAGGCACTGGACCAGGCTGCCCAGGGAAGTGGTTGAGTGTCCACCCCTGGAGGTATTTAAAAGAAGGGTAGACGTGGTGCTTAGGGACATGGTTTAGTGTTGGACTTGGGAGTGTTAGGTTAATGGTTGGACTCAATGATCTTAAGGGTCTTTTCCAACCTTAACGATTCTATGATTCTGTGATTTACTGTGAAGAAACTCTCTCTCAAAATGAGATGACTGCTTTTATTCTCTGCCAACTCAGTTATGCTAATTTTAGAAGTAATTTCTTATTGTTATGACTTCTATAGTATTAATTAGGATGTGTTTCTTTCCGTACATTACTTTGTGATTTATTTTCAAGAGATCTGCAATTTGAAGAGAAAATGCAGTGAAATTCATAGGCAGCATCTGAAGTGGGGCAGCATGCAGTGACATGCCATACCAGCATTTGGTTTTTTTGTTTTGGGGTTCTTTCTTTCTTAAGTTTTGAGGAACAACTATCACCACAGCTGGACAGAAGGCACTCCACCCAGAAGTCTCTAAGGCTAAGAAGTCTCACCACTTAACCGAAATAGGATGAAGCCTATGCTTCAGCACAGTTCTGTGATCATATGGTTTCTGCCGCACAGAAAAGCAGGACCTTTTAAAAGTGTGAGGCAGCTGCTCTGCCTCCTCCATCCTCCTGATTTTCAAGCTCCCTAGCACACCTACCACCCACGTAGGAAGGTGATTCACGATTTACATGTTACACCTCAATTACCACCAAACCACAAGCCTTTCTCAGCTTCCAAGGCCCAGTGCATGTCTTAGGCATGCTCCTAACTGTTTGCATGGTTGCACTAGCCTCTCTTGTGTGCCCTCGTTTCTGCATATGCTAACTGCCAGATGTTCATTGACTACTTTCTGAACGCACTCATGGGTTAGCTGAGCGCTAACTATAAAGGCAGGATTTTCTACCTCCTAGCTTCCTGACTTCCTAAGAAAAGGAAGTGCTGGTTTCTCTCAGATGAGAAATACTGTCTCTGAGAGAGATGGGTGTTTCTGGCCCCTACATCCCTCAAGTGCAGCCCCATAAACCCAGATACTGCACTCCCTTTGAGCACTGATTATATGATAGGAATAGCATCATTCTTAACATAACTGAATCGGCTCTTTCCAAGTAGTTTAAACAGATTGTGAAGAACTAGTTCTGCCCTTGGCTTACATGATCAAGAGAAGGAGAAAATAAGCTGTGTAATGGTACTATAGATATTATGCTCTGCGGATAGTCAAAAGAAAAAGAGGAGGGATAGAAGAATTCAGTGGTCAGGATTGTTTCATAATGTGAGGGAATTTGAAGAGAGCGTATGAGAAAAAACAGAATGATTCTGTCAGGATCACTGCTTTCCTTTTCCTGTATCTAAAGAATTTCCATGTAATGATGGGTGACACAGTCACAAGCTATAGGGTAATACCGAGTTGTTTGTTTTCCTCTCCAATGACTGATTATATAATACCTTAATACATTCCTACCCACTCTCTTAAGAAAAACAGAGTAAGTGGACATTTCATTACTTTGAGGGATATCCTGGTATGTGTATTGTAAGAAACCTGAATAAAGTAGAGATTGAGTGCTCCAAGGGGTCAGATAAATGGATATTGATATTCACCTAATTTAGGTTTATTAAAAAAAAAAAAAGATAATCACATATTTCTTATTTACTTTAAGAAAATGGCTTGTATAAGTAGATTGGTAAAAAGCTCTGTATTTCTTTATCGGTGGATTTTATGTCTTTGTTTTCAGAGCATTCTGCTCAAAGCTTAAACAAATTCCTCACAGGGCAGCAGTTCCCTGTTTCTCTTTTGAGAGCTTGGAATTGCAAGGAGATGCCACTGTCTGATTTAGGATAGAGTTGTTGGCATTAGACTACTGTAATTCCTAAGTAACATAGTGTAACCTCCTGGGCAGAAATTGGAGAACCTAATATACATTGATGCATTTAACCAAAGTTTAAGTTGATGAATAATACTCTGCACAAGAATATCACCTTCAAAAATTCTTAATAGTCATGCAGATATTTTGCCTTTTCTAAGTTGCTAGTGCTTCAGATCCAAGGTAGTGCTCGGAAGCTAGTGCTTCAGATCCTGTACAGCCTCTCTTTCCTGCCTTGCTTACCTTCTGCTCACAATTCCAGCCTCTGTTCCTCTCTCTCATTTCACTCATGTTACAATCCATGTTCCCGTCTAGCCTTCAAAAATAACAAAAGTAAATTTAAAAAAAAAATTGCAGTTTTTACGTATAGGAGTGAAATAACTACATTCTTGTAGCTGCATGGAAATGCATGCTTTGGCTTTATTGGTCTGTTCAGCATGCACCACATTACTTGGTTTCAAGTAATGAAACTAGCAAAGATTGTGTGATTTTTTTTCTGTTCAGATTTGTGCTGAAGAAAAAAAAACCACCACACTTTGATTCACAGTGGAGAATTTGTCTACATCTGTCATTGACTACTAATATATTACCAGTCTTTTCTAAGATTAACTTCACTTGAGGCAGTTCCAATGTCTAATATACAACCGTAGACAACTCTGCAAAAGCAATTGGTATAAACTAGCATACTCTCTGAGCTTAATTTGTACCTTAATTAATTGTATGTCTGTCCATAGCCTAGCTCAGTGTAGTCCTGCTCTTTGACAGAGCTTCAGGCGCTATGGTGTTAGAAATAAATAATGCAGTCTTCTGCAGGCTACTATACAAAGCCAGCTAAGGCTTACAAGACCTCCAAAAATATTTTAAAATCACCAGTTTTATTGTGCACTATGTTCTCATGAAGTCAGGGTGAGCAAAGGACTTAACTGGAGCTTAAGGAGAACAGAATCCCCAAGTCCTGGTACTTTTTACTCCTTTACTTTTGTATTGTTGCAGTCTTAGTTAATTGAAAACTTCTTAGGATTTGGGATGTTTTCCCCTGCTGATGGCCTTGGTCATTCTTAGCATTCACTTTGCTCTCACTCCCCGTAAGTGACAACAGGCTACAGTAAATAAGCCTGAGAGATCTTTTAAAATACTACAGTCATGGCACTGTACCTTAAGTTAACCTTTCACTTCAAGGAGACTTCTTTTAGCTTAAATGTTCAACACAGCATCTGAATATAGTATTTCCAACACTCTGCATTAGAGGTCTGTTTCTGGTGTTCCTCAAGATAACTTAGAATAAAACAAATTTGGAAGGAAGCTGTCACCTGCTGGTCAGTCTGAGATGGAAGCCACCTGCACATGCCTGCTCGGCTGCAGGGCTTGTCTTGGGAGCTTGATAATTATGTGCCTTTAACAAGACTGTGCTAGTTGTAAATCAGCATACTTTCTGAGAACAAGCACTGTATGTCAGCAGAGCTTTTCCAGGGAAAGCAAGAATATGCAGCAAGTAATCAAGTAACACCTGTTGGTTTATGTGGAAGTATTTATTGTTTTCATTTCATAAGGATTGAGTTTTCACAATTAACACAATCATCAACTCCAATGTAGCCTCAAAGCTACTGTTTTACATCACAATCATGTATGAAGGAATCTTTTTTGATCCTGATCTTACTAAAATGGTTTGTTCGCAATTTTTATCTTGTGAACACAGTCGCAAACTTGTGTGGAACTGATTAAATTAATTCTTTCTATGGCTACTAAGGTTGTATTAATTTTGAGCTCCCACAGTCCTCCACAGTTTATGTAGGCAGTCAGTTCCACCTGAACACAATTCCTTTACTGTCTATGGTAGTTTTAGAGACTTTCACATGTCTGTGGATCCCTTTTGCAACAACCAACGGTAATAATTGCTTTTCATATACCAACAGTAATAATGGCTTTCCATATTCGAAGTATTTTTTAAAGTTGTAATCTCTACTTAAACAAAATGTCATTGAAAGTACTTGAAGGCTCTGAGTGAGGGGTGGGGGAGAGACAAAAGCAACCAACAACATGCAAGAGGAAAAAGAAGTTAACCCTGTAGACTCCATTAAGCATAGTGTAGGTTAAAGCAGAAAGCCAGAACTAGCACTGCACAACCATATTTGATTGCCCTTGTTTTATAATCCCAACTTCAGGTTTAAAATGTAGACCGCACCATGGAGAACAAACGTTTAAGCTTCATGACCATCCAGACAAAATACAATATGATGTAACTGGGCAATGGTTTCTGTAGCAAAGAAGTAAGCCACAAAACCAGTATGTTCTTCAATTCTCAGGCAGAAAATAAACTACAGGATTTTCCACAAAATAACAACGCACTACTCTGAAAGGCTGCCATCCTGTGGCACTTTAGGGATGCTGTAGTAACTCACTGCCCTGAGTTAATGGTTTCTACACTCTCTGGAGTGGAAAACGTGCCCAAGACACCTAATACATTCATAAAATAAATACTTCCTCTTTTTTTTTTTTTTTTTAATGTTCAGGTAATTTCAAGAGAAGGCTCTGACCTCTTTTATGAGTCAACTATTATAGTGCAGCTTACAAACTGGGGCTCAGTTAAAGGTTTTTTATTTCCATCAAAAGAACCAATGAACATAACTTTAAAATATATTAAACTTCATATTCATTCTATGGTATTGCCGCCACATTCAGCCATAAATCACAGCTGCTGGATTTGCTGTACTGCATCTCAGGAAGCACTTCTCAGGAGTGCTTTACTTCCTTAATCTATTTATTACTTGGTTTGAAAGACTATGGTAAACAATCCCATAAAGCTCACTCCTTGAATGTAATGCAAGTTTCCAGGTAAATCAACATGACTTTTAGAACAAGGACTTCAGGATTTGACCCTGAACCTAATTAACTGTTTTAACCTCAGTTCTTGCTGGTTTTCGTGTGCTGTTCGTAGCATATTATGCATTAGTACCAAGGAGTACATATTTCTTCTAACACACACACACACACAAAATTTCATTATAGGACAGGTAGAGAAAATTAATTTTGCTTGCAATATCATTAGTATGTTGTCAGTAAGCTGTGCGTATGAGTTAGAAACAAGTCCTTCATATTTTCATTCCCCTACAAATCCTAAATTAAGATGAGCTTGCAACTACTGTAAAATATAATTCCACAGCAAATAATCATCGCAAAAACACACTTCCACTCTTCAAAGAAACTTTGTTAAAAAGGCTAGGAAAAAATGGGTACCTGACAAATTTTTATCTATTAGTATAGAAGTGATAAAGAAGTAACACACAGCTCTTAGAAATACATATGAAGTTTAAACTTCACTTCCTTGAAATACATATTCTCAGTGTCCTGGCTTCAGCTGGGATAGAGTTGATTTTTCTTCCTAGTAGCTGGTATGGTGCTGTGTTTTGGATTTAGTATGAGAATAATAACACACTGATGTTTTAGTTGTTGCTGAGCAGTGCTTACACTAGTCAAGGACTTTTCAGCTTCCCATGCTCTGCCCGGTGCACAAGAAGCTGGGAGGGGGCACAGCCATGACAGCTGACCCAGACTGGCCAAAGGGCTATTCCGTACCATATGATGTCATGCCCAGTATATCAACTGGGGGGAGATGGCCGGGGGGCAGCGATCGCTGCTCGGGGACGTGCTGGGCATCGGTAGGCGGGTGGTGAGCAGTTGTGTAGTATATCACTTGCTTTGTATATTATTATTTTATTATTTTATTGTATTATTATTACTACTATTCTATTTCATTTTACTTCAATTATTAAACTGTTCTTATCTCAACCCACGAGTTTTCTGACTTTCACCCTTCCAATTCTCTCCCCCATCCCACTGGGGTGGGAGGGAGCGAGCGAGCAGCTGTGTGGTGCTTAGTTGCCGGCTGGGGTTAAACCACGACACAGTTACTTGAGTGAGGCTTATATCTTGACTTAAGAAGATATATAAGCCATGTAGATATATTTTATCCTTAAAAAACTTTATTCAGATCCCAGTCAGTTAGTTCAGCTTTCTTATGCCCATGCTCCGTCATCTGCAAGGATAAAGTAGCTCATCTGCGGCCCTGGTCTCGGTTTCTTCTACCTGGGCTGGCTTTTTGATTTAGTATCCTCTTTCAGGTAGTATTACTTCACTGGAGAGGTATTTCTTAGTACTATCTTTCTATTCTTTTGACCCACCCCCACCCCTGAGCTATGATATCTTTCAAACAGTGTACTGTCGAAGCTTTTAAGAACTAACAGTAATTCTCTCCTATAGTGTCCCTTGAAGCACCAACCACCTTTAAAAGTGTGCAGAAGAGGAGCCCTGCAGAACTACCAACGTGCACGTGCCTTTGCATGTAGTGCTGCTGGACCATTAGTCTGCTCTTCTTCAGGAAGAGCCAGCTCATATTCCATTCCGCAACTCTCTTCATTCTACGCTTGCCTTTCCACAATGAGGAAGGCAGGAGTTCTCACGCAGACTACAGACTTTCCTCCTCTCACATCCTGGCTGATACAATCTTCTTTAGGAACTGTTCTCAAACTATTTAGTATTCAGTAGTCTTTGGAGTTTTTCTAGTTGCTGAAGCCTTCACTCTGAATGGGAAATTAAGTCTGCTCATAAAAAAACCCCACAACACCCTAAATTCTAATACCGGTGGTCTCGGAATTCTGGTGAAATATTTACTACATCTTTTCATGATACCCGGAAACACTCTGGAACTTCCTTCTGTTTAATCCTACCTTGCAGGATTCAGCTCTGGAAGGTTCATGAGTCACAGCATTTCTAACCTTGCAAGAAGCACTCTTGCAAGGAGATAAGATGGTCGTTGCTCTGTCTGACTTTCAAGTCAACATACTACTTTCACTACTGAATTAACCTTAGGACATAAGGAAATAAAGTGTTGCGGGAGACAAGGAAGGAAAAAAAGCCTGTATCAGATCAGGACCACTTACCTGTAAAAAAAATTTATCCCTTTGCTTTTATGATCATGTTTTCTGACTGGTCTGTGCCCAAGCTTCAATGTGTGCTTTACAGATCTTCCATCTCCTCTATTCATTACTATTTGCTAATCTTGAACAGGAAGACTAAAGGCATTCATGATTAAAAAAAAAAACCATTATATATCTGTCTGCAATTTCACTACTAGTTTTCTTTGCTTAATCTTCTTTCCTTTGGCAAAATGAAAATATTACAAGAAAAGGCTGAGTTGTGGGGTTTTTTTTACTGTAATCCATCTTCTGAATCTGAATTCTCTCAGTGCCAGGAGGCACACAAGGCGCGAACATCGTTCTTCCACTTCGATCGGTCCGCTGCTGCGTGCTCTGGAGTCAAGGGCCACAGCGCAGTCTTCCGTCGGTTTCCCCCTCCGGACATGACCGATCCAGCTCCATCTCCTCCTCCTCACTTTGTTACCGATTTTCTCCATCTCCGCCATTTCTGATGCTCGTCGTTTCTGCAACTTTTTTTTTTTTTTCCAGGAGGAGGTAGTTGGCCTCCTGCCCAACCCCCATGACTTGGAGGGCCAGTGGTCTTTCTGTCAGGGTGGCCTTCCCTTAGGCTGCGTTGGTTCACGGCACCTTCTTCAATTTTTTGGTTTTGGGCCCTGTCAGTAGTTTAAAAATGGGAGTCTGATGGAAAGTATATTCTGAGTCCTAATGCAGGCTAATAAACCCTCTTTAATTCGAACTCCTTTGGAACTTGTAACTCTGTGTGTCCATTCTCACCTTCAACTGCCCTGACGCTCTCTATCAGTTATGACCGATTTTTTATTTTTCCCTTGGAAATGGTTTAATACTCAAATAAGGTTGATATCTTCTCTAGAGGGAAAGGTACAAAGTTAACAGGGCCATAAAAAGAGGCAGTCAATAAAAACACACGCTGCCTCTAGAAATTTCAAACTTTACTCATGACTTCACTTTCCATAGATGGTGGAAACCTGGAAGTTTACAATGTGCTATGCTTTTTAAATGCCAAATGCTAACATGTGCTTGGTGATTATCAATGAATTTGGTAAATGTGATGGTTGTTGAGCAGTTCACTCTGAAATGTGTCATGTGAGTGAAACACTTTATAGATTTGAGTATATCTGATCTGATCTGAATTCTCTCAGTGCCAGGAGGCACACAAGGCGCGAACATCGTTCTTCCACTTCGATCAGTCTTCGGCTGCGTGCCGTGCCGCTCTCAACCTCCACCATCCGACGCCAGGTCGTTTTGGATGACCCCGCTTTCTTCTTCCCTCTGGAGTCCACCCAAGGGCCACAGCGCAGTCTTCTGTCGGTTTTTCAGGACATGACTGATCCAGTTCCATCTCCTCCTCCTCACTTCATTACTGATTTTCTCCATCCCCGCCATTTCTGATGCTCGTCATTTCTGCAACTTTTTTTTTTTTTTTCCGGGAGGAGGTAGTTGGCCTCCTGCCCAACCCCCATGACTTGGAGGGCCAGTGGTTTTTCTGTCAGGGTGGCCTTCCCTTAGGCTGCGTTGGTTCGCGGCACCTTCTTCAATTTTATCCGGTGCACCCTCCAGAGAGGGATCCCCTATCCACCACCCAGGGGACGCGCCTTCTAGCCGTGCAGCCCCAGCCGAAGGTATTTGAGTATAATCAGAAGTTATTGTTCACTTTTTTAATAACAAAACAAGACTTTTTTTTTTTTTTTTTTACAAAGGGGTTACATGTATTTGAAAAAACAGAAATTTTCCCAGTTCCTGGCCCTCATTAAAAAAAACCAACAGATTAAACTGGAGAATCTTGAACATGTAAGAACAATAATCCCTCTCTGGGTGCCTAGCAGATCCCAAATGCTGCCCAGGATATACTGGAATTATTTCTAAATAACAATATGCTTCCTAAACACCTATGTCAGCATGGCAATCTTTAAGTGTCTGTGATCAGTACCGATCAAGTCAAGAAGATTAGATATAGTCCTTACCAGATGTGCTTACATGCATTCATATAAGACTTCACTCAGCAGCACTCTTAAGTATGTACTTAACGACTGTTAACTTTATTGGTACATAATCTATGCCGTGCTAAACGGGACCTCTGTTGAGAGAATGCTGTAGCCTCAGGAAGCTAAACATTGTGGAAGCTGTAGTTTCCCTTCGCTGATACTGGTACCCAGATTAAAAAAAAACTGTATTACAACGTGCTCTCGTAACCTTAGCCAAGGTTAACCAGTTGTTTTGCACCAGGCGGAGGCGGTGGTTCCTTAGGATCCCAGTAAGAAAGGCACTCACACTTTGTAACGTATCGCTTAAAATGACATTTATCAGCACTAACTCCATAAAGAAGAGGTGAATTGTATAGGTAATCATAAGTCCCTTCAGATGCTGGAAATGCGGAGTTGTGCAGTATCGAATGCCCCCTCTCCTCCGATCAAGGTGAAGCACATGATGCAGAGCCCATCCTTTGAAAGGTTACATTGTTTTGGTCATTGAAGCTACTGTACGCTTTTCTTAGAAGTAAACAAATCTCTTCATTCTTTCTACTGTCAAATTAAAAAGGATGTTCAGATGAGAACTTGTTGGTGCAGTTTAGATAGAGGCAAGGCCATGCAGGTGGCATAGTTGCTGATATCAAGTGGGAGCTGCCTGCAGGCTCCTCTGTTACCATCAACCATCTCAGTCTATCCAGCGGCCAAGGGATATGCCCAGCACAATGCAGGCTTGAAGGCTCAGCTATATGTGCAGCACAGCATACGCCTACACCTACTCATGCGTTCACTGCTTTGTGGATCACTAGCTCCTCGATGTACAAAGTCTTCTGATCAGGATCAGTACGGCAGTCTACCAGTTTCTATATCCAGATTTTTCTAGGAACTGCTGTATTACAGCTATTATTCTGCACATGCAGAAAAGAGAATTTTCTTGCTTTTCTGATAATGATCCAATTAATTTTTGAAAGAAATATGAAACAACCCTCAACATTTAATTGCAGTCTTTCTAGAATAAAGGGGAGGATGTTACAGAAAAGAATTTGAGAAGTTGTCAGGCAAGCTGTAGGAGGATGAGCAAATCATACTATTATGCAATGCATCACATTACAAACATCTAATGCGACACCCTTGAGAGCTAGCAGAAAGAAATCCCACACCCCTTACAAAAGCATATGTACTGGTGCAGAAAACCTCTTGGCACAGATGATAAGGTAGGAATATGACTGAATCCCATCTCTCCTTGCGCAAGGAGACCTAAGAAAGTTAAGAATAAGGTAATCAGGCAATTAAAAACTGGGTAAGATAGATTGAGAATGTAAGATTGGATTTCTTGGGAGAGAATGCTAAGGCACGGATCAGGCCTTAGGCAGCAAACTGTCTCACACCGGGCTCCACCCCATTTTTTTTCTGAGTAGAAGCACACAGAGGAGAGCTGCCTTGCTTTTCAAAGAGATTGAAGGAATCCTGTAAGCAACACCCCTTTCTCTGAACACACAGTGGTATGTACATGGTGGAAGAACTAAATAACCATGTTTCACAAAACATTATAGAATGGAGTATTTTTGCTTTTTTCAGAGAAGTCTCAGGCTTACTGAGATTCTGGTGCAGAGAAAGAATATTTGCAAAGCTTGTTATCTGTGAAGTTCCACTGAAAAGCCGCAGTTATTTTCCTTTACTCATTAGGACTTTTTGCTTGCTAGATACCTCATACTTCAGTGCTCTTAAGTGTCTCTCAAAAGTCCTCCTCATTTGTGATTGAATACATAATTGCCATTAGTGCAACATGAGTCTTACATTCATAAAACTGGCAGCAGACACTTGGATATTTATAGACTGCAGTAGCTTCAGATAAACATAACATTCTATATTTACACAGTACTAGTCTAAAGGACCAACAAAGCACTCTAAGAACAGGTGTGTAAGCACTGATTCAAGACTTGGAGTAAGAGGCACGCAGCCCATGGTAAGACCTGTGCTTTCCCTTGAACCTCATTCTTTCTCATGTAAGCTAGTTTGCTAAGTTGTTGGGTTTTCCTCTGGAAAACTGACAAGCCTTGTAGGTTATGCTGGGAACTAAAGGAAAGGTAGAAGTAATCTGCAAGCATAAAGCATTCTTAAGAAAGAATGTTTGAAATTTACCATAGCAAGGAAGAATTAGTTGCTTATAGAAATGTTTTTTTCATGTTTCCTTAGCTTCCCCTGCCCCCTCCCCCGCAATCACCATTTTCACACTTTTGGACAGCTTCAAATTTACTTACTTTATCTTTCCTTTTACTGGGTTGTTTGTGTTGCACACACCACAGAACATACTACACATCTAAGTTGGGCACCTGAGCAACTCCAGTGAGAAAAGAAAGAAATCTCCATGATTGCTCAGTGAGCAAAATGACTTTATTAGTCACTTTAACCCTTGCAATTTTGTGTTGAGCTTGCACAACTAAATTCCACCCCTGAAAAATGTCTGCATAAATAGTATGATATGATTGCTCTTGTCTGTATTTATGAGATGCAACAATACATTCTCCCATTTACAACATAAAATGACTTCCTAATGTGCATTACAGGCTGTGAGGGTTTAGTTCTTATTTGTATTGTATCGGTATTCAGATGAACTCTTCATTGAAAATATAATTTATGTCACTGTGGCTGCTACAGCTAACCTTTGCTACTTAGTAAGAACAGATAGTTCCAGTGAAGAAATACTGTGGATAACGGGAGGCAAATAGGAAAGAATACAGTGTCTTGTTATACAGCTCTCAGGAAGTCTCATTTATCTTTTCAGATACAGTTGGAGTATTCTCTGTTTTCATATCACTGTGTATTTATCTATTACTGTTCTAAAAAAAATCTTTGAAATTAGAAACCATTTCTGTCCTTCATGGTTATTTTGAAAGCATGATTCTCACTGAGATTGAAGATGGTGAGACCAGCCTTTCCTTCCACTACATCATTGTAAAACCTAGTAATTCATACATTTAACAAGTTTTATGTGCCAAGTAATGGCGTTCAGTGTTAGGATCAAACAATTGAATTGCATGTGAGAAAGCATTTAAAGATAGATGTGGGGTTTGGTTTTGGGTTTTGGGCTTTTTTTGAAGTTATTCTTGGCCTGATAATATGCTCGCATAATTTCAAGAGGCTAGGTCAATTCTTGCTAAAATTTATATACATATGAAAAGCTCAGGGCTTCAGGTTTTGCTCAAACACACATTTCCTGGATTTGAATCACAGCTATTTATATTTGCACGGTTTATTCTGCAGCTGCTTTTCTTTTAGAGTTAGTAATTTTCTGCCATATGGTTTCATCACTGCAGATACTTGGTCCAAGTTGTTAGTACTCTGCAGTAAACCTGAGAAATCAGCTGAGTTAGTAGGTGAAAAGAAGGCCAGGAAGATTTTAGCAATGGCTATCAGGACTCTCTGGGGAAAGATATTTACAATTGCCCAAGAGGAAATTTTATAATGGTAAAAGGGTCACTGCCAAGAGTGAAGTCAAGCTCCATAGAAGACCTCCAAGATGCCCTTCCTTTTCTGGAGCCAAAACAATTAGCATGTTTGGAGTCTACCTTGAAGATGGAATTTGCTCTTGCCAGGCATTTTTCATCAAGATGAAGAAGTTCTACTATATGATCAAGTGCAACGTACATTCCCAAGGTAGGAAGAAAGCTTCCCTGACATTCAGTTGCTCAGTGTCTCTGCACAACTTCTGGACAAAGAGAAACAGTCCATGGTTCAACTGATTCTTTTTCCCTCTGCATTTCTGGGCACTACCAAGCAATTACCTGAGTTTTGTTTTCGTGGGACAACCCTGTATGCACCTACGACTGGAATAGCTATCTTGCAAGTAGCATTTAAATGGCCTGTTTTACCAGACCATACAACTTGGTACACAGAAATTTCCCAGTGCTGTATCATCTCAGACACTGAAGTCTTAATGCAGTTAACTTATTATCTTTCTTTTACTTTATTGTCTTTCAATTGACCCCCCACCTCAACAAAGGAAAAAAAAAAAAAAAAAAGATGAGGGTGAGGGAGAGGTTTCAGTTATCTAGGGGGTTACAAAGCACGAGCTGGCATTGTTTTTATTTTTTTCACAACTAACTCATTTCCTATATATGTAGACATAAAAATCTAGGAGATTTCTGGCTTGTATTCCAGAGGAGCCAGAAAATGGATTTGGTTTCACAGTGTAGAAGGCTTGGGGTTTGTGTATGCATTCCTGATGACTTGGATTACAATTAATAGTAGAACATACGCTGAAGAGAGGTAAGACGAAACCTTAGGTATTTTCTATATAGCTGCCACCCCTATGAACATGAATTTATCAAAGAAAGACACTTTAAACAATTAAATAGTTAGGTTGATGATGTTTTAAATTGCATTAATCTTTCAAGTAATGCAAACAATTAAGGCTGCTGTATGGGAGACTGCAGACTTTGATAGGCAGAGACACAATGATGTCCACTTGAAAAAAATGTCTGCTCATTTCTGAGCACTATACTATATTTTAGAAACAAATTAAATACACTGTAGCATATGATAAATACTTGCAGGGTTTTTTCCATCATATTGAAGCAAGAAGGTCATACCCTGCTATTGCAACTGGAAGCATGTCTGATATTTGCAAGGATAACATCTCTTAATCTTTTCATTTTCTTCTCTGAGAGCTTTATCAAGATCTGTGCTTTGAAAAGAAGGTATATGTTTTGTTTGGTTTTAATTCCACAATATGAGCATGGCTACACAAGCTTCAGGTAGCTCAATAAAACATACTCAAAACTACAATAAAGCAGTAGGAACAATGTCTATAGCAAAGTCCACTTGAAGATCCAGTGCAGAGCTTTCAGCTCTATGTATTCTCTACCCCTTTGCTTCCTAGGGAGGAGTTAGGCCAGGCATTGTATGAACTGCTAGTAAAAAGAGTTTAGCATTTAAGCCTAAATTCCTGGACAATCCTCCTCTGAATTAGTGAGCTCTTAGTTTGACTATTTCAGCTACAAGCCCTGTATCCTGTGGTGCACTGGCACCTCCTGCTTCACCACACCAGCCAATTCAGCATGGAATGGTCTGTGAAAAAGAAGACATACTGCCTGCACAGCACTGTCATTGTTGTGACAGTATGTCTGTACACACAGAATACACAGATAATCCACCTGAAAGCTTTTGCAGTGCTAAGAATAGGGTTTCATGGCTACATTGCTTCTAGCAGGATGACATCTCTCTTGCCTTCTTACTGTTTCCCCACCTTACACATCCCATGCATTATCATGTCTTCCTCATTGTTTCTCTTATTTGTCTCAGGTTTCCAGTGGGTTTTTCAGTTTTGGATGGCCAAAAGATAAATTACTGTACCAAGAGCAGACTGAAATAGACTGTGCTGAGCTTCTTGCTGCCATAGCTGGGCTAAAAGTCTAAAGAGTTCCTGAATATCCGTATGCTATATTGCAGTCACTTAACACTACACAACTTTACGGGGCATAAAATGTAGTAAAACCAGGAAAAAATTTGGCCTGGGATAATTAAGTGCACCTTTGTTTTTTTCAGTGGAGCTCCGCGCAGTGTTGGGAGCAGTATCTGCCACATTGGTTTCATAGGCTCTTGGTGTTACATGGAGGCAAGAGTCTCAGCAGTGCCCCTGTGTTTGTCTCATTGCTCTCCGCTGTGATTGAACTCACAGCTGGCACATATCCCCACAGCTTGTCGTTATAGTTGAGTAACTAAGGATCCTCAAAACTCTGCAAATACATGCTGCACAATTACAGGAAGGCCACTTTACAGTGGCCATGCTGTGTTGAACAAACTTTAACAGCAGTTGGGGATTTGGAAAGCAAAGAACTAAACTTTATTTCCTGGGCTAGTGCAGTTACCATCTGGTCAGCAGTTGCTAGCGGCTGGCTGTTCAGATCTGAAAGGCTGTGTTGGCAACCATGTGGATTATATCCTTTCTTGGTAGCTATTTTTGTTATGGATGGTATAACACGTCTTTATTAACCCCTTTAAAATTGTATCTTTAAACAGGATTTATAAAAAATTTTGTACCTTTTTTTTGAGAAATAGCATTAAATTTTCTCACTGCTAGTGTGCCAGTTGATACACTGCTGCACTTGGTTCTTATTATAAAAAGCTGTTGGCTGTATCACTCCCCCCTGCCCTGGTATGGTATAACGCAAATGACATATTTTCAGTGTCAGGCCCAATAGGATGCTGCTATTGAAAAAATATTTCTATCAGTTATAATGCATTTATGTAATGTTGATGCTGAAATTATTATATTAATAGTATGAAAATCAATACATTTTATTTAGAACTACTGTGAGATAGTATGTGAGAGACATTTTGAAGACAAACAGGACTATGGACTATGAATTGCACTAAATGTGGCAGGGGTGTAAGTATTGTACTGCCTCTCGTGTATCACACTGGCTCCCTCAAATCATAGCAACCTGTTGCTTACTACTAAGAATGAAATAAAAGAAGTGCAACCTCTCTCCCTCCTGACTCTCATGGTGAGAAATGAAAAAGATTTCAGAAAGGAGAATTTTTATTTTCAAAGGCTCTTAATCTGAAGTTAGGGAATATTCATTGTAAAATGGTGCTTCAGTGTTAGAGTTCAGCAAAAGCGTATTCAGCAAAGTTTACAAAAAAAACCCCCAAAAAGTAAAAATACCTAACTGCAATATCTATCTGTAGTCTGTATTTCCATCTGTGGACAAGGAGATGCAAGTTTGTAAATAGCTCACATCCTCAGTTTTCCTAATAGCTAATGTTTTAATCAGCAGTAGAATAAAACGCTTGATGTCTTGATAGTAAAAATAAGTAAGCACAAAAAAACATAAGATATACCTTCATCCTAGGATGGCTGTACAATCTTGAAGGCTTTCTTGAAACACCTCGCCTTGCCTCAGAGCACCTATACTCCACAAAATGACTACACATACTGTGCCTCTTATGTCAACCCCCTACGCTGGTACAACGCCTGCTGCCCCAACATATGGAATGCTAAAGCAACTAACCTTCCCCTAAACAATTAGTGCCAAGAATCAGGAAGAAGGAAATAAGTCCAATGTAGTAGATGACCAGAGATTAATTACTGAACAACCAGTAAGTTGTCAAGACTGTGGAAAGAAGATGTTTTCTGGGTCTTGCCTAAGAAGGTAGAAAGTTTAACAAAAAGAAAAGAAAAAAGAGAAGGGGAAGGGGAAGGAAGAGAAGAGAAAAGAGAGGAGGGAAGAGGGAGGAGAAGGACTATTAGTAAGAGAGTTAGGATCAGTAAGTTATCCATGGAAATTGTCAGTAATCTGTTGAAGAAAAGTGAGAGAGTATGATTCTTCCTAGAAACACATCAGAGCGTGTTATCAAAAGGGCTGGTACCACCAGGAGGCTGTGCTGTCAGAACAAAGCTAGGAAGCTGGCAGAGCAGCATTGCCTGGTCCTTGCACAGTCAGCTTGGGGACACGAACATTGGAAAGAGGTTGCAACAGTAATTCTTGTTGTAAATCACAGGATCCAGGTCACTGCTCAAAAGGCAAATATTCTTGTTGAGTAATGGGACACAGCACACACTGATGGCAGTGCTCAGCATGGATGTGCTTATACATTGCAGGACTTAAGCTTATTTATGAAAAAGTTCAAGCATAACCCAGCTGTTTTCACTCATGAACAGACACACTTAACAGTGGAGAGCCTGTAATATAAAGTCTGAGAAGCCACGGAAGTTACAATTGATGTACGTTATCTCTTGGCTTGATGTGAAGCCTGTGTAAATTTAAAAGACTTACTTATAGTTGCTGCATATAAAATGGCACAGAAGTGGGCTGCGTGGACTGTTTCATTGCCTTCTCTTTTCTGCTACAGCAGTGTGTGCTGGGCTTTCACTGCTGCCCTCTAGGCTAAATCTAAGTAACCCCTTCTTTAAAAGCCCTCTTCTTAGGAGTTGTGGGTTCTTTTTTTAATGATGTTTCATTGCCAGTGCACATCTGTTGACTATATGAGTCACCTTGGTTAGACTGAACTAATTAAATTTGGTTTGCAGGCAATGAAACAGAAATACAATTCTCTTGCAGGCTTTCATGCTGGTGCCTGACTGAAATCCTATTCTCTCTATGAAGGAAAGATCTTCTGTTGACTGCAGGCCACATTTGACCCCAAATAAAGTCTTTAAGAATTGGATCAGGCCCTGCATGAATTAGAGGAGACTCTGCGTTTTCCTTTAACCTCACATCTTCTCTTTCATTGCCAAAGCCCACCATAATTTATTAGCAAATATTTGCTGCTTGAGCAAAACCTTGCTCTTGGTAATACCAGTTATGCCATTCTGAAGCAATACCATTTAGTGTATTAGAACTACTCCAGATTATGCTTGCATACCTGTCATGAAGACTTTGACTTGCCTCAAATGAGCATATAATTTACCCTTTTGTGACACGCAGGGTCAAAAGCATCCATCATTTATGTTTAAGCCACTGCAGCCAAGGATGGAAGACAACAGCAGATTTGTATTGCTGTAGCGTCACAGACTTCCAGTTAAATATTACCACTCTCAGTGCTAGCCATCCTATGAACATGATACATTATTGCTGTCCTTAGGAGGGTTACTTGTTTGACTCTAGCTTCTCAGTCCAAATCAAAGTAATTCTGCTGACTTGTTTTTCTGTATTTAGTACACACCTATTTATTATCTATCCCTCTTCTGTAGGTGAATATTTTATTTCAAAATCAATGCAAATTTTATGCCTAATGTTCACAACTGATTCTTTCCTAATTTTTAAATTCTTAAGTAGGAAATCAATGTTTACAACAAGTATTTTGATTTGTGTTCATCGGCATGGACATTAATCTTCCACGAACCTGCCATTTTTTCATTGCCTTTGCTGAGTTGCAGTGTATTTGGCTCCCCACAGTAACAACGAGGTTAATTGATTGCAAAGCATGACTGAAGTATCAGAAAGCATGGCTTGCCTGAGGCATGTTTCAGTGTGTAATTATGGTACCACTATAGTGTATTGGAATTACAAGTTTATAAAGAATAGAGTATATATAGGCCCAGTAAGATGATATGGTTTGAAGAAAGAAACAGATACTATAACTGTAGCTGGGTTTTCCTTTTTTTTTTTTCCCCCTTTTTTCTTGTTTGCCTTGACAGTACAACTTGAATAACAGAGAAGTAGAATACAAGTAATTTGTTTACATTTTCTCAAAAATTGCCCATAAACTATTTTTCAGGAAACAAAAACCTGTCACATCATAAATCCACAGCACCACACACCACTTACCTCTAATGTGTATGTAATCAAGATTAAAGTTCTTCTAAACAACTATTCCTAAAATATATAGTAAAAAAAAAAAATCGAGAAGGCTTTCTCCTCAGTTCCCCCGCTGTAATGACAACAATAATTTCTGACCCATGGTAGCAATATTGACCTAGCCTAGTCCTTCTCCCTGCTGTGATGACGAAAATTGCTTCGCCTTCAATATTAAGATGATTAAGCCCCACATTTTAAAACTGTTAGGTCAACAACAAGTAACTCAACTCGGTAATCTTGACCAATCCCTTTCACTGTTTACCTGCAGAGCACAGGCTCAAATTCAACAGCACCTAAAAATAAACCTGAAAGTGATACCCCAGGTACCACACAGTCCTGGCTCGGGAATCAGGCATAACTGTGTGACTGAGGACATCCACTCAAGTGACTTAAATAATTGCAGCTGTGTGAGCAGCTTGAACAGAAAGAGGGCAGTCACTATAGGCAAGTGCAGGTCACTTTTATCTGCAGAGGTTCCAGAAAAGATTGAAATGCACTGTTGTGCTGCACAGGGAGTAGTTTTATGACTACCACATGCCATGTACTCATTGCCTGAACAAACAGAAGACACATTTAGATCTGCCAACCCAGCTGCTTTCATCAACATAAGATTCAGACTCAAAATGCAGATTGCAATAGCAAAAGCTCTGCTCTCAATATTAAATTTGTTTGGAGTTTGTTCCGTGTTTCTACCAGTCTACACACACATACACCTTGTAGCTGACTTCCACAATTGCTTCCCCTCCAACTTCAATTACAGGCCATAGTGTCATTATAGCTCAGAAGTGAACCCCAGCTATGATCTCTCTCTCCCACTCTCCCTTGTGGGCACGCTTCCCAAAGGACCAGCTCTCACTGAATGTTTCCCAGCATAGCAATAAATGGGGCTGTCAGCCTACCACAAACCTGTTCTCACCTGCCAGCCACAGTCATAGGGAAGATATTTTCCTTAGCCATTATCTTCATTTTTGTCTGAGTGAAACCTCAAGCTGTAGCTGTTAGCATGGATCCCAAGGTTGGGAGTTGGCAGTCCTTTCCAACTGCATTAACATAGCTGGGAACTGCCAGGGACTCATCTCGCAGTGCCTGTGGCAAGTTACTGATACAGCTACCTAAACCTGTCTCTTCCAAACTTTGTTTACCTGTAGATATAAAGCGAGCAGGTGGATTGCTCCCTTCTCCACCCACCACCCCTTTCAAATGACACCCAAGCCCAGCTATCTCCACTTTTCTTCTGTGGCCATAGAGCTAATGAGAGAGACAGGGGAGGAGAAGCACTCGGGCTGTAGCTGTACAGGCTGGAGAATGTCTACAGTGTGAATGAAAGACACTCTAGCTTGAAATGTTGAGGAGCTTGATGATGCCTGGAGCTGGTTCTGCATGGACCAAGCCACCAGAATTAGCACAGCAATACCTGTACGCTGCTGCATGCCCAAGCCAATAAAGCCTGCTTTGCCACATGGCGTATTGGCTGGACTGCAGCACTACAGGAACACCGAACGGACTGAGAACCTAAGCTGGTAAGTGTGCCTGGTCCTGCAAAGTACTGCAAATTTACCCAGCCCCTGCTGGCTCCAGTGCGTCGAAAGCTGTCCATCTTTACTCAGCATGTCCTCCTGAGTTGATACTAGCAGCTCTCCACCTCCTTCCTTGTTAGGCAAGGTTTTTAACATCTTAGTGTGCTTTTGATCTTTAGCCTTCTGAAAAACAGGCCTGGCTGGCAGCACAGAAATAGATTAATAGTTCATGAACTGTTCTCTTAATGGCCTTTGGAACTGCCTCCAGAGATGCTTCATTTCTGTCATGGTTCATACCCTGCTTACATTCCATTACAGCCTCCTTTGATGTAGGTCCCTTCAGTCAAACAGGAGAATATCAATTAAGTCAATTGCGATACACTCATTATTAATACTAAATTATACAAATATGTCCATTATCCACATGCACTATTAGTATTAGGGCATGTCTACACACGGGAACTATTATGGAATTAGGTAGGTGTGAATTTGTAACTTTTTCACACAACTCCCCTGAATAAGATCTCAGTATTATACAAAGCGCACATCTGCAAGAGTGAATTAGCAAAACCTCACCAGAGTGCTCAGTCTAGATTAAAAGTGGCTACAGGAAGAGCTAGCACTACATTAGTCATCCTGCTCTGCCAAAATCCAGGTGCTGTAGTTCCGCCCAATATAAAGAATGTGCAATTAAAAATACCAGTTACTGGCATAGTTTAGCAGTGGTGAAGACCTGGAGAGCACTTTCTGTTACAAAGTGTGGGGAACTGCTTTGCGAGTAGTGTTACATGCAAAAATCACTATCATTTTGACTGAACTGTAGACTGCATTTCAGCAATCTAAACCCCCCCAAAAAATCAAACTTAGAAACACCCTTTTGTCCAGTTGTTAAGGTTAACCATTAAGGTCATTAAATAAAGAGCACGTCTTTGTGACTTGAACAATAGAGAAAATACTGGTGCTCAAAACTACTTGTTTTGGTCTCAAGCCAAGTCACCTCCTAAATACTATACAGTTAAAAAATTACAGCCATGCTCATAATAGCATTTTAAACAGCTCATAATATTTTAAACATCACAATAAAGTCCTGCTGAACATGAATCGTTTTAAACCTCTTTCGCATGAAGAGAGTAATACACACAGAGGCAGAAAGGATTTTCCATTCTTGCATTTAGGAGATTCAGAAATGGAATTGTGTTGCATATAAAGCTCATTATCCTGGATGCCTTAGGGAAAAAAAGGGAAGAATATCTTTGCATCACGCTCATTTTTCTGGCCTCAAAAAATCTTTGCACTCTCCATTATTACTGGCATACTAAAGAAACTTGTTTTATTGCTGACAAGCATTTCTCAGCAAAACTAGACCACCACCGCTAATTGTAAATACACATATTATGACAGCTTCTAAAAGCCTAGTAGGGAAAGCTTCTCAGCTTCTCTCACTGCTTCCTAAACCTCTGTAGAGCTACAGCAATTTCTATCAGCAGGGCATCTGCCGTGTTTAATTTTATTTCCTGAGAAGCACTGCTGTAGAGATGCTGAACAACAGTCTGGGGGCCATTAGCAGTTCCCCGAGTGAGTGCTGGTAATCCACGGAGAACCGTCTGACCTGGGTCTCCCAGCCTTGCATGCAGCTCTTACAGCAACGGCTTTGCTAGGTATTTCTCCATGTGAAATCTTGCTGTTAGCACACAGGACTGATAAAAGCAAGGAAGGTAGTCTGTGAAACAGTTGACCTAGCTACTGGTGTCAGTCCAGAAAGTAACTTAGAGCTGGAAAAGCTCTGAAAGTATAGCACATTAACTGTAGTAACCTTTTTGTAGAGACACGCTTTCAGAAAGAATGCTCTTAACTGAGGGCAAATTACTACCACGTACACACGGCAATTTCAGGTACATTCACTTCCTTGTTCTCCTCCTCTCTCCCATCTGTTTCCTCTATTTTCGCATGTCCACATCACAAGTATGTGTTAATTTCTTTTCTCCCGTCTCCCCTTTCCCTTTCCCTTCCTTGCAGATTTGCCAGGGGCACAGAGAGTCTGCAGACATTCTTCTCTTCAATGGATAGATTCCAGAGGGAATTCAGAATAAGAAAGGAAATCACTTAGGAGTTTCACTCAGCCAGGAAGGGTCCAAGTGTACAGCAGCCAGAGGCAACTCACTGTTTTGACTGGGTTGTCAAAACATGCAAATCAGCGTACCTGTTTATTTAGTGTCTCCTTACCCCACCTCTGTTCCATCCTTCTGGGGATGCTATAGAATAAATATTTGTTAAATGTTCATTCTTTCTCAAAAATTTTTGATCATCACTTTAACTACTGGATCAAGTACTCCTTACAGATCTTAGAGTGGTAATCTTAGCAAGCTCCTTTCCTCCTCATTCTTATGAAAACCTAACATACCAGTTTTGCATATCATTTAACATAACATTTTATTTATTAATTTTTATATTTGGGAAACATGCTCTATGAGATGTTAAAAGAAAAACATATAGTAAAGAAGTGTAGAAGGTTAATTATTCTGCTGCAGCAAAGCACTACTCAAATGCATAGGAGGATTCTCACAAACAGAAAGGAAGACAGCAGCTTTTCTGAGCAAAACATCAGAATCTAACACTTAAAAGGTATGGTGAGGGTCTGCCACTATTCCAATCTACGGTGCAAAGGCATGGAGAGCACCATCACCCACCACAGTGCTCTGATGAAGTGGCTGAAGATGGGATTAACAGCGGTAAGCGTGCCTCCCTTTCTTACTCTGTGTCCCTTGACTGTAGCATTCTGACAGCCTGCTTTTAAGTGTGGGTGCTGTCCCGATTTACACTTCTGAATGTAATGTAACATAATCACACCCTGTGATTGGACCAGGTTATTAGCTCTGAAAGGATTTTTTCCACCATCTGTATTGATGAATTGTAAAAGCATTGTCTCTTGTGCGCTGTGCACGAGGCAAAGAGTGACAACGTGCTAAAAGGGCTGAGCTGTTAACTGCCGTTCTCAGCTTGGAGCTGGCCCATGAACTCCCACAACAGATTATTAATTTGGGGAGTTCACAGAAACACCTGTGAGAATGCAAATTTATTATTACACCTTTTTTAATTGATACTTGAAACTCTCTTAGTGTTCTCTCATATTAGGTAACATTGTCAACTTGGCCTTAGAACATGACTCATTCCATTACACAAACTGGATAAAACCAGTTGTCTCCGTTAAACCCTCAGTTTCATTCAATACCTTAACAGTGAGATTCCTGAAAAAACTACCTTCACGAGATATCCAGTGATCAACAAATACGCTGCACGAAATCCTTATAGTTTTTTTCAGAGCCTTTGGGCTCAGTTCACTTGGACCTTAACCTCACAAATAAGTCTTGCTCCTTTCCACTTCGCTGCATGAGAGGCAGCATGGTTTTATCCTTTGGCCACTTAGATCCATCAGCATGCCCCGCAACGTTGCTTCTGCCAACCAGGTCACTTCACAGACATGCTGGACATGCAAAGCAGCCAATCCGTTGTGGACCACATGGAAACGGTATCATACAGTTGAGAATTTACAAATGTTAGAAGAATAGCATTTTGTTATTTGCTTCTGAATGTAAGAAACATATTGAGAATTTTGTGCTTTTAATTTAAAGAAGTAGGACAATAACAGGAGCATGAAGACAACCATTAAGGACATAAATAAACTTTATCACCACAGCCTAAATGCTGATGAAGCTTGACAGGAGGAGAGGAGTGGGATACTTTGGATGGATCGTGATGGGAGTGGACATATGTTGTTGGCAATATTTTCTAAGAAGTTCACTGTGCCTGCTCAAGTTTCCCGGTCTGTCTAGATGATTTCTGCAGAGAGAATGAGGTAAAGTCTTCTCCTGGATTGCAAAGCAAGGAATGTGGGATATCAGTACTTAGCCATGTAACTGGAATTTGAACATTCTTTGAGGAACTGACTCGAATACCCTTCCAAATGTGAAGACAAGCTTCAAACAAACAGATAAATCCTGCCTAACACGAGCTTCCAAAAAAGCATTCAAAGATACTTTAACAGTGTGATCCCATGACTGTTTAAGCTGACTCCAAATGGCATAGCTACAGTGAACTTGTCTGATATTTTATTGAGTCAGCACCAAGAACTCAACAACAGAGAAAGCTAACCCAAAGAATAGCTTTGTGCAGATTCCGCTCCAGGAAACAGACCGCCATGGGATGAGCTCTAAGAATTAGGGTACAGGAATAGACAGCTGGAAGGTGACAGCAGCACCAAAAACCGTTTTAAACCCATCAAGGAATCAGAGCCAAAATGAGCTGGGTCAAATGGACAGAAACCTGAGCTGCTGCTCTGCTCCCAGAGTAACAAAGACTTTCCTAGAAGATACTCTAACTAAGGAATTTTGCTTCTGTGCCCAGGAGACTGAAAAATGCTAGCTAGTTTTAACTACTATAGTTGTGTGGATGGTTTATATTTTCTTCCAAGTCCTAATTTCAAAGCAGGTCAAGATCCCTCTGATACGTAAACAAAACAGAAATTCTGATTTCTTAGACTGGCATCAGTCAGAAGGAGCCAGGTCTACTCCAGCCTACGCCCTACATAAAATTCACATGGAGAACTACCTTCCCAGAGTCCCTGCAAAAAGAAAAGAATTTTTTTTTCAAGGATCAAGCCCTAAAGAAGTCACTGCAGTAGCATCATTCAGTCTGAGTCAAGAGTGTTTAATGGCAATCCTCAAAAAGAACAACATAAAAATGAGGAGGATCTATATACACCAAAAATGAAGATTTTTCACTGGAATAGTTTGTCTTATAAGCCATCTTTGGCATGGTGAATGCAAAGACCTGAAGATAAGCAAAAAACCACGCTGAACTGCATTCCTGTAGTTTGTGGGTAGGCTTGGGGGTAGACCAAGAACTAACCCTCAGAAAGCAATCACTGACCAAATAATCTGAGTTCAGAAACAGATGCGTGCAAAGAAGCCTGTTCAAACAAATAAGGAAAACATGCAGCACATACAAATCACTGGAAGCTTCCAGTCAGTTCCTGTGAAGACAAAGGATAATCGAAATTGAACAGAGAATGCTAAGTACATGGACTATAAATACCTTCCCTTCTTCCATGCATATTGTATAGCCTAGGGCATTGGAGGCAGATGTGGGCGTGAAATGAAATTCCTGTTCCTCGTCAATTTTGAACAAGTATCAGAAATAAAATTGTATCAAGTAGCTGTCATTTTTCCCATCGTATCAGATGATGACCTTGGAGCAGCACCTTTCCTCACTGCCTCACTGGCCACCTTCTGCCATGCCTGCCCGACTAAACTTTAGGTCCTCATGTACACAGGTCCTTGACCTAGTCTTAGGAATTGTGTATTAAAATTTAAATTTTAAGAGAGCAACAGAACTTGAACTACATAAGGACTGCTAGAGGAAATAAAAATTGCCAGCATGGCTTCACTAAGGGCAAATCATGCCTGATAAATTTGGTGGCTGCCTACGACAGGGTTACAGCGTTGATGGATAATAGAAGAGCAACTGATGTCATCTACCTGGACTTGTGCAAAGCATTTGATGCTGTCCCGCATGACATCCTTGTCTCTAAATTGGAGAGACATGGATTTGATGGATGGACCACTTGGCGGATAAGGAGTTTGCTGGATGGTTGCACTCAAAGAGTTGTGGTCAATGGCTCAATGTCCAAGTGGAGACCAGTGACAAGTGGTGTTCCTCAGGGGTCGGTATTGGGACTGGTGCTGTTTAACATCTTTGTCGGCGACATGAACAGTGGGATTGAGTGCACCCTCAGCAAGTTTCCTGACAACACCAAGCTTTGTGGTGCCGTCGACACACTGGAGGAAACAGGCTGGGTAGAGAATGGATTGAGAACAGTCCTGAGGTGAAGGACTTGGGGGTGTTGATTGATGAGAAGCTCAACATGACCCAGCAATGTGCGCTTGCAGTCTCTCTGTCATGTCAACAGATGTCAGATACTGCTTAAATTGTGACTCGACTTTGAGGCCTACTGCATCAGATATCAAGGTCTCTCTCACTCAATTTAAAAACTGGAATTAGCATAGTAATCTGTTTCCTTCTCGCACCACTGTGGGGATATCTTGTGATTGCTGCTAACTGATATAAAACATGCTCCTTCCTGTTACCTTGATCTCTCCCTGTCTGACTTTTTCTGATTTACACACAGACTGGATGTGCCCTAGACATGTTCACAGTAATTAGTACAATAGGTGCCCTGACTGGGGACTCCAAACCTCACCAGACACAAATAATGCATCCACAAGCACCATGTGTAATGCAGGACCACAGCTTGCTACTTGGTGTAATAAATGGCTACCCTTCCTCTTAGAGAACAACCCCTTGGTGTGCACACCACTTGACTGCACTGTAATTTACACACTAGCATTTTTAACTGGACTTGGGGTAATAAAGATGTGCAACTCTATTTCGTTAAGCAGACCCTCATTAAGGATTATTAAGAGTATTTCAGGAGCAAGGTCAAGGGAGTTATAATAACCACCCCATTTTTAAGCTCCTATTGAGCATTACCATGTGTAATGCTCTGTAAACCTCATGTTTGCTTCCCAGTATAATTCCCACATCTACTTAATACTTGTCTAATATACATGCTATAACCAAGAATGTTCTTTGAGGCTACCTTCATCATTTTTTCTCAATTGGAATTAAAAGATAATTGCAATATATTCAAGAGACGCTAGAGGGAAGCCAAGACATCTCAACAACTCTCTCTACCAATACAGCTTGCAGTCCTAAATGCAGTTAAAAACAAAAAAAAAATTAACGTGGTGTAGAAAATACCAGTTATACTTACTATATGTAAAGATGCCAAACAAATTATTAATTTACAGCATGGCTTTGCTGTTTCTTTTTCATTGGCACTCTGCATGCTGTTAGGCTCCAGGCTGTTGCCTCTAGGTGTTCCCTTGGTGATGCTGAGAGCCTGGGAACTTTCACAGTTCTAACACTTGACAGTAATCTCATGAAGCATTCAGACAGTATGATAACTTGTGAATATACACTGTAAATATGGGTGGTGAATATGTTGGTGTATTTTATTCCTTATTGGCTGTTTGTTACACAGTTGCTCTGGTAATACCTACTCTAGACATAATTTTTTTTGTTATTTTTTTTCAGCACCACCACACTGACAAGGCTTTCAGGATGTGTGGTTCATCCCCTCTGTGTGTCCCTTCACCATCATTACAAAAAGGGCTCATTTTCACCCAGGGTACAGAGGTAAGTCAGATGCAAATATGGTCAGAACAACTGGTTTATATTCCTGCTCTGAGCTGCAGTGATCAGGCACAGGGCTTCTTTAGGGTACCCCAAAAAGCTCTGGTCATGTGATTGACTTGCCCTTAAGTTCCCCTTTCCCCTCTCCCAACTTCTTACTCTGCCACCCACATTTGCTCCCAACCAAGCAGCTGTTTACCCTTTTGCCATTGTCCCCAGTTTTGCTGACTTGATATTCTCGTTTGTTTTTTTTTTTTTTTATGGGTGCTCTTGGTACCTTCTACCCTGGCCATTAATTCTGTTAAATTAGCACTGCTTTATTTTGCCCGTAGCATGCTGCTGTTTCTCATCCCACTGTCTTTTTAGAAGCGACGCAAATCAGGGTTAACCATTGGCACATATACCTTAACATATCTGTTTATCTCCACTCCCCAGCAAGAGGGGTAACAAAAAAAACAAAAACAAAGAACATTTGATATACAAAATAAGCTGATGGTAACACAATGCCAAAAATAGCTTATTATGTTAAGTGCAAGGGAGAAAAGCCTTGATATAAAGCTTGATTGCAACATTTCAATTTACCTGTTTAAATACAAGACTTGCATTAAAATATTTCTTGAGATACATCTCTGGCTCTCTAAGGTGATTTTTTTAAAATTTATATACACGTATCCAGTTGTAACACTTGACAGTAGTCTCATGAAGCATTCAAAGAGTATTACTTGATAAGTATACACTGTAGATACGAGTGGTTAATGTCTGTACGATTTCTTCCTTCAAGGGTTTATAACATTATGTTGAGTACTAGCCTCAGACAGGTGACCAGCCACCTGATACAGTATAATACCCCCAAGCCCTTCCCCAAAGTCCCACAGTCTACGCTTCCAATGCTCACTGGATCCAGATGGTGTTGCCTCTTTCTGGTCTGCGAGACTCCACTGTCAGTTCTCCAAAAGTGGAGAAAAACTGCTCCATTTCCTTCTGCAACATATCATTCCTCTTCTCTGCATCTTCCTTGGCACGTTCTGCATTACGCATTTTGATTTCTACCATTGTGAACTTCTTCCGCTCTTGATCCAGTTCTTCATGCAGGGCCATCATTTCCGTCTCCAGGGTGAGATTTCTCTGCTCCAGGCTGCAAAAACAAAATAAAAGCAGACAGCTCCTGAGCAGCACTCCTCACTCACTCGAGCAGAAATGCATGCCACTGACAAATTCATACACGTGTCTAAGCTACAAAGATTAGACTGAATTTTTGAGAGGTGTATCTACAAACCATGGCTTCATCAATGAACCATTCTCATAGGGCAATCTCTTTGGTAGCTCATTTAGAAAATGCCTAATAACAGCCACTGGCAAGGTGCACAGTAGCAAAAAGCTCCATCTAATTCTCCACGAACAGGCTAAGTATTCCTTTTACTTCTGGAAGTGTTGACACCCAGCTCCTGCTGTAGTTGCAGTAGTGTCACTTACACAGTCAGAATAATGCCCTGAATGCCTTTGCTAATCTCTTTTCTTCAGTCGATTTATCTGCTGTACCTATTTGCAAATATGGATCGACAATTTCAAAAAAACTGCAATCAATATGGATTTTGTCTAAAAAAACTGACCCTATTTCAGATCCAGCTTTCCAATGGAAAGCATTAGAAATCCTAGTGGTACTAAACACACAGTCATCATGCATATTAAACATTATAAGAAGTGCTCTACTACACTGCATACTATGCTGAAAATAGTGACGTGGGCGAAAGACTGCAATATTCTGTACGTTGCACTTTTGCTGGCAGCTGCTGCTGCCAGTAGCTCTCACATGTTGTGATCCAGCTATGACTTGCAGTGCCAGAGGTACCATGCAAAGGGCCGCTGTGCAACAGAGGTGAGAACAGAAAACAAGTCCTGAACAGCTTTACTGAAGAACCTTTATTACAAAGCAAGCGCATTCATCTCTGCACTGTTGTGTGCACTAGTTAATGTTATTGAACATGATCCATGGGCTAGTTGAACATGAGCCAACATTGTGCCCTGGCAGCCAAGAGGGCCAACCGTGTCCTGGGGTGCCTCAAGCACTGTATTGCTAGCCGGGCGAGGGAGGTGATTGTCCCGCTTTACTCTGCGCTGGTGTGACCTCATCTTGAGTGCTGTGTGCAGTTTTGGGCCCCACAGTACAAAAAGGATACGAAGCTACTAGAGAGTGTCCAGAGGAGAGCCATGAAGATGGTGAAGGGTTTAGAGGGGAAGCCGTACGAGGAGCAGATGAAGTCACTTGGTCTGTTCAGCCTGGAGGAGACTGAGGGGAGACCTTATTGCAGTATACAGCTTCCTCACAAGGGAAGGAGGAGGGGCAGGTGCTGATCTCTTCTCCCTGATGACCAATGATAGGACCCGAGGGAACGGCAGGAAGATGTGCCGGGGGAGGTTTAGGTTGGACATTAGGAAAAGTTTCTTCACCCAGAGGGTGGTGGAGCACTGGAACAGGCTCCCCAGGGAGGTACTCATGGCGCCAAGCCTGAAAACATTCAAGAAGCATTTGGACAATGCACTCAGCCATATGGTGTGATTTTTGGGGTTGTCCTATGCAGGGACAGGAGTTGGCCTCGATGATCCTTGTAGGTCCCTTCCAACTCAGGACATTCTATGATTCTATGTCCAGATTTTGAGGTTATTCACCGATGATTATGGCCATCCACCCTAGCAACCTTGTTGTATGTGAGAACAGTCTGCACTATCTGCAAAGACAGGGCTCACCCTTGCCTTCTTTAACAGGTCAGAGCTGTGAAGAAAAGGCTCAGGCAAAACAGCAGTGCAGAGATAGGACTATGAGCAGAGGTAACTCCCAGATGCAGCACTGTCTCAAGAGAAACGAGGACTCTGGAAAGGAGTTGCAGCAGTCTCCCAGTCCCAAAAACTACAGGTGGAATAAGCCACAGCACTGCTTTCACTGGAAGCTGACACCCAGTTTCCCTTCTCAGTCCCTGGAGAACAGGCATCAACTAATGAAAACATTGTGAGAGCCTACTGATTTTGTTAATTAGGTTCTACAGAAACTCACGAGGTTCTGGCTTTATTTTTGATGCCAATAGGATAGCGAGTCACAACCACGGCAAGCAATTGCTCTGAAACAAACCCCTTTGGATCATATCACAAAAGTCAGAGTATGTCAACACTGAAAGATGGAAACTTGGTGGCGAGCACCCAGTGACTGCAGCTAGTGCAGATTGCTAGCAAGTCACAAGAGGGAAAACTTGGATTTACTCTGCAAAAGGCAGTCGGATGGTAGAGCCAAACTGTCTTACCTTTTTATCCTCGTCTCATACTCTAGTTTTTGCTTGGCCATCTCTTGCTTCAAGCTGGACACCAGGCTGTGCAAAGCACTGTGATTGTTAGTACTGTTGGCCACAAACGTTTCACTGTTATCGCTGCTGCTGGTGGCTCGGCTGCTGTGGCCCCCCACACTTCTTCTGTCACTTTTGTTCTCATAGTCACCTGGGTTAGAGATGTCTTCATGTGGTGGTCCATCCAGCACTGAGTCTTCAAAGTTACCTGCATAAAAGTCCTGCTCAGGGCAGGTGGTGGTGGATGAACGGCAGGAGTTGGAGTTCTCAGGGAGGGATATTTCACAAGAGGATGTTGACCAGGTGGCACTGTCCACACTCTGTTTGTCATCAGAGTTCACCATAGAGAACTGCTGATGGACATTGTCATAGGTGGAAAGCCTGTTGTGCTGGCCTGACTCACTCACCGATTCCTTCTGCTTGTTGTCCCTCAGTGTGACGTAGCCATTGGGCACCCAGCCTGGGGTCCGGCTGCTGAGGGTGTTGCTCTGTCCGTCTGTGCTAGAAACACCCATCCGCACACCTCCATTCTGCACGCTGTGTGTGCCCATCTTGGTCACCGGTCCTTTCAGGGACGATGTTCTCCTGGTTTGCAGGGTACAGTTTGGTAAGGTCTGGCTCTTCTCAGGACCCTCCACGGAACTGCTGAAGGACCCATTGGTGACTATGCCACTGCCTTTATTAAAAGCAGGATTTTTTTTCACCATGAGTGGTGGGCTTCTGGTGACATCTAGTTTCTGGATGCTGTTCCTGGGGCTATTTGTCTTGCTGCCCGGCAGAGCAGTTGGAGACTCATTGTCCATGCTTCCCCTTTGGGGAGACTCAGGTTTGTCCCAAGAGCAGCGCCTCACTGCTGTTTCCTTGGTGTTGTTGTTCTCTTTGTTCTGTAGCTGCCCCACAATCGCTTTCTTTGGCATTTCATTGTTGTTGTTGTACACCTCAGGTCCCATCTGAGGGTCTGCATCCTTGGGAAACAGCTCTTCATGTTTGCTAATCATCACTGACATTAGCTGCTGAACTACTACTGTACCTGAAAGGAGACACCAAACACATGGTCATTAATGGCCTGTTTTGTTTAGGGCATAAATATACTTTATCCATCAGATTCCACAAATACTTAGTAAACATTTGGCTTATACAATGCATCCATCTGTGTAACACCCTGAATGTTTAACACACCTGAAGTGCCTCTGGCTACCGGGCCAGATCAGCACCACCTCTTCCTTCCATCAAACCAAGCCAGCAGGCCTCACAGACCCCCTAAGAAGAGGAACTTCTGTGAAGAAGCTATTACTGTGACAGTAGCTGCATCCCAGGAAGACCACAGAAGGAGATAACGAGTAGCAAAGGATAACATCATTGTAAGTAAGTGATGTGTTTCAACTCAACGTGGCGATCATTTTTAAAATGAAAGTCTTATTCTGGCACAGTACTTGTGTTTAGTAGATTAACAGAAAATGGGCAGGCAAGGGATTTAGATTTTAGACAGATGTTTTAGTCTTTTGGAGCAAAACAGGGCAGTAATATGACAGAATTAATTTAATGCAAATGCCTTTAACCACTCTGTGGTGAGACTATATGCAACCAGGAACCTATGCCACGTTATAGCACAGTTCAGAACTAATGCAGGACCACAGCTTGCTACTTGGTGTAATAAATGGCTACCCTTCCTCTTAGAGAACAACCCCTTGGTGTGCACACCACTTGACTGCACTGTAATTTACACACTAGCATTTTTAACTGGACTTGGGGAAATAAAGATGTGCAACTCTATTTCGTTAAGCAGACCCTCATTAAGGATTATTAAGAGTATTTCAGGAGCAAGGTCAAGGGAGTTATAATAACCACCCCATTTTTAAGCTCCTATTGAGCTTTCAGAGGCATGCTGTGCTCTTCTAATCAACGGTTTCACACTGTGCAATATTGTTTTACATCAACTCCTTCTTAATATTCTGGATCTTTATACCCCACCCTTTTAAAATACAACTACTAAGAGCCAATTCAATGTGGATACTTGACAACATTTTTTTTAGTGTTCTTGTTTGCTTGTTTGCTAAGGCAAAATCATACATTAGAACTGTGCAGCAGGAAAATTCACTTAGTTACTCCCGTGGCACATTTAGCTGTATTCCTCCTGAGAACATTAGCTGTTACGCACAGAATTTTACTACAAACACTGCACTGTATTCAAGCAACTTCTCCCACTGCGTTTGACAGGAAAAAATTGCCCCATGATTGGAATTCTGGAAAATCTCTGTTGAACCAAAGAAAAACAACTCCTTATCCCCATTTTACAGGTATGGTTACACATAGCTGCATGTTTGACTTTGAATGATTGTGCAAGAAAAGCACTCTCTATCTTCCAAAAAGCAAAGAGCAATGAAGAAGGGTGACCATGAGTACAGTCTTTGTTAAAAGTTCCTATACATTTAGCTATGCATAGCCCATTTGCAAATCAGCATTGTCTCATGTCACATCTTAAAGTTATGCTTAAAGAGAAGTCATAAATCTGTTTAATCAAACCTGTTTCTCATTAGTTAAAAAATGTATGTATTTCCCTTCAATGAGTGTAGTATCCATGCCATTTCCTACAGCAGCCACCATCATTTTAGTGCTAGGGCTGTTGATAAGCAGGCTGGAGAGTTGCTTTCAAGAAGTGGAAAAACATATTATTTTCCCTTTCCACCTGGTTTAAAAAAACAAAACAAACCAACGAAAACTTTCTTGCTCAAACTTTCAAAAAAAAACCCAACCCACAAACTTTAGGCAGCAGCCAGGTCTAGAAAAACATAAACCTAGAAGATAGTATTTTATTTAGGAATAGCTAACTCTTCTCTCCCCATCCCAAATCTCCATTCATCTCCTCTGCCCCAGGTGAGCTGAAGATATATTGTATCCCATCAGTAAATGTCATCCTGTGAGACAGCGTTCTCATTGACTTCAGTGGTATAAATCACCTCTGTGACATCTCTCTCCAGTTGCAATCTATTGAACAATTCAAAGTACTTTTTGTACTATTTAATGCAAAAGCATGGGAAAACAGGGACAGTTTTCTGCCTGACCAAGAGAAGCATTCACAGCAGTTATCTACCAGCCTGCTAAGCTCTACAGAAGTTTCAGGGTAAGAGAAGCTACTATTCCAGTCGGTCTGGCAGTTCTGTAGGTACAAACAGACAGGTTGAAAGCGAACTGATAAGCAGCATGCGCGCATGCACACACACACAAAAAACCCGTTAACTCCTGCGAGAGACATGACAAGACAGTTGAGGAGGAAGGAAACAAAGCAGGGAAGACTCTTGTGTTTCTCTCTCAAAATACCATGGGAAGATGATGTAAGATGTGTAAACTAGGATTACAACGACACGGCGAAGCTTATCTCTGCACCCGCATATCAGATAGTCACAGTGCATTTGAGACATGTACAGAAACCAGGGGGAAGCCACAAATGCAGATTTAAGGGTATTTGAAGCCGCACAGGCTTGATGATACTCATGCACAGTCATAATAAACATGCACGTAAATTGGACACCTGCTCTTGCAAACCCTTTTGAGTCAAATGCATGATCAAACCATTCTCTGTGACAATGAGAATCCAGACATTGAAGTGAAGATGACGATTAAAAACCCTTTCCATGTTACAAGGTTTTCTGGCTTGTCTGAGCTACTATTCAGACAGCTAACCCTGGGTATTCACTGCTTTCATACATTATTTGGAAACACCATGTTTCTGTTCACAACAACATAGTCAGTGTGTTAAGAATTAAAAGGAAGAAGGAGGAACCATAAGACTTCAGAAAAGCAAGTAAATGAACAAAGTATATGGGGAATTGTTGTATCTGGGGAAGAGAAAAAGCATCAAACTCACAGAAAAATAATAAATCCACATGCTTTCAAATAAACTATGAACACTGCATTTTCGACTTTTGGTAAAATTTTCAGTGCAGGATCTGTGTACAGCCCTAATTTCTGAGAAAGTTAAGTAAATCCTACATATTAAGAAAAAAGTGATTGGAGGGAGAAAAAGCGTCAGGTACTTTATGGAGAATTAAAGTCACAAAGATTAAGCCTAGGAGGAAATTATAAGAGGACATCGTCATGGCCATATTTTTGTCTTAATCACAGCAAAAAGCTACAGCTGGACATTGCTGTAAATAACAGAATGCAGCTGACAATTTGATCACTGTTGTGCAAGAAGGCATGTAATATACCACTGCCTTGTGGGGGATTCTACATGGGTCACTGCAATATGAATCTGTACTAACTTTTTCTCATCCTTAAGAACAGCAGGTAAAATATTAACTGCACTCCAACCACACGTGCTGAATAAGAACATGCCATATTTGCAGCAAGTTTCGAGAGAAAAAGTACATTTTTAGTGAAGTTGCCAGGGCAGCACAATCTCATGCAAAGTCTGTTTGCAATGCTGTCCCTTTGCAATCTCAGTCACTTTTATAGTAACCTGCAAGATTTAACCCAGAAGTTCATTCAGGTTGAAGAATTGTGTGTCTATAAAATAGATACATGGAACTTACTGCACATACTACATGGACTGGTATGTACTGTTAATAAACCTAAAGACATTCCTTCTTTCTATTACAAGTTATGTATAGTAAGCTCACCCTCCATGATAGTCAGAGGATCTTCTACTTTGGGGCGAAGGATGTTGGGGCCAAAAACAGTAGCCAGATTTTGCACACTCATTTTGTTTACACCCGAATAAGACTGGACTTCATCAAGGAATCTGTGGGGAAGAAAGAGGCCTTTAAGGAACATGAAAAAAGGAAATTTAGGAAAAAAAAAAAGTCAAAGCAGTGACGGTTTCTTAACATAGTTCAAGTATTCCATTCCAAATCCTCATGGAGCATCTTGAAAGCTCAAGGATATTCTCCTCAGCTTCTTCAGATTTTCTTCAAAATGATACATTGATAACAAAATTTAAATCTCAATCTGGACTGACTACAAGATAACTCCATTGAAGATGGTAACTTTCTCCAGCATAATTAATCAACTACTTGGCTCAAAAAATATCCTCAAAATGCAAACTGTCAATTAAAAAAAAGTTTATATTCTTTTAATTTTTTTTTTTTTTATACTGGGAACTTTCTATCAGTTGACAAATTGAAACTGTATAAGACATGGTTTTTAAGATCTTAGCTGTATCCACGAAACTATTCTATATGCTACAAGACATACACAGTTTTCAAGGATACCATGCTTCAGGAGTGCACAGCCAAGGCCAATAACTGCAGTTAGAAATGGGAAAACCAGGGTCCTACAAAGAGGACAGCATATATTCACTTCTATCTTCTTGCGTTTCTTGCTGAGTGCAGCCTGCTTATGAAAGGAAAGTCATAACTGTGCACCTTGATAGAGCAAATTAGTAATTAGTCACGCAGTAAACCTGTATTTTTGGTGCATTCACTTAAGTTCACCAGTCCTCTGACTGTGAATAATGCTTTTCCTTCAGGGCACATACACAGACAGGTTTCTCTGTCAGCTCACAGTTATAAATACCATTGTGATATTCTTGCAAGAGAATTTACTTACCTACAGATATATTTCAGCAGATTATAATTGACAGCTGGCAGGCTCTTTACTTGCTTCACCAGTTCTTTCAGGCCCTTTAAGTGGTTTAAGGAAAAAAAAAAAGAGTGGGGAGGCACAGTTTCTTAGTATTTTACCAGAGATTCAAAAAAATGTCAGCAATTCCAATTACAAGACAATAAACACATCACTGAAATTGCAGCATTAAAAGCTATATACAGGTTGCCATCAGGAACAGCTTGTAGAACCCATTTTGGATGGGGAAAGCTATACTTGGCTAACAAGGATTAGCTCCGGATAAAAATAAAGAAGTAAATAAATAACTCAGTTTCATCCTGTCTTTCCCTTCTCTTTCACTCTTTTTTTTGACCAGCAGCTCTGTTCCTCAGGCTGAGGCTTCCAGGGACAGTTCTGGTTTGAACTAGTTCGCATTTTCATATGAGAAACTATTTGGGTATTTTACCCATTTCTGGTCCATACTAGATTCTTACCAATAAAGACTTATTTCAGTTTGTGCCCACCCTGGGAATGGGACAAGCAGATATCAGACACTAATTTCTGTGCCCTGTGGAAACAGACCCTGGCCACACTCTTTACCAACGAGTGCCTTTAGACTCTTTTTCAGTGTGGGGTTTTGGTACTTTGCCAGCATCAGTGGGGTCTGATTACAATACGTTATGAAAACAAATGCAAATCAAGATGGGTGGACCATGATAGTGCACAAGTTTGCTGGTTGTGGGCTAAGAAAGGTAACAAGATGCACAGCTCTCTCCCTTAACGGTGACTGCACTTTTAACTTCTGCATGGAGAAAGACCAACTGAAAATCTAGTTAGCCAGCCTTCTAGCTGGACTGCTAAACCACCATAAAGAGGACTGAAGTGGCTCATCACCTACAGTATTGATTTTTCACAAACTGCCAGCACCAACAGGCCACTAATTTGAATCTTGCTTTCAAAATGAATTTAATAAAGTGCTTCAGGGCATAGTTGCAGAGGAACTACATAAATACACTCTGGACTAAGCCAATATAAAAAGATTAAAAATTTAATCTGAAAATTAACATCACTGCAAGTATAAACTGCATGATGACTAACTGCGGAGCTGTCAGGTGGCTTTACACTGGAGCTATCAATGGTTAGAGACATGCGCAACCCGCACAAGCAAATTGCTGCAACTTTAGTTCTGAGGATCCCCTGCCATAACTTGTGCAAAGAGCAGCTCAAATTAAACCAGCCGAACAGCCCACTCCCACCTTTTGCAAGCAGCTGACAAAAATTTGACCTTGTAGCAAGCTGTAAAGGACAGTGAAGAAACCAGTCTGATTTCAGTGGGTGTAAGAGATTATGACCATAGAAGACAGTTTGCCACAGATCTTCCCCCCCACCCCCCCATTCCATCAGATGGGAACAACTACCACCTCTGCTGTTGGTGGTCATCAACTGAAGGCTCAGAAAGGAGATGGTCTCTCAGTTAGAAAGGAGGGGCTTCTACTCATCTTAATTAATTAGGTAGGAGGGGTTCCAGTTCTAGCAGGATTTGAAATGTCAAGAAGGAATTAAACAGAAATAACGACCTTAGAAAGTTAGGGGAGTAGACTGAAATCAACAGAACGAGCCTATTTGTATTTACTTTGAAAAGAAAATGTCAGGGTTGACCTCATTACACATAAGCACGCAGAACGATGTAAAAAAAGCACTTAGTTTCTTATGTCTTCAGGCTAATATATAGCGGGCCTATGCCACTGCAGGGTACGTATGATGAGTCAGGACCCTTATTTTGCTCATCTGTGTTATGCTGTTTTAAAAGAGTCTGGAAGGTGGCCCGCTTCCATCTTCTTGAGGCCTTCTGATTCAATGATCAGCAATGAATAGAGTTCATTGGCCTTCAATCAAAAGTCAGTAAAAGTTGGCATCCTGACACTTAGAAGAAAATGACCCCTGGTTTAATGGCAAGAGTTGGACAGCAACTACTAGGACCCTTCCTTTTACAGTTCAGAATGATAATCCATGAAAATACAAGTCTCTTTTCATGCAAAATGGAAGCTACTGACCACAACGATGTTTACTTGAACTGGATTCAGTGGCACGCAATAAATACAGCTAAGGTTATGGTATGTGCCTTTATTTAGACTTCCAAATGACCTAGGTGGCAACAATTTTCATATAAAAACAGCCTCAATTAATAGATGCACATCTTAAATTAGGATAGTTAATCACCAGCTTCCCTCCTCTTCAAAATTGGAACAGGTTATAACATGCCAGCCTTTCATTTCGCCTTACTCAAGTTGGCAACTCACCGTTTCTTCCTCCTTGCTGAGCATTTTGGCACAGGAAAGAAAATCTTCGTATTTTGCGTATGGTATGACTGGCTCTGGGAGTTCCCTTAAGTACAGCTTAAGCAGTGATGCCACCGTGTGCACATCTGTATTGCTGTTGGGTTGGAATAAGAAGTTGTTACTGTGAATCAGGATAATACTGTGAGACTGACAGGCTAAAAGCTGTCACTTAACATTTCCATTGCCACCCCAGATTTTACTCATCAGCAGTATATACATTTATAGATCATACCTGTAATCTGGGGTTTTTTTTGAGGGTTGTCCTATAAAGAACTTAGGATACCTGCAAGCAGGAGTCTGTCAACTCTGCTGATTTATTACTATAAATAATTACACATAAGGTCCTATTTGCAGGCAGAGGTATTGAGAAGATCCTGGCTCTCACTGACAGGCCTCTCACATGCAAAATCCATCTTAACTGATGCTTTTCATTTTCACCTGAGCCAGAAACCAGGCATTATATTTACACGGTGGGGATTATTCTCCTACCAGAGACAGCCCCAGCTCCCAAGACATGCCCAGCATGTCTCAGTTCCACTGTATCACCATCTCCTCTGGTTTCACTATTAAGTAAGCAAATTTTAAAGGAGACCATATATACCACAGGTGTGTAGTTGAAACTTCCCCATCTGAATTACAGTTCTTTCCATGGCATGCATCTTTTTCCTATGCTCCCACAAAATGACTACTGTGCCTTTTAGCTGTACCATTACACCGAAAACCTGGATATACTTTACACACAGAACCGTAAATCCATGGGAAATGAGTTTTAGCTTTATCCTGTACTGAGTAAGCTAAGGCATTGCAAGTCACCAAATTTAGAAAATGTCTGAGTGCTAGCACAACAGGTAACATTATAGGGCTGACAGTCGAAGAGCTGATAAGACACATGCTTTCTCATAATTATATTTGCAGAAACTCAAGGTGTCTTTGGACACAGCTAGTAGGAGCCTAGGCTGTTTATTAGGTGTACTAAAAGTAAGAAGGATAGGGAGAAAGATCAAAATCACAAGTTCAAAGTATGCAATAAAACTTGCTTAAATGTTTCTGTGGTGTGTAAAGTTACATTGTGGTAACTTAGGAGTTCTCTGAAAATAAATAAATAGAAATAGATAAAAACTACAAGTTAGCATGAAGAAATCTCTCTTGCGTTACTTCTGACTGCACCTCTGGGTTTAGCTACTCAGGCATTTATTAAAATCCTTACTACATGCTTTCCCTGGTTCAGATAAAGAGTTGTACTGCAAGCTGATATATTTCCCTCTGACTTCTGAAAAATCAAAAAACCAGATACTAAATTATGCTAATTTCATTCATAAGAAGAAGAAAATGTACAGACATTTCTAAAATGTGCATTATTGTGTATTTTCTTTTTCTTTGAAGGCTTCACACTTGGAACATTTTTTAAACTCACAGTCTCTCAAAGGAACCATTGGCATTTGACGCACTTAGGCTTTGCTAGAGGTATGTTAATCATTATTTTGGAATGATTTGTTAAAACAATAATGGCTTTTACTAAGTTAAATCTTAACAAGAATGATGGGAGCAACCTTAGATTAACGTGGTATGGTATGAGCAATCTAAGTCAAAACAGAAGAAAAGAAATGATAAAGCACTGTATATATTTAAATGTTAACCACCACAACCCTCCTCAACATAAATTCCCAGAAAACATTTCTATTTCAATCATGAATAATTCCCAGCCAAAATTCCAAAAAGCGTTTTCTAGAGAAACAATATAAACAAAGCACTAATGCAAATCTGCATTTTTAAGGAAGGTTTACATTCTAATCCTTTGATTGCAACCCTCTCCTTGTGGACTGGCTTAGATCCAAAACGGGAATCCTGTGTTTACCCCACCCCGCTCCTTGGATGCATATATAACATATATAAGGAACAATACTATACATGAAACTAGATATAGTTGTACTGTTTTAGGAGATTTCAAATGCTAGCTCAGATTTGGCCTCTAACCTTTGCCTTCTACCTATCCCCAATCCAGCTGCAAACTAAGTGAACTGAAGCTCTTCTTGACATCCTGGCTAACAAAACTCTTTACAGACTGCACAACCCAGAGGCTTAAAACCCAGACCCCAATAATCTCTCAGGTAGTTGCTTACATGTCTTGCTGCCATTGGTGCTAGTTTTTAGAGCACAACTGTGGCATGCTTGCCCAGGCAGTTGCCACTATTCAGCAAGAAGCTGAAGCAAATTTTACAGGGAGATCTTCAGCTTCCTAAGCTGTCGATGCATCAGGAAGCAAAAAAGCAAATACAGAGGGAAAGACTTTTGCTGCTCAGACTCTGAAGGAGAGCAGCAGCCACAGAGAGCAGATGTGAACTGGCAGCCTTAGGATAGTGCCCTACATTGCAGCATGAAAGGCAGCAAAGGCCATCAATCTGCAGAGAACTTAACTCTGATTACTCAGCACTGATGGTCTTTCTGAAGATTTTATTATTACTGTTTTTATTATTTGAACAAGGAAACTCCCCGGGCCTTGCTGAAGAACTGAACCACATCTTTCCAGAGACCATTTGCATAAAACCAGAGAGGCCTTTCCAAAATATAAGATTCAAACAGGCTGAGTGAGAGAAATTACTGAAGAACAATTAAAAGTTGGCACACAGGTCTCCCAGTGAGGGCATTAAGCAACATCATCTTCCCTTCTTTGTACTGCCAGGATCATGCTTCGTGTAGTACATAAGAATAATTTTACACCAGTCCCTTGGTGTGAAGTGGGATACTTGCTCCTTGAGGGCACAGCAGATGGAGGATAAAAAAGCTGAAAAAGGGGACAAAAGCCCTGAAAACTGATGCAATTTATAAACTTTCTCCTTTCAGTGTGAAGTACTGGTAGACTATCACTGCGAAGGATTAGTTGAGCGCTAAAAACTGTGGCTCTACCAAGGAAAAGCTGAGAGAGAAACGGGAAGGCAGGATGCTGAGGAGCAAGGAAACAATAAGAAGTCTTGTGTTCTCAAACTAGCCTCCTGAAGTACATGTCATATACGAGTCTACAGAAAGGTGCTTTCTGAGCTGGGGTTAGAAACCCAGGTGCAAATCAGTAGACGGGGACACATTTGCAATCTTTTTTTTTTTTTTTTAAATTTGCTTCTGCTGACCGAATGCTAAGGCAATACTGCAGACTGCCACAAGATGGTAGGATTGCAAAATAAGATTTTGGAAAATTTGTTTTGTTACCTTTTTTCCCCTTAACTGTACTGGAACACTGCTTAGGACTTAATCTATCTATACAGAAATTACCATACAGATTTTCGCAGCATAAACAAACATAGATACATGCACTCACATACTGCCTTCAAAGCTCTTTAAGAATTAGATTTTTTAATTCTATTTAGCAACAGGTAGACAAAAGCTAGAAACTTTCTTCTTTCAATGTAAATATCGGTATTAAAATATGTCAATATTTTTATAATAATGTAACTAAAAGAGTGTTTCATACCATCTGAGACCTGTTTAGACCTTGTAGTCTAGTATTATTTTTTTCACCTTTTGTTTTAAAATACAGAGGAAAACTTAAAAACGGTAGACTCCAGTTTTAACCCAGCTATATTTTTGGTGTTTCAATCCACAAATACCATTAAGCTCATTTCAGCCACAGAGGACAGCTGTGAGTTTCAAAGGAGTGTTGAACTGCAAGCTCTCTTGAGGATCAGGAGCATTTATCTCCCTTTCTGGTCTGCAGTGTTCTATCCACAGTCTAAGTAAACCAACAGCATTTATATATCTGCCTTGAGGGCATTTGTGTAGTTTGTAAGGCATGGATCTTTCCAAGGCCTGTAGAGGACGTTTTCCTCCTGGACTTTTTCCAGCTACGACTGATCAGTTTAAGACAAGGCAGTATGTCTCCCTTCAAACCTGGCCTTGCCTATATTCTAGGACCATTACAGCTACAGAAACTTAATGATTATACCTATCTTGATATTTCTTTTGCTGACAGCGTAATATCAAAGTGGTCCATGATTACACATTGATAATTAACATGATTAAAAGTATTCCTTAACAAGTATTAAAATTGAGTATGTCAATTCCAGCAGAAAATCCTCTTGTTATCTAAATTGGAACAGCCCTCATTAATTGAGGCAAACTTTCTCCAAGTGCACAATGAATAATTACAAGCTTGAAATGGGAATGACAAAGCACGAAGCAGAAAACTGAATGCAACACAAAAAGCATCAGCAAGCTGAGAAACAGTCTATTTTGGTGTGTCATGCTGGAAAGACTGAGATTACTTACCTCACTAAAGCATTAATAGTGCTTTACTGTTGATATGTTTCCAAAGGAGCATCCCCCACTCCACCACTGTCCATGCAAAGGCATTACAAATGCAAATGCACCACAGCCTCTCCTTAGTCATCGGACTACGCATAGTCAAAGCCCCATTCATCTGAACTTTGTCATTAATATCCCTCATGGCATTGCTGTTTTGACAGCACTTTCCATTGTGATACCACAGACACTGTGGAAGTGGCTGTCAGACCGATACACCGCCTGGAGTTTTTCACCCTTTCCACCACAAACAAAAATTACTGAAGCCCAGCAGGTCACCAGAAATCCACGCAGAACCCTCACACTTGGACAGGCAGACAGTGTGTTCAGAGAGCTGGAGTCAGCGCTACAGAGCACAAAGCCTCATAAACTCTCAGAGGAAATATTAACAGGGCAAGGCCACATTACAAAAAGACTAACGCTGTGCCAAAAATAGCTCTAGATCATGATGACACATAAACAGTTTGCATAAAGAACAAACAGTAGGGAACAACAAGCTGTGAGGCTATAATTCAATTTAGGAGTTCTGGTAATAAAACAAAGGAGAACAGTACAGTTCAAACAGTTTGTGTATCAGTACCTCCTGGTACTAGAATTACAGCTCCATCATTTCAGATGTGTCACCGATCACAGTCCTGGAAACGGAGAGTCTTCCTTACCAACATATCCTGTACCCACCACAACATCTGCTGACTGTGTCCCTGCTTAGCTGCATTCAGGTCTGTGGAGCAGCTCTCAGACCAGCATAGATGTTTGCCTGACATGGGAGGATGAGTTCCTAACTGGCTGCCCAGTGTGTCCCTTTGCTGCCAGTCTGCAGACAGTGTAAGTGAGATGCTAGCACCCATGATAAACCAGTGATGAAACACTGAGTAAGCAACATCAAGAGAATGTTACAAATGTGCATAACTATGCACAGAGAGAATCAGAGCATTGCTGCTGCGGAGAAGCCAGTATCCAGAGACTAGGAGGGCAAAGCCTGTGTCCAGTAACGTTACAGTGAATCAGGAGTGGTTCGACTGATTTTGGGAGTCAGGCTTTGGTCTACAAATGCAAAGGTCAGGTCAAATGCCTAACATATAACTGGTTGAATGCCCTATGTGATTTTTGTTCCCTTGTGTAGGTATTCTCAAAGCATTATTCTCTATATCATTTTCCTATATAACGCATATCTAGTACAGGCAGTACCGTGTCTAATCTAAGTACGAGCTGAAATTTTGCCTAACACTTGTGAAACATACATGAAAGCATTCACCATTTTAATCCCTGCACTGTCTGTTCTCCTCTCCTTGCTGCTGCAAGAGCCTGGCTCTACTTTAAGTCAACACTGATCTCAATTCTTATTTTTCTGTTTAGACAGAGAAAAAACCAAACACACATTCTGCTCCTTTGTCCTTGTGCTCATGATTTTTACGACTCACGCTACCTTCCAGGGACCCACTCAGGGGAGTAAGCACCACAAGGAACACTGAAGATTGACAGACTCTATTTCCAAGTTAGACATCCACTTCAGTATTTATAACAGCAGCCAATTTATTCAGGTTAGAGAGTGATGCTTTAAAAGCAGCAATGAAGACAGCAGTTGAGGACAGACAAATGAAAAGACAAACTCTATGGAAGGATGTTAAAAATTACTTAGAAAAATATAGATCCTTAAAGAGAGACACAAGTGCTTTCAGGTAAGGTGGGCAGAAGACTAAGAAACAGATGGGTTCCCATCAGGAAAAAAATCAACCAGGGCCAGTGAATATGCTGCTATATTATTTTATCATTTGATAAGTTGTTCAGAAAGGCTGTTAAGTTTCTGCAAGTTTTTTGCAGGGATTGAAAGTATATATAAAACATGGTAAAACACCACAAATAAACTACCTGTTCTTGTTTACTGGAAGAGAAAGCCACAAATCTTTCAACCCTAAGTAAGGATGCTTTAAAAAACACACTCTCAGATCTTCCACATAGTAACAAAATGTCATCCTTTCTTAAAGGTGACCATGGCCATCTAAGAAGTCATTTGTCATTGGCACGTGAAATAATACACTTTTTTTTTTAATCACAGCTGACACACCAACTCCAGTTCTGAAACTGAAATTCACATGAAGCAACTACAAATATTCATTCACTGCCAATAACTAAAAACACACTCTCCTACAGCAGGACACCAATTAAACTGATTTAATGACCCTTGCATCACGCTAGAAATGTGTCTCCTAACATGTATTTAATTGCTAGACTAGGTCTTTAAGTTGTGCCATACGCAGAGGTTATTTCTGCTAGCTGGTTAGAAAGAGAGCTAGAATTAGAACGGATGCAGAAGTGGCTCCAGAGGCATTACTGATGAGCAGATTGTGAGGATCAGGGAAGGAAGCCTGGAACAGGCAGAAACGAACAGGAATTTTCACAGGCCTAAGGCCATTTGTGTTTGGCAGGAACCACCTTTCTAGTAAAGACTTCATTTCACATAAAAATGTTTTCTTTAGGGATTACTGCACTTTCCCACTAGGAAGGAAATAAAGCCCCTTCTATGTGGGGAACTATCTGCTTCTAAACAAAGAAATTCTTATGTACAGGCTTGTATTTGGAAAATAAAAGAACAATTTTCATAACGAGTGATTTCCAAGTCAATGTCTAGTTGCAGTATGTACAGTGCCAGTGCAGACTGCAGCCCCACTGAGACAGGGCCAACTTCCTGCATTCACCAAAATTTTAAAATATTCTTGGTCTCTGGAGGAGAGTAAGAATTGTGCATGTGGTCCTTCTCACCTTGAGGGTATTACATTAGTGCCATTCTCGTCATTGTCTTATTTTCCATCAACAATCCCAGTGATCAAATGCACAGGAACATACCAGTTCTACATTCTGGATTATTTGGCTCCAGTAAATAATAGTTAGCTTTTGCCAGCTATCACATACTCCCACTTACATACCCTTTTCTCAGCTGATTGCAATGGTGACTAGAGCAATAAGTAATATTTTGTCCTATAATGTGCTGCATTCTTCTTTAGAGGAATTTGTACCTGTGAGAGAATGTAATAGGAATTTTGTTGTGCTAAATATGCATTTATGTGCTTTCCTTCTCTCTTGTGCATACACATAAACGCAGGCTGGTAAGCTATGTAACTTTAAACTCTTCTGAACTACTGGACTATATACGTCAGTAATGGTAGTTATGAAAATCTAAGCCACATACATCGATCAATCACATAAGTATTAATATTTGTTTCAGTGACATTTCAAATATTCTTTTCTCCCTGAGCAATCTTGAAATCTCATGTCATATGGTAGTAATTGTGATGAACAGTAGATGCAAAGAGGTAATACAAAAAGAGAAATCCAATTTTGTACCCCTTCTAGGTAAAAACTGTAGAACAAACCCTTATGTTATTTTCCTTATGCAGTGCCATATCCGCTATGCTATTTTTATGGAACAAATAGTCATAATCCACTTTGTATCATTACAAATGTATGATTTGTAAAGGAGCTGAGGGACTTTAAATTTAAGATATAAGTCACACAAGCAGAGAGAAGCAAATACCCCAAGGACAAGCAAAATGGATTCCTCAGAGGGGACAATTTTACACAGAGGTGGAGCTGTACTGGAAATACCAAGGATATTTCAAATAGTAGCAAGCGTGAGTGCCTAATTGCACTGTTAGTTCCTTAAAGCAGATTTCACAATATGTGCAGATACATACAGAGGGAGTGAGGTATTTATTGATTTTTGTTTTTAAACTGACATAGAATTTTCAAGTTGTTTTTTTTTTTTCTTCACATAAAAGGCCTCAGCAGTTTTCAGTTGTAGCAGCTGTACCTCCCCTTTCCAAGACTGCGAGAAATGCTGATGTTCCAGTTTTCATACTAGGGGGGGCTGGGGTGTTGGATGTTTCAGATCAGATACTGGATTTTCTCATTCTATGAGTTTGAGAAATTTCAAATACTGGTTCCATTCTCATACACATAGCTCATGATTCTTCAGCAACATCTTATCCAACTATAAGATTAAGATCAAATTAATACATGAAGGTTTTTCATAGAATCATAGAATGCTTTGGGATGGAAGGGACCTTTAAAGGTCATCTAGTCCAACCCCTCTGCAATTGGCAGGGACATCTACAACTAGATCAGGTTGCTCAGAGCCCCATCCAGCCTGGCCTTGAATGTTTCCAAGGATGCGGCATCTACCACCTCTCTGGGCAATCTGTTCCAGTGTTTCACCACCCTCATTGTAAAAATTTTCTTCCTTATATCTAGTCTGAATCTCCCCTCTTTTAGTTTAAAACCATTACCCTTTGTCTTATCGCTACTGGCCCTGCTAAAAAGTCTGTCCCCATTTTTCTTATAAGCCCCCTTTAAGTACTGAAAGGCTGCAATAAGGTCACCCCGCAGCCTTCTCTTCTCCAGGCTGAACAACCCCAGCTCTCTCAGCCTTTCATCATACAGAGGTGCTCCATCCCTCTGATCATTTTTGTGGCCCTCCTCTGGACCCTCTCCAACAGGTCCATGTCCTTCCTGTACTGAGGGCCCCAGAGCTGGACGCAGTACTCCAGCTGGGGTCTCACCGGAGCGGAGTAGAGGGGCAGCATCACCTCCCTCGACCTGCTGGCCACGCTTCTTTTCGTGCAGCCCACGATACGGTTGGCCTTCTGGGCTGCGAGAGTACATTGCTGGCTCATGTCCAGCTTTTCGTCTATCCGTACCCCCAAGTCCCCTAGTATTTGCCACTGTCTGACTTGTCCTGGATTCACTCTGTGTTTTTGTAACTGACTTGGTATCAGAACATCTAGCTGCTAATTTGTCAAGTGTTTTATGTTTCAAAACATGGCTGCATTTTCTTTTGAGCAAAGCTGTTTTACTTTGTCTTTCAAATGTGCCACATTTGTTCTGTGGTCTTCTTTGCCAAAGGGGTGTGGATAAGAACACAAGAGGGGAGAAGGGCAGGGTCTCCACAGAACCGTGGACAGCAGCTGAACTCTGGGCAAAAGAGCAGATCTGTGCCTTTGAACTCCATCTCCTAATGCCTGTAACCATTGATGATGATGATGATTTAAGATGGTGCAACCATCTTAAAACAGAGATGACATTTTAAAGGAGTGCTAATCATCGCTGTACAATCTTACCTTTGTTTTTGCTTTTAATTCTACAGGTTACGTATTTTACTGAATTAGCTAAGAAAGCATAAAAGGAAGAAGGATTATTTAATAATAATTTCTTACACAAACATATAGACAAGCCTACACACACATTTCAAAGCATCTTCACTTGTTCTAAAGTCTTTGTTTGACTTATGTGTACTTATATACAGAAAAAAATGTCAGCATGAAAAACGGCAAACTCCTCAAACATCAGCTCTTTGTATTAGTTCCAACACTGATGACAGCACGTAGTCATTCTCCCAGACAGAGCTAGTGACCTGGCACCGCTATGGAAGTGTGACCTGGGTTCCATTGTGTTTTGTTCCCCATCAACAAAACCATCAGCTCAGCTCTAACTGCAAAAATCTTTATTATTATTGATGTATGAGAATGGGCAAAATGTAAATTAATAAACAGAACCTAGGTAGATTTTGCACTACTGGACTTTTGACTAATAATAACCTATAATTACAGATTAAACACAGTGGATCTGGAGGTTCATGAGAGACAGTAAGCATGGACTGCTAACATATATATTTTTTTTTCTTTTCTCTACAGTAACTTTTCATATTGTGGCCACTTTCCAAGAGCTCAACTTGTCAAAGAGGTTGCATCAAACCTGGAGACCATGCTGCTGTTCAGCACAATGAAAAGAAAAGTTACCCCAAAACAAGGTAAACACATAGGCACTCTATAAACACTGTGAAATGAACTTCACCTCAAAAGTTTACAAATGGAACAAAAGGTTGGAGGAAAAAAGTAGATGCCCAATGGAAACAATGACAGAGATCAGAACAGAATTTATGTCTGGCTGACTTCTGGACAATTGCTACACCTAAATCACACCTCTCCAAACTCAAATGTGAAAAAGTAAACTGAAAAAGTACCCTTCACAACGAGACATGCAGACACACAAGGTCAATGTTCTATAAATTCTCAGCTTCAGAAGCAGAACTGCAGGACCAGCAATTTATAGGCAACTCCTGCTGATGTTTCTAATTGCTACAGTAGAGATTATGTGCCTTCTTCACAGCAGTAGCATGTAAAATCTCTTCTCCATTTCATCTGCTAAAGCTCAGCTAGCATGCCTGTTCCTGGGGCTCATTACTGTGTGCTACAGATGTTGCTAGATAACCTTGCAAAAAAAAAAAAAGAAAGTATGTGGTTGAGCCCTGGTCTCATTTGTTTTGAATAGATAGAACTTGTGCACCTCTTTCAAGCTGTACCTCTTAGTGGGGTGTTCAGTACATCATCTTCCCGGAGTTTGGGGGCGGCTTGTTTTCTTAAGCATTTCCTCCACAATTATTTGGCTTACAGGCACGGAAAAAATAACCTTTTGTTTCTGCCATTCGCCTACTTGTATCTCTGGTAGAGGCTGTGCCAGAGACATGACCAGTAATATTTATCTTAATGTCCAAGTAAGGAAAACATACCCAATGGATGCTTCTTTACCATTTTTAAATAAGTTACACGGTATTTGAACAGTGAGTATGCTACAAACATTTATCACCTAACACTATCACTTCCCACAGTCCTCTGGCTCCTTAAAGCTATTTTCGGGTCAATTATCCTAACTCTCATCTTCCGATAAGAAACTAATAAACCTCATAGGAAGACAATTCACTTTTCCAGAGCATTATAAATTCTTGACATTTCTTAAAGTGAGGGTCAGGACTGTGGAAACTGTTGGAGATAAAACAGCATTACAGATGTCTGCCTTCTGTGCATCTGTGATACACATACCTTCACGTATAACAAATTTGCTCACTTCATAGGAATAGGGAAGGGAGGAAGGCAAATGATTTCCAGCAATCAGGTTCATATCATGGCATGGTTTCGCACTGAAAGGTCAAGCTATGCTTTCCTTCCTGTTACTTGCATTGCTATCATTCAAAGGTCCCACGAAATACATGTAACCTGCCTCTTCCTCCAAATTCACATCAGACCCTCAATTGGAGTGAAGTATCCTAATTCCATTTTGGAGGTGTGTTACGGATGTCACTTAGGGCACACATTGAGGACAACCACTGTTTAACAGTCCCTTAAACTGGAATTTCATTACCATCGTATTAATTCTGATCAGAGTTAAAAAGGCTATGTGGTATTCATAATCCACTGGTTCTGCTTCTCTGATTGCACACTCTGAATATGTGGACTACTGCTACCAACTCTTACAGGAGAGCTGAACTTGCACAAAAAATTAATCTTACCAAAGACTGAAGTCATACACAGCTGTGTGAACAGGACTGGGTTCTTCCTTGGCCCAGAAAATTCTCATTAGCTTTGCAAAACTGTATAAATATTGGAACGCAAATTGAACCTGAACCCTCAAAACAACATAGGTTTGCTATTATGGTCACAGCAACTTTTATTTTAAGACCAAAGGCCCAAAATTGTAAAGGAATACATAAAAGTAGACTTCCCTTCCAGTCAGTTTTATAGGTAACAGAACATATTGAAATTGGTGATAAGAGAAATTCTTCCTTTGTAGAACTGACTAAATGCCAGCATCACCACTGTATTTCAAATGATACTAAGATCAAGGCAATCCAGATATTTTTGATTAAGCCAAACCATTAGCAATACTCTTCCTAACCAGCTTTTCACAAATGGAAATTCTCCAGAAACGCTTTGAAATCAGACATCAAAGTCAGAAAAAAAAGAAGACATTTTAGAGTGATAATAGGAAACATACAGAAAAACCTACAAAAACATGTCATTCTATGTGTTGCTGCCACGTGTTTTACCGCACCGTGGATCAGCCAGTATAGCAGATCTGTACCATGGGTCAGCCAGTACAGCAGATCGTCCTGTCTAGGCTTCAGGGAGTGGGGGACAGCTGGAGGATTTTACCTGTCAAAAGAAGGCTTCTCCCCACAGTCAAATGCATCCTGTAACTCCTTGACAAGATTAGCCTGGCCAGGCAGTCGAAAAAGGCCTTCTTCCTTTAGCCCCCGCTGTCGGATAAAATCCACGCACTGTTCCACCAACATAGGAGCCAGGCGGTTCCCATATCGCTTTTCATATCGGACAGTATCTTCCAGCTTCTGGCCAAAAATACCTGCATGAAAGAGAGAGATGTGACTTGGTTGAGATTCATAAAAACATTTGAGGGTCTTCCGTTACAACCTACGCAATTTATAAGTCATTTAAATGCATGGACAATTAACCTACTCCTTTCTTAAGAATAAAATGCTCAATTTCACCTTTGATACTCTCATGGAAATACAATGCTGGCATATTTTACAACAATGCTCAAAACCATTATTTAAAATAAAATACTGTAAATTATTTTTCAGACCTGTGCTTAAGCACAGAAAACACAGAAATAATACAGATAGGATTTTCCGCCACAAAACTTCTGATTCAGAACATCTCCATCTTCTTTGGTTCATGCCTAACTATCTATAAAAAAATAAGTAGTTCCTATATCAGTTGCGATGGCATATAAACATTACCTTTACACATGGAGGGCAAAAGATTTATAAATATAACTCAGGATCTTGTTCCTACTAAACCAAATTATTACTTAGGTTTTCCTACATAAACAAAGACCGTTTCTATAATGTATTACCGATTGCATTATCACTGTCTGCTTTAGCAACAATAAATTTTGTGTATTAAAAAAGATCCTGACATGAAAGGTGAAATATGGCAGATGAACTGCAGGAAACCTGCATTTGTACTTAACCTCAGAAGAACATGGGAGTTTTTTTGACAGAATTAACTTCAACTCTGATCTGAGGATATCATCACTACCACTGGAACGACAGGTACTCTTCATAACTTATTTTGCATCTCCCTTTCAAACTGCAGAGCCAGCCATCAATCATAGACAGCATCACAATAATGTTCAGGTATGTCATCTGTGATGGAAGCTCTCTCTTGAGACCACCATTTGTTGAATAGTATTGGGCCTGAAGCGAGACAATTCAATTTCTGTATATAGCAAAACAATGAATAGTTCTAAGGCAGTCATGAACAGAAACTAAAGACCAAAAAACTACCTATGCTTGGAAGTGTCCTTTTCCAATTATGTATGCTATAAAGTGGGAAAAAAAAAAACAACAAAAAAACCAGTAAGTCAAATTGTGCCCTTCACTGAGCACACAGTTCCTACTGGTTTAAAAATATCCAACAAGGAGAACAGAGTTGTTTTGGTTTACTTTTTCTAAAAAAAGCCCAAAGTTGAGCTAGTCAGCTTTTGCTTTTGGCCCAAAAACTTCATTCACACATAAATTACAATTACATGAACAAGTAACCACAAGCTAAGGTAGCATTCAGATTGAAGCATCCTTCAGGGTAACCTTCAATGTGTATTTGTTCTCTAACAAAAGAAAGATAATTCACATCTCAGTTGTAGGGAGGAAAGCTGCCTTGCATACGCTCCAGGATGTTATGGGAAGTGGGTAGCAAGCTGTCAGTTGCCCATACTGAAGGTCTGGGGTTTGCATTTAAGTGCAATTATTTTTACCGTAGCACAGGAAAGAACTGGAGAGAGTAACTGATGTCCAGCTAAGACATCCAGAAAGTATTCTGACATGCAGAACAGCATATTTTGTTATTTCCATGGTACCCACACTGGTGGATGCCAAAACCAGCAGTAGGTAAGGGGACTGAACATCACACAGTTACTCTTTATTAGCTCACTTTTTTTCATGTTGTACAAAACCCAAAACCCAACAATTAGCAATTAAAGGAGGAATTTTTGAAATTTCAGAGTGAGTCAAGCTCAGAAGAATACTGACTGATGTGGAATACTTGGTGTCCGCAAAGTTCAGCCTCTTCATGCTGGCAGAGGAGTTAAAGTATGTTTTCTTAATTCTTACATACCTTCCTAACCTCCTGCAAACTGCCTATGGGGATGGCAGGAGTACTAAATGAATTCGGGTTTCTTGTATTTGTCTGAGTTAAGGATTGCTGTTGGTCAACACAGAGGAAATCATTAAGCCTCTCCATTTTCTAGATCCTCCTTCTGAAAGCAGTGGAATTAAGGAGGAAGGTTTACTGCAAGTCAGTTAAGGAATCTGTGTGATTATGAGAGTTTGGGGATTTCAAAGTCCTTAATATACAAGAAGGCTGCTGTTCAGTGCCCCCAAAATTGTCCCTTCTCCTGGCTGAACAAGCCCCACTTCCTCTGCCTCTCCACAAAGGGCATGTGTTCTAGCATCCTGGTGGCCCTTTGCTCAACTCCCTCCAGTTTTATCTCCCCCTCGCCCCATGTTATTTTTTTTAATGGACACAATATTTGGAATATGGTCTAAAAAATGCTGAGCAGAGGGGGTTAATCACTTCCCTCCCTCTGCTGGCTCTGCTCCTGCTGATACTGCCCAGACTGCTGTCAAACCTTCCTTGCTGCCAGGTCCACTCCTGGCTCATGTCCAGCTTACTGTCCCCCAGGGCACCCAGGTCCTTTCCGTAGAGCTTTTTCTGTGGGGTTATTCCTTCTTAGTTGTAGGACTTGGCCATTCTACTCCTGTTTGTCCTATGAACATACAGTCTGAGCTTCCCTTCAAGAGCCCATGAGATCTCTTGGTTTTAAACACAACAGGTTTTGCCTCTTTTCAAACAAAATTAATCAGTATAAGATCGGATATTCCAATTATATGATGTACAGTTACAACTCATGCCCACCAACAGTACAATTAGTATGAATAAGCTTTGTCCTATTGGCTATACTTTCTTCTCTCCATGCTAACATTCTTTAATCAGTAATGTGCATATTGCAGCTTACATTTGGAGAGAAAAGAGTAAGTTCTCAAACCTACCAGACTGCTTTGAAACTCCTATTAGTAATGACACCGCAGTCAAAACACATCACTTTCTATTAATACATTTTTTTGGGATGCTGCCTTTTTTTCCCCTTCATTTTAGAATTGGCTTTCAAAGCATGTCTAATAGATAATGAATAAAATCAGAATAAGGGTTTTTTTGCACAGTGGGAGCAAAAACCCTTCCTATATTATAAATTGCAGATGCACCACAACACAAAATGTATTGAAAACATGTGGCAACCATAAAACATTACGATGTCTGTAACTAGTGTCAAAGAGTATTTTTTAAGACAAATAGAAAGTAATGAGTGATTCACATACAAAAGGTGACATATATCAAATGGGTATGACAAACTTGGTTCTGTATTGTAGCAGCAAATCACAAGTACTGAATGAAGAAAACCTTAAAAAAACTATATCTGAGGAAAAATAAAACCTGATATGATGGAGGGGTAACCAGTGTCAAGAAAAAAAAAAAAAAAAATCCAAATCGGAGCCTAAAATTTCCTGGTTCTGGTCCCTTAAGTGTAAACATTAAATTGTTTCTACTACTGACTGCAATAAGGTACATTGTAAATTAAGGGACTTTTATTGAGACACTTAAAATACACATAGCTAGGAATGCCTGAAGGATAGACAGAATAACTACAGCAGTTTTCTTGGATTTGACAGATTGGATTCAGATCCTACACAATTCTCAGAACACAACTGCATCAAGTATGACCACATATATACTTCACAGCCAGAGGGGTAGGTGTATGCCCCACCATCCTCACATGTCAGATAAAGCCTCAGGGACACGGCTCCCCATCTATATGAATGGTGATAATACCATATCCACCTCACAAGCATGAGGACCTCCACACTCAGCTTTAGGAAGCTCATAGCTAGCGTGGTAATTCTGACAACCATGTAATAACCTAAAGTTAAGACCTAAGTCTCATGGAAAATCACCATGTCACACCTTGAAGTGCTTCTGAAGTTACCTTTACTACATTCTGCATTCTCCAATTTGTTTGGCTTTGGAATTCATCTCAGGCAGGCTTGGTTTGGTTTCAAAGAAGTCTAGGCTGAACTCCTCCAAAGGAAGTATTTCCTTCACCTAACAAATGCAGAACACTGCACCAGGCAGCACTTGGCCATGAAACGAATCAGTCATGATAAGCCTGCATAAATATTGACTTGAAGTTACAGACCTGCTGATGCCTTATGGAAAAAGCACTCTGTTGCCAGGGGCAGAAGTGGCAGGAACATGACAACTCTGCTTCCACATCATGTTGTCATAACTTTTACCTTGTTCATCATCTGTCTGGTGTCTGTTGGGTTTTTTCACGGTTTTGGAATAAAAGCCATGATCATGGCCTGTAAGGTGCACCTTCTTCCACTGTCCCTTTCTAATGCTTTTATCTCCTCTTATGTCACAACTAACTACTACAGAGATATTGCAGATTAATAGCTTCTGAAGATTAATACATTGACTACTATGAAGCAAAGGCAATGCTGTGAAGAATTGTGGTTGCAAACATACAGTTACCTTAGTGGCTGACAGAGGCAGACAATGGTGAACACTATCAGCTATACCTGGTAACTACTAGCATCTCCTTTACAGAGAAGCAAGGAAAAGACAGTCCAAGTTATGGAGACTACAACATAACCAAAACCACAGAGATCATTTCACGTACTGTTTTTTAAAAGTAAATTTCCACTACAGTAACTAAACAAGAACACCTGTGTGGAGAAGGAAATAAAAGATACTCATAACTCATGTTGTAATCCAAACTCAAGTTCTCCTCCTAAATCTCAATGTCTCCAAAATCCAGAAATGCATAGATGCACAAGTGCTGACCTGTGGTTTGGTTTATCCTCGGGACAGGGTGCCAGAGAGGAAACAAACAAAACCAACAGGAAACCTTGAGATTCAGAATGGCAGCAGCTTGGCTTCCCCACAGCTGGCGGAAGGCAGGGAAATGTACAGGATTCCAGTTCTGACCAGTCATTAGATTTAATCAGCAGAACTGCTTTTTCGGAGAGGCCCTTGTAGGTCTTTAAAGCTATATCCAATTAAGCCAAGATCACGCATAACATCAAAGAGGAAAATCACATGCTAGTAAAGGGCATGCCGAGCAGTTATTCATTAACTAGAACATTCCCGTGGCAGAAGTTTTGTAAACATTTTGAGAAACTGGGTTTCCAAGCCTAACAGATACTCATAAAGCTTATGAAAGACACTACAGTGCTATATCCAAATTCTGCATATGTCTATGCAAGAGTTGTGAAAGCACTGTGGTATTTTCAATGGTACATATTCACAGTGAGAGCATGTGTTTAAAATCTAAGAATGCTATTAGTCAATGATTTCCTTAGCTACTGAACACAGGTGGGGGTCACATCTCAAGGCTAGTGACTCCAAGCTTCTGATTCAGTAAGAAAAAAGGGGAAAGATCTAAGCGGCAGTTCTGTGTCCTTGTTCTAGAAGGCATAGCTTGAAAAAGCCCACCTGCTGCTCTAGCTCTACCACAGCACACGCACTCAGCAAGCCAGAAGGTTTCTGCGTTGCCCAAGCCACCCCTCAGCAATTCAGATGATAGCATAATTTTCAGACAGCATAAAGCACAGAGGGCTGATGCTTCCAATAGAGGTCCCACGCCTGTATGTGTGTTCTCTCAATATGCAGCAGAGGATCTCTGTCCTTCCAAAACAAGTTCTGAGTTTATGGGCTATACTGATCTGAAAAGGTCAGTTAAGGTCAAAGGAATTGATCTCAGCTTAGGATCTGGATGAGAATTTTAAGCAGCTCTCAATTCTACATCAGTAATTCATTGACAGTGAAAATAACAGATCAGGTGAATGACTTTCAACAGCACGGCTGGGAACAAAGGTCCTGGAATAACACAAAGCAGTTGTTGTCATGGCCACATAACACTTAACATGGAGTTTTAAATTATTATTTCTTATCAGCTTTCTGCTCTGGTGTTCCCCAGCACTAAGTGCTGCTTTGAGTGGATAAAGGCAGGGAGCATTTTCTTCTTCTCTACAGAATTTTGTAATGTACAGGAGAGGAAAAATCCCACCAAAAATAGCGGTGGCAGAATTTTGTTCCCGCCTGACTCATTTTCTTTCCTTCAAGCCTTCTCCTTCCCCACAGTCAGTGTCATGCCAGCAGTAGATAAGGTAAAATAAACTCCTGCCCTAGAGTTTAGCACAGCTGCACACCAGAGGTTACTGCATAGAAAAAACAACTCTGAAATAAGAGCAGAACTAGCTACAGGCTGGAAAGGAAGGGAGGCAATTTTAAAAACATCACCGAGAACTTATCACAGTCGATCACATCAGGGCTTGCACCATTTCTCTGGCTGTAGCCAATGCCACCTCCTCCTCCAAAACTCTGCTCACCCAAATTCACCATGCTATTCAATGTTCTCACCACTGCATGCCAGCAAAGTTACCCTCAGTTATTGCTTTCTCTGCTTACCCTGCATATGTGCTCTTGGGAGGTTCCTGTGGTGGTACTTAAACAGAGAGGATCTTCTCTAAATTGGATTTTAAAGATGGATGGCTCTGTCTCTGTTCAGATGCTGCCCTCTAAGCACTGAATTCTCCTATGACATGACCTCTAAACAGGCCTGACATTTAATCTTTCGGTGCCTATCACAATGCAGATTTGATCTGGATTTCGAGGAAGGGTTCTATGCTTTGTATCATCGGTGAAGATGACAATGTATCTCTGCCTAAACACACAATGTCATTATTCCCTTGTAGTTCTTCCAATGACTAGCCAATGGTTTTCCCTGCTAATTTTCTTTTCTGCATTGTGTTGCACAGCTTAGAACTAACTGATCTGCTTTATGCAAATATGGGCTAGGTTTGCAGAAGGCTAGTTTTGCTTTTTTTTATACTTAGGTGTACAATCTGCAAATGAAGTTTTAAGAATTCGGTATGCCAATTAATAAGACAAGTGTAGTTAGCCTAATTTGCCTATGCAACCATAGTAAAGGCTTGACTGAAAGTCCAGTTAATGTTCATCTTTCTGTTGACTTCAGTGGGACATGGACCTAGTTAAACATGCACAATCAGCATTCTGCAGCTCTGATCTAGGGGCCTCATGACAATGCTCTTGACAGAAAACATGTATAAGAAAGAATGATATGTAGAGGAAAGAAAATTAGCAGCATGGCCTCCATCATTCTGTCCTCTGCCCCAAGTGCTGCAGCCTCACTTGGAGTTTTAGACATGAAGAGTTTCTGTGTCAGAACATATGGGGAAAGAATCAACAGCTGAAGCTCTTCCTGGAGCAGCTAAGGCTGCACCCCAGGCACAAAGGCAGCTGTCTGCAAAATTATCAGTTAATCCTTTATTCAACTTCCGAACATTTCTCAAATAGTTAACTGTATAAACAGGGCACAGACAGCTCTAATTCACACTGACATCTTGAAATGCACTAGCACACTTCATACAGACACATCCATGTCCTCCTGGCCAGTCTCCAGAAGGACTGAAGTCCAGCAACCAAGGGAAACGCTGGCCTCAGGGAGGGGGGGTACAGGGGGCAAACAGCTTTCAGTGCTGTACCAGCTGCAGATGATAGCTGATCTCTGCTGTAGTTCTGCGGTGTATCCCTCACTGGTTGCGATCCCTTGTTTCAAGGCATCACCCCTGACTGCCTGCGCACACAACCAAAAGTGGTGACGCAACTACATCACTACTGAGTCTTGTGAGCAAAGAGCTGCATGGTCTTGCAAAAGGACAAATGGCAGCATGGAGGAACAGTTTAGGGAGGAGCAGGAGATGAAGCTGATTTTATTTGTATAAGCTCTGTGTAAGATCATGTCTCACACTACAGAACAACACAACAATTTAGCCGTTTCACTTGGATTTCTCTGTCCAACATAGTTTTTAAGGCAGCACCAATATTCTCCTCTTCCCTCACACAAAGTTTTTGTCTTCTTCCTAGAGGACACCCCCATCTCCCCATCTCCCCACCCATCTCAAGCACCGTGGCACCTTATCATCACTTGTCATATCTCTGTTTCCCTTCCAGCACTTCCAGCTGACATATTTTGAAAGCCAGCCTCCTCTTTGCCCTCCTCCCCCCAATACTGCCATGCTCTGCTTCAACAGGAGTGCAATGCAGAAGAAAACTGGCTTTAAACATCTCTATGCAGCAGGTGGAAAGGCAAATGCAGGCTGCAGGGCAGCAGGATGAAGTGGCAATGCAGCACTTGCAACAGGACAGTGTATTGGACGGCTACACTTCATCAGAAATCTCTGAATCCAAGGACTTAGTCTTCTGCACAGATGCACATTTATCATGTTGCTTTGCTCCCTCCCTTCTCCCCCCTCCTCCCACAGAGACAAAATGCAAACCCAAACTCTGATGTTCTGCTAGACAAATAAGCGACTCAGAGCATCACAGGTCTGATTCCCCCACTGCTCTCACTGATCTTTGCTCAGAGGCTCTGCAATAATCTTGTCTCAAGCCACCTCATTCAGGCAGCCCATTCATGGGCTGTTATGTAGAGGACACAGTATCAGCTGGCCAGCTACAAACAAATGAACAAAGAAGTAAATAAATCATTCATGGAACGTTGGCATCTGCATTGTTTAATGCCTTTTGTTTCGGTACTCTCATCTGCCCCTGCATACACAGCCCCCTTGCCTTCTCAGAAACCATGGCTTCACTAGCAAAGCAGAACACAGTGACAGAAGGGACCTACCTTTACGGAAACTAAAACACCGCTTAATTCTCCTATAAGTAGTTTTAGGAATGAAAGGAGCTGCTGCTAAGGCACCTGGGCTGCGGACTCCAGCATTTCTGTCTTCAGGCATCATACAGGCCAGAGCCCCCACGTCCCTCCAAAGCTTTCCTTTACCAGCTGCATCCAGATGAAACACCACGACTGCTCATCGTTACTGACTGCTGAGGAGTTTTTGTAATAGTGTATTTTCCTCTGGAGCTAGGAGATTTGTGGTCTTCTAGATCTTGGGTAGGGCTTGAAGTGATTTTAATATTCTCTTCCCTGCTTCAGTTTTGCTTTGGGGAACAATTTCCTTCCGCCTCTCTATTTCCTTTCGTTTCTTTTATTTCCTGCGGCGAGACAACTGACTATTATGCAATGTCACAACAAAAGAGCTTCAGCAAAAAGATGTATCTTCCATTCAAACAGAAGTGCCTGCACAGACGGAGGGGGAGAAAGACCTCTTCCTCCCAGCTGGCACAGGGGGTTGAGTGGCAGAGACTCCAGTTCCACGGGAAAAGGTCAGCGCTTCGCTGTGCACAAGGGGGAAGAGAAGAACAATACCAAAAAGGCCACTGAAGAATCCGCCGGGATACGATACTCCTTGCTGCCTCCCTTTATCTCTGCAACCGAGAAGCAGAAATAACAGCCCCTTCGCCCGAAAGGCTCTCTGTCCATAACAGATTCCTTTCAAAAGGCCTTTTATATGCCCAGCTCCCTGTCTGATGTTCTCATGGGCTTCTCGCTTGTTTTATTGCCTTCGAACTACCAGAAGCTCTCATGGGAGAGGTGCGTCAGATGCGGCAGCAGCGCATCTTTGCCAGCAGGATCGTGGGGAGCTGCTGAGGAATACGTGCCTCCACACGGGGATGCTCTGCTTGCTCGCTCCCTCCCGGTCCCACGCCTGGCAATGGCAGCCACGGCTGCTGCTGCCGCCTGCGCCAGCCCCTCGCGTGCAGCAGGTGCAGGGAAACGACGTAGAGGAGGGAGCCGCTGCAGCGCAGATTTGTCTGCTCCTGGGTGACTTTGAGTTGACTTCAGGCAGCGGTCGTGTGCGGCAGCTTGAAAAGCAAGCAGGCTGTGCCTGGCTCCCGCAGGAGGTGCCAGACCTTACACTACTACCCCTGCTAAAATGCTCATGCTCCTTCTCGCCTCCTCCCTCCCCCTTAGTTGTAAGCTCTGCAATTAAAGCTCGGCCCTTTCCCTCCTGTAAAAAATTGCCTTTTTAATCTAATCAGGAAAAGAATCTCATGTGCAAACAGACATTACATGTCCTGGCTCATTTACATTTCTTTTCCCTTTCAGAATTTTTTCCACAGTCACCTTATTCTTTTGGTGCAAAACCCAAGCTGTTTCTGATCACCTTAGGAGATTCCCAACTGCTAGCACAGGTTAACAAATAACAATTTAATGATATGGTTAATCATTTACAGAGCTCCTTGCTCTGGTACCAGGAGTCCTTTCCCACTGCTAGACAAACTTTAAATATTAGTGGCTCACCAAGGCTCAGACACAACTGTTGCACGTGTGCGCACACACACACACAGCTTGCTTACAATGCTTGAAAGAATGAGAAAATTCAAATATGTTACTCAAAGCGGCACTTGACTTGTATGACACCAGATTATTGTGGTTCACTATCTAGTACTGAAATTTAGGAAGCCGATATAAAACTGGTGTTTTGATTAATTAGCTGTCTGAAATAATTTTGTGTTGCAAGTAATTAGTTGTTACTGGCTAGTCATCATCATGTGACTGCAACTTTTCTGTATCTTGTTTATAGCTACTGTAATAGATAAGATTTTTAACTTCAGTGGCTACAGCTCATAAAGGCAGGCTCTTAGACAACTTAAGCCAGAAGTGCCCTTCTTTAGAAGGGTCAGACTGTTGCAGCAGCTGTAGCAAGGGACAATAAAAATATGAGTGTGTCTGGCCATACATAATTAGAGAACAGTTAATAGGACTTATTAAGACTTGTTAAGATAGCTCAGACTATCAACTTAAGTAACAACTAGTTAATAAAATGGGGGACCTGCTAGAAACACAGTTCTTAATGGTGACACATCCCACGATACTGCTTTTGCCTTGTTATCATGGTCAAACCTTCTCCATGAACACTAAACCCCAAATCGTGTTCCATCTATTGTCATGTTTTCTAGGGAGTTAACTGTTTGCTTCCCAGTACAAATAACCCTGAGTCAGTGTATTTGCTCAAGAAATCCAACAGGAAAAACAAAAATAACATGCTTAGAAGTGTTTTAACTACAAATGAATTTAAACAGTAATTCAAGGATTGCACCCGTCTCTTCTTTTATGCAAATCAGCATGCAAAGTCTTCAGTGAGGTGCTTCCCTCAGTAATTGGCATTAAACACTCTTACAACAATGATGGCGTCCTGAGAATTTTCATGGTGGCTCGAAGGATTCCCAGCTGTAAACTAGAAATAGCTCTTGCCCTATAAAAGCAAATGAGGGGCTGGTGAAGGAAGCATAGGGTCAGGACTCGGGAGATTTGGTTTCTATTCGTAGCTCTGTTCATGGACTTGGGCTAGAAACGGAGTTTCACCTAATCTCAGCTCCCTGCCTGTAAAATGTAGACACTTCTCCACTTGCAAAAGAACTGCAAGGTTGCCTTTCCTCATTATTTGCCACAGAAAGATACTGTGGTGCTGGAAGCCAAGTGCAAAACACCAGAAAGATAACTCTTCGAAAAATCCAGTTCTGTTATGCCCCCAAATTTATTATTGCCACAGTAGCTTATGCTGCTGCTGGACTGGAGTAAGAGAACACTGAGGAGCTCAACATGAGGCCTGCTTTACAAAGAGGAACTTGGGGATGGGTAATCTTCACGCTATATAAACAAGCAGATTTCTTACCTTGCCTAATTGCAGAAGACTCTGCTGCTCCCACCTCGCCTTTCCCAAACCAACTCAATATGCCTGTAGAATATCACACCTTTTAAGACACACCTTTCACTTTGTGGGTTTTGGGGTTTGGTTTTTTGTTTGTTTTGTTTTGTTTTTTTTTAAGCATCCTCCTATAAGACTAACATGCCCAGATCCAGGACTGTGCTAGCTTATTAACATATAGGGCCAGATCCCAGCGAGATGACTGCTTAGCACCATTTTTCCAGGACACATTTCCGCAGGAGGAGCCAAAGAGAAGACAGTCACGTTTGAAGAGGTGCCCCAGCTGACCAAGTCCCTCAGCACAGCCCACCAACGAGGCCAAAGCCTTCTCCTAAGAACTGTGTGACTTGAATAAAGCACAAAGGAAGATGGCTGGCTTACAAGACAAGTTTTGTTTTAAAATGGTAGTTTCCTTCAGTCCCTCTCATCCTCTCTCCTGTGGTCTACCTGGCAGTTGAGAAAAAAACATTAGCAGTCAGCAATCACAGTTTTCGGCGATAACGGTGCTTCTCAGTCATGAAACAGCACAGACAAACCTGCCTGACTTACTTTTCCAGCAACCTCAGACAAGACCAAAAAGTGTCTGATGCAATACAGGTGCTCTTTCACAGTGGAAAAATATTTCTGTCCCCGAAGCTGGAGATTTGAGAGCTCCAAGGAACAGACTGATTAACGTACTGACATTTTGTGCAAGCGTATCAATCATACTTGTATTACAATAATATAGACATTATCACCAGAATAATAATGGTGAAAATGATGATAATAATTTGCAGCCCATTCAAGATGAGAGAGCTTTTTAAAAAGACAACTGGACATCTGACAATAAATTTTGATCCACTACTACTGGAATTATTGGGTATGCCAATCAAAAGAAAAAGAATCTATCCTATACTGCTAGTGCTTATATTCTGAGGCTTATATTGGAGTGCATAGCTTTATATAATACTATTACTGGTCTTAGCTGTCACTTGCAGGAGAATCACTGACAGCTTCTTGTAACAGGCACTTATGAAACACATGGACGGTCTTTTAGCTCGTGACCAAAGGAATTACCCTGCTTATCCCTGCAGGAAAGTGAACACAGAGGGTTTACTCCCCCTTTTTTGAAAGATCTAGACCATTCTCTTCACTTCAAAACTCTGGCTGCGACTGAGAGACGACAGAAGAACCCTTATGTGTCTTTGTGTATCTGGGAGCCTTGCGTCTTCCCTCACTGACTCACCTCCTCCAAATGGTGCCCATATAACCCTGCGAATGGATTTCACCCAATCCTCCATGTCACTCTGTGTGCTCGCCATAAGAAGGTATGTCTCATGATTAGCTGTCATCCGCTCTCGGTCTCCTCCTGCAAGAGAAGATAATTGCACTTAGAAACCCTTCTGCTTTCCTGCTCAGCCAAGTTCCTGCCAGACCGACTGCTGAAAGCAGCAATAGCGGCTCCATAAGCAAGCAGACATGGATACTATGCAGTGCAGTGTTTATCGTCAGACACTGCATGAAAAGAAGGTCCTGTAAGTACATTCCCCATCAGACAACAAGAAGCTGTCGTACTTCCCAAAGGAAATGAGAGGATAAATGCCATCAGTAAACAAAAACAGCCCCATGCCATTCCAAGAACTATGGCAGCCTGCACTCGTCTGTAACTTGATATACACACTGGAAATTTTGCAGCAGTTATTGTACCATGACGGAGAGAATAAACACAGAGAGAGATAAGCGTGCCAAAGCACAAGTGGGGATGACTCCATTTTTATTTTCAGGAACACAATGTGTCACATTCAAGGCAATGACATTTGATACACCCAAGTGTTGCTGTGAATCTCTAAGGAGAAGGCAGCCAACGCTAGCAGCTGACATGGTACAACCTACTGCCTTGGACGGTCTGACAAGGATTAGATTAAGAGGGAACACACTGCCTTATTATCCTTTATTTAAAGGATGGGCCGACACTAAGAAGGTCAAAACCAGAACTTGGCTTGCCACAGCTCCAGGTTTTCACACTTATAGCACTGCTTCACCTCCACCCTAATGTGTACTATGTGTACTATGCTAGAGCACACAGGGATTCAAACCACCTTTCCAGCACTGCAGAAGGAGCAAACCTTTCCAGAAAGATAGCACCAGACATTTTGAAGCCCTTTCACTGAGCCAAATGCAATGCACCTTGAAATCCCATGAGTTCCGTGTTCATCTCTTTCCAGCTTCTTCCATCCCTATTTTTGATACTAGTCATATCTAAAGTAAATATCTCTGTTCATTACAGCAGGAATACTGCTCCTGGGAGGTCTTCTGAAGAGTGCCATGCTCAGTGCTGGGCATTGGAACAGCTAGGTTTCTAAAGAGAAATTTCTTAAGGGCTAGGAAATCCAACCACAACTTCCTAGCACATCCGTTCTGAATTAACCTACTTGTATAGTCCACACGTTAGAGAATTAGGACACACAACTGTAAAAGGGACTTAATTGAAACTTGGCAAACACAAAAGCCAGGTTTTCCCAGACATGGGCAGATTCTACTGAAAATTTATTCTTAAGGTTTACATCATTATTCAAAACTTACAGAGAGATGCTGGTTTTCTATAGTCAAAATAAAGCCATTCATATACCATATGTTCCCCAAAAAGGCATCCAAAGTAGTAATGCAACAATCTAAAATGCAATACATTTTAGACTATACCACAGTTTAAAAGTCTGAAGAAAACTACTTTTTTCCTAAGACATAGTTAAAAGGTAGGGATGAACCTATTTTAAGTGGCAACACTAGAGAAATATCAGCATGAGCTAAACTGCATTGTATTTTTTTGGAGCCTTTTCAGTGACTACTGTAAGAATTGGTACAAAACATGGGTCTTCTATGCTATGTGCCATCATTTTTACCTTTCAAGAAGCAGAGGATGAGGGTATGGGGAGCACAAAGCATTAGCATCCCAAATGGTAGCACTCCACATCAACCCTGCCCAGCAGAAAGCACATAATCAGGCACTAGAAATTTACTCCCCATCTCTCCTTTTACATAGCTCTCTTGACCAGAACAAGGACAGATCTCTCTCACTCAAGCACAAAGAGCAGACGTGATACTGTCTACAGTCTACGTAAACTGGCACATTTTACATATCATCTAGAGTTCTTATCCTGAAAAGACCCAAACCCAAAGATACAAACAGAAAGCCTCAATATATTGTCACAGCTATTAAATATAATAGTAATAAATATAGTATAGAGAAAAAGCATGTAACACAGTTGCACCCTTTTTGTGGCTGATTGATAAAAACTGGAAACATTTATTTATACTATCATATTGTACTGTAGCTTTTTTTTTTTTTTTTTTTTTTTTTTAATGGACCAGGATCCTGTAAGGTGCCATTCAAAAAGAACAGGAAGATGTGTTCACACAAAATACATATCAGATCCAGGAATAAAACAAGAGGTGACCTGATTTTCTTAGTAAAATGACAACAAAAAAGATGACAGCCATAGCCAAGTGACGGTCCTCCTCTCACGTGTCTGTCAGATCGCTCCATATTCTTTTAATAGCCTGCATATTTAAATTCAGCAGACTACGTGAGATTTACTCAGATACCATGTTATGACAAATTGGAGGGTGTTCCCCAGATAAACTGGATTAATCCCAGAAGTCTAGATAGTTCATTTACCATGTGGATTCCAGAGCAGTACTCTAAACAACTAACTCAGGTAAACACCCACTCAGCTAATACACAATTAATCTGTGTTTAATTTTGCAGAGAAGGAAAACATAATGTTTGGTTACATTATCTTTTGGTAGGAGAAAGCAAAGCCCTCCTAACAAAAGGAGCTTCAGCATTTTATAGCAATTCTGGATATGTCTCCTTTGCAATCCAACTCCTCTCTTTCACACCACAATGTCATATCTTGCAGGGTTCTTCCACTTGTGCATTAATTTAGTTATTATTCAAGAACTGAAGCCTTGCTAAAAGATTTTTGGGGATACAATAGCACATGTTGGATTTGTGTTTTACTGTAAACATTAATTTTTACTGGGACTATATTTTAAATACAAAATTAACAAGATCAGGAGGACAGACAAGAAGAAATGACCACGATTCAGGAAAGAGCCATCTCAGATAAGTAATATCAGATAAACAGAAACAGAAATAGAATTAGAAAGACCTTTCTGAATCTTCAGTAGGTCCGCAGGACACTTCTGAAAGACACTGTTTAGAATGTCCCCTTCACTTTTTTTTTCCTTATAATATTATTGTTATGATTATAACGAAGCATGAGTAGATCACAATCTCCAAGAATCAGGCATCTATTCATACCAGAGATAGCGGCATTAAGTACATCAACTTGAACATGCTGCTCAGCATGAAGTCCATTACAGATTTGAATGCATCCCTATTCCTTTCCTGTGGGTGTGCAAATCATAACCTATTTTACCCGTATTGTTATATAGCTCCAGATTATGCCTTCTGAAATCTCCTTTCCTGCATTTGCAGTCCATGTATGAGAAATTCCTAATCCTGTGTGTTGTGGCCTGCTTGTAAATAGCCAACTCAAGGGGCTGGAATATGAACTCTGCTTTTTTTTCCCATCTTTTTCTCCTTCTTACTTTGCAGGTGCCACAGGACCTGGAAGGAGCAGAACCCAGTCTGCCTGACCAAAGAAGTAGACTTTGGCATATTCAAGATGAAAAGCTGCCATTTACACAACTGATGCTATATCCTGTTTCTTCCAGCCTCTGGTAACGGTCAAAAGTAATTGGATATATACTGTTTCTCAAAACTGCAATGTAATATCACATATTTTTATTCCTGCAGCCCTAACCAATCCCTAGTCTGTCTTATTTTCTTAGCAGCATTAGAAATGAATTCTTATTTATTGACGAAATCTATCTGTAACATCCATTTGGAGTGGAAGAAGTGAAAACAGCGCAATACCATGATGAATCTTCCACTTCGAACAGGGCAGATTTCTCCTCCTCTCCCCTTTGGCACCAGCAACAACTCACACGTTCACAAGTGCTCCCTCCTGCCTCCTTCGGGGGCTCAGTAACCGGTAAATACAGACTGCTGCTGTGCTCCCTGACCGGGACAGCCTGTGACCGCTCAGCCCCATGCTGGCTGCAGCTTCGTGCACCGAGCCAGCGCCGCTTTGATACAAGAGAGGCGAGGTATTTTAAGAACTCTTGCCAGCAACCGGAAAAAAACAATTAAAATACGAAGAGGCGAATTCCTGCAGGGATCCACTTCGCACGGGAAAAGAAAGGGAACAGCCTGCGCTTGCTCATGCCGCACCACACCACATGCTCAGAAACGCGTGAAGAGGCGGTGACTGAATTTAAGGGTGATTTGTTTCCTGAAATACCAGGCTCAACAGCTCTCCTGCTTTTTGTCGTTCATCAATTAAATGTGAATGTACAGGCATTTTGCATTCAGCTGCGGGGGTGTGTGTGTGGGGGGGTGTGTGTCATGCAAGGTGTTTTTAATTCGTAGTCTCTTCCTTCTTCTAGCCCAACACCTTTCTCCGACCAAACGTACCCAGGCTGAACTCTGAATTAAATATTTGCTTGTCCTTTTAAAAGCATCTTGGATTTCTTGCAAACAGTAGTTCCAGCATTCTTGAGAATGGAATGTGAAGGGATTAAATTCGTACCAACTGTTTAAAAGAGAATTTTCTCCCAGGAGGAACATCAAAAACTAGGCTTAATCTGATTTTTCTGAGCTGAGAATGTCATGGCCAACCTCAAAAGAATATTCACGTTCCAACAAAAAAAAATTGGGGGCCAATTTCGAAGTGAAACAGTTCCCTACTCCCTTGTGCATTTCTCTTAGCCACAGTTTTCTGAAACCCTCACTCTCAGCTTGGGAACTGAAAGATGGTGAAAGGCAGACTGGCATTACAACAGAACCCACCAGGTTTCTTTAGAAACATCCCACTGCTTGGATGCTTCACATGTGTCTCCTAAATTTTTAGTTTCTCAGGAAATTGCTAAATAGCAAAATTTTAGCCTTTTAATGTTTCAGATGAATACCCTAAATGCACCTCCATATGGTATTCAAATAAGGACTCCTGGCTACTCATCACCTCACAAAAAAATCCAGCCATATACTTACAAAAAGATTTAGGAGCTGATATTCAGACATTAATTTCTGAAAATCTTGCCTGAGGAGTCCTTTTTTTTCTTTCTACTGCACCCTGCTTTCACTTTATTTTCTTATTTTTTTTAGCTTGTCTTTCAAATAGTTCTCGCTGCTATATGGTCTGGAATTCTCTTCAAGCCACTACTGTCCATCATCACATTTCTGCATACGTGCACTGAACAACGCCACCCTCTTCTCCCACACATTCCCGTATCACCCAAAGCCTCACAGTTGTACCAGCCTTTAAGGTAGAAGACCTGATCTCTGTACAAGCGATATTCCGTGCAAATTGCTCAGAAACATACGCATCTGTGTTCTGCAAAAATCTACCAAGTGTAGCCCAATGTAGAGGTAAAGTGCCATCCCTCTGTGCAATGAAGCAGGCATGGTCTTCTCCATTCAGATGTATGATAAGACTATGTAATAAGACTGTAGGTTCCTGATCAGGACTCCAATTAGTATTTCTTCATAAGCAAAACACCAATAATTACAATAGAATTCATGGCTCTTCCACTACACTTTGTGTTCTTAAATTTTCCCCTACGCTGCAAATGAACTGCACGTTAAGTGACATATTTAATCTATTTCTCTGGAAAAAAAACTGGTGTTTACTTCATTAACTTTCATTATACAGCATTTGTCTTCAGACTTTTTAATCCTAAGCAGAAATTACCTCTGCAAGTTCTACAGGACATTAGAATGTCAGAGACCAAGCGGACAAGCTTATTCTCCTTTTTTTTCCCCTAATGAAACTCCTTCTTTAAGAACAAAACAGAAGTTATGATTACCCAACCTTGATACTAACTCAACACTAACCACTGCTGCTTTAAGCATAGAAGTCTGCTTTGACATACTGAAACTCATGTCAAAAAGAACAACCCACACTGTATGATTATCAGAGACAAATACTCTGTGTTTACAGGAGCTTCAACATTACTTCTGTGACTGTCACAGAATATATGCTGTATCTTCTCATTGGAAGAGACCTGCTCCATGGAAACTACACAGAACATTGTTGTATTTTCCGACAATACTCAACTGTCTTATATCTTTCATGGTACAGCTTGTCTAAAACATATCTATATCATGAAGGAGGAAAGATGTCCATGAACTGAAGATGGACTTTGTGAAGCTGAAAATCAACCAGGGAGGCTAAGACCAAGGCAGAGGGGGAGAAGAGCTTGAATTTGGAGTATAAAAGAGAGCACCCTGGAAAGGTCTCTATTTAAGATATTATCAGAACCATCAGTGATGGAAACCCCACGAGCCAAGGGAAACAGAAAACCAGCACTAAGCTAGGCTGCACCGAGGAAGTTACAGGCTCCTTGCATGCTAAACAAATCCTAAAACGCCCAACTGTTTTATCTTGCACTGAGCTCCCCAGATACTAAATTGAATGGACAACCTGTCAACTCCTAGTATTTCATTCAGATCCACAAAAAACTCTGTCCAGCTTAAAATCAAAGAGAATTGGGCAATCGTGTATCTTAGCTTATTATTTGATGATTCTTGAGATTTTAGGATCCATGTTTCGAAGACCTTCATGACAAAACTGAGTCCAGAAACTTGTTTCTAGAAAAAAAACTTCAGCTAATAAATTAACATCTTGTCACTACTGTAGCATTTCTTAGTATCCCATCATAAGAGATGGTGAAAAAGAAACTGAAACATTTCACAAGGAACTTCTCACTAGCCCTATTACGTAATACGTGGCAAACCAGATTCTAAAGATCATAAAGATACTAAGAGGAAACTCTTTAGAAGTCTTAAAAAAAAGTCTTATGTACTTTAGAAGTCTTAAAAAAATCAGGTGAAATAATATGTTGGCTGGTTTTCCACAGATGTTTAGACAGATAAATCCATCTAGATGTTTGGATGTTACAACACGTGAGTGGCTACCATTAGAATTTAACTCCTAAGCATTTTCAAAACGTGTTCCATAAAACTTGAAAAATACCCTCTGTTGTTCTGTTAAAACTGGAGCAGGTAGCAGACCCAGTTCATTACTTTGAGTTCCAGTACATAGTTGCATTACCTCTAAAGCCTTGATGACAGATAATAGACTGGGTTAAGGAAGATATACAAATTACAGTTTCAGTTCTTTTACCCAGGACTGTCCTGTTATATTGTTCTGTTCTTGTTTGGCTCAATGCTGCTCTGTCTTCTGAAAGGAGACAGAGATGGCTGGAAGACATGCTTATATCACCTATGTGTTTTAAATTACTAATACCACCACCACTGAGAAACCTCAGTTTTGAAATACAGAGTTATCGAACTCCCCATTGTTTTACTACCAAACCATGTCAGATGCACTAATTAATTTCTCTCTTCACAAGGAACTAACACATTTTCCTAAAGAGGGGAATTAAGTAACTGCAAACAAGTTAACAATGAAGATATTGCTTTTTAAATACTTCGATACAAATATCATTTTCTGCTGCTAGTATCCAAGCCAATCTTTTGCATTAATAATCTTGAACAGCATTTTTCTGCACTAAGGGTCTATAGTTTTTTAGCTTTTCAACATAAAGGCTGCAGCCTAATTTAAGTGCTAAATGGCAAAGGACTGCTAACACAAGTACATTCCCTGGTGGGCACTGTGCTCTATCATAATTTCACCACTTGCAGAAAGCCTGGAAGACAGCAGGGCTTTTTCAATAGAAAGAGTTGTTTTCTCGAAGCTCTGAACCAGCTGCTGTTGGATACCTGAAATCAGGCACAGGAAACATATTCCTCATGTTACACATACCTGTTACTGCACAGGTAGCTTTCTTCGGTGCTGCAGGGCTGCAGCACATCTGTCTCTAACAGTAAGTTTAGTGTCTTGCACAATGAAAGCATAAAATCAATGCCATATTTAAGCATTTTGTGTATTGCACAGCTACCAAATCTTCCTCTTAACATAATAACTATTGCTTAGATACCTGAGCAAAAAACTGTGATGCTTGCTCATCAGCAGTTATAATTGTATCAGGAAGATTTCATTGACGAGGAAACGAGAGATGTGAATTCAAATCATCCCTTGTACAATGTAAGAGCTCTGATTTTTTCAGAGCACTTATCTTTTCAGGCATGTCTCATTCTTCCTCTCCCCTACTTTTGCTGCCCTTTCTTTATTCCTAGTTTGAACTTCTGCCACGCTTCAAACAGATTTCACAGTTATCACCTCATCCTCGGACACAGATCCTAAGTGGTACCTATTTCCTAGAGTCTGCTCCTCCTACCCTTCCCTGTCACTAAGATTCTGGTGCTAGCACAGTTAACTTTTGTATCTTGCCCTTCCCCAGTGTCATTCCCACTTGAAAAAAATATCATCTCTCTTCTTGCTCAAGGCACACGGCCCAGAAACGTTTTGTTTACAGGTTGCATTAAAAGGCCATCAAGCTGTGTTCACCCCATCACAGCTCTACACTTCACCAGCCCCTGAGCAGCAGCACACATCGCTGCCTTCCCAGTTTATCAGTACCACGTTGAAGTCAGAGGCATGCTTCTTTTGCACTGCTGTTTCAACTTTCCAGAATTTTTCAATGTCAGCATTGTTGTCATATTGTGCAGTCTGAACTGTCGTGTTTGCTGTTCTATTGTGGTGACTTTCAGCTGTTTTCAGAGTTGCTGGTAACATTTTCTGCATCCATTACTGATTCCACTTTCTTATTTATGGTGAAGTTCTGTGAAACCACACAACAGCAAAAAAATATTTTTCTACATTTTTTTCATCTGTACTAACTGAAATGAAATCACATTCTTCTGCCTGTATAGTGAAGACTGGTGATGAACTCACAGAAGCAGATGGATCAGGGAAAAAAATGGTCAGATTTGCAGTATGCAATTTATACCTTTATAGAAAAGAAATTGCTTCAGTGCAGTTGACTGCAAATATCCTAAACACGCACTCTGGCGCTAACATGAAACTTAGCAAACATTCTGACAAAACATGTATTATCATTTTACCTGGTCTTGACAAACTATTACACTTAGTGCAGGGAAGCAGAGAAATCATTTGGCAGATCCACAAAAGACACACTCAGTATCGCTTCTCAAGAAGGCTTCTCACTCCTTCTGTCTTGCAATGGAACCTCACAGGGGCTTTTTTGGTAGGAAGATGTGGAAAATATAAATAAACAAAAAAACAGAGATTGGCCATAAGAAATCCACTCCTCTATGTCCTTCATTACTGCTAGGATTTGAGACATATACAATATTGATCCAGTTACAGGAAAAACACTGCAGGCCACACTTGTCTATGTACATGCACAGTGCCATCACAGTGCCCTATTTTCAAAACTTCAACCATAAAGAGCTTTCCTCTGAAATTGTGAGTTCAAGAAAGTAAAAAATAAAGCAGAGAGTCTTGTCTAATGCCACAAACTATTAAAAGCATACTGTGGCTTTTTTAGTTAAAACTTGTACACACAGAAGATATAAAATCAAATTGTCAAGGCTATTTTTTTTTTAACAAAGAAAGTAGACTAAGACCATCTTTGTGAGTTTTCTTCCTCCGTTCTTCTGACATTGGTCAATCGTTTCCTGGCGACAGAGACAAGAGAGATTTGCTTTCTGAACTATAGGCTTGGATTCTTACAGACAGCAGAACTCGCTTGTGACCTCCCAGAAGAAACAACATAGAGAGAAGAACATGGGTTTTTCAATGACCTGTGATGCTCAAATGTTTTACTGCTTTATTTCTACTACCTTCACATCAGGCTATGTCATTTCTACATCTGAATTGCAATAACCAAGAGAGAAGTGGATTGCTGCAGCCAGGTCCCAGCTCTGTGGCACAGCATTTTACCCAGCTACTGACTACACAGGGTTGTATTTGATGCTATGCCTATAGGGTAGGTGATTTTAAGGAGGAATGCAGAAGACTTGCAGGCAAACAGACGTTAATCAATCAGATGTCAAATGTCCCCAACACGAGGAGTTCCACGAGAAGACCTATTGTCTTTAACAGGAAGGCTTCACTATGCAATTGAAACCTTTTTCAAATACCATTATGTGTATTCATTAGAAATGGGGGAGGGCAGAACTACAGAAATGGCTCCACATTTAATTGCTTTATCTGCCCACTGCCTGCCATCTGATTGTTGGAATATTGCTGCAGTGTCTACAGACAATATCTCAAATTTAATAGTTCTTACCCCCTGAAATTACTATTTTACTTTAACAACAGTTAAAGTCTGTGGAAAAATATGGCCTGTCATATGACTTGCCAAGAGGGAATCAATATATTTACGTAGTTGGGAAGGAGTATGAGAGTCACATAATGTCAAGTATTAGTGGTGGTGCAAGACTTAGTGGATGACTTCACTGTTGCCTGTTGTAACTGATTACAACTAAGAGAAAAGCTGTAACTAAGAGAAAAGCATAAATACAAATTATTAACAGCAAACTTATTTTCTCTGTCCTATGTGACACACCTTGAAGATAAATGACTGCACTCCTGTCATTTGACAATAAGAACCTTCTTTGAAGTGTCTCAAGTTGGACACCCAAAATTACTATCATGTTACTTGAAATGTGGCTGATCTCTATATTTTAGAGAAAGTCTCTGCAAACATATATCCATCTCTACTTCTAAGGAGAGAGGGAGAAAAGCCCCATGCATTTGCTGGTCTAGACATAGTCAACAATGCAGAAAGATGCTTTAGAAGAATTTGACTGCGAGGACTGTGTTTTGGCAAAAAGCAAGATCCTGGAGCAGTTGCTGCTGGAGAGATGGCTGCCCTGTGCTACTAAATGCTTTCTTTGCTTTTCCTCTTCACATCATGAATTGCACTGAAGTGCAAAGACTCAACTTGAAATGGATTATTTTGAAAGGTCAGTGCGACAGCACGTATTTGTATGGCATTTGACCTAGCAGGAAATTAAAACTTCTGATGATTTTCAGTAAGGAAGGATCAATATCTGAACGGATGACCTCAAGCTTAAATTCACCCAGGGACTGAGAGGATTTACCTATACACATTGGCACATGAACTTTATGCTGCAAAGCCAGCATGCCAAGTTGCCAGACCTAGGTTGTCCCCAGAGTCTAACAAGAATAACATTCAAAGCACGTGCTCGCTTCAGCTCTCAGCATCTACTCATTAAGCTCTCTGTTCCTCATGAATATGGAATATCCTGAGCCTTCAGCAGGTACCAATTGAGATGCTCTTTTATCAGTCTGAACATGCTCTTGTGTGCACAACACAAGGGGGAATTAACTCAGTACAAAACCAAAGTCAAACAGCTTAATTCTTGTGATATTTCTTGAGAAAGAGGCCAGCCAAAAAGAAGAGCTTTGATCAGGAGGTAACCATCTAGTATCCCGGGACAGTGAATGGTGGCTAAGCCATAACTTGAGCCAGTCTTTGAAGTTCTGTCTCACACAGTGGCCTATGGCCATTGCTGCATAGACAAGCAGACAATGCTATCGTTTATTAATTCTCAGGTAACAAAACTGTTCTGCCAAACACAGAAAATGTTGTATTTCTTGTAATTTTACAGATAATTATTTGGCAAACAGAAAAAAATACTGTGTTTCCAACAGCTTCCAAGAAAAGCAGTTTCCCTTCTCCAGCAGGAACTGACTATACTTCTGGACTGTCCCAACTTCTAGACATGGTGCTTTCCAGTCTGCACTGAATTACACCCAAATATAGAAATACTTCATTTCTCCAGAGAGCGATCAGTTATTTCAGCTCATGTCTTCATGTCATGACTTCAAATTTTATCACAGATAAAAATAATAGCTCTTTGTGGCATAGATACAAAACCAAAAGGATGAAAATATCCTAACTGAACAAGTACATGTTATGCATAGACATCATTTCATCATAACATCACTTGTTTAATAATGCAAAGTCTTGTTTCAGCAGTTTAGAAAATAAATCAAGAATAAGTTATTCAATAAAACATGTGGGCTAATTGACATATGCAGAAGACAATTACCTAATACAGAGTTAAGTCTCAGCATAAGACGATCTTGCTTATCTAAAGTAGCAGGAGATTTTAGTCATTAGTTCAGGACATTTGGTACACAGCTCATCTGAAATCAACTATCTCCAGGAACACTGTGCCTCTTAACACCATTTTGGGATATCAGTTCAATATTAGACAGAAGCGTACTACTTAATGAATTATCAGCTCAACTCTCCAGTCCTTTAACTGTCTCTGAAATATCTAATTCAAGTGCAGCCTTCCTCAAGAAAGAGCCACCAAACACCAGTTATTTGCAGAGCACAAACAGTGCTTAGTGTTCTGTAAATCTCCACGCTTTCCAATAGAGCAGATCAAGCTAAGAATGAGCAGAATCCTTATTTCAGCTTTGTTTTGTTATATATATGCCACAGACAGACACGTTGATAATATGGTCCACACTTCCCCTTCTCATTCATGAGCACAGACTGATCCCAGAGTGCATTTACTTCTAATTTGTGTAGGTCTATACTTTCGCCTTGACAGCTGGAGCTTATATACCACAGGGCGTCTTTTTCAGACAAAGATCACTTGGGTCTCATTTCTGGCAGTGTACGCTAACAGAAACCACTTGCAAGGAGAAAACCAGTATATTTTGAAGTATTGCTTTTTAAAGGACATTATATGGGATGAAATGATAACTTGGTTCATGGTACAGAAAAAATGTAAAATGGATAATATACATACATTTTCACAGATAGATCTTGTACAAAGGAAAGATTGTCTTGTGCTACTTGCCATTTCTTTGAAACACTGGAAGAGGACTACCGATGAGGTGAGACTCCTGCCAGCCACAGACCTGTCTCTGACAGGTGAAGATGTCCCCTCGTTCTCTCTGTGCTTACACTCAGTCAACTTCCCACACAGAAGAAATCCACAGAAACCCTGACATGCGTAACAAACTCAAAAACTGTTTGGCAGCAGCATGCACAACATGGGAAACACTCATCATGGGTCCACTCCTTCTTAGAAGTACCAGGATTTCTTCAGTTCCAAGAAATTAAACAACTTGAGGAGTGATGCCATCTGCATGAATGAGGAAAGAGCAGACATCAATGCCCTCCATCAGGCAGACATGACAAGGGGGGATAATATTATGCATAACTTCAACAGTAGCTGTTTAGCTTAAAGGAAAATTGTTTATTGTTTCTTATATCTTCTCACTCACAAGTACATCACTGGGCTAGTCAGAGAGAACCTATCAAAGATTTTAGGCTCGGGTAGTCATAGGCTTAAGTGATGTCAGGGCCATTGCAAATAAATGGAGCTTCAACTCCTCATACCAGTGGTTTTGTCACCAGATCCTCATTCCATCTGAGAACAACTCACAGATGTGCTCCTATGATACACTTTAAGAAAGTAGTTGGATAGTTAAATCTGAACTAGTCACCGTACGCTCTTTTTATGGCAAGGAAGAACTGCCAGAGGGTGATTCATCTGAGCTATCTTTGGAGCCTCTTATAGAATGAGATGAGTCACACTGTGGTGATATCAGTTCTCTTCCGAGACACTCATGCAGGCACCCTCGCATTGGCTTTTTTTGCAAGTTCATGGATGTACATACGTGTGTGTGCGCACGCACGCTTTAAGGGTCCATTTCTACATGCGCATGTTAGCACCTTGTTCCCTAGGCTGTTCTGGACTGCATACCAACTTTTAGACATGCACAGGTATATGACTGTGACGACTCAAAGAAGCATTAGCATTTCTTAAATGGCTAGTGGTTGAAAACATATCCCTGAAGTATCTACAAACCATTTACTTACTTATTAAGAAGTATCAGTAAACGTATGAAGTAAATAATCTGTAATTAAGCAGAAAAAGTTATTCAAGATACTTGTTTTTCCTACTAGGAAGAAAGGAAAAATTCATATGATAAAGTCATGACAGCGCATGACAAACATGGTAGGTAACCAGTAGGTATTTCTGATTTTGGCACATGATTTTTTGGCAAATTTCTGTACATCGGTGGAAGGATTCAAACTCTGACAATGGGAAAGGTGACAAAAATCCATCAATGACAACCTGGACACTAGCAATGTATTAACCAACAAAGCCACGCACTCAGCAGACACTGGCTAATATTGAAGAGACAGCATCTATCCTTCAGGTAATCACTGACCCTCTCAAGAAGCACAAAGCCTGAACCAGGAAAAAGGTATAAGCTTGTGACAAGGACCTAACAATGACGTGCAAATACCTGCTGCTGACAAAACAGGAGACAGGAATTTAACTGCCATCGGTTCCTTTGAAAAATTTACTGTTCATAACCACCACATGCACTGTAAACTAAGGCCTCTACATAGAAGTTGGTACAACTTTCTGATGTCATCATGGAATAACAGAAGAGCATGCTAATGCTAGTTGGAAGTTAGCCAAAAAGATTTCACTGAATTTTAACAAGATTCTCCAGCTATGTTGAAATCTACAAAATTATTGAATAGTAAGTTATGTTGTTTTGATGGATTATTTAAAAGTCTGTCTTATTCTTAGATTAAATTTATAAATTCACTAAAAGGGTTACTCATTCACTGACAGGTTAGTATTTACTAAGGATGTTATTTCCATATGGAGGGTATGGAATATTTTTTTATTATGTATGCTGAAGACAGACACAGCAAGCAACTGTCTCTAAACCATGCAGCATGTATGGCAGAAGATATTTTTGTAAGAATAAAAATTATATGATAAGATAGAAGTCAGTAAAAGAAAAATATTTGCCAGTAAGATGACTAAATTAATCACCAAGACCTCATATTCCAAATATAGAGGGAACTGCAGGATCCCATATCATGCTGTGCATGGAAGTTGCCAAAACCTGAGCGATTTTTTAAAAAGGTGACTCTGGTATCTTAGGAAAGCTCTCTAAGTATCAGTGGCACAGCTTGAACTGGCAAGTATGAGAAGGCTTGTGAGAGAACTGGCTCTTGTAAGGTTTCCCACGTAATTTCTACAAATTAAGTTTTCTGATAGGGACACAAACCTTCTGATGCTAGTCCAAGCTGATCTGCTGAGCCCTTCTCAAGTGTGCCGAGGCACTCACCACGCGGAGAGAGGGAGGCTGCCCGCAAGAGCAGGGTGTTTTTAAGTGACACACACGACGTAGGGGCACCACTGCTGCTCTCCCAAGAGCTGAGCAGAAATCCCAGGTAAGCCTGACACAGCACTTCAAAATTATTTCTCCAAGTATTTTATGGTATAGCCAGCAGCTGCCAGACAAAGAGAAGTTCTCTATCATAATGAAAGACGAGTTGCTTTTCCCGTGTGCCACAGACCAGCCTCAGACTTTACTGGATGCTGTGGTCAATCTATCAGACACAACACGATTAGCCCCAGTGTGAATAATTTCCTGCCTTGCAGTTTTCTCTCCAAAACGAAAGATTCGGTTTAGCATTGTTTTACACACTCACACAGAGCTAAATCGTAAGTTTGCTACCTAGCCCAAAGCTCTAGCCCAAACAGCCAGTGATACAGTGGCCTTAGAGCAGTCTGTGGGAATGGCTGCAGTTTGGGGGTCCCCCTGTTCCTACATGGAGATCAAGTGCAACCAGTCTCATCGAACCCTTCTCTGAAGAGCTGCTCAGCCAGTGCCGAGAGATGCAGGAGGAGAAGCGGTTTCCTACGTACCAGTGTCTGGTTAGGTTTTCAAAATGAAAAATGAAAGAGAGCAAATGAAAATACTTGAAAGACAATGTTTAGGTGAGACCCAACCATGTGTTGCACTTGCAGCGCAATTTGCACTTCCTTTCAAAGAACTGATCTTCAAAACATCTCTGTGGTCAGAGAGATAGCATCTTTAAATTATCAATAAAATAATAAAAGCACCTAAAAGGTAAATAATTTGTTCAAAGCTTTACAGAAAAAAAAAAAAATCTATCGTACAGCTCTGGAAAAAGCAGCATGATCTAATCTCTCAGGCTGTGCTTCCTTTGCAAGCACACTTCCCCTGTCACTTTTCGAACTGTCAATAAAATAAATTGGATACAAAGTCACTTTGAACATTCAGGTTTTTAAGCAAATTCCCTAGAACTGTGTTCTCTGCGTTTCTTTCTGTGAGTATTCTACTGTAAAAACATTTATTGGTAACAAAGTGAACAGGAATACAGTTTCCATCACACACACACTACATTTTGAATTTGTAAGCACAAATATTCCTGGAAGAACTACACAGTAAGTCTTTATTCCATAATAAAATCTCACAAAGAAAAGAAAAACCAAAGTTGGTTATGGCTAATTAAACAGGGAAAGAGACTAAAACTTACTACAACTTAATTTTTGCAGATCTGTATAAGAGATCTTCTTGCCATGGACAGATGGTCAATATCCAGTTAATCTCACCATGTTCCTTATATATTAAATACATCAGCTGATGCGCAGCATTACAAATTACTCTGTGACTACACAGCAGTGAAGTGGAGAGAATAATGCTTGACTGCCCAGTAGCTGGGTTTTTTTTTGAGCAGAAGACTTGTTCAAAATGAATGGCACAAGAAGCGAGCTGAATGACCAAAGGACACCCTACTAAAAAGACAGGAGGCTACGTTACTCCACAGCTTATCTGTCCAGAGCTGCTACAGTACCCACAGATGGGGAAAGAAGTAACCTGGCAATGGGAGGAAGCGACTCAAACCAGCCTAAAAATCCCCACCTGAGAAGCAGGGTACATAATACAAGGACCAGGCCGTACTGAGATCTGTGCTGGCTGTGGCCAGGCTGCTAGCCACAACTGAGTGAGCCAAGTCAAATCTCACCTGGGTAAACCTATGTGACACTTCAGGAACAACACTTCAGAAAAAGTACTTCATTTATACATGCTAGTCAGCCTGTGAGAAACGTTGCGCTGCCCTGTTGTAGGGTGGAGTTTCTGCCCGAGTCAGCTGTGGCAGGGGAGTTTGTTTTCTGCCCCCATTTCTCTCTCTTTGCAGTCTCTGACTAGGCTCACTTTTCACGCAGAATCACCCCCAGAGAATTAGGTTTTAGCCCTTGGATAGAGACTTCTGAGAGGGGAAATGGCCTGTTTGATATTCAGATTCATCTGTTCTATAACTGATATATGCAGAGTAAATAAACTTAATTTACACAAATTTACACCTGATTATTTCCCCTCTAATGAAGGATTAACTATCAATGCCTTGAAAGGCATCTGGCAGCAGTAATCTGCAAGGCTTCCTTCTTAGGGGGCTGGACTACCACAGAAACAACTTCTGTTCCAGCCGACAGTATGTTGACAGATCAACAAATGGATTAACACAGTCCCAAAGGCCCACAGATCCAGCCCTGCACCCCAGTGACCGGGTTGGTCCTTTTCTCCACTAGCCAGTTACTGTAGTAGTTATGCTTTGTACACCCAAATTGCCACAGAAGTTTTCCAATAGTTGGGCACAGGAGAGGAGAGAGAACAACCTTTTGTTTTCCACAGTCACATAGCTCTTTGCTACTGACTTACCCAGGAATCTCAGAGAAGTCATGCCATTTTCCTGAGCTTCAGATGATACTCGGTTAGCAAAATGGGGACAAATGCCTTGTGCCTTACTCTGCTCATTATTTTGAGATTAAACACTCTGTTTAAATGCTCATAAAATAATTATAAATGAGACAACATCCCGTGGAAGAGAAAATGAAGACAGCAGCAGGATCTGAGGGGAGAGTATAGGTTAATTCAAAACGATGGTGGAAATACAATGATATAATTAAGAGTGGTAAACAAATCTAGAGGTAATGAATCACTGTATTAAACTAAATGTCACTATGCATTCTTACCGTGTAGGCATAATTCTCTCAAGAATGCCTTAAATAATTCTGATGAACTCAAATGCACCAAGATTGCAATTTAAAAAACTAATAACAAAGTCTACCATTCAGGACTACTAATAAGATTTCTGCAGTTTAATAGCTTTTTTCCCTAAAATAGATTTTGCTTAGCCATGTAACTAAGCTCACAGATCTCTGCTCTCAACCTTCTAGGGCAGCTTCCACGACTGTACTAAAATAAATACACCATGCTCCTAGGTCTGGGAGACAGATTTGTCGCCACAGAGGCTGGCCCACTGAAAGGTTAATTCTTTCAGTAACTGCTTCTCAGCAAGACTCGGGTATGATGTCCAACATCTCTACTCCAGTGTGCAGTGATAAAAGGAAGGTATTTATTTACACATGAATGGGTGGATAGGAATGGAACCCTGTTTGTGGGGTGAAATCCCAACAGAACCATCTAGGCATCAAAACTTGAGGCTTCCAAAACAAAGATTCCCAGAAATAAGGAGAAGTCTCCTACCGCATGGTGCTCTTGAAGCCTAAGTCCTCATGAAAAAAATCAAATTCTTAGCTAAAATGGGGAACAATATTGCCATGCTTAGAAGAGATTTTTACTTACAACACAAATAATTATTTCTCTGAATCTGAACAACCGGTTGGAGAAGATGTATTCTCAAGGGCAATTTTTTTTCTTCCATTTATTTTCCACAGACATCAAGTGACCAGGCATGAGAAGGTTCCTTTGGCGATACAGCTACAAGGCATCCTGACACACAGCTCGGAAGAACGGTAAGCTTGGGGCTCTCCCCTGGAACTACCAAGTCTCTATTCCAGCACAGTTCAGTGGTCTCGGCTTCCATGTTGGCTAGCTCATGGCTCTGTCCTTGTTTGCAATCCTCTGCTGCAAGCAAAGGGCTGACTCAGTTTACAGCACAGAGTCCTAAGCCTCTGCCAAGGAATGCTAGATGATATGAAAATAAAGCACAGGTGCTCAAACTTGTTTTAATTCAGCATTTACATACACAGCGATAGAGTAGAAGACAAAATATTCATGAAATACCAACTAGCTTGCTACAGTTCAGTTTGCAAATAGTTTAAAAAAAGACTGACCAATTAACACTTACTTCAATAAGAAGCTAAGAAAAGAGCTAAGGCTTATCAAACTGTTAATCTACTGGCAGATAAACACAATCAAACTCTCATTTTACCTCCCATTTAACTCTATTGTCTCCCTACTTTTTCTGTGTGCTTCAGTGTCCCAAGCCACATGATCCTTCATTCCTGTTTTTCTTTTATCCACCATCCTGCCTTGTTTTACTTCTTAGGAGTAGGTCCACACCATATACACTCACAGGGATGATCTGTGAAATCCGTTGGTGGACTTCCTGAAATCTCTCTAGGAATATGAATAGCTAGTCTGAAAGCTGTTTTCTCATCAAATGCCTCCATTTGTGTATCCACCGGAGATTGCCAGGACTGGAAACCATCCATGCCACCCAGAAATGATCACGTGCCATTACATTCATTACACGAGTCACTACATTCAGCAGCTGCTGCTTCTTTGGGAATTTCCTTGACTACATGTTTGCTCAAGCAAGAAGTATTTTGGACCCTTGCAAAGGGGGAACATGCAAAACTAAAGAGGAAGGAAAAGCTACATCCATATGACAAAGACAAGTGACAAGGGAAGATTTCAGGGGTTGTCAGCGAGATATGTAGGAACAAACCTTCAGGCGAGAGGGAAAGTGGTGCCTCCAGGGCATGCAGTCTCAGACAGCAACAAGCACCTCTCACCTCTGCCAGAGGCAGAGAAGGCTCACCCTGAGCGGCCTGCCCACCTGCCATGCCAGACTCTGATGTCCAGAGAGTTTTTAAGTGAAGGACAGACCAAACAAAACCCAATACATTTAGGAATGCTACTGATTTCAGACGATTTCTAATCTCTTGTGCTTTATCCCTAAGTAAACACAGTTGTGTGCTTAGTAACTCCACACAAGGTCTAGCCACCTTTTTTTTTTTTTTTTTTTTTTTTAAAATGTGATTAATGCTTCTGACCTTATGGGTCTGAAGAAGTAACCCATAAATCGCAAGGCTATCACCTGTGGAGAGAGCCCACAAAAGGCTGTGTTTGTACTAAGATAGGATCTCAGGAGTGACCTCTGGGGACAGGATAATGGGTGCAAGTTTCAGCTCCAAGGAGGGGTTACTAGACAAGGACACACATACCCCGGAAAAGCCAAGGGAGGGAAGGGTGACAAAGGTGTATGGGCTCTTTCTGTTTAGGCTCCAGACATCTAAAGCACCTGGGATTCCCCATCCAGCAAACCTGGCCCTCAGGATGACTTTGGATCAACACTCCACATACATATATAGAATCACAGAATCATAGAATCGTTTAAGTTGGAAAAGACCTTTAAGATCATCAAGTCCAACCGTTAACCTAGCACTAAGCACCACATCTACCCATCTTTTAAATACCTCCAGGGATGGGGATTCAACCACTTCCCTAGGCAGCCTGTTCCAGTGTCTGACAACCCTTTCAGTGAAGAAATTTTTCCTAATATCCCATCTAAACCTCCTCATCACAACTTGAGGCCATTTTCTCTCATCCTATCACTTGTTACTTGGGAAAAGAGACTGACCCCCACCTCACTACAACCTCCTTTCAAGTAGTTGTAGAGAGTCATAAGGTCTCCCCTGAGCCTCCTTTTCTCCAGGCTAAACAACCCCAGCTCCCTCAGCTGCTCCTCGTCAGACTTGGGCTCTAGACCCTGCACCAGCTCATGTGAACAGCCAACCAACACTGAACAACTGGCTTTGCTCCATTACTTGCTTTAACTCAAGTCCCCCATAAACCCAACCATTTGCAATATTCACTTCATTTAACCTTGCTATTGTATTATTTTTCCTAGGCTAAAACAAGCACATTGAAATCTAACAACCAGCTGCAGCACACATGGAATAGCTTCACTCATCCTCCCATCACACAATGAAAAAACACATCTTACGCAAGGACCAACAGATCCACACAGCCCAGTCGCGCTGCATCAGGAGAGAGGCACCATACTGCAACTGGAAAGGAGCATTTCCCCCCAGCAATCCCCTCCCCCACAGACAACCTCCCTTACAGCTCCATAAAACAGACCAGCACAGGAAGAGATCTGCTCATCAGTTAACTGCCACCCTAACTGTAAAAGGTATAATGCTATCACCTACATATTAGTACGGTGCCACTGCACATCCCAAAGTACTATGGTCAAGTTAGCCCCATCCAACTCCATTTAATAAGCAAATCATGGCCTCTTGCACAAGTTTCAGTTTATGAGTGGTCTTAAGATGTAGCGCCATGCAGAGCTCATTTACTGTAATCCCCTCCTGAAGCTGTGAGGTGTTGGATAAATTTGGTAAATAGTGCAATAGAAAATGGCTGTATTCTAATGAGGTGCAGATGGAAAGCAACACTGGGTATAATAATCATCTAAGACACCCTATTCCAGCTGCTCTTTTCTCTACATTTTAGACAAACAGTGTCAACTCCAGTCCCTTAATCCAGGGGTCCCACTGCTTCATTACCCCACCGCCCCTCCTAACCCATCTTGCATGGGCCACAGGTACCAAAATGGTTATCCAAAGGCCAGGCTTGTATCTATACTGCATGAAATCTTCCACTTCACTGTCTGCTGGTGTGAGACAGCTGCAACACTGACAGGTTTGACAAACGCGTCCATTCATTTTCTTTTGCTAAGCTTTGAAATAAGGCTTCAAGCCTATTGAAGCAGCTGCAAGCTGCCTCAGTAAGACCTATGAACAAGAGTTTGTTTGCAAAACAAACTAAATTTCTCTGGGACACTACCAAACAAAACAGAACCTCCCAGACAGCATGTACATTCTCTCTCAGAGATGGCAACAGAACCACTCAAGTTTCTCTATTAGTGTTTAAGCACACAACTGTGGAAAAAACACAGCTGGGCACCAAGCCTGTTGTGTCAGAGGCTGGTGACTGCTAGACTTCCCTCAGAGACTGCTGTAGGAAAGTGCCAGGCTTGCACCTTCAGCAGACAGTAATTCGCAGCTGACTTTCATGCAGGTGGGCTCTCTAAAGGCACTGAAAAGGAAGTTACTACACAACATTTCTGCAGAGCACTGCACTTCAGAGCCATCCTACAGCAGGCTGTACTCACCCACCTCAGTTAATATAGTCCTTTGGTACTGGTATGAACCAAGAGAACCCTTTTACCGCTACCCACACTACTGTAGAGGCCAGAGATACGCGTCACCTGCATTAGCTTCAGCAACAGAATACGCTCCCTGTTGTCACTTGCCAGGAGTTGTAGCTATGGGTCCCTAACTGGACTTTCTCTGTCCAGAAGAGGGACTGCTCCAACCACTTCCCATCACCATCACAGCATGGCTTACCAAAACCCCAAAACACCACTAGAAGCTTTGCATACCTTGCAAACCAGCTCACCTTGGCCCTTGTTCTTGTCAAATCTAGTTGTGTCGTTCTCACAGAGACCCTGAGTATTTTACAAGTGGGAACAGGGAAATGCTGCTCGAAATGCACTAATACTGGATGCTGCCTGTAGCTCAGTTCATAAGCAACCTTCCAGCCAGCTCTGCAGCTTTTTGCTCTGATATCCACAGAATTCACCTGTAGTTTCTCGCAAAACACGTTTCTTCGCTGTCTGCCTCTACGTCTCCCCTCCCTGCAAGGGGCAAAGGAGGCTTATGATCAAAAGAAGACAGACAAGGATATCAGCAGCCTACCAAATCTGCTTGAAGCCATGCAAACAACAGCTCTGACCTTGGAAGCAGTCAAAAAAACATTACATCTTATCTCATTCCCAGCATGGGTATCTGATTAGCCGGAAGGACACTTAACATGGCGAGAAAGAAGTACCCTCACTACACACAGGAAAATCTTGCCTGCAGACAACAAATCAACCCAATACTAAATTCACAAGACTAAATTCAGAACAGTTACTTTATGAAAGGAGGTGGCTGGGTCCTCAACGTCAGCTGCCTGGATGCCATCCTATCACTAGGGATTAGGTCACTTGCCATTCCAGCCTTAGAATTCAATGTCCTTGCGTATAAATTATTTTTAAAGGTATTGTTAGCCTTGAAAATATAATTATTCCTTGGACAAGGATGAGGAAGGATGGAAAGGTTGACAGTATTTCTCAAGGGTGAAAGGAGGTTTCTGGTGTGTGTATGGAGATGCAGGAACCACGCTGGAAGGTAAAGGGGGGGAGACCAATTCCAGTGCTGGGCTAGCAATATGCAGTTCCATTAGACAGGAGTTATGCTGGTAGACTACGCTTGGGATAAACTGCTAATCCTACCCGATACACAGGGTTAGAAAAGAAATCGGGAGGTTCATGTCATTTGCATCACAAACTATACAGGTCAAACAGTTTCTTTGCAGTAAGAGGATGAGGTGAAGCAGTTCAGCTAGCTGAGTGAAATGGGGAACTTCATTTTGGGGTTAAGATGCAGGTCTGGGAATTGAAAAGTAGCTGTCACCTAAAACATCTTTGCTGGGTGTTTTGTTTGTGTGTGCATTTGTTTTTTTTAAAGGAATGAAATGCTATCCATATCAGTTATCCCAATGCATGCAGTATCAGGTATATAACAAACTTTCTCTGGAGCCAAAAACCCTACCGTAAAAAGGCACAAATTGAGGGAGACCATGGGATTTGTAGCAGCCAACCATTTTAAAAAAGCAAATCCTCTCGGAGGACAAACCACGCTGAAATTGTTCCCAGGCTGCATTCGGGGAAGGGAGGAAGAATGCACATACTGGCCCAAGTTCTGAAAGAAAACCTTGCATTTTCTAACCTGGGCAAGTGTAGAGAGGCTTTATTTTAAAAACAAACTAACAAATTAGCCAAACATGTTTCCTCTACCCCAACCCAATTCCTCTGTATTTAGTCCCTGAGCTGTTAATTTAAGGGTAAAGTAGTTGCTGATCCTGACCATGGACTCCATAAAGCAAATAACATTCAGAAAGCCACTTTTGGCAGAGATATCAGAGAAATCTCACAGCCAGGTTCTGGGAACCAGTAATTTATTTGCTCATTTATGAAGGCCAGGACCTGGAAGCTACACTGCATTAGAAATTTGAGAGACTCATCAAAACACAGAAAATTAGATTAATAAAATTTCAGATGACAAGGTATTTGGAAACAGCAATTAATGAATAGCAAGTGTATCACCATCCTGTACACCAGGTGATGACACTTGGGTGCATTTACCCAAAAAATACGTTCTCCTTTCTGTACCCTGCATGCTGGACACACTGCAGTGCAGTTCCCCCAGTGGCATCACCAAAAGTTCAATGCACTGGAAAAACAAGGAGGCTGCTGTACAGATCTGCAATACAGGCTGATGGCGAGACCTTTATCTATCGTTGCACACAATTTCAATAGCTTTTTCTATCATGTGATCTGCAAATGGTCAAAGATAATCAGAAATATTTAATTAAAACGTGTCTGTGAATTTTTCAGCATTTGTGATAACTTAGAAAATAAGGGGCTACTTCAATTCCTGATCAAAGTAAGCTCCATGAGCGGTCTGTGAGGTTACAGAGATAGAGACAAGCAGAATTTAGCCCTATCGAGTAAGCACAGACTTTCCACTGGCCTACCACAAGAACAGAAATTTACTGACACACCAGTTTTCAAGGCACATATGATGGTTATTGATATGAAAAAGCTGCATCTGAATGGACCGTATATTGCATGCAGTCATGGAGCTATTCTCAGTCTAAATCCTCTGCTGAAAATACTGTAATCACACAGTACACAAACAGTCTGTACTTGACATTAAAAGTAAAAAATTAAGTATTTGATTCATAAAAATAGAAACAAAAAGTCCCAACCACCAACAGAAACCCCAAGTAAACTCAAAGCATAACTTCTCCATCAGAGAAGTTAATGCAATTATAAAGTCATAAAAATCATTCCAAATCACCCCAAAAAATGACCAAGCAGTTCTCCATGTCTCCCTGAGACTGCTGAATGCTTGCTGTTTACAGTGGAGGCATGTCAAGCTTAGCTGCCCACTGGGAACCTCCATCCCATTTTGAGCTTCAGGATCCAGTTTCAACAGGAAAGCTGACGCTACTGAATCAACAGGGGCCGGGCCGCCATGCCCTCTGTGCCTCCTGTCTCCTCCCTGGCTGGTGAGGTGCACCAGCCACACAACAGGAGGGGAGCACCAGTTATCGGAAGCGGCATTAGCAACTTGTGCGAGAACAAAAGCCTCAGGTATGGGCCACAAGAAGATAAGCATCTGACTCCTGCACCAGGAATAAATGGCATTTAGACCTCAGTGCTTCCTGAAGGATACACTTGAGGACTCCAGCAGGCTGTACCTGCCTAGCAGCAATGGGCTGAGACTTGCTTCTTTGCTCGTAACCAGACCTAGAAAACAGTCCTTGCTCCGCTCTTGAAAGCACAAACATGACTGAAACAGAGCAGTGGGAGGGCGCAGGAGGCAGGCACCCGAGGTTTTCAAAATCACTGATCATGTGTGAGACGTGGTAGCACCATCCACAAGCCTCAAACACCACGAAAGGGCAGGTCCCAAGTGATGTTAGCACGTTAAGTCTGTGAAACAGAAGGCCTGGCACAGAGAACCTCTCTGGGTTGAGAAGCACTGAGCTGTGCAAAATGCCATGTGCTGGGGTTATTTCAAGGAGAAAAAAAAAAAAAAGAAAAAAAGAGACAGACAGAACTCAGAACTGCAGTTGTAGCAGACATGCACCCAAACCTATCCACACCCCCAGGAACCAGACACTGCAGTGATGCAACACTGCAGTAGCGGGAGTTGGGGATGGAAATCCTGAAGTATTATACAGAAACAACACCCATAACCAGCGGGGCACAGACCTTACCACTACAGGGGGGTCAGTGGCTGTGGCGACCCCGTGACCCATTCCCCATGCTGCGCTCTGCCCCCAGAGGCTGCCCAGGCTGCTCCTCTTTCGATTCGAGACTTGCTGAGAATTTGGCTCAGCTGCTCGGAAAGGTGCTGGGGATTAATCTGCCCCTCAACAAACAAATTCCCTCTCTGTAGCAACCTCACGTGCCAGACTGCATTGGCTGACAGAAGTCAGATGCATGACAAACAGCTTTCAGGGACATCCATTAACAGCAATAAGCATATCTTCGTTATGTGTTTTACCAGCTCTGGGTAGGTGATAATAGTTTCCCTCATGTAAATCAGTCTATAGCAAATTAAATCCCTAATTTCACTACAGGGATTTGTATTAGCTTCCACCAACCTTGATTTTAAGCTACCTATTTCACCTCAAGCATCACTGTTTAATTGATTACAATATATAAAGAGAAACACATTTTCTGGATCAACCCTTTTTCTGTATCGCATATGATGATAGATACGTTATGGTACTACACAACAAGCAACCAGCCAGTTGTAACCCCAACACAAAGTGCAAGTTGGGAACATTTCCACTGAGAACAATAGGGTTAAGCTGGTCGAAACATATTAGCAGCAGGCTTTTGCAAGCTAATCTTTTAACTAACAATAAAAATGTAAATCTCTCTCCTGTTTAAACACCTGTTGATATTAGTGGTAATCATGTCATGAAAGAATGCACAACTGAATATAGTGAGGCCAAAAACATTACTCCAAAAATCTTTCATTTTCAATTTTATGGAAAACACTGCAGTCTTTCTCATATGGCCTTCATAAAAGATGAACTGATTTTTTTATCGGCTGCAAAAATGAATTTTACTACCTAATTATGCCTTCAAACAAACTTTATCAGGGAAACTATTCAGAAAAAAAAGTAACAGCCCACTGAACACTGTGACACAGTTAAGGATAGTGCAGAAGGACAGATACTCTTCTGTTACACCATTTCATCACAGCTGTCAGAAGATCTTATTTTCTTTTTCTTTCCAAAGCCCACGTTACCGAACAGGCCTGTGAAAATGAATCCAGCGACACCACAGCCAACTCTTGCAGTTACGCTGCATATGCACACCACGTCGGGACGTGCTCCAGAAAACCCTTACCGCTGTGAAGCACCTGTGTGTCATTGAGCTCACTTCAGTGCAAGAATCCTGGAAAACTTGGGCTGGAAACCAGGCAACTGATCCATCTCACAGCTCTGCACCACACAAACTCAACCTTCTGATCCCTCCACTGTCTCCCGCTGCCCTGACAAGCCTGGACATACTGACACGACGGGCCTTGCCAACAGCCAGGCTCTGCTCTGCTGTCCACACGCCATTTCTGTGTAGGGAATTCAGGGTCTTACCTTTGATGCTGTGTGCTTTTAAATGCCACACGTCAACCATGTGTGGTAGGGTTTCTCCTACTTGCTAAATATTAATTAAAATATTTTCTTAAATAACCAGTTGAATATCTATCCTGAAACATATTCAAACATTTATTAATTTAAACTGAAGTTTGTAATCCTTTAAAAAGGACCTTTCAGGATACTCAGTTATCCTGGGTTAGGCATTTTCATTGCATTTATCTCTGAACTAATCCTAGCTAATCAAGCTGCATTCATTAACCACAGACAATTACTTAATCCTCTGTTTTCATAACAGGGGCCAGATCCCACACAATGTTGTCATACCACTTACTCTTTCTTATGAGGGGAGATGTAAAAGAAAGGATGATGAGGCATCAATATTGATGCTAATTGTCAGAGTTACAAAATGCCAGTTTGCAATAAAACTTTCTTCACGGTTTGGGATTTGCTTTGAATCTACCTCTCATTATAACATACGGAGCTGCTATGCCCACTGCCTGCTAAATATCCTGCTAAGGGCTATTCAGAGTAGAAAACCTTTCTAATGATAGAAATTACATTTCTATTAGATTCACTGCATACCATCTCTCTACTGGAAATCTGAAACTGAGTGTCATTCAATGCTACAACCTCTATTCTGCTGACAGGCAAGGGTAAGCCAAAACGAAAAGCTGATTTAATTCTTAGTTTATTTAAATTACAAGTAACTTTCTGCTTTCTTTGCCAATGCCTTGAAGAATTCAGCAGTAATGGAGAGGCTTTGCAGAACTCCTGAAGGTCTTACAAAAATAGGATATGATAATTCAGCAGTCCCTGTAGAAATCAGAAGTATTTTCAATAACATCATGACTGAACATTAATAAAGGAATCCACAGCTTGTGATACAGGTATAGTGGTATTGCTGGCAATATTTCATTATAAAAATTCCTAGAGGGCAGCAGGGATCCAGCTATGAAGACAGCACCAACATCCGCAGCGCTGAAGGGAAGAAAGCACAATTTAGGCTATCATTTATTAAAAAGGAGCTTGCCTCTTACACTCATTCAGAGCTCATTCCTTCAGATACAGTTCCAGTTCTTCAGTCCACCTAACGCACGTTAAAACATACCAAGATGGCATTTCAAGTTGGAGTGTGGTTGTCTTCCAGGCTTTACATTAATAGACATTTTACCTTAGTTTTGATTCGTATAATTGCCACACTAAGTTCTGGTAGAAAGAACACAGTTAAAGAGGCTTTAAACCATGCTGTTAGGCTTCCCTACATATTGATGTGACAGGTATATTATTATTGCACAGTGACTGCAATACCGATCGAGAATGATACTTCCAACTCGACATACTGTGTCTGTAATTCCAGAGTGGGACTTGGTAACATATAACCTTGAGCATACAGTGGTATAATTACTAAAGAAAAGTGAGATGGAATTACAAATTTAATTGACTCTGACATATTTGAAAAAAATATACAGTTGGTAAATTGTGAGACCAAAGGAGTAGAGACTGTGAGCCTGGGTCTGGAAATGTAATAATGTACATCATCTTGCAGCTCCTAGCCCAAACCTGCAAGTGGTCTGTGCAAACGGAGCTGGAGCGGCCAGGCTGCAGAGGCATGTGGTGACTCCTCTGGCTCCAAGCCCCCTAATGACCACGGTGGCAAAGCAGTTTAATCACTACTGACCAGTGTAGGACAGCACGTAGGCCCACGTGCACCAACTCTTCCTCTGGCACTTTTCACAGGGGCTGTACATGATGTATTTGCCTGCAAAGCTAAAATTAATGCTAGGGAGAGGAAGGAGACTAAGGGAGAAGGGTGTTTCCCTAGTTTTCTGTATTCAGGATATGGCAGACAAATGTTTGACTAGCAGCTGCAATTTCTACCAGGTTCTTTAAATTATATGGATAAATATGTGCAGCCATAATTATTGCAGATGGGTCCCCTAAAGCCAGTACAGAGCTGTGGTGGGGAAGCAGGCCGCGGCTCAGTGCAGGTAGTGGGCAGGAGCCTGTCTCGGGGCTAAGTGAACACTGTGCTTGTTACCTGCTCCAGTGGCAGGGCGTCTGCTCTGAGCAGGGTCACAGAAAGCCGTCTGTCCGCCCTGCCACACGGGCATCAGAGGGCCTCCACAAACAGCCACTTGTGGCACATTGCTGGCCTAGTCCTGTTTCCACTGTAGAGCTTCAATGGTTACAGTTAAGCTTGATTACTGAAGAAAAAGTCTCCAAAACCTCCTGACTACAGCACAGAAAACAGGGGAAGAAAGCAACCAGTCTAGAAATGCGTATATGTGCAGGGTGATGTTTGGCCTTGTTCATGACAGGTAAGGGTAACACGGGAGAGTGTGTGTGGTTCCCAGCTGGACCAGGCACACAAAGGAGCGCTCTGCCCCGTTAGTCAGCCACAGGTGACATTTCTGTTTTGACAAGGATTTTACTCAGAATGTAACTCTGCACTGCACCCAGCCCCTGGATTCCAAATGCAATGCAGGTACCCGTGGGATTTATGGTCCTGAGCTTGTATTTTGTGGTTTATACCAAGAGCTGCAAGCATCTGAGAAAACTCTCTTTTCCTCTCTTCTCTGCTCATTTAACCTGTCATTACAGATTCATAAAAGGACCTCAGTAAAATCAGGCTATTACAATCCTAAGGAATTTTGATTTGTTCAGTCAATATGCATGAAGAATGAGAATGTAAAATATTTATACAAACAAATGACATTTCACCATTTTCCATGCTAATGTGGCAAGAGGAGAATGAAAACACAATTTACACTGGAATTCCTTCTCCCAGTAGGTAGATATTAAATATCAGACATGACATAGTGTTAAAAAAAAGTCAGTCGGTTAGTTAACCATGCTGTAGCCTGACATTTGCAGCATGAGCCTCCTTTCTTTCTGAGTATGTCTTTTCATATATATGCAGAGCAAAAACGTGCAAACCAGCCTCTGTCTTGGCTTCCTCAGCCCCATTTCTGGTACCGTCATTTCCATAGACTCAGGTGGCTCATTCTTAAACTTGGTCTAGTTGCATCATTAAAACTTAAGTTCTTGTTATGGTTAAAATCTGCCTAGTCATGGAAAACATGCAGACTTGCACACTCTCCTAGGCTGCAGTAAAAGTAACCTGCAGTATTATTTTAACACAGGTAGATAAGTCAGCTTACAACAAGCAGTTCTGAACATGACATGCCTACGCACTGCTGATGTGATGGGTGTGGAGATGCTTTGATAAGGAGAGCTGGCCCCAAAGGCTTGATTCCAGTTATGCTCGTGGTTTAGCATAAGGCCCAACTATGTTGGCTCTTAAACTGATTGTTTTGTACCGCATTTAACCCTTGTGGCATATATTAAATACTTAGATTGTACTAGGAAGCCATTATTAAAGCACATAGCTGCTATGGCAACAGCTTTTGTAGGGAGCAGACTTTCTCATCTCTCTATAAAACCAGACGCTATAATGGTACCTTGTATTCTTGGTGATACCCCAAGGAAATACATCCAGTCACAACAAGTGAAGCAGGCAGACTGCTGCTGCCACCAGCAGTGCTGTTTTCTGCAGCTTAATGGGCTTTCACTGGAGACGTTCTTCCTAAATAAGGACCCCTAAAAGCAGGTTAAATAGCCAAGGCTGCCTCACACAGGGATTACTTCTGATGAGCTGCTGCACAACAGCAGCTCTACTCTATTCTCAGTACCTGCAAAAGGCATTAATAACCACCACAATTACTACAGCAAAAAGGCATGGAGAGGTGCTGAACAACCGGCTACTACAGCCATGGATTTATTAAAAAACACAGGCCTTCCAGGTTGCTGAGCACCCCCGGCATATTTTAATAAGAGAGCAGAAAGGCAGTCACTTCTTTTCATGATTTCCTGCAGGGGAGCCGGCCTCATGCTGGCACAGTCGTAGCAACCCGGACAACAACAGAGCATCAAGGCAGATGAAATCACAGAAACAAATGCAGTAACTATCCAAGTGAAGCATTTTCATTAGCGACTGCCCTGGACCAGAATGCAGCATCTGAGCTCCTTCCCCTAGAAACACCCTGGTATGGCTGAGATCCAAATTAGGATTTTGTGCCTTGAGTCCATGCTATTTTTCATGTAATGCTTGGTGTAAGGCTTGTGTCGCAAGCATCATGGAGAAGAATGGAATGTGAGACTTAACTACAGATCTCAGGGTGACAACTCCTACCTCAGCATAGCTTTGGCTCACAACTACAACTTTTTGTAATGCACATGTGGAGCTCCCCTTTACAAGAGGCCATTATAACTGTGGAAGGATAATAAAAGCCAGTTATGAGAAGGTGAGGACTCTAGCTGCTAGCAGATGCCAAGTTGCTGATGACCCCACAAAGATGAAATCAGAGCCAGGGCTTGACCAACGAACAGCCTCAGCAGATGCCATTGGGGCTGGCTCTCTTGAAGCAACAGGAGGGGATGCAGCAGAAGCAGCTACAGCTGTTTCTGAATGGCAGAAGCCTTTGCCCAGCAGCAATGCTGCCCACACAGCCTTACACCTACCCAGGCAGCTGTTCATTCCCTCTAGGGCTGCAAAGATTAAAAGAATATGTCACATCTGTGTTGTCCTTGAAACACTGCCACTTCATTTTCATCAAATCATATCACCTGCTGTGCAGAAGGAGAGTCAAGAAACAAACCTCTGCTTCCCTAAAAAAATCAAAAAGAAGAGAAAACAAATGGCTCCATCCCAACCAAAGCCCTCTGCTCTATTGATTACATTTAGCAGCATGACCATGCATTTTCCCCCATCTTCTCTCCAGTCTGGCGTCAACAGTCTGCCCCAGGCTCTGTGAATTAACTCTCCACAGGAAAGATGTGACCTGTGACGCACAAGATTATTATGTTTTTATTTTTTGAAATGCGTTTCCAGTCCAGCCAGCAAAAAGCAACAGGCTCCTTCGATGAGGCTGTGAGGTAGAAGGGTAAACACAGTCATCGAGACTCCTGCAACACCCCGCCTAGAAAAGCAATATAGAATCATAGAATAGTTAAGGTTGGAAAGGACCTCTGAGATCATCAAGTCCAACTGTTAATGTAACTGCCAGGTCCACCTCTAAACCATGTCCCTAAGCACCACATCCACATGTTTTTTGAACACTTCCAGGCATTGTGATTGCACCGCTTCCCTGGGCAGGCTGTTCCAATGACTAACCACTCTCACTGTGAAGACATTTTTCCTAATATCTAATCTAAACCTCCCCTGGCACAACTTGAGGCCATTTCCTCTTGTCCTGTTACTTGCTACCTGGGAGAAGAAACTGACCCCTACCTCTCTACAACCTCCTTTCAGGTAGTTGTAGAGAGCCGTAAGGTCTCCCCTCAGCCTCCTCTTCTCCAGACTAAACAGCCCCACTTCTCTCAGGTGCTCCTCACAGGACTTGTGCTCCAGACCCTTCACCAGCCTCATTGCCCTTCTCTGGCCACGCTCCAGCATCTCAATGTCCTTCTTGTAGGGAGGGGCCCAAAAATGAACACAGTACTCGAGGTGCAGCCTCACCAGTGCCAAGTACAGGGGCACGATCACCTCCCTGGTCCTGCTGGCCACACTATTTCTGCTACAAGCCAGGATGCCATTGGCCTTCTTGGCCACCTGGGCACACTGCTGGCTCATATTCAGCTGGCTGTTGACCAGCACTGCAGGTCCTTTTCCACCAAGCAGCTCTCCAGCCGCTCTTCCCCAAGCCTGTAGCGTTGCATGGGGTTGTTGTGACCCAAGTGCAGGACCCGGCACTCAGCCTAAAGGGAACCTTCAGGAGAGGACACGCTCTCCAGTCCCTCAGGCTCTGTGTCCCACACATATGCGCGCACGCGCTCTCGCTCTCTCTCTCTCTCACCTGGCAAGGAGAGGAAGGGTGAAGGAAAACGTGGTTCAGACAGGAAAATTAACAGCTGTAGCAACCAGGTCTCCTTCTAATTGAACCTGCTCTTAGCAGGGGAAGAGACTGAGGGTGGGAAAGTCAGTATTTCCTTAACTCACCCCACAACCCGGGATTCAGTCTGCTCTGTGTCACGAGGGAGTCTGAGGGATCTCTGCTTTTGTTAGTGTTGCTTATGAAAATCTCTCTCAACAAATACCTTTGATGCCCACATAAATCTTTTTTTGAATATCTACCATGGGCTGTGGCCCAAAGGCAACACACATTTTCATATCATCAGGATTTTTCTGTCATGTGTATAACTCAATTAAGAAAGGAGAAGACGCATATGTGAGCATATTTTTCAGCAGTTTGCTGTAGACTGGGAAAGCAGTTATTTTCTTTAGCTGCTGCTGCTATAAATCAAAATGTGTAGATATGAAAATATTAAGATATCCTTATTTATAGCTATGTGGACAAGTGAGTTTGTGGAGTGCTGGCCAAAGAAAACCAAACAGTCACTTCACTGACTCAAAATTACAAGCTTTTTGGCTTCCTTGGTAAAACAAAATTGAAAATGCTCATTTCAGAGCAATAAAAATGTATGGTGATCCAATATGAAAGTATTTTGTTCATTTTATGCCATGTTTTAATAGCAATCTTGATAATTTTAAAAGCAAGATAAGGTTCTTTCAAAAAGAAAAACACCTCCAAACCCATTATTTGTAGAAAACATCAAACCAAATCTACTCATATTTTTTACCTGACCCATTTGTTGACTTCAAGTCAACTTCGTGTATAGCTTCAGTCAACCAAGAACATCAAGCAAGTTTTCCAGCCCTCTTCTACCACAGCACCCAAGCATTGAATGACAGAATATACTTTTTTCTCCCTTTCTAGTTTCAGAAATTTAGCCTTGAATAAATAAAAGACTGCTTGCAGCGACTGTGCAGTCATGGGCAATGGTTAAGCCTCTCTGTGGCTGCAGGCAGCGTTCATGGTCTGGGCGCAGATCCCTGCAGCACCAAGCACCGACTCTAGCCACCATCTGTTCAGTTCCTCTCTGCTCTGCTCCACCGACACTGGTCTTACCGACTAGAGTAAAATGACTGTAAACACTTAAACATTCATTATCACACTGATAACTTGTCCATGGGCACACTGATCGTTGCCAGTTCGGTTAGATACCATGGCAACCCATTACCTGGGATCTCGCTGTCAACTGCGGTATTTTGCTTATTTTACAAGCAGGCTGGCATTTTGTAATTCTAGTAACAAACCATTAAGATGGGCAATTAAATATATAATATGGGGAATTAAATATAAGGCACAAAGAGCAGGAGCGATTTCTTTGGTCTGTCACTGCACGGATCCAGGCAGATGTGTTTGTGTTGTTTGGTTTAACAGAAGAATCCCAGCAGCAAGAAAGGGGATAGCACCTGGCTCCCTAGGCCAGCAGGTCCAGCCTGGGTTGAAGCCCATAAAATGCAACCCACTTTCTTGACGTGGGTCAAGCAGCTAACTGTCAGCATGAAAGCTGATCTGAATTCTCAATGTTCCCAAACGATGATTCAAAATCTTTTTGTTTATAATGGAAACAAATGTTTCTGCCCTCACACGTTCTATCTCAATAGCCAAACTGAAGAAATGCATTGTCACTGAGGTGGAAAATGAATAATTGCAAACTACTGTTTAATATTGCGAACTGGTGACTTTTGGTTGGAAGTCTTGTATTAGGATACTTCTGAGTTAGTGCCTCTCCCCTAGTTGGTACCATGTCAACCATGACATTCCATTGTTGCATTCAGGAAAAACATTTAGAGAACAAGCAATGTATGTTCTGAAATGTTACCCACACTGTAATGCATTCACTCCCTTTCATGTTGCCAGTCAGCAGTGTCAGCCTTTCACCTGGCTTCTGCCACTGAACAACATCCCCGTGCAAAGATCTCTCCTTTTTTTTGGTACTCAGTGGGGCAGCCCTGCCCCAGGTGTTTTGATCCTAACCCCTGGCACTCCCTGGCTTGTCCTGAGTCACCCCATCTGTAACACCATTATCCCTGGGTTCCTTACACTGGAGGAAATACACAGCATGTCTGCTTTTCATACTCCATGTGCAGAGTTAGTCTTTAAAAAGTTATGCAGAAAAGGCATAAAAATGACAATCATCTGTCAACTTAACAAAAAGCGTCATTCCCTTACTCTAACATTTACTTCGGCATCTCTTCCTAGCTGAGCTCCAGGGGCCAGCATTACCATGCTGTTTGTCTGGGGGACATTTCTTGGAGGTCGCCTTCAGCCATAGGAGCCAAAACTCCACAGCACCTGGGCCCTCAATTCTGGCCTTCAGAGCTGACCTCCAGAGCTAATGCAGGCAATCCACAGCATGGCCCCTTTCCCTCTGCTCTTTCTCATCATCCACACTTGCCTGCCCGAGACACCTTGGGGCAGTAACAGCTTCTCCTGGCCTCATTTCTCCTCTCCCTCTCTCCCACCCGTTCCCCCATAGGAACCTCATCCTGATTTTCTCAGGAATGCATCTGTCACTCTCTACCGCAGGGAGACCGTGTTGCAGCCCATGGACAGACCGTATTTAACATACTGCAAAATGTTTATTTCCAACTCATGTACACTTTGTTATTCTTGCCGTCTTCCATCTTTTGTATTTTCCCTAAGTTCTTCGGCTGGGAACTGAAAGCTAGATCCTAGGACTATAAAACAAGCTTCTACAAGGAAAGCTGTTCTGTGAATTGCTCTTTTAACAAACAGGGAAAGGATTTAAAAGCCAAAGAGAAACATAACAGCGACGACAGCCCTGACTGAAACCTGCCTGATAACTCTTGCCTGTATTTCAACATCCCCTCAGCCACAGCACGTAATATAACCATTCTCTTCTGAGCAGTCTCAGTCAATATTAATTAAAGGTGCAGGAATTTTAATACAACCACCAGGCTTTCTCAGTCTTCACAACAAAGGCATCATTTTCTTCCTCCTGCTCTTCCAAAATATTCTCCATCCCTGGGTAAATTTCGACTTCAAGGGAAAGTGCAGAAGGTCTCCAAGAACCTCATTAAAATGCTTCTTTCATTAGGGCAAAGAAGATGTTTTTCTTTGCAGAAAACCAAGTGCAGTCTGAGGCAGGGGCAAACGTACGGCCCAGTAAGGAGAGAGGTGGCAGCGGGCAGTCTGCACTTGCGGGCAGGTTTTGCTTTCTGCAATTTGCTTTTGCAAAAGGTTAATCCCTGATGTGTTTCGAGGAGGCAAACGTCAACCTGCTGTACATGCAGCCGCATATAATTGAAACATTTTTATGGGCAAGGACAGAAAGGTCAGGAATGCTCATCAAGTTCACATTTCTCCCAGACAGCCACGCTGAACAGCAAGTTTATGAGTATGGGCCTCTGCTCACAGTCAAATGAACATGGACTAAGGAATATAAACCTCCAGGTGCTGGGAAAGGGGCAAGAAAGTAAAATGTGCAGGTGCTAGAAAGGACCTTGTTTGTCCCAGGCATCCCATGTGTTCCCCATATTGTGCTATCAAGCTATGACAAAAAAATGAGCCACTAATATTTCTAAGCCTTTAACAAATGGATTTGGTGGACATGTTGTTTATACAATACTAAGGCTTGAATGGCCTAATAAATGGAAAGGGAAGCACATTTTTGTGAGCAACGCTAGAGCAAAGCAGGACATTTGTTGCCCCCTACACCACACACATTTAAGCTGAGCCTCACAGTAGTTATGAAAGTTTTTAGACCACATCCTTTAGGTAGCCTAAGACACAGTTATCTTGGGGAAATCCCTCTAGCAGAATGGGTGAGCTAAACCTTACAACTGAATTACACTAATAACAAAGAGCAGAAACCTGTGCTAACAGCAAGACAGGCATTCAAGTTAGCTGTGCTTGCATGGCTTTTACATACCTTGGGATCCTGCTTTCATCAGAGGGACTGGCCTCAGCCAATCCAGACCCCATTTTAGAATTCACGCTCTGTAACCTCAATGCAGATGTGGCAACAGTGCTAAGGAGAGGGCGGGTGTGAGATGCTACCGCCTTTTCTCTGACTGCGTTGATATGAGCCCAGCCCCTGAAAATGAGACAGCTCAAGCATGAGATACCAAAGGAGTTACCCAGGCAAGTCCCAGTAGACTAGTGTGTTGAGGGAGCTGACCCATGAGCAAAACTGCTTTCCTCAGCATCTGGGTTAGAAGCAAAGTCCTTTATGAGCACAGTTGGCTGAACAGATGGGAGGAGCCAGTTCCTTCCAACTCAGTGGTAGCAAAGAGGATGAAAAAAAAAAAAAAAAGAAACTTATGTGCAATTCAGTACCAAAGCCAGCAGAAGGAAGACTGAAAATTGGGAGGGGAAAAAATAAGGAATTTGACCATCAGAGTAAGGAGTCTTTTCTATCCAGATCTAAAAAGTTACCACTGATCATTGAATGAGTACTACCTCTAACTTCATCCTGCCTGCAGCTTGCAAATTTTGCTGAAATGACACAAAATACCACATCTGTAATCCCTGTAAAACAGCCTGCCACTTGCAGCTCATCCCCAGCCTCCCCTCAGGAACTCTGCTTTTGGGCAACTCCTGTATCAAAAGCAACTGACCTCTCCTGGCTTTTGGTACAGCCAGGGTACAGAGGTGATACAGATGCAGCTCTGCCTTCCAGGTTATTCTCCCAGGCTTCCTCTCTAACAGCTCCCATCTCGTCAACTGCTCTATTCAGATAAAAAGGTTGACAGCAGAAGTATAGCACAGTAAGGAAGAGGTGCCACAAATAAACCTTCCAATATTTCACAGGTCATCCTCTGAGAGACAACCACAATAAATCCAAATTTCTTTCTTGAATTACATTGCTAGCTTTTTCCTCAGAGCTGTATTTCAGAATACCCTTGAGTACTTACATATTTTAGTATGTTATTTCCCCTGCATATTTACAAGAACAACACTTTACCCTATAATTCTTTTTCACTTCATTCATTTTAAATCTGAGCACCTCTATTTCTGCTGCATTAAAATCTCTCTCATAGCAGGCTTATGTTAAAAAAAGTAGTGATTTTTATAAAGTCTCTGACACAAGAAGCTGGTATTATATATGAAGCGTGAGAGTTACGTTAATGTTGCTGTTTGCCGACAGCTTTCCAAACTACCACAATTCTATGGCACTGTGGTGTGTAACAGCTACCATTATACAGCTGGCACAGCTGCAGCACAGATTTAACACATTCTTGATTTGTTCTAATTCTGATCTTGTTTTGAGAAGTCCAGAGGTTTTTTCCTTAGTCTCGTGGTTCATTTTTTATGGAAAAAAAAATATACCCACAAATAATCCTGCTTTGTTGTTGTAGGACTTACTGAAACAATTTTCTCCAGGAAAGAAAAATAATTTTTATTTCTACTATCTAAAATTTGTGAAACTCCTAAACAAGACTTCTCTTCTGTCAGGAGCACTGGGAGTTATTCTTAGCACATACTGACATATACACAGGCTTTTCCAGTATGGACACAATGGAAATCTCTCATCAGGAAGCACTGCTCTGCCCTCCAGCTGGAGGTGCCTTATAGTCACACCTCCTACGTGCTCATTCTAAGGAGCTGACATAAGTTGAAATTTCAGCATTACAGAAAGTTTCAGCAGATGCAGGCTTTTCAAACAGATTTCAGTATATGCTGCATTGATGTAAATGTCTTCATATGATAACTCACAGTGTTGGCAAACACATTCAACCAGAAATGCAACAAACTTCATCTGATGAGATTTACCCTGGGACAACTTGTTGCTTTCAGTATAATATTTTGAAAAAGGGGCTTGTCCACTTCACCACAAGCACAACCTCCCTCTAACCACTGTTGATCCTTTTACTCACCCAGTACAAAAGCAAAGAGCACACGGAGCACCTCTGTTCGTTACTGCTGCTGCTCCTTTCAACTCCCAAGCTCTTTTCCAGTTTTTCAGGATAGCAAGATACACCGGTTTGTCCCAGCACAGCCCCACCTTCAGCTGTTAACAGGCCGTATCTGTGCAGCTCTCCACCACTGGTCCAATGTATGTTTTATTCCCATTAGGGCAGCTCGGTCTGCTGCGTAAACAGCCCCGGACAAAGATTACGCTGCCACAGCGGTTTCTACATGGAAGAGCCATTTCTTGTTAATGCCTGTCATGCCTGTAGCAGTGTGAAGCTGCTCCACGCAACCCTGTGACCTTGAAGTCGGCAGGGGGAGCGAGATGAGGCTGCCTTCAAGTCCGCTGGCCGCCAACCACCAGAGAACAAGCTTTCCTTTGGGGCTGCTGTTTAAGGCTTTTTGAAAACCCACTTTAGAAAATGCAGTTTTGATTTGCTGGCTGTAAAAGTGGCCTGCGAAGGAGAGTGGTGAAGAAGAAGAGAGTGGGCTACTTAAATCCACAGTGTTATACAGGTCCAGATATACTCACTTATTTCTTTTATACTATATGAGTACACAACCACCTTGTTCTCTGGATATTAAGTGCAAAAATTAATCTAAGGGGATTCTTTCAGTTTAATCATGCAATTCAGATCGAAGCATGGTTTTAGCTGCACTAGGAGAATATTTTGGGTGCTCTGAATGTATACAATGCACTCAGAATTATCCAAAATACTGATTCAATACATCAATGAGCTGAGAGGTGCTGAAGTAGATAAAATAGCTACAAAACTCAAAGGAGCATGTAACAACAGGGATGGACAGCATGGCAGTGATTTTGCAATGATGATAAGTGACATCGATCCTACAGGTTACAGCAAAAGAACATGCGTGTCATCTGTTTTTGCGATGCTTGGATCGCAGTACTGAAAATGCTCAGGTACCTACCACCAACAGGGTGGTACATTTTCTAGACTAAAGCTACATTTTTATGCTCCAGCCTATCAGTTCTCCCCAAACTGGAAGCTAACAGAGCACCAAAGAAAATTCTAAGCAGTGACATCTCAGCATTTCCTCTTCCAGACTCGATAATAAATCAGCTATGCAGTACTGCATCTTGCCTGCTTATGGCCAAGAAGCACTTCCTGGTACAGACTATGGCTGCTAAGTGACTTCAGTCATGTCAGAGAAAACCGTAAGAGGGAAAGATTCTCTTCCCTATGTAGGTGCTCCACCACTGGGAATCCTACCATGAACTCTGAAGATAGGCTGTCAAAAATAAAGGTCAGGTCCACTCTGTCCTCCTGACCCTCTTCCTGCCTGTTTAAGGGAACAGACTTATCCTAGTTCATAATAAGATGCAGGAGAAACATTGGTTCTATCTGCAACACAGCAGACACAACACAGGCAAACAGCAGAAAAAAGGGATAAGAAGCAGAAGGGTTTGTGGGGCTCTCCCCTCCCCCCCTCCCCCCAAAAGCAAGCAAGCTTTTCCAAGTTGGAAGAGTTCTAACACTGAAGTCCCCTGCCAGTGTCACGATTAAGGGAATTTCAGGGCCTCCTGCAGCAGGGCCTCCTTTCGTGTTTGCTTTGACCTGGAGGGTGGGCAGTGGCAGGGCTGCAAAATGAGAAGTACCATGCTGCCATGCCAGGCTGCTGTCAGGCAGCTGTGGCCTCACAGAGCATCATGTCAGCAGACAGTTTTTGTAACAAGCACCAAATGTAAATGTGGATTTGTTAATACAGGACTGCTGCCTGGTATCTGTTATGAGGTGCTAACAAGTTTTAGACACTGAACCGCAGCTGTGAACTTACCTGAAAGTACTGAGTATCCAACACTCACACCAATGCACCCCTAAAACATGTTGCAAACCAATCTTTTAGATTGACAAATCCTCAGATAACTATGGATGCACAATCTTACAGCAGACAAAATGTCACTTCAGCTGCATCAGTTTAAGTTTCATTTAACCAATTAAATCAACTCTCACATTCCAAATTTAACAGCATTAACCACAGCAGATAAGGCACAGCATTCTTAATGCAAAATCACAACTCCAATTTGTTATACAGAACAATACCTACTAAACCCATGTCCTGTGTTGGTGCCTGTGAATTGAGAGCTTGAAAGCTTCACCTTGCGGTATCTTCCCATGCCTTAGGTAATACACTCCCCCCTCAAGCTTCCCTTCAGTTCGGATGGCTGACTGGGTTGGTCTGTTTGCTAATGAAGTGGTTCCCAGTGTTTACATACCAGATTGCGGGTCTGCCCTTCTTCATTTTGATGCTATTTTTGTCTGATTTCAAATGAGTATTACCATCACCTGCTCTTGTTTTAGTTTATATTGTCTTAACTCAGCCCATGATCTATCACAGTTCTTCTCTATCAGCCAATTCTGTATCAACTCCCCAATTAAAGTCTCAAGGCAAGAATCCAAAGCAATTTTAAAATGATAACTGCTGTTTCAAAACTGAACAACTATCCTGTGGCAGCAGAGTTCAAGGCCATAGGAATCTGTTGCTGTAATGTCTCCAGCCTTCCCTGCTTTAACGAGGTTTTCTTGGGGGGGAGCAGCTCCACTGTCATGAGGGTGGCATGTTTTTATTACTGATTTGTAGAGCTGCAATAAAAATCAGTTGTGCCTAAGCCTTCCTTCTAGTGCCCCTGTAGAAAGAAGGGGTTTATTTTCTAGGAAGAATAGGAGAGGAAGAACATATGTGAGCTGCAAACATCAAAGCAATAATAATCTGGAGTTTACTCCTCATTGATTCTTATTTCACCTAAATCAGCTCATCCAATTTTGTTGTTGCATGACTGCACTTACTATTATATCTACTTATCATGTGCTGGGTAAAAGAAAATGGTACAACCACTGCCAAGGACTTCAGTAAATGAAGGCTTTGCCTTCCTTGCCCCAGCTGTTCGCTGCTGCTTTGCAACTTTCACAGTCAAGAGCCTGCTTTGTACAAAGCCAGTGCTTCAGCTCCCGGTGAAGTGTTTCAGCGCGCCAGCAGCAAGGACTGTCTTCCCACGGCGTTTCTGCTGCTCTTACACCAGTGTGAGCGCTTTTTTCCCTTTTCCTCAACAACAGAGCAGCTCATGTTGTCCTCTCTTGCCCCCAAATTGGGAGACCACATCCTGCATTCAGGACATTCAAATGCAGAATAAAGCCTCAAAGTCCTTCCGACATTGTCATTAGAGTCATTCTACCTTCAGCAAAAGTAAAGAACCAGGTACCCAAGGGTAAAAAAGAATTTCCACGTGGGATGGAGCATGGTTGAAGTGACAGACACAACTAACAGCTGTGGAAGGACAACAATGATGCCCTGTTAAGCCTCCTTCCCTGGTGGTCCTTAAAACTGGGTATTGCATATTGTTATCAATAAATATGGTACCTTCTGGTCATGCTCTACACACTGCCATTTTTCTGATAAAGTAGTCAGCAACAACACAGTTGAAATCTTTTTCCCCTTTTGCTCAGGACAGAGTCAACAACATCCTGTGATCAAAATGTGAATGAGAGCCATCTTCACACTGCATGTTGCATCTTCACAAAACCTCCAGTTAATAGGCTTTGCACCAGCAGCCTCAAAGAAGGATCCGTCCCCTCCCTGCAGAGCAGCACACCATGCAGCAGCTATGTTGTGCCATCAGCACGGTCCGCCCTGTCTGGTCCCTGCTTTTCACCAGGCACAAACGGCGACAGCCTGACAAGTGTATTAAAACTTAAGCTATCCAAAGGCAGCCAGACAGAAACTTTGCATACAGACCCCCCAGGGTATTCTTCTTTGCTTTAGCTTCCTAAAAATAGCTCTTTGGAGGGGAATGGGGCTTTCAGGGTTTGCTTGTTTCTTTTTTAACCAGTTTTGAAAAGGCTCCTTCATCCATAGGCTTTTGTTGCTTTCAGCAACTTACAGGTCAAAAAGCAGAAGATGTACCAACAAAGGAAACCTGACCTACATCTTGCCTTACTGCGCTAGGTTACATCTTTCCTGTGCATGCTTATGTAATAACTAGAAATGGTGCACATCAAAGGGGTTCAGGAATTGCAGCCTCTGCTCCTGCCTCCTCAGTAGCTTTTTGCCCAGCATTGGTGAATTCCTTTAAAATTTCTCTGCCACATTTTCCTTTCTGCAAAAAGCAATTAAGAATATTTACTGACCTCACAGGGGAGACGTAGCACTTCAGTTAATTAAAGCTTGTAAAGACTTTAAGATCACCCAGTGAAGGGCTTTATAGGAATGCGAAGTGCGTCATAAACCCAGAAAATGACCCAGCAGAGACACAGAGGTCATATCTGAAGTGTGTCAAATAAAGATCCTGTTTAGATTTAAAGAAAAAAAATTGTAATTTAAATTATTACAACGTGCTTTCCCACCATACCTTCACTGAGATTTTACAACACAGTAATCAGAGAGGTAATAATTTCACATGCTACTTGGTGAACTGGAAGGAACATATTTAAAGGCAATTTGCAACCAGAGATACCTAGCAGAAACTACTAACTATAAATGTTGGTGTATTATCTCCTTTAAGCTCTAGAGACAGAGGGAGTGTCCACACAAGCACAAGCACAAGCAAAAATGCCTCTCACTACTATGTATCACTAGCTTTAAGTAAAAGCCTCTTTAAGTTTTGGTGTCAAAAAAAGAAATCAGCTCCTTTCAATACTTCAGAACCTGAAAGCTGCCAGTGACTGGGTTCTTACAGGGCTGAAGGACAGGATCTCCTGAGCTGCAAGGAGAGGGAACAACATGCAGACAGGTACAGGAGAAGGTGTGTGCAAGGGCAGGGGACAGGCTGCTGCTTCTGCCGCAGCCATCTGCAAGGTTAGCAGTAGATTTTGATGTAATTTGTCATCTTCTCTGCCCCAAATCCCCACAGCATTGTTTCTTTCCTCTAACAGTCCTCCTTATGCCATGTGTGAACCTCGGGGTGTTGTGTCAGGTTTTGTATGGTTGGAAGGAGCACAGGAGTAGGGACGAAGCACTTAAGTGGCCACCCTTCCCGTTTTGCCTGGTGAACACCGTGCTATTCAGGGTATCCAAAGCCCTTTACAAAGCAGATCTCAGCAGTGGCCTCACACTCTTTTAGGACCAGACAGTGACTGCTTAACGTAAGAACTTCTATGATGAAGGATCTCAGCATCTTCTTTCCATTGCTCCACCCAACAGCTTCCCCTGTTCTTAGGCTGCAGGCTCCCCGTCACCTCCCCCAGCCACAAGCCACAGGCACTGCCATGTATCAGGGTACCCCAGGGGAAAGTGAGCTGTGTATTTCCCAGTCTATCATCACATCTTTTGGAGATGCAGAAAAAAGGCAAAGATAAGCCCATATTAATTTGTTCCCCTCAGGATGTCAGTACTTAAATGCACTAGGTTGTGGTTCAAGATTCATTTGTGCCCGCAATTGTTAATGGACAATACATGTGTGATGTGGGTAAGGTGTGCAACCTAATTTCTGCAGAAAGGCAGATGATACTGTGATTCAGCAGTGAGGTTGCTGGCACTAACTCATCACCACGCTGTTTCTGAAAAAACTTTGAGTTCACTTAAATCTGGCTGATTGACCTTGTATTGCTTCAGCACCTCCTTCTAATGACTGCAAAACTTCCAGCCACAGCATTTCTGATTTACTCATATGTGTCCAAAAATCCGATTTACAGGCTTTTGCCAGTAGCAACCAGGATGAAAAAGCTATTTGTGGATCTAAGAAAGAAAAGTTGATGTAGAAAAGGGAAATATAACAATCAAGGCATAATCCAGTTCCACAAGAATGAATTCTACTGTCAAACCTCCTCCAATTAAGTTTAAATGAAAAAAATATTTTCTGAAAACACATTTCTTATTCAAAGCAGCCACATATATTTATTGCTAAGTGTAAAATGTCAGTTCAGGTATTCATTGACATCTTTCCCATCCACATAAGCTGGGCTTTTTATTTTTCTGTACAAGTGAGGCCACCTCTTCACCCTGCTGCCAGACGGACTGAAAAGTGCAATGGTCAAATCAGCTACAGGCAAAAACAGTATCATCCAATAAGAGCACCAAGAAACAAGTAACAACAACATGAATATCTCCAAGTTTGGCTCGGTACCTTTACAAGCTACCAATAACATTGTTCTGCAGTCTTATCCAACCTGCTTATTCTCAGAACTGCCACACCAACTCCTTAAGCTCTCTCTCCCAGACGGACACCCCTCCTAGTGTCTGCATTGTGCAGGTGACCCGTGGGGTTGTTAGGATGTTACCTGCAAAGACAAGCCTGGTCTTGGCCAAGTAGAGAGCTGTCACAACAAGGGACGGCTTTGGGCTGGGAAACCTGCACCCCACTGGCGAGCACTGCAGCAGCTGGTGCTCTGTGCCAGCCCTCAGGGGATGTGCACTGCTCCTACCCTCAAGTCAGCAGCCCTTCTCTTTTTCCTGAGCTAAGATGCCCATGACGCGCGGCCTGGAGACCCACAGTTCAGACCCCAGCACTCTGGCATCCAACCAAGCAGACAGGAAAATCTCTTGGAGCCTGAAAACTACATTACCTTTTCATTGACAGTAAAATTCATAGCCATGTTCTCAAGAGTACCGTTCCCACAGCTGGGGTCAGGTTTTCACAAGGAGTTAAGAATCTGTCTGCCTACGTGGAAAAGGGGAATGTTCTCAGAAACATCATAGACAGAGCAGCTCTTGTCACAACCCGAATGACTCCAATATGTTCCCGGTCATTTTGAAAGTCTGCCACTTACTTTCATCATTAAATCAAAAATGTATTTTTCACAAGATCTGTTCCCAAGAGCAGGTTATAACTGTTCCTCTGCTACCAGGAATGAACACTGAGAACTTGCAACTTTTTACATGCACTTCATAACCATGTCTTGGAAGAAGAGGGAGCTGCGGTGTATGGCTAATGCTCAGGTTAAGTACTTCAGTAATCTGCTACCATCTGACATTCACAGACAGAAAAGCCAATGACTTCATTTAATGATTTAAGGATTACAATGAGTTTGGTTTTGTATCAGACTTGGCTTAAGAAGGATGAGCTGGATTCATTAGAAAATGAAGCTTAATTAATAAGCTACTTCTAGTTAAAATTAGCTAATGAAGTTCAGGGGGGAAAAAACAAAAAAAAAAACCCAAACAAACAAGCAAAAAAACCCCAACAAACAAAAAACCACCAGAAAGCAGTTTTAAACCAGACTCTGTAACTGTGATTTACAGCTCTGCATTTACAGGACATGAGAAGAGAATGAATTTGACAACAGCTCATCTTCACCAATAGCTCAGAAACCAGTATTTCTTTGAATTGACATTTAAATGACAAACTCAGTTTGGACTTCACAGTTTGCTTTTGAGCTGTATCACTTGGATTCATAGCGAGAGATACCAGGTGCAGAGGTTATGTCCAATCCATCACTTTTTCATCCCAACTGGAACAATAAAGCCAGAAAGATACTACATTTCCTTGAACTAAGATTTCTGCCCTGTCTCTGAGCCTGCACAGATGTTAAAGTACAAGTGTAACCCTATTTTGGAAAGAGAGGGCAAGAGGCAGACCATCTGCAGAGCAGGGGAGGGGAGCTCTACAATATCCATAAGCAGGTCCAGAATAGGGGTGCTACAACACACCCCATGGTACCACCTTCTCCAGCTGTGCTCAGGGCATGACAGGTGACCGGCAGCACAGCATCTCACCCACTGACCTAATTAAAAGGCTTAAGGGTCTGGGGGAAGAGAAAGAAGGGATTTTATATCCAAATACTGTGTAAGCACATGCTCACTTCATAACAGCTCTCAGGAGCACTGCAACTACCTACCTCTCATATTGTGCAATCCACACTACCAAAAACCAACTCAGCTGCTGCTACCTTGGGCTGTCTTCAAGCAGAGTAGTTAACAATAACTGTAGGTACTTGAGAATAACTGTAATATCTCTGAGGTAATGGAGTTTGCCTTTTGCTTTGACGGCCACGTGTCTTTCCAACACAGAGGTACAAGAATACAAAGATTAGATGATGCAGTTAGTCACACAGAACTGTTTCCTGCACCAGGCTGATTCTAGCACCTACCAGTCATGAACTATATCACTTAACTAACAGGTATCAGGACTGTACTGTGCACAAGTATCCTTTGTGCAAATGCAAATATGGTACTAACACAAACTAGTGAGTATTTCCAGAAGTGGTTGGTTTGGTACCTGCCCACGAAACACTCACGATAATGGGAGAAGGAAGATGGGAAGACACAATGCTGATTAAGAAACGTCCAGTCAACCTTTCCAGCAGTTTGGTAAAGTTTGTGCATTTGATCACCGTAAGCAGACATGCAGCTTTAATCTACACAGACATGTACAGTGTCTCCCAGAGAAGTGCTATTTGCCATAGCACTAAAACATTTGTCATTGAAGTTTTAATGAAATCTCAACCACTTCTACTTTTTCCAGAACAAAACCCAACTAATTAATCTTAATTATTCAGAAAGTATAAAGAGTTCTAGACCATGCAGACTCAGTTTACTGAATTCAGGTCATGGAGTAACTGACTCTTCATTCCACTTGCCCTTGTTTTAGTAATCAGTGTTGAGACTGGCAGCTCAGCAATCAGTGTTGAAGACTATTTCTGGAAGATAAAAATCTGGCCAGAATCAATGAGAACAAAACAGGGTATTTAAATTTTAATATTTGAATATTTTTTTAAACAAGTCCCAAAATATTAATTATCTAATCTCACATGAACATGACTGATTATTAGGTAATTATCTGAACTCAGTTCATGCAAACGTAAGACAACACATGCTATAGCTACTTTGCTTGCGCAATCTGCATTGTTTATGTACAAATGTGCACAGCTAGCAGGACTACACTGAGAACTCCATTATGAAACTGCTGCTTCACCTGTCTTTTCAAATGCACCTAAAGCACAGCTGAGGCAGAGAACATGACCACAGCAGCACAGAGAGCGGTGCAAGAACAGTGCATTTCTGTAATACCCATTTCTAGTACACAGAGGAGGCTGCAGCAGCTCAGCACGCTGAAAGTTAGGCAGGATCTTTAAACACACAGTTCATGGGAATTCAACAGTTCCCCTTCCTTGCATTCTCTACCACATAACTCAAAAGAGGCGGCATGTCATGCTATTTTAAGATAATGGTATCCTTAAGGGTAAAATATGGGTAGTTATTTTAAAACACAATAATGCAGATAAACTGCATCAAGGCTTACCCTGAAGTCTGGGTCTGACTCTGAAGCAAGGAATTCGCAAGCATTGCACAACCAAGTTAAAACAAAAGGGTGAAAACACAAGACAGCAAAGTCCTGGCCAGCTACTCAAGGTATATTACATATGCAAAAGTTTCCTTGCCTAAGTCCAGCTGCTGCTCCAGCACCCTGCTAAAGCTGGGAGCTCCTATGTGACCAGCAGGCTGAAATCCTCTCTCTTAAAACAAAGCATACTTTAAGAAGTTGTTATACAGCATCAACTCTTGCGAACCGATGAGGAGGTGGGCAGGATGCTGCCGAAATCCAACAGCTCATCTCCCTGGCAGTATCACAACGGGCTGTGACACAACATGTACTAGTGCCCGTCTAGGAAATAAATCCGAAGCTTCGAGCTCTCACCTGGCACGAGCACACGCTGGCAGCAGTCAGCGCCGGCGCGGGCACCTCTGGCGCGACAGCCAGTGCCGCTGGGAATGCCACGGGCCGCGGCCAGCCCTGCCCACGCTCCTGCTATCTGCTTGCTGGCGGCAGCCTCTCCCATGACTCCATCGCCCAGGAATGGCAACCACCTCACCCCTCAGGGCGCAGCGCTGCTGGGGGGCCCGCAAACGTGGGGACGAGACATGCCAGGAGCAGACCCTAAACCTCCTGGGACCAGCTTCGTTCGCGTGGGACCGACCTGCAGGAAGCACCACGGGGAGAAACGGAGGTCAGGATAGCTGCCAGAGGGAGACCACGACACTGGGGCAGAGCCGACTCGCACCAGGCACCGCATGTACGTACGGACACACACACACACGCAGAGTTTGCCAGCACACCCTCCACACACACCCCCCCCCCCCCCCCCCGGTCGAGTCTGATCAAATCCTCCTCAGCCGGCTGGCCGGCCAAAGGCAGGCTATTTTCTTTTACAAGTTAGTACAGTTAGCAGAGGGGAATGGATTGTAGTACTTGTTACAGGCTACTCACCCAGGCACTGAAACGGCTGTATTTCTTTAAAAGCAGAATGCCTTCACTTTGGGAAACTTATTTCTGTTTTGCTATTGTCATTTGCTAACTTGCCCAAGATCCTGTAAAATCCCAGAAAAGGCTAGGAAACAAGAAGAGCTGATTTAAAAGCTGATGGTCAGGACAGGAATTTATGGAATGAAATCTTTGAGGGCAGGAGCAGATAGAGCCAGCCAGCTAACACTTTCATGCCCTGTCTCTGACCAGCAAATTCATTTTGTGGGCAGACCAAGGCTTACAAGATGATTTAAAATACCTGCTCGTGATGTGTGCTTCTCCGCATCAGCTGTGAGTCCCTGGCGTAGCTAGCACGCTGCCATGTCTCATCCTCCTGCCTTTTCCAGCAGACCCCTCGCAGTCACAATGTCGCAGTTCCCCAGGCCTTACAATCAAGTGGTTTGTTGTAAGAGAACTAAAAATAGTGCTGAATTTTTCGCTGAAGCACTTGCTTGACTGAGCATAGTGCCAGTCAGCCCATGTGTTAGCGAGCTGTACAGACCTTTAATATTAAATATAGCCCAGATCCTCCTGGAAATATGGCCGTTGACTTTTTTCAAAAGATTATTTTTTCTTTTTCTTTTTTTTTTTTTTGAAAGACAGCACAAAATAAATCCTGTTTCTGACCGCTAAAGGACAAAATCAGTGGAGTTGCTTTAAGAATATCCTCAGGGAAAGAGTGAGTCACTTAAGCTGCTTTTATGATAAAAGATCCCTGGAGGAAGTATATCTTCTTAGTAGTCTCAAAGCTGTTTGGAGATCCATATGCCCCCCTGAAAAAACAAGTTTCACATTGTTGGGTTTTTCGGTTTTGTGTTGTTTGTTTTCAATAGTCTGAACACCTGCTTCCACTGCATAGTGCTAGCATGGGAAACGGCGCAGGATTTCATACCGGCTAACACCTCAAGAGGATGATTAACAGAAGCGTCTGTCCTACAGGGCTGTTAATAATGTCTGCGGAAAAGAGTACAAAGAGGCGCATAAGGATGCTGTATATGAAAGTTTATGGCATAGACTGAGAAGTCCAGGGGGAAAAAAAACTCAGAGGGAATTATTTTTGCAAAGCTTTTTCATTACTGTGGCCTGAAAACAATCACTGAAGACAACACTTGCAAAAAAATGTCATTCAGGACACAGATGCCAGTGCTGCTGCCAATGTCCAAGCTGGGATCCCAGAAGCAGATTTAGATGCAAAAATTCCAGTCAGCGCACACTAGACACACACACGTTCACACTGTGGCACACAGGTGGATAAGCCAAGAAATGAGAAGGTGCAGGTGATGGCTGGCAACAACAACCTGTGGCATTTTAAAAGGCTGGTAAAGCTGCAATCATTCTCCTGGTAGTTGCTTCAGCTGTGAAGTGGGCACCAGAGTATGCCTGAGAGCAAGCCAGGATGTCTGAACCACAGAGAGTTAAGTCTTACTATTGCCAGTGAACATTACTCTGTAAAAGCATCTAGAAATCCAGACTCTATCACGTAACATACACCAGTGAGAAGCTGGCATCTATAACTTTACTCTGTGCTACACTGAGTCACTATATGACTATACTTAGTGAAAGTGAATTTGTAAGTCAGGATGAATTTGCAAGAAAATTACTTCTTCACCTCAACAAATAAACAGCCACTGCCAGAGAAGCTTTCCAGATGTAGCTCTCCAGGTTAGAGCAGTACTGTACGTACATACATATTTACATATATACATACACACACACACCCCCACACACAGAGAAAGAGAAATCTAAGGATACATATATTTTAAAGGAAGATTTTAGGATGGAAGTAAACAAAACGTTGGAGAGTTACTGGGAATATCAGAGGAGACACATTGTTTTTTGATCATTTCACTGATTTTCATAGGAAAAAGTTGAAACCAAAAATACTGAGGTGGTGATGTGGCCTGTTTGGCTATTAATGTACAATTGTCTCCCACATTTTTGTTTCCTCTCATACGTCCTTGAACATTGCTTTGATTTTATTTGTTTTGCAGTAAACTGCAATATTTTTGGCAAATTCCTCCTACTCCTTTCTATTGCTGACAAAACATGCTGCAAGGCAGCGTGTAACATCTACATAGCAGCAGAGGTAGCCACAAACATAACAGCGTTTTCATTCCTGCTCCACTCCCCAGCTATTATTTATAGAGAGAAAGAGCATTAACAGAGCACAAAGTTCTCACTAATTTAGCCTCACTTCGCCATCTGTTACTTCCCATGAGTTGATCCTAATGAGAAACTACTTCAAAACACATTTGAGAACCAGCTGCACCCAGTGAAGTCACTACAGGAGGGGAATATTCCCCTCCCAATACATCATACTCTGATGCTACACAGCAGCTCCTTCCCCTACCAAAATCAAGGGGAATGCTGCCATTAATATGGACGCAGCTCTGGGTCACAGCCTCTTGCAATCATGTTGAGCAAGTATCCCACTCAATATTGTTTTTCTCAATAATTTACAACTCTCTACCTGGCCAGAGGGGCAACGACAGAGCTACAAACATTACCTGTCCCCCAGGCCTGAGCAGCCAGCTTTCTGCAGCTGCTTCTCCTGCAGTGTGTTCATCTATGGAGTGATCATAGAATCGTAGAATACCAGGTTGGAAGGAACCTCAAGGATCATCTGATCCAACCTTTCTTGGCAAAAGCACAGTCTAGACAAGATGGCCCAGCACTCTGTCCAGCCGAATCTTAAAAGTGTCCACTGTTGGGGAATCCACCACTAACTTGGGGAGATTATTCCAATGGCTGATTGTTCTCATTGTGAAAAATTTTCTTCTTGTGTCCAACTTGAATCTCCCCAGGAATAATTTCTACCCTCATCTTTTCCATGTGACTCCTTGTAAAAAGGGAGTCTCCATCTTCTTTGTAACCACTCTTTAAATACTAGTACATGGTGATAAGGTCTCCCCTAAGCCTTCTTTTCTCAAGGCTGAACAAACCTAGTTCTCTCAGCCTTTCCTCATACGGCAGGCATCCCAGTCCTTTGATCATTTCCTGGCCCTTCTCTGGACCCTCTCCAGCCTGTCCATATCTTTGTTGTATAGCGGGGACCAAAACTGAGCACAGTATTCCAGGTGTGGCCTGGCAAGCGCTCAGTAGTGGGATAATGACTTCTTTATCCCTGCTGGTGATGCTCTTCTTGATGCAACCCAGTGTCCCGTTGGCTTTCTTTGCCGCAGCAGCATGCTCTTCACACATAGTGAGCTTGTTGTCCACCGGGACCCCCAGGTCCCTTTCCACAGAGCTGCTCCCCAGCTGGGTAGATCCCAGCCTGTGCTGCACTCCTGGGTTATGTTTTCCCAGGTGCAAGACCTTACATTTGTCTTTGTTGAACTTCAGAAGGCTCTTGTTAGCCCACTCTTCCAGCCTGTCCAGGTCTTCCTGCAGGGTGGCTCTCCCTTCCAAGTGTCCACTTCCCCACTCAATTTGGTATCATTGACAAATTTCATCAGGGTACACTTGATCCCATCATCCAGATCACTTATGAACATATTAAGCAGCATTGGGCCCAATATCGATCCCTGGAGGATCCCACTTGTGACAGGCTGCCAGTTTGAAAAGGAGCCATTTACCACACCCTTTGGGTGCAGCCTGGCAGCTGGTTCCCCACCCACTGCACAGACCACTTGTCTAGACCGTAACGCATCCTTTTCTCTAGGAGGAGGCTGTGGGAAACCATATTGAAAGCCTTGGAAAAATCCAGGCAGACAATGTCCACCACTCACCCCACATGAACCAAGCAGGTTACTTTGTCGTAGAAGGTGATCAGGTTTGTCAAGCATGATTTGCCCTTGGGGAATCTGTGCTGGCTTTTCCCAATCAAGTGCTTCATTCGACTTGTGATAGCCCCCAGGAGGATTCGTTCCATAACTTTCCCAGGGACTGAAGTAAGACTGATGGGCCTGTATCTTCCTGGATCCTCCTTTAAGCCCTTCTTGTAGATGGAGGCGACACTAGCCTTCTTCCAGTCTTCTGGGATGTCCCCCAATCTCCATGACTTCTCAAAGATTATGGGGAGTGACCTCACAATGAGGTCAGCCAGCTCTCTGAACACCCTTGGGTGGATATTGTCAGGGCCCATCAATTTGTAGTGGTCAAGCTCCTGTAATAGCTCACTTACCAACTCTTCCTTCACTGACAGTGGATTTGTGTTTGCATCAACCTGGATTTTTGTTCCCAAGGCCTGGGGCCCAACAGTGCTGGTAAAGACAGAGGTGAAGAAAGTGTTGAGAACCTCTGCCTTTTCATCATTGTTGGTGACTAATTCACCTCTCCTGTTTAACAGTGGGCCAGTGATGTAAGCATTCAACAGGCAGCCACTGCCCAACGAGTCAGACGTTGGCTGCACTACACAGGGAAAGAAGAGTGGAAATACAGGACCATGGTTGCCAAGATTTAGAGAAGTTCACTACTGAACTCGCAACGAGATTGCTACTGCCACTGCCCTGCAGACAGCTGAACCACATCACAGCAAGTATGAGGCATCTGTCATTGGAAATGCTGAGGTTAAACCTCTCTGTCCTCCTGAGAAAATTCCTTCTGAACATCCACCTAAATCCCTCAGAGTATGGTGGTCCCATGTAGTGGTGGGACAGACTACAAGATGAATTTGGTTGGCAGCCAGCCTGTAAGTCTACTGCGTAGTTTGGTCAAAAGCAAGAACAACAGTCACCTCCTGGGCCCAAGAATACCCTGGAAATCAGGAGTTGTGTTTTAACTGTTTGAGACAAAACGTCTAAAACTTCGTGCTGTAGCGTTCCTCATTACAAGTCAGGGTTAGCCTGAATCCTCTCTGTTACCACACCTAAGCAAATCAGCTGGGCTTGGGAGAGCACTGAAGAAGCGCAAGGAAAAGCTGTGCCGTGAGCCTGCAGAGCTCCCTGGCCATTTGCTCTGCCCAGGGCTCAAAAGTGAAGACTCTGAATGCAAGTGATCACCACTTAGATAAATCACTGCTCCCAGTACAAATTTAGAAGTTATTCCTTCTATTTGCTATGATGCCTCAATTTGCCCACCTGCAAAACTATCAAAAGCAACAGAATGGGTCATTAACATTGCAAAATCATATTCGAATCCTTAGGTGAGTGGACTCTGCAAGTTGCTGTGGGTAGCTCAGCAATGCTGCTTTTGTTCCCCAACAGTTTTCTAATTGGGTGTGTGTATTTATACCTTACACATAGGGAATAGGGTAGATACTGTGGGAGCATCACTTATGGAAGATAACACCACCAAAAAATGATTAATCACTGCTGAAAAGTGTAAAGGATGATACAGAACATAATTCCATATTCTGAAGGACTGGTCTGGTAACTCAAAAAAACCCAACAAGCACACAACTAATGCTTAAAACCTATTCAGTGTCCAAATCACAACCTTGAGTCTTCACACAGTGTAAAAGCAGGAGTGAGTTACACTTAGGCTACCTTAGCCTTTTTGGAGGGTAGGGCTTTTTTAAAATAGTTTCTAAAGCACAGGAGTTATGGCTCCTGATCAAGCACAGCAATTCAAGAAGAGAAACACCATTTCTGTGTGTGAATGGTGAATTATACATTTCAGCCAAGCAAGTCAATAGCCTCACAAGGTGCACTACATGGAAGATCAGGCTCTCAACTTCTGAATTCCCTTAATAAAAATTATACTATAAATAGCCTTCCACCTTTCCTGCAGTTCATGAAAAAGGCAAGAAACCTCTCTTTGTTCCCTTTGCTGTCTCACACTTCTGCTCTCTGTTGCACCAGGGAATATTTAGAGCAATCTTTTGTAAACAGCACGTGTTTCTGTGTCTGCCCCAGCACTGGCCACAGCACTACGGGGCTGCGTTCCTGAAGTTGTTGGACGTGGGTTGACACCAGGGCCGCCCAGGCAGGGAGCAGATGTGTGTGTAGGTGGGCAGGGAACAAGGGGAGGGACAGGGAGATGGGAAACTTATCAATTTTGCTGCCTGCAAATGTCACGATCCCAGCTGCGGCTCCTTGCATCCAGACTGTTTAACAAGTTTTTCTCTCTTGCCGGCTGGCCAAGATGAGGGGGACTGTTTTGTCAGACATTTTGCTTTCTTCTCTAGTACCATCACCAGTAATATATTACATTTCTTGCCTGATGAAACAAACTGCTTAGTAATTTCTGCTTTGCCTCTAAGGTCCGGGGTCTGCTGCTTCACGTTTCCAACATCCCAATGAAAAGATCCTTTGTTACTACTGGAGAGACTGTAACTGAGGACACTGGGATTATTTTTAATACTTCATGTGACTTAAGAAAGCAATTTTTTTTTTTTCATAGTGCATGCTTAAATGGGACTCGAGCCTCTTCCTCCCTTCAGTTTTAGTAGTTTAAGGCAGGAATGTTTTCAGAGGTGCCAGCTGGGCTACACCCATGCAAAAAGGCAGCAACACCCAGAAATGTGAATTGTAAGGATCATGCGCTAGTGTGAATTTAGCTGTCCGGCATATCCCTTGTGTTTTATGACATATGTTTAATAATATGATCACATATATAGTAAAGAATGAGGTATGAAGGAAGACAGCTAAGCAGTGTAGGTACTCACAGAATACTACTGAGGCAAATCTTTAAAGTACCCATCAATCCCTAACTGCCTAAGGAATTTAGCATGACAAGAACACTCTGGGTTCTTTGTTAAAAGCTCCTAGAAAATGTAGGCATGTCCAGATTTGGGTCTGCCCTCCATATTATCAGCAAGGCTCTCATTATCACTAAAATAATCTCTATTGAAAGTAAAGCTGTCAGCTTGGCCCTCAAAATTACTAAAAGCAGCATTATGATGATAGGCATTACTAGACATTCCTATGAGAAGCTGAACAGTTCTTTCGCTTACTCTGTGGGATAAAAGTGTGCTATACACATTCCACGAGTAGGTGAAAAGTCAGTCACACGCACAACCATAACTGCAAACTAAAGGACATATCAAGAGGGAAACAAGATTACAATCACAGAAAATGAGAATCAGGCACAAAAATTATTTCCTATGAGATACAGATGCAGCATCTGGTTTTGCATATTCTAACACAGGAATAAATCTTCCCAAGTGCTTTCCTCCATTTCCTTCCAACTTCACTGCAGTCCAAATCCAATTCAGCTGATATGTAAGAAATGAGCCTTTCTCCGCACGTTTGTGCATTTGGGGTTTGAGTTGGTTATATTCATGCAGCCCGCAGGGATGCCCAAATAACTCCGAATATGACATGCCGACGTCTTCTCATGGAAGCTTCTGTCAGCTGTACCATGTGAAGGGCTCTCAGCTGCACAACCATTGCACTTGCCCAATTACATTTTTGGCTGCTGTTCTGCCTTGCAGCTTAGAGAAACCCTCTCCAGGAGCTAGGTCACAAGAAGGAATTGCCAAAATATGCTGTTTTTCAAAGACCTTACTCCTAAGGGGAATGGAAGACATGAGAAATGTTATAGCAGGTCTGGAAGAAAACATCAGAAAAAAATTATTGTGCTGTTGTAATCCGTAAGGGTGACATCTTTTCTATCTTCCTCTTATATTTATTTGTTACATTTGAAATGCACAGGTTCATAAACACAAATTTATACGCAAATTGCACTTCAGACATTAACTCACTTTCAGTTTTGATGCTGGGAAAGTATGGTGTTTGTGTGATGCATCTGTCTTCTTGACATAAACACCAGCTGTTATTTGCTTGGTTTAAAAAAAAAATGAGTAAACAAAAATTTATTAATTAAATGGGGAATTCAGAAAGCTTAGATGTGGATTCAAAACTTATTACACAATCACATCAATTTTGAGTCAAGGAGAACACATGAGACGAGATGGATACTCCAGTATATTCTCTGTAGCAGTAACCTGGCACTTTATTTACATGCGCCATTAATATCTTGTCTGACATAACCGAGTATGGACTTTGGTATCTCATGTGCTTAACCAAAATAAAGTCATATATATGCTGAAAAGTGGCCATATGCTTGTTCCACCTGTGTCTCCCTCTGCATCACAGTGAAATGCTGATGACAGCACTGTCTTGGTTTCAAATCCAGAGAGGAAATCAGAAAATAAACAGATGTTCTGAAGATGAATAGGGTTTTGAGGTTTGACCATGAAAAATAACCCTCTAGGTGAGCCAGAAAATCACATTACTTGCTCTGACATGGAAAACAAAACTTCTCAAACTCTTTGCCCTCAGGAAACATAGCACATCCTGCAAGTCACAGGATTTGTTTCCCAGCAATTTTTCCACCAGCTCAGTGACATGTGCCACCAGGGTGGTACAATTCATCTGCAATACCGCAGTTATGAAGCTCTTTAAAGCTGTTCCCTCCTGGGTCATCAGTTCAAACACAATCTGAAATGAGTGACATCTCCCATAGCCTGACACCTGTGAAGCAGCTCCAGTGAAACGAGACGGTCGTTCACTCCCGTTGCTGCTGGAGAAGCATCACCACAAAAATTACTGTCATCAGTAGTACCTCTGATACCCAGCTCAATAAAAGAGGCCAAGGGCAGGGCACGAATGGAGGATGGACTCTGACTTTGTCCTCGGATTTCTTCTTCTTCTGGACAGAAAGGTTTACAGAAGAAGAGACATACTGAGTCTCTGCCTTCTTAAAACTTTGGGTATTCTTTCTGTTACCTGCCAACCCTCAGACACACTGGCAATACTATCATTTCTGCTGGGCTATGTTGAATTAGATGCTGATAACCACTGTTTTGCTGAGGGAGTGAAAACACGCTTCCTCAAAAGTGCTTTGTCTTTGTATATTATCTGTGGGATCTTCAAAGGTCCTGCAGAAAACTTTGACTTATAGCTAATTTATAAAATATTAATAATGGACAAATCACACACATGGACCCTGGTAGTTTTCCTAAATTACTGCATCTATCCCAGAAGAGACCGGTCTTATCCTGTGCAACTTGGTCTCTGTCGGGAGATCAAACATTGTTCCTTTTCCATTAGGGCATGGGGTAATGCAAGCTTATATTTATTCCAAAGCTTTCAGGAGAGGAGAGCAGTGATGGGGCAAGAATTAGCTGTGCATTTCCCAACTCACACACAGACACATCAACTGCAACTTGACAGCTAGGATCAGTAAGTTATTCCAAAAACATGGACTCAGCAGCAAGCTGGAAGGTAAGGCTAAGTTTCTGTACTTTGCATTGCTCTAACTTTGAGAAAGGGTCAAGGGAAAACACAGTAAGAAGGCAGAAATCTCGCTTCTGTCCACAAAAGTGCTTTTGTGCAGTTTATAAGCAGAGATAAAAGAAAAGTAGTGAATACCTATTTTCCATATCCCTTATAGGTAAATCCTAAAATAATAAGGGTCTACTGGGTATTAACTACTGTCTTCCGGGGACTAAGACAAGAGAACCATTAGCCATTCCTATGGCTAATGCTAATAAAAATATGTTTGAGAAAGGAGTTACATAAACAGATTATTCCTCTAGGCTGCAGTAAGGAGATAAATATTTTTATCCCTTTTCCACAGACAGATAGCAAACCGAATGTAATGAGGCAACAGTGAAATATCTAAAACAGACCTGAGAGAGGCAGCTCCAGGAGCACTAATGTAATGCATTCATTCCCTGGCAGCGGCCACTACTCACTCCACCACTGCTGCTCCATCACTAACTAGACTAACATATATGCTTTGCCCAAGGTAGAGATGCCCTCAGCAGACACACCCCTGTTCTGCAATGAACGTGGGGGACAGCCGTGATCTTATTTCCAATTTGGCTTGCTCAGCTGCAGTATGGGGTGGGCATCCCTGAAGAATCCCAGAATTTATCACTCCAGAGAGCCTCCAGCCTGGACCTGAATGGCCCATTTTTGCTGGCTGTCGGAGACGAGCTGTCACACTCGCTGCACAACTTTCAGCAGCTACTCAAAAACCCCTAATTTCTTGGTCAGTCCAGGATAGAGAAGAAAGAAGTTATGAGTATCTTCCAAAGGGCAGGATCAAAACGTGCTGAGAGCAGAGCCCTGTCAGAAAACATCTAGGCTTGTTGCCAGCACTCCATTTTACACACAAACAGAGGCCTGGGGATAGATTCACAGCTCCAATGATATTTATGGGCTTTTTACTTTGACAGGGCTTGTTAGAGCCTTCCATCACGCTGTGCTTCCCTGACCTGTGCAGCACGTTCACTGCAACCTGTGGACATGTGGACATGAACACAAGATGCAGTTTCACCTCCTCCTTTGGGAAACAAGGGCGTGACTTTTTATACTGTAATCACCCCTGAACCAATCCAATATACTTCCAAGCTCAGCATGGTTTTACACTGTTTGGATAATCATTTCCTATACTTCCCTCAATTGCACACTTTCCCAAGGAGATAAAGCACAATTTCTTTTCCCTTTCACCCCAAATGTGTAATCCTTATGGTGTGCCAAGAAGCTGAAACACCCTGAAGGCTGCTATATCCAATGTGTATCTGTGTCTATTACAAGCATGTTGGGAACTTTGAGGAACTAAGCCAAGTCAAACTCAGCTCTGTGTTAAGGGGGATCATTCTCCCCATGTGACACACACATGCACACACAACAAGCACCCACAAAGTCTTGGCTCAGGTATTCTATATGTATCTATACCCTACACACTATCACACCAGGAGACATAACTGTTTAGTAACATTTGGAAACAGCCAGTACTGTTTACTGAAGGATAAACAACAAAAACTTTTCCAACCGGTGCAGTTGTACTGTGAGGGACAACCTTCAGACACAGTATGACGCACAGGATATGTTATGTCCTGTAAAAATCCTTTAAATAATTTCAACTGGAGTAAAAGTACTTCAAAAGCATACATGAATTTCTCATTAATACTACAAATGCAGCATGTTCTAAACTGCAGATGTGCATTTGCTATCAGAAGCATACATTTCCTTTATTTTGTGTATCCTTCTCCACCGCGCTCCTTGGCTTTATACCCACATCTGGTAGCACATGACTTTTTGATTTGATGCTTATATTGCTTTCTTTTTAAAGCCTATCCAGACAAAATGTGTACACAGGCATGGTATTACAGCCAGACTAACAGCACTTACAAAACCCCAGTGTCCTTCCATGTACTAGATGAGCTACAGTCCGGGATCATCAGGATTTACAAACACACCCGTCTTAGTTGACATCCTTCCTTCAAATAAACTGAAATAGCTCAACAAATTCCTGCGGTTACAGTGATTACACAAAAACTGAGATGAAAACCAGTGCCAGTTGTGGGCATTTGCTGGGAAGGTTGCTACCTCTTGGATAAAAGGTGGCCTAGCTGGTCAAAGACAACCTCGTTCTAGTTCTTGTATTTTGAGGAAACTGGATACATAAAAAGTAAAGTAAAAAGTTATTATTTTTACCAAGTGCCATTATCAGGGAAAAGCGAGAGTCTGAAGCTGTTTTCCTGCACTCTACCCAGACTACTAGATTTTATCCATAGCCTCCCATCCAGTCGTTCAGACCTTTTCAGACATTTACATCTCTTCAAGTCCTGACAAATCCTTTCCTTTACGTTCCTGCAACATTTGAGACACCATCCTGCAGCTGAAAAGGCAGGAAGCAGGCAGCATTTTGCAACAGCACCTTTTAGCATCAGCCCATATATTGCAGCAGAAAGAAGATGATCTCACTCAGAGGTAAGCGGGTTGGCAGGCAGATAAGTAGTTACCTGAACTTAAATAGGTCAATACCAGTACAGCAGTACCAGCTCCCAGACGACTTCATCTGTTCACCAGCTACTTCAGCTCTGTATAAGGGGGAACCCAATTCATGTAATACACCAGCCACAATGCGCTTGCTACTTCAGCAGAACAGACTGTTGCATGAAAAAGTTGGATCAGCACGTTTTGAAAACTTAAATAAAATTGATTCTGGATTAAAATTTTCAATTGATTTCCCTCTTGGCCTTCCTGGGAATTGAAGCTGTCTACACAATTAAACTGTATAAAGATTTTCTCTGAACCTGTAAAAGCCTTTTATTTATAGCCACATCTCATCATATTAAACACCCTGCTCTAATCTATTACAAGTTGAAGTGATGACAAATACTAAAGCATAAGCTGAATACACACAGCACATTATGCATTTAAAGCACTGCAAAATTTTACTTATCAATTTCCATCTGAATTAAGAGCAATCTTCTCTTGAGCTGACTACTTTGTACAAATCCAGTGACACATTGCTAGCAGGGAATAAATAGATGAACAATGTGGTTTTTTATTAATCTCTATTTCATGGCTGTTCTGGCCTATCTGAAACCCTCATCAATAGTAGCTGTACCAGTGGACAGTCATCTATCTGCACAGCAACAGCCACACAGGCGGCTCCTGCACAGCCTCCCGTACTACACTGCCAGTTAAAATGGAGTCTCTTGTTGGCAGGAGCTCCCCAGCATCAGACTTTGCCTCCTCCACCAGCCACACCGTTCTTCCACCCTGAGGAATGGGAGCAGCTGGCCAAGATACAGTATCAGCAACGTGGCCTTGGTTAAGGCACGTCTTAAACATTTCTTAATCTGTGGCCCATAGTGACTGTCTATTGACTGAGGTTTAGTTAGGTAAATAAGTAATTTTCATATACCTTATACTACCTGAAATCTACAGTAGCAGTTGTGGTAGCGATATGTTAGCTACCTAACTACTAGGTAGCGATATGTTAGTAAAACAAGACCTAATAGCAAAACCAAAATCATAAAAGAAAAATTACGCAGCTCAGAAATGAGATGCTGCAATATACATCTTGTTACAAATACTTACAGCATGACACTTTGGCTTAGTAACCCCAGTGCTCTAGGGTCAGTATATCTTCCTGAGAATAACCGGGGCATCACTGAATTATACCCTAAATCTAAGAAGCTGTGGAGAGAATTGTAAATATAACCCACGCAGATGGCACTATCTTATAAAAGTTTAATATGTCAATCTGCTCATTTAATTAAAACCGCTTCCTCTCCATGGTTAATGGCAGGTCTGTACAGCAGAAATGGCACCAGAACAGATGTTAGTAAATTTGTCAAAGCTGCAGGTCTGACTACGGTGTCTTTTGAAGGACTATTCTATTTACATTCGTTCTGATCTCTCATGTCAAATCTGGTAAATATTACCTCTCCTTTGGCTGCTGTACAGGACAGCGTAAGCCAAGTTTCTTGGCGAAAGTCGTTTCTTTAGATAAAACACCGTATAATTATAAGCAGCCTTTTTTAAGATTTCAGGAGAAACACCTTTAATGATGAAAAGCATGCCTTAATTTTAAATAGGCTTTTCTCCACATTTTCTTTCATCCTGTTTGTTCAGGATTCCCATGAAAAACTGCAGTCACGAGTTAAGACAGGAAGAAAGAACTTGGAGTTTGGCTTGGCTAAGACAAGGGAAGGCCTGCATCATAATCCACATTTTGGTGGCATCAAGAGCGTCCATGGCAAAGTGAAATCTGCAGGTGCACCCTGGCGTCCAAACCAGAGGGGCAACCCATGCATGATTGACCCGTTCTGTGCAGAGCAGATCTGGACAAGGGAGGGGAGAGGTGCCAGCAAGCTTTTGCCCCAGGGGCTGAACCACATTAATGATATGTTTTTGAAACATTTGCATTACAAAAAGCAATCCAGTTACCAATGAAGGCAAAATAACTGCCAGCAATGTCAAGGGGAGGACACAACTGTTTAAAGCAAATGTGGCCCTACACTCCGTTTATGGAGCAGGTCATCTGAATTGGTGCAAGAAAATACTGCATTTTGATGGGGTAACATTTGCTTTTCTAGCTAGGGAAGCTATGCTTCCAAAGACTAACATATGGAATGTATCACAGTGAACAGTTTTATCTTAAGATACTGTTCAAAGAGCCAGAGGCACACAGGAATGCTGCGGGGTCAGCCACACAATGAAGAAGGGCAAGGGGCTTTCAAAAGAAACAGTCTGGGCTGTCAAGTGGCAAAGGAAGCACCTTGCAGAAGTGCAATACTCTCTTAGCAGAGACCTGCCTGTCTGAACAAAGACCATTCCAGCCTGAGTAAGCAAATTTTCTCATTTTTGTGATTCTATGCAAAAGCTCTTTGAATCGGAGATGCTCCAAGACAATGAGAACAACTATAGTTTATGAAGGCGATGTTAAGAGAGATATTACTTGTCTTCCATAAGAAGTGCTCAGAGAGTTTTTCAAACTCAGTTACCATCACTTCAGTTCATCAGTATGCAGATTAAAGCAATTAGGCAGTAAATGGCTCACTTGATTTCAAGAATATTAAAAGTTAAGAAGAGGCTGAAAAACAACCTCAGTCCACACTAAGGTGATTCACAAGCTGCAAATGTAAAGTTATACTTTATAGCACTAGGGAAGGTGCAAAAAGAAGAGGAACAAAACCTTAAAAGGGTCTGAAAGGATCTTCAGCATCTTTTAACGTTATTGATTCTGCAAAACCCATTTATAAAATTACTGTACAACTTCTTTTTCCTTTTACACCCACCTTGGAGCATCCCATTGCTCAATACTTAACTGGAAACCAGTAAATGCCAAGTCATTTGACATTATCTAAGCATGCACTTACACAGAACCGCTGGATGAGCAGCTTCCTTCTGAAGGTTCTCTCACACTCGGGTTTTAAGATACTGCTTATGATCAGAGCTGCCTTGGCTTGCCCCTAGCCTCCCTTCACTTCAGCAGGTGGGGTTTGCCATGCCCACAACACAATGAAAGAGGAAATGAACTATTAGTTCATACAAGGAAACACATAACGGATGTCTTTAGGAGCTAGAAAAGATTTCTTTTCAGCCCAGGAAAGAGTTTAATCTTGAGGGAGCATGGAGATGAGCAGTTCACAGGCAGGTGGGTTAAAACGTAAAAGGGCAGGACTAACCTGCTCCGTTGCCATAAGGGAGCAAGTCAGTGCTCCAGGCTGGGGATTCACAGACCACTAGTTACTCTGCCATCGTTGATCCCCTGATTGTGCCCTATATACACGGTAATTTTTTTCTGCTCAAAGCTAACGCACTAAGGGCCAATATAAAGGAAATGAACATGGAGTAAGTTCCCTGATGAATTAGGGACTGGTTATTGTCTATGCATAATTTCACCAGCAGTAATTCCTTCCTTATTAAGCACTTATTCTTAGCTACTTTATGACAAAATCCAACTGTACTCAGCTCTTAGAGAAGATGGAGTACCTTTTTGCAGAAGAATAGGAGGTAATGCTGAGATGCCCACATCTCTCTCAGACAGCTGGTAAATTATTCCTTCATTTTCAAGTTTACTGAACACAACTGTGTACTTCTGTCTCAGAAAACTAAGCACCTGTGCAATCCCTTATTTTCTGCTTGCTTCTTAGCATAAATGGGTATAAATGTTTCATGAACCATAAATGTTTCAAGAAAAAGATAAATGTTGAGCAATTACAAATGTAATCTTCCTCCATTTTGATGTGATATCTATTTGCACTAAGGGCAGATGGATCACTTGAAACATTATACATCTGCAATAAGTGGCATGGTACCCAGTTTTGCTCCCTGTATAGTCTGCTCTTTCAAAAACATTCTAAAGCTATTATTTCTTTGCTAATTTAATAACAGAGTTAAAGATAATTCTTCTAAGTAGATGTGCGGCCAGTTGTCCTAGCTTTGATGCAGGGATGACCGTCTGAATCAACGTCTGTTAACAGAGGAATTACCCTTGCTGGGAAATAGCTGAGCAGTCATTTCTTTGGATAATGTATAGAGTACATAACTGGGAGTAATAAGGGAAGATATGAGTGTAGGGAAGCATATGTTACAGTGCACTCCTCAAATGTAGCTGTAAGTAAAATGAACTTGGATCATCATTGCGTTGTTTTGATCTTGTACAGGATAAGCAAATGCCTTGTGAAAGGGTTCTAACATACCCCTATAGCTCTAAAAACGATCTGTGTCTTCCCCCAAAACACTCCTGGGGGCAGGGGATGCACACACCACTGTTGGTCTAAGGAGGACTGAGCCTCACAAAGGAGCCAAGCAAGGGCAGGTGTCCCAAACACATGCGCAAGGAGAGACCGCAGGCTCTGCTCCCAAAAGGTGGGAGAGGAAAAGCACCTTGTCAAGCGGAGAGTGGGCAACAGGGTACTCCAGCGGCAGTCCACGTACCCTGGCGGTGCCCATCCCCACTTAGCTGCTACACTCTTGCTACTTCTCCACTGTTACCTTGTGCAACTCATTACTCCTAGGGTGACCCACAGAGCCTGTTCTGCTTTGCAACATGGTTAACTGACCTGCTGCTGGAGATCCCTCTCAGGCCTGCAGTTATCAAGACATCTAAACTACCACCTGCTTTGTGCTGGACAAGGGAAGGAAATATAATACAGTCACAGGCTTGATACTCATTTGGTTTTTTCACTAGTTCAATGGGTATTTAGCTAATTGATATTCGTAAGGGATTTTTTTTGTCAATTCATTGAAACACTTTCTTCACCTCTGGGAAAAAGATTTCCAATAAGAGTTTTAGAAAGCTCAAGTTGATCTTATTTACTTTAAGGGAGAAGAAAAAAAAAAAAAGAGAAAAAAATCGATACAGGACAGAGCAATCTCTCAGGGACTTCTTGTTTTACTTCACAGAAAGAACAAGCATAGCCCCACACCACGGCGTTCCTCTGAAAGAAGTCAGGCCAATTTTCCTAAGTTTCTCCTGTCTTTGGTACATACACTCTGGAGGAGCAAGACATCTATTGAACTTTGAGTTTTAGAGACTGCTCAGCTGTAGAGTGATCTGATTATGCAGTCATATCCTTTGGGAGTCACTAGGCTACTGAATTTTCAGTATATATATCTATATGCAGCAAAGTGAATGTGAAGAGATAATCTAAAGTACCATCTATCACATTATTAAAATAACCCCTGGCAAGGTTACCTTTTCCATTAAAAATAATGTCTGGTATGATTAAAACACAACATTGAAATATCATTTAGCTGTTCACAATTTCTATTGTTACTTACACTCGCTTTTCTTCGAATTTAGCCACTGAAGCTTAATGAAGGCAGCCTGCTCCCTTACAGCACAGTGTCAGCACACTTGAGTTGCACACGCTGGTCATGGAATTTCATAATTGTAAATTTCTCCACTATGACTTTTGAAAGGCCTATAGAAATATTTTTACTCATGCAAAGTTTTGAAGAAGAACGCACCCTTCTATTGCAAACACAGTAACAAAACACCAACTGTGTTTGAGATGACATGGTCCTTCCAATCTAAGTGGTGAAGTCTTCAGAAAAAAGAATATTGCTCACAGATGGGATAGCAGAGTTCTAAAAAAAAAAAAAAAGTCGAAAAAGTAAACCCAGAAAACTTGCAAGGGAAGGTAGAAGATGGAAAACAGTTAACGAAGCGATCTCAAATCACTCAGGATTTATTATGATATAAGATTCATTACTTTCACAGATGCAATTTTTGATAGCTTGAATTCCAAGATTCAGCAATTTTAGTGGAAAGAATTCATAACAAGCCGTGGGAACTGCTGGATTTGCAGCAATTAAACAGAGGCATGGGAAAAGATGTTATGCTATGCCGTGACAGGGAGTTCAAGGTATTGTGCTAATCAAAGTCTTGCTAATATTATGCTTAAAAATGAATATTTTTTGTGGAGCCTCTAGCAAATGGAAGACATTTGAGGAAAAAAAAAAAAAGTCACCTCCTCCCCTCTTTGGAGAGGTGTGCACCTCTGGGGTTTTGTCCCAAAAAAATATTTGTGTCAACTGCCCATCATAACCCATAACTCAATTTGTTTATTATTATTTTTTAATTTAAAGCAGTGTAAGTTTCTGATTTTCCCAGAACATTTCTGCTAAGGGAAGGTTAAAACATCTCTTGAGATCTGAACATTTGCTCTTAATGGTTTAAAGCAAAGCTAGTGGCAGCTGCTGATCACTCAAACTACTGCCGTTTTGCTTGACAGCTTGACTGCAACTTACAGCATTTCTTACAGGAATACAAAACACAATTTTCTTCTCACACCGAATTAAGCCTATCTTATTTCTTTCAATTAAGTGATAAAAGACAAAAAATAAATATATGACTAAGCATGGATCTACTGGCTCTCTCATATCTCAGATGCAATAGTTGGATTATGTCCGCTGTCTGAAAACACAGCAAAACATAAGGTGCCTTCTAACATGCTAGTATGCCCATGCTAATTTTCAAAATACTGTGCAAGGAGAAGAGCAGCAGCAGGGAACAGAGGATGGCACAGCTTTTTGAATCAGCTAGGAAAAAAAAGAGTATTATTATGCTAAGCTCTCTAAAGAGTATGTATCCTGGTGGGCCAACATAACGAGAAAACAGTGATGGGCCAAAGCCTCCCAAGAAGGGGAAGGAGCAATAGGATAGAGCCCTAGTTTTCATGTGTGTATGCAATAACCCCTTCTGAACTACAAATGTCTGATTAGCTGAAATGACAACAAGCTGCTGTGTGCCCTCCAGCTGGTATTTGTGACTGAAGTTTAATGAACCTGCACTGAACCAAAAACAAGAATAAGGGAAACAACAAAAACATAACATAAAAACATAGGAAGAAAAATCAAATTAAGCGTAGTTGCAATTTCCACATCACTAGGTCGTGATGAGTAGGAAATTAGATTAATATGTCATTGTGCAAAGGTTAAGGAGTGGGACTTCTCTTCCCACACTTGAAGGGAAAAAAAAGAAAATGAAAAGATTTTTCCAGGTCAGGGTTTGTTTATAGTTATTAGGATTAAAGGTCTAGGGCTTATGGGAAAAATGTGTCTCCAAGTGGACTGCTTCCCCTTTTTTTTGGATCAGTTTAGTATGGCCTGCCATGGCTGCTTCCATGACAACTCCAGAGCTGAAGCAGTTCTGGGAACAGACATGCCAGAGGGGAGAGCATGCCACTGTCCCTGATCTGCTCTGTGTCTTCATTAGCTTCACGAACGGAAAACTACAAAATTTATTTCATGCAAGAAAGATGTACTCAGGTTTTGGTGACTGACTTTCAGTCTCATGCTCTGTAATGCCATCACAGATAGAGGGTTGTGCACTTTGCAACTACGTTGGTGCAGCCAGCTACTTTCTCAGCAGAGATTGCCCGACTGAACACCCCCCACCCCACCCCACTTTCCCTGTATACATATGAGTCTGCAGCCAGGTGTGTCAAGGGTGGTCAGCTGGCTGCTGCAAGGGGGCAGGGGAAGCACTGACAAAGGGCTTGGAAACCAGGATCCCCTTTTCCTGCAAGGGAACTTACCAACTAAAAAAATTAACAACTTCATAAGCATAATTATTACTGACTCAACCTCCCGGATACATGCAAGGCATTACTCCTCTTCAAAATTCCCTTTAACACTCATGTCCTAATTAAAATGGGATTTTGTAGATGCATATACAGAGACAGTGTAGTATAAAGCACAAACTCTCCCCATCTCAGAGCCACGTATTTTTGGTTCTGCTGTTTTTTCCTACAAAAGAACAGAAGGCCAGCCCTACACGGCGACTGCTCATTGCCATGGCAGCTGCACCCTGGAACAATTCAACTGTCCCAAGCAGACAACAGTTGGTAACCTCTGTGACCTCAAATGAAGTTTCCAAATACCATGACCAAAATGAGAAGCACTACAGGTCACAGGGGAAATACTCCTAAACATATTGAGAACTGAATACTCTGTCCCCAGGGATTCCTTGTCATATAAGCCCATGCCATCCTCCTGGGAGCTCACGTCACATTCACAAAGCCAGAGCCTATGCATTGGTGGTAATATTAAGCTGTAACATCTCATCTGGTTAATACAACCAAAATATCCCCCCTTGTTTTCACAAAATGCAGTCAAGAGGAGGAAAAGCAGTCAAAACTGCAGACACTCCTTTCGCCTTATCTCTACAGCAGACATGGATGCACGCAGCTACAGCATTTCCCGGAGGGAGTGAAGGGAGAGTGCTGGCTGTGGCATTCCCAAATAGCTCAGAAACATTCATCACATTATTACCCAGAAACTGGTTTCCTTCTCGGGCCCAGGGCTGACTCACACATCTCAGTTCAAGCTGCATGAACTACACAAGTCTGTGGCATTTGCCTACAAGCAGCCTTTTATAAGACTGTGCAGGCACATTAATAATATCTGTCAGGAAGATTCTGCAGGTCTTTGGGTATCCGTGAGTCTCAAAAAGCTATTGTCACTGATAACCAGGTAGCAGCCAACCCTGATAATGAAAACTCAACTGAACCTTGATGACTCACTTCCCAGCTAAATCTGGTCCTTGTGTGATATTCACGTAACAAGGCAGGCTTACCTGTATTTCCCAGCACTCAAATAACCAAAGGCAGACGTGCACTGTTTAAAGTTCCACTGGCAATACAGTTTGCTCTTTTAAAGTTTCATTTGATTGTCTTCGGTTTTACACAGGGAAGAATGGAAAGCTCCTTGTAGCACTGGCAACAAGCTCTCAGTGCACAGTTATTTTTGCATCTAAGTAAAATATGAAAAGGTTTCCTCAAAAAAACACTCACTGTTTATTCTTCAGAACAGGTGACTGGATACTGTGAGAATGAATTGGTTGATGTTCACCAGCAGCTCATGGAAAAAAATATTCAATTAGATTAAATTAATTTTTATATTAAACCACAGTGAGTGAGTTTGACAGAATGCAGAACAAAGAGGGCACTTCCATAGGTTTGGCAGAATTAGCCAAGGAAAAATTCCTAGATACTGCACACGGCAAGATATTTTGCTGTGCAAGGGCAGCCTCAAAAAAGGCTGAGTTTGTCCAGTGTGAGAATCAGAGAATTATTTGAGGGTGTGATAAATATGCACTAATCATCAATATCAGCATTTGGAATGATGCGTCATGCATACTAGAATTATTAAGCAGTGTCCAAACCAGACCTTTTTTTGCATACATTTCACTTCATGAGAAAATGCAGCATGCATTGCAAGGGGGAGTCAAGCAACAGACTATAGGAAAGACCAGGTGTAAAGAGAGGAACATGAGGACCTGAGCAAAAGGTAGCCAGCAGTACGAAGGAGAAGCTGCAGCTGTACTACATACATGGTCATCCTAACAGAATACAAAGCCACGTGATACGCTCACTGTGCTTGCTCAGCGTACTTCCAAAAAGTCACTATCCCCTACCAGAATTATTTTCTTCTTCAGTAAGAAGTTTGGGAAACACTCCCCAATAGTGAATATTTCCATTTACTCACTCATGACTGGAAAACTGCTTTACTGTCTCTACAGGCTCAGTGTTGAAACTTGCTCTGACTTGCTGTGTCTTCAAGGAACCACTTCAATTTGCTGACAGGGTAAAGCATCCAGCCACTGAAGTGGATTACCCCGCTAGGTCCTTAAAGCTCCAAAAGCCTCTGAGAATTGTGGCCTTGACATTGAGGAGTGCTGAGCACTGTGCTTGGACACCCCTCTTTTGTACAGGCATTACACAGCTCCCTTTCTGACTCCAATTGTACACTCCAGCGGAGGCCGCGTGCTGACTGCGCTTCAGACTACATTCCTCAGCTCCCAGACCATTCTGTTTGTTTTCCATCAGAAGCAACAGCCTAAAGCAATGGAAACTGTGGGAATTAGCTGCAGTGTGTGAAAACACCATTTACAGTATTTCAGTGTTCAGGCCTCTCAGACAATATAAATTCCTCCCATATGGAAGCCTGTTGCTAGCTAGCCCCAGCCCAGACACAGGACATACCCAGAAGGATCCCTGGAAGCACTGAAGCCAAGCGGGCTGTTCCCCTGAATGCAAATGGAAATTGTCTCTCTTACAAAGAGAGGGAAAGTGAGAGGAGAAGAAGGGAGGAAGGCACTGAGCTGCTGTAATGCTGTGGGATTTAGGCTGCCTTACTTTGAAGGGAGCAAAATAAACCTCTAGCAATTAAATTGGTGCAAAAAATAGTGTGTGCATCTCCTTTGCCTTATCCCTGCAAGGCAAGACTTTTATTCTACTACCCACGGTATCAAAAGCCTGCTGTAAAAGCAGTCAACAATATACTAATGCTCACCTGGGCGGGGGAGGCGCGTTTCTGTATCTCTCTGTTCCCTTCTCTGTACCCTCCCTCCATCACATAGCTGCAGACAGCAACACTGACTCCCTTTCACCTTCTCAAGGCTGAAAAGAGCCACCTCCCTCAGCTTCTCTTCTGCCACTGCTCCAGCCATCCCCCTAACACCTTAGTACATCAGGGTCTTCCTTGTGCTGGGGAGCCCAAGCTGTACCAGGCACCCTTCTCTCACCCTGCTGCTAACACAGCCTGGGCTGCAGTTGGCATCCCTCACCCCAGACCATCCAGCCAATGACTGCTCAGCTCCTTGCCCACCATGTCCACCAAGGCTCCTTCCAGGGGCTCAGGATTCCTCGACATAAATCTGGCCTTAAGTTTCTCTACTGCAAGAATAATTTAGGAAACAGATTTGGAGTTTGCATAAAATCCCTAACTCTCAGAGCACACAGAAAAGGAGGTAGTCTGTATAATGTTTCATTTTGTTAGCTTTCTGTTGTCAGGATGCCAGTAGGACATGATCTGAGAAAGGAGAGATGGATCCATTCATGCAGACAACAGTCACCAATTCAAGTGAGAAACGCAGAGTGCTCCACAGAAACTCCATCAGAACAAGTGATGCCTACGCGGACTCCAAACTGCGCTCACCCCACCAGCACTAGCTAGGCTGGTTGCACATTCACACTAAGGAAGTACAAGTCTTTAGGAGATTTTGTGTTGTGTAATATTGAATAAATATTGTAAAAGCTAAAATGACTAGTTGAAATACCTTGGCACCAGAGGAAAGGCAAGAATTTCCATCTAAACTTTCGTGTACAATTCAGCTGAGCAGCCTGAGTAGACAACAGCACTGCCTTAAGTGATATCAATCCACTTTCAAAAAGCAATAGGAAAACACCCACGTGCATTGCTCACTGAGGAATTAATGTAAAAGGTTTCAGAGTGGTTGTCTGATGTGAACAATGTTGTGACAGACTAGATAACCCACATTTCTGCTGCTTCTTGCTGTATAATGCCCTGTTTTTTCCTGATTCCTAAAGATGCTATACATTTTTATAATTTATTACTATTGTCTCTTGAAAATAGTACTTCAGCTTTTCACCTTCAACTACGTATAAAAGCAGAGGATGCCATAGTGCATTTGAAATACTTCAAATCAAGCTACAAATAAATCCAAATTGAATTCTCTTTAAGCATAAATGCAATCCCCATAAAAGAAGAGATAACTGGTAGCGCCTTCAAAATTAACTGCTTGAGTAAAAGGATTATCAAACATATGCTACATGACACTCCTAATTGTTCAGAGAAACACAGAACATTTGCTTGAGGTCCTGGGGAAATTGTAACCTTGGACAGATACGTTAAGGTACAAAACCCACAGAAATGCCAGCAGGAACCATATCTAATGAACATGAGCAGCACCAATACCACCACGTACCAAGGGTGCGGGCGGGCAACAGCTTGGCAGTGCTTCAGGTTTTCCTGCTTCTTTATTATTCAGTGAAAGCACATGCTGATTTTGTGACCTTTTCACAGAACAGGCTCATTGAATTGCATCTCTTCATGCCACCTGGCGTAAGCCAGGCATAACAAGTATTCTGTACACCCAGAATAATTTTAAGTTTTCAAAATTACGAATGCCAGCACTGCTTCCAAGCCTTTTCCATAGCCTTCACAAACAGTCTAAATATGAGGAGATAATCAAGTCTCAGAGCACTGGCATCTTCCAGCTGTTAGGCAGCCCCAGGTTGCTAGTATTTGGCCATCCTGAATAGCAAAGGAGACAGCGGTCAAAAAACTGGAGGGGAAAAAAAAAAGAAATTAATGACAAATGACAATTAAAAGTAGTCTGTAATTTGAAAACACAAAGCACCTTCCCATTTAACTTCAACAGTATCTCAGAACGGGCACCAAGAATTACTTTTTGCTGTTCAGGTCATGGCACGAAGCTCTAGCGTCATGACAAGAGTTTGAGACTCCTTGGTAGCACATTCCCGGACTGTGCATGTGAAGTATTAAAAATAACAGAAATAACTGCACTTTATTGAATGGCATGGAAGCAAAGTGCTGGAAAAAATGGAGACACCTCAAAATTGGAGGCACTGTAGGTTATAGACAACTCTTCAGCAAACCTCCTCTGCCAAAGACTGATGCTGTACCGTGTGTCCTGTTGGACAGGTAAAACACAAAATCACTGCCCCTTGCCAGTATCTCAAAGTGGTCCCACATGCAAAACTAACATTTTCATGCACAATCTGAGGAACCCACCCATCTGCCCAGGCTCGCTAATGACTTGTGCTGCTGTCCAATGGATGGCAGGGATTGCAACAGCCAAGTAGCAAAACATCAACAGGCTGCTGGCTAGTACTAGCTGGGGTGTAAAGCTTCCTTGGGCAGCTGCAGACCCAAGGGTGCACTGCTCTTTGATGTCCCTTGCAAAACAAAATTTATCCATTCTCTGACCATGTGTAAATCAGTATTTTCCCATCCAAATTTTTCATAAACAACAGATGGACATTATTTTTCTTAATTGTTCATCCAGGAAATGCAGACCAACAGTACCTCTTGGGTTTCCGTGGGCAAAGTCACAGAGGATGGATAGATAAAGGAACAGTTTCAAATTCTTGTCCTTCTCCACTGAGAGCACTAGCAGAACAAGGGTATCAGGCATTATGAAAATATTTTTAAAAAACTCTTTCAAAGAAATGCAGTACATCATTCTTCTTCTGGTTATGACTTCACTTTAAAATATGTACATGACTGAAATATTTAATGTTTACTCTCAATCTCAGCATTTTCACTAAAAATCTTATTAGAAAGAATCCATAAATGTCAGTGAAGGATTCAGAAATATGCAGTGGACTGGACGGATTAGTTATAGTAAGTAGGAAACCACAATATTTCAATAAACTTTTGTATTCTAGTGCATGTGTATTTTGATGTCTTTAGAATTGCATATGAACTACTTCTGTCCTCATACACTACAGGAAATATGAACTGTGAACACAAATCAGAAGACATAACACTATCAACACAGATGGACAATTCAGTTTTATCACTTCACCTCTTCTAAGTTGAAGCTCACAAGTTATTCACTGTCAATCTCTTCAGATGGTAAATATGAAATGATACTCTTGACAATTTTTAATAGCCTAAAAGAGCAACCATTTCTCTAAACACGAACAAAGAGGATTCTGGCTTAACATTTATTTCCCAAGCTTCCTGGCTTCACTGTTTTCTTGAACAGAACAAGTTTAACTACTTGAAATAGCAGGCCCATGACAATACTGTCTCCCCATTACTAGGAATTTTTACGTGATTTGTTTCAGTCACTGATGTTTCAAGAATAAAAGAAAAATTGTATTTTTAACATATGTTTATTACCTTTTTGGAAGGAGAAGGCAAATCATTTTGCGCAGGCAGTTTTATAGATAATTCAATCTCCCATCTTGGCTTGCTCACTGTTGACTCTGAGGTCTCCAGAGAGCTGTGAATTACATTACCTCCCAGGTTTTATGTCCCAGGGCTCCAGTTACAAAAGTGGACTTTTCCTGGCTTTCACAATTTCCTAGGTTATTCTGGGAAGAAGTGCCCATTCCAAGCTGACCCTCCTCAAATGGATTTTTCCACCAGATTTATTAACTCTGTTCTAGTTGTCTTTCAGTCTCCATCTGGTGCCTGGAGTGTGTGTCTGCTCAGGCGCATGTATTTAGGGGTTTCTGCAGGAGTAACCAGCACACAACCTAGTCTAAGAGCACACACACTTCAAACGTATCAAAGACTTACACACCCAAACACCACATCCATGTATCCTGTAGCATAGACCCATAAAAACCTAAGCATAAAGATCATTACACTGAAATACTCCCAAGAACACACCTTGCCTTGGGACACGCTGCCGGGACAACAGCCTCCTGTGCTGTATGCAGTCCAACAATATCTAAACTGTCTTATCAGTTTAAAATGGCATTAAGGGACAAGGGCATATGCTCACCTTATCTTTTGTGACTAATGTTATACAAACAGGAAACACTTTTTCAGATTTCCACTCATTTAACACAAAATTTTGAAAAAGAGCAGTGGTGGGTGAAAAGAGAAGGATCTGGGACTATTATTGTTCCCAAGATCCCTGCTCCCTTCCCCAAATGAGAAAAGCTCTCAAGCTCACTCATTTCTTCCCATCTAGCTCTAACTCTCAGCTGGTCTGAAGCTCCCCAGGAATATAATTATTTTAACATCTAGAATTTCACTGGATGCATAAAAAAATATATACTGTCTGCCACACAGAATTGCCATTTAAAGAAGCATAACAGGTTACCACAAAGAATTGCTTTGAGAAGGGCCAAGGATGCCAGGGTAGGATTCATGAGTGTGTAGTTTCCCAGTGCAAACATGCATACAGTTTTGGAGGGTTCCTGTGTTTTATATGGAAAGCCATTCATTTTTCTCAACAAGCAATAATCTCTCTCTTGCTCCCTGCATGCTGGCACGTACCCAAAGACAAAGTGAGCATATCCAAGTTATTTTCCAGGAGAAGCATGATTTATAATGCTTCCCTCCTAAGGCTTAGTAACCAAATCCTGCCCAACTACCAGTCATGCACATTAGGTTCAATCACACCCTTGGCAGGGTGAGGCGGAAATGAAAGGTCATGTTGCACCCAGAGTCCAAAGCTTCTTGTTCTCTGCAGAAACCTGCTACATTTCATAATCCCAACCTTAAAATTGCCTGTCCAGTTAGTTTCAGGCCCAGTACAGAGCTTCTTCAAACCACCGCTTGATCGTACACTCAGCTATTTACAACAGTGCCTTAAAGTCGGGATAGGGAAGGGGAAGAGGCAGTGAATAAGTGTCTCTGAAGGGTATTTCTCTTTCTTTTAATAAATCTTTAATAAACCTTCAATAAATCTTTTTAGCTCTTTTATAATAAATCTCTTAATGAGTAAGTCTGGAAGTACAAGGCTCAGCAGACTGGAAAATCCCAGCTTATATCATGATTTCCTCTCTTCCACAACTTATGGCAAATCCTTTATCGTTCAGGGTACCTAATGCCCTAACTGGTGCTAGGGCTTCACTATGCATGGCACCACACACGTACACAAATCTTAAGGACTTCCATATAGCGCTCACATCGTAATATCTTAGGGCATAGTTTACGCTTAACACGCAGCTACGCTGAAGGAAAGCATTGTGTCAGAAAGGAAGGGCTTGTTGCATGTGTGGTAGGAGCAGGGGAAACACTTATGGGTCCGATCATTTAATTCCAGGCTTACAACAGGGTTAGCTGGCCACTGCATATACTACTGCTATAAGACAGCTAATAGGTATGACTCACAGCCAGAAAGTGCTTTTATTTACCAAATTATCCCTGCCTCAATCTGGTGACACCCAATGACCTTCGTGCTTAATAGAACTGAGTTTTTAAGGACTAACAGAGAAGGCACAGCTCCTTTCTCCCAAGGTGGGCACAGAGCAACCTCCCCGCCAAGGCTACACTGGGAACTCACAATTACCTATACTGGGTCTGCCTGTTCCTTCATGTGTGACGAATACCACAGGGCTGTAACAGGTATTTCAGTGATTTTGATAACAAGATTCATGCTGTGCATAATACTCTATGAAATAATCTCTGAAACTGGACACACATTCACGTACAAACCTTAATGGCCGCAAAGGAACAATTCCAGACTGTTACAGAAAGGCAGCTGTGAGGCGTGTGCCTTATTTTCCTTGCAACGCAAGTTTGAATCTTTCATTGAATAGAATTAATAAACATGGCATGATAAAATCCCTCAGAATTTTTAGTTCTTAAAAGAAAAAAAAAGTATTAATAAAGCAAATTATAAAAACCCATTCACATTTATTGTCTTAATAATGCAGCATAAACTGAGATTATCTATCGTATATAAAAGGTTTTTACTACTGTGCTTTTACTTTATCAATGAAAAATTGAAGGACTAAGCCACAGGATGCTTGTTTTGCTTGTGTGCCTGCAATACCGGTCATGCAAACATCTGAGTTTCTGACTGTATCATGAAACTACTGTCCGTAGGTATATCAAAGAGATATCACAGCTATGAGTGCAAATATCCCATGAATGCAACTTGGCTCACAGTCATCAGACAATAAAACTTACAAGGAATTAACTTCCCAGCTAGCGATGCTAGTTGAATTTCTCTTTTATTTACTTTCTGAGTTAATGTAAAACCTTCAAACAGCCTCCAAAAATTTCAGCTTTGGGGAAATATAAGTGGCAGCACAGTCTGCAGGTATGGACTATCTCCCCTAGAAATTAAAATATGTTTTCATAAACCTAAACTTCCTTAGGAAAACCTCCTGTACTAGAGCATTACTACTTTTATTTGTCAAGAAACATTTGTCTTCGGAGGGATCAAGTTAACATTTATGTGGCACTGAAGACAAATACATTCTCCCATGCTAGATCTTCAGGCTACATTATAACTCCCAGAAGTAAAATACCATTTCATATCTGTCTCCTAGGGAGAAACAACAAGCAGACACAGTTGAAAGGGTCTAAAAATCAGATAATGACCCCAACAATAATTACGCTATGAAGAATATATTGGAGGTGGAGGTTTTTCAGCTGCTGTCATACATTTTTGCTGGTCTGAATAACTGGGCTAATAATTATTTAGAAGGCCAACACGTTTCCTACAGCACAGTAAATGAATAACCATCCAGATCAGATGCAGACTGGAGATCCACTCTTTGACATGGCTTGTCAGTGGGTGCTTCGCAGTTGAATTCGCTGTTGGTGACCACAACAAAAATACACTAGCTTGTACACTAGCTTTTTTTGAAACAAACAGCACTGCTTAAATTTGGCTAATTCAACAAAGCATCCATTGGGTTTCTTTCTGCTTACCTTCTTCCACCAGATTTTAAGACCACAACTGTTCCCCAACGTGAAACAACCAGCAGACAGCTTGAAGCACCATTTCTGGGAGCATGTCCCACAACTCAGAGCTACACTAGGAACCACTGAAAGCAGTCAAGGTGCACAGGTACTCCAGTGTGTTTTGGTTATGCTTTCTGCTTTTCAGTGCCAAAGTTGAGCAGAGTTACATCAAGTTTCATGCTACAAAACATACCAGAAAACACAAGGAGAAGCAGCACTGTCCCTCTGTTTAGAAAAATTAGGGGCTTCCTAACAACTGGAACTAAAACTAGGACAATTTTTAATTCAATCCTTTCAATCCACCATTTTCTTCTTCCATTTTAGAGGCTTAAAATAAATAAATGATGCTGTCATGGCTCCCAAGCGTGTTCTAACCCCCGAGATAAAGGCATTGCACTCAAACCACAACCATTGTAAGCCATGAATTCACCACAACCATCACACACTTTATACCACCACCAAGAAAGCAATGACATGGTCCAAGCCCTTGGAAGAGTATCACCACATGGAGAAGGAGGAGGAAAAAAAGAGGAGATGATGAACACAGAGAGGGGAGAGCCTTAGCGGTAGCACTTGCAAGTGAAAACAAAATTTTTCTTACGTTTATCTGGCCAACACTACTTCATTCCAGCAACATCCACTCCTGAAGGAGAAACATGGTTGGCTTTTGCTGCCTATGAGCCTGTGTGATCTGAAATGAGACATGTGCTCCCGATACAGCTGCAGGAGGGCCACTCAGCATCAGAAGGCAGCAATGTCTGGCCGACACAAGTCAACTAAGGAGAGCTGGACAGCTTCCAGGCCTCCTCGCCTGCTGATGATGGAGAACTATAGTTGTAAGCCATGTCAACAGCAAGTGTCAACACCTTGGCGCCTACAGTAACTCTGCTTATTACTCCCAGTTACTACCACAGCACTGAAACACTGAGCGACTCAAACCATGGCTTTATCTAGTTAACGATATCAGCAAGGGTTATCTCACTACAAGGTAAAAAGGTGTAAACCAACTGGCTGTCAAACTGCCTCCAGTAGTGCTCCAACAAGTCTGTAAACTGTCCTTTGTGGGTGTCCCTTTTGCTGCTTGGCACATACAAGGTGCTTCAGCAGGGAAAGCCTGAAAATGCAAGTAGATCCACAAGGGCTGCACAAGTAGGCAGCTGCTTGACAGTAAGTTTCAGTGACAGCACAAAGGCAATTTAAATGGGAGTCATGGTGATCGCACACACTGCAGGAGAAGAGCTGAGCACCCCACGGCCACCAGTGGCAATGGTTCGGCTGCACTGATGTTCCCAGCAAAAAATTAAGAGCAAGGGGAAGAAGGTCCAAGAAAAGCAGCTGGCCCAGGGCCACCATCCCAGGCAGCAGGGGACACCGACAGAGGGGAGCCAAAAGGCAGCGCCATGAGGGACAGCGTCCCCAGCTCCCGCTGGATCTCAGCGAGAGCAAGGCCTCCCTGCTTGTGGGACTGGAGAGAGGACAACCAGTTTATTGGCCTGCATGTTTTGTTCATTTAGTATCCAATAGCAATCATTTAAAGGCCAAAATGTATGCTTCCAGGATCCATATTTCACCAACTAACCACTGGCTCCAACATTCACGAGTGCTGAGAACAGAAGCGTATGCATCTACTAAAGACTTCTTTACCATTTTTCTCCCAAACCTTGAGCAATCTTGTTTCCCAGGCAGTGCAGATCAGGAAGAGGGAAGATCTTGAAGCCTTCCCTTTAATTGCTATCCCTTATTCACCAGGACACTTCCCCAGGTGAAATAGCGTCCTCTTCGCTTGGTCTGTCTAGAAAACAGCTTCGGAAGATGACCAAGATCTAGAGAGTACTGTAAAAAATCAGAGTGGCATCACATAATTTATTGCCTGTGCCTCTCAGAAGCTATGAATACTCCCAAATTTTCTTCCCTCTGATTCCCAAAACAAATCTGCTGAAAAGTGTCCAGGATTTCCGAGACATCAGACCTATGTGAGCTGCCTGCTATTCTTGGAAACTCCTTTGCCTACAGTCTCCCAATTGCTCCATCAGTAATGAAGTGAATCTAATCACTCTGCCGTGAATCGTTGAGCTGATAGGCTATATTAGCTAGGAAGTACTGGGAGCAGCTGTTTATTTTAGTGCTATCTGAAGTCATTAAGTAGCTACACCACTAAATCATCCAGGGAAAAAAAAAGAAAAGAAAAAAGAGTCGGCTCAGAGCGGGAAGTGTTTGTACATGAATACGCTTTTCCTTTTTCTTCTGCTTCCTGCCATTAAAAGAACATAAAGTTCATCTTTGGCTGAGCCTCATGGGACATACTGATACGATTTCATAATGTGCAGAACACTGTCAAACACACTGGCTTGTTAGATACAGGACAGGACAAGAATATCCATATTTCCTTACTAACCCCCCTGAAAAATTTCAGTGGCATCAAGGGAAACCTGCAATCCCCCTCCCCCTACCACCAAAACCCCAAAATACAAATACTCCCAAAGCCAGAATGTTGTCAAATTTGGGGTACAGGTGAAAAAGGTAAAGAATAGCTACATGCTACCTTTGAAGTGGCATTTCTATAACTGACAAATGCTTTATAAAGATGAAACTACACTTGCTTCCTCATTTTAGAACATGATGCTCTTCTATCTCATAATAAGTATGTAAAAAATTCACCTTTTAGGGGAAAAAAAAATCCTTTGTATGGAATAAAAATCTTACACTTATGTACAACACTGAATTGTTAGGTATGTATACATCACAGGCAAAAGAGCTGCCCAGGAGGATGCCAGTGTAGAAGATGGGGGCAGGAGTGGAAGAGTTCTAAAGTTGCACCGTTTGTTGCAAGTTTCTGAAAACCATCAACATGCAGATGGATTTTATCAATACTAGGCATAAATTCTGACCTCTCAAAAGAGAAAGTTGTTTGTTTTTAACCATATCCTCATGTATATAAATAAATAATGCCAAGTATACATACATAATTGTATTTATACACATACTCTGCTGAGTATAAACGTGCCCTGTAGATGCTTTCATTATTAAAATCGTGTTGCTTATCACTGAAATAGGACCTGATCTTTGCAAACATTGTTCGGAGTCAATTTAAGAGAATCAGTTTCTAGCCAGCAAAAGTGAAATTTTAGACATTATTCTCATGTAAAGGTCAACGCATTTCAGAGGTAACTGAACCTCGCAATCCTCCTCTTTTTTTTTTTTTTTTTTTTTTTACTATAATAAATGATAGGCAAGGAACAGCTTAGAGAGGGCATGGCTGTGCGGGTTTCTTCTGATTCTTTTCATGTAGTTCTATAATGCAATAAGATCCACAAAGAACAACGGACTAACTTCCAATGTTATTGCTTGATTTTCCACTTGAGAACATACTCTCAGAGCTGCGGTATATCTTATTACATATACGGATTTTGGATGCAATCTGGAACAGACTTCCTGACCACGTGCAGTTATTCAAGTCCTTGCAATTACTTTACACCCCCCCCCGCCCCCCCCGAACATTCACATGGGGGAATGGGGGAGAGAGGATGTTTAAACATAGCTATTATGGCTAAATTCAAATTTGATACTTACCAGTTCTCAACCTAAAATCCTCTTTCCCATTTCAACGTATTACAGTATTTTCCATAATATCCTGTCATAATTGGGCTGCAATCTTGTTTATATTGAGGTTGCTGGGAATTTTGCCACCAGGATCAGGAGTTATATGTAATGCTGTAAAATTCTAAGTGGTCGTTTGCCAGACAGAGGTCATTAAATATTTCCGATAGATCCAAAAAAAGAGAAAATACATTATAAGATTTTTAAAGTATTTGAGAGCTTGCTTCTTGCAAATCATTACTGGCATCAGCAAGCCAGTCACAAGTAGGATAAACACACAAGCATTTGACCAAGTTATGTCTCCTTTGCATTTATGAAATTGTATGTTGTAGTTATAACATTGCCTCTTACATAAATATTAAAATACTGCCAGCTAAAAGTAAGAACAAGCAGGCCATATACTCTCTCGCAAGGTGCTAAAGCGCTAAACTACTTTGTGACAGGATTCTGATTTGTTACAAATTTCTGTTCCTTTCTGGGGCAAATTTATTTCAATAACAATATGCAGAAGCTTTGCAGTACTGATAAAAATGTAGATTCATCTCCACTGAGAAGTCAGTTTTGCCAAACATTTTGATGTATCTGAAAGATGAGGTGTAGTAGCACAGACTAACACAGCTGCAGCTTCTCAGATCATAAATACCGACTTTCCAAAACAAGCCCCTATAAATCTGTCCACTTATTATGGCACTACAAGTAAAGAGAAGTGGTTCAAAACCCAGAAAGGTGTCACAGCACGGTCCTCATGTTCATTCAAGTTATAGTCCTATTCCTCTGCAGCCCGAAGCTGGAGGCAACCAGGAAACTTCAGGTCAAGCTCACCTTTTATTCTGAGTGCATACATTTCTTTACCCAGGCAGCACAGTGCACACGTGTTTTTTTTTAAATACGTAGTGTTATTTACATTGCAAATACATCAGAGAACGAGAAGATGGCTCCAGCTGACGCTGGGGCGAGACCTGGCACGGCAGGCTGCAATCTGATCCCAGCGCCTGGAGTCCCCAGAGAATCGGCATTCTCCCTCCAGCTCTACCATCCACTCTGCTTATTTTTCATTAATCTTTAGCAATATTTTTGAAGTAGATTTCAATCCCATCTATCCTGCTGAAGATAGGATTGAGTACTGCCCATCAGAGCGCACAGGGGAAGTGGCACCCCAGGCTTCTCCTGACAAGCCCGTGTCTGCACCCATGGAGCTGCACGCTTTCCTCTCTCCCCTGAGGCTGTATATCTGCAGGGAGATTCTCCCACTCCAAGTTTGCATTTCTGCTTTGGATTCTCTGTTACAAATTGAACTTGTCTGTGCAATGAGGTCAGTGAGACACAGGCCCGACTACAGCATTCTCCAGTTTTCCTGAGACAACATTATTAATCAGAACATTAAAACAAGAAAATAACAAAATCAAAACTACAAGTAGTCCCCGGTAAAACATTTGCAAAAGATTATTAAATTAACCTCAGTTTAAGAATTATGGTTCTTTAGGTGAAATACTAGTTAGCATAGTATCTGGAACATTTTACCCTAACCACTGAATATTTAAATGTTTAATAGCAGAATAGGAAAATAACAAAAATCAAAACAACTTCCTAGGTGCCCAGAGGCCATTTGAGGCCAGACTTCCAACCATTCCCACAATTACACAGAGATTAAGGTCAAGGGTCACAACAAACACTTAACATTCAGCAATCTTCATTAACTGTGTGGGTGCATTTCCCTTTGAAAAGAAGAGTGAATCATCCCTCTTCAACATAAGCTAGTTTTGAAATATATTAATACAAGGTAGAACATTTCTTATATATTATTAAAAATGTAAAACACTGGTATTCAAGAAAAGCTTTTCTGAAATAGCTGCACGTGTCAAAAGCCATCCTAGGTAAAGAATCTATACTCACACAGTACAATCAGTCACAGAAATGCTGTAACCAGTGTGCAGCATTTCTCTTGTACACACACGCTTCTGTGCCAGTTAGCAAGTCTAGCTTTTTCCCAGCACTAGCAGAAAGATTATGGCAATGCGTTATAAGCACTGTTTCAGGACTGAGAATGGGTATTTCTAATCCAGTCAAAAATACCATTTCAAATTTACCCTTTGCCCTTTTAAAAGCCTGCAGATCATTGCTGTGACCCTCACAGGCCTCACTGCGTCTTGCCTTGCTAGCCTGCACCATGCCAGGACTCACTGAAGTGAGCCGGCCACTGCCAGCTCCAGAATTAAGACGCATTAGTGCTGAGCAGAGGACCAGAAGCCTAGAGCATTTGGCATTTGTCAGGGACCTTGCTTCTGGAGACAGATACTTAGCAGAATGGCTGCTCTGACATGGCTGGGAGCTGAGAAACCATTTCTCCAGGATCTCCTAGAGAGACCTACATGTAGAAAGTCCTACAAAACACAGATGTAGAAAGTAATGGAAAAGTCTGTTTTGGCACTCTGTTTTGGCATAGCAACTTGTGCGCTGTGAGCCAGTGTTGGTTTCATTCCCACTGCTGGTCATTAGCCTAACCTCTATTGCAATTACGAAGCAGTATTTATGTTACAGTTTGGAAGCCTCCACGCTCTTCTGCACTCATCCTCAAAGCAGAGGAAGAGGTGGGAGAGCTGCACATTGAAGCTGAGAGCAATTTCGGAAGACAATCATCTGTTGAGCAGCAACGCAAGCAGGACAACCCCCTTAAGAAAACTCTGCTTGTCAGGACATGTCACAGATGGAAAGAAAATCTGAAGTGTATTGTACTTCAGGTGAATTCTTCTAACACCAAAGCTTTAAAGCTCATTTTCAAATCTCTGAGAGCCTTCAAGGACAGGAGAGGACTGTTGCCTAGAGAGGAGATACAGCCTATTCAACTTTAGAAGCAACAGTTTCTTTTCAAGGGGATGCAAGGGATGATCGCAATTTATGAAAAGACAATGATGTGAAGACCATGCATAATTTTCCATTTGACTACTGTTTCACAATACGTTCAGCCTATAAATACATGTGCACAAATACAGAAAAATAATTTGAATTAATTTAGCAGTTTTATGGCATTTATATGTATGATTTTCAAGAATCTACTTTAATACCATCTGATTCTATAATTTTTTCTTAATGCGTTTTTTAATTCTTGTATTTATATTCCATTAACTACTTCCATCTGCTGTATGGCTGAACTACTGGAACCTTCCAAAGAGGTGGGCTTTTTCTGAATACCTTGATTTTTTTCTTGTACATAGGAATTAATTGGTCTTTATACCTGTTGTCTGCCAACACTTCTTGAAAACTCAGTCTAGCAGCCAGAACTGAGCTTTTTTTAAACCCTAGCTGTTCATCACACAAAATGGTTACAGCAGCTCCTATACTACCTCAAATGCTCTCCAATTTTCGAGTAGCCCTAGACAACAGGACGCCTACAGTGTCATTAGCATGGTATCACTAAGCTATTCTTTTTAGTTACAAGATAGCATACAGAGCATTTTGGAGTACAACTGCCTACCAAGTAAGCAACTGGAAAGCATTTTATATAAATCAAGTGAGGAGAAAGTGAGCAGCCCACTGAAACTTAAACTTACATTCATATCTGAAAAATTTTTGCTTGCACAAATCAGTGGGTTTTTTAATTTCAAAATAATTTGTAATCTAAATGCAAATTGAAGAAACTGTTTACATATTTATTTTCTCTTCTTGTAATTTATATATATTAATTGAAGACAGATTCATATGCCTATCGAGAGAGGCAAAACAATCTACCCTCAAGTATACAGTCACCTGCTGCCTGTCATAACTTGTCAGCTTTGAGAAATTCTATTAAGCATTCATTGCCTTTACTTTCTTGCCAGTTTTGCTTCCAGGACCTGAGACAACATCTAAGGATGCCCATGAAAAACCCTCCATCTGTTCAGGCTACTTCATACTCAATGGAGTCTTTTTAATAGGATGATTCACCTTGCTAGATGAACTGCTGGAAGAGCAGAGACACACTAAGTTTTACACAGCTGATAATAAATGGGATTGATCCCTCCTTTCTTTCCAGTACACAGCATCATGGTTTTATTTTGGCTACCAAAAGACATGTTTCTCTGCCTCTGTCAGCTGGGCATTACTCACAGTTCAGACTACAGAACAATAAAGTCAATATCAAAATCATTGCCAGCATCCTGTGTTGGTTTTGCAAGCTTCATGACTTGATCGTTTCAACTTACTAAATTTAACATATCTCTGGAGTTTCCCTACTGACTTCCCAAAAAGATTATTATTGCTCATGTTTAATTTCTGGACATAAAATAGTCACACAGGAAAAAATTACAATAAAGTCAAGAATAGGGCTCTGCTGAGAAACATGCAGTGAGGAGCTGCTGAAGAGATTAAAACTGAATTCCACAGCTTGAAAGTCAAGGCTTAGCTCAATTCTTCCAAGTCATCATACACACAACTATGCGACTTCGTGTAATTTGTTAAAAGTTAACTACATTGCTGGCGTAAGTTTAAAAGGAATTACACTGAGGCCAAACTCTCTCCTCACTCACAATGAAGAAAATGCAGGATGACTTCAATTTGCTTAGACACTGTAAATAAGTCTAAACACAAAACTTTCAACTTTGAAGAAGAGCATTTGTATCTGACTGAGACAGATTAAGTCGAGTAAGACAAATATGCACTATAACTATGTACACCAGCAAATACAGGTGAGGCGACCAAGTGTATCTGGTGACAGATTACCACATTCTTTGCTCACATGAGATATTGAATGAATTAAATAGACTTGATTATCCAATACAGAAACAAAAATAGAGCAGGAAAATGTTGTTTGGCTTTTTTCAAAGTTATCTTGACAGATCCAACCACTCTTCTTCAGCCCACTCAAAATTACTGCTGTGAAAAATAGATAGAAATCCAACCTCTTCTTCAAAACATCATAGAATCATGGAATCATCATGCACAGTCCAGACAAATGACCAAACTGTGCTAATCGTAACCATTTTCCCAAAAAAATTTTTTTTTCCAAGCAAAGAACTGTACTCCACAAAAAATGTCATCTCTAAAGCAATAAGTCTTCTTGCCATGGGCTGCCAGAACTGGTAACAGGCACAAAAAGTGCAAACTTTCAGACAGAGATGAATAGGGAGCAAAACGAAACTGTGACTCTGTGCAAGGTTACCTACTCACCATACCCACTGCATGTCAAGTCGCTCCGCTAGCTCTGCTGCATGTGTCTACACTGAGGTTGGGAGCATCATTAACATGGGCTACGGCTTAGAGCATCTCATGAAAACTTCAAAAGCCTGGCTTGCTTAACAGCAACGGGAAAGGCTGACTGGGGTGTACAATAGTATGCCGTCGAAAAGCACATTAGCAGGGTGACGACAGAAGAAGCGAGCATTAAGATGCCCTTGCTGAGGGTTGGTAGCTTTCCAGCCTTACCTGGGTAGGGCTGCCCTAAAACAACTCCCCACGACTGCTGTGGCCACCAGAACGGGAGGCTGCAGAGGGCAGCACTGCCACGCACTTGGCTTGCATTACCCAGCACAGTACATCACAGGCAATAAAAATGAAACATTAACTTTATTAACCTCATAGTTGCATGGATCATAAAATTTCCTTGATTTTAAGGTCTCCGTGAAAACCAGTGGACTCTTAATGGTATCAGACTTTGCACATGCTGACACCATAACTGGCCCTTGACAATGAAAGCTGGGACAACAGCCTTTTCAGTCCTGCACATGTGCCCCCATCGCGAGACTTTCAGGAGCAAGATTTTTTGTGAGGCTGCACGAAGACTGGTCAATAAGACCAGGGTGGTTCACAAAGGGTAACTGGGACATGGAGTGGCAAGGACAGGAGAGGCATTGCCAACTCTCAGAGACCACAGCAAGGGCAGAAACATAGCTAGCTCTAAGGCAGGAAGATGTAGGAGAGAGGAAGCTAAGGCTCATCAGGGATGAAAAGGGGATTGCAATTCTTTCCCTTAGCAGGACAAAGGGAGAGCTGGAAAAAGCCACTGAGTACAGGAACAGCCAAAGGCCTGGCTACAATACCACTGCTTGCTGCCGCAGGATACAAAATCTGAAGCAAATTGGAAGCAGCAGCACACAAGTGGTGCTCTCAGCTAACTGCCTGGCACCGTACCAGGCCAGAGTTCAGCGTGTTTACAAGGTCTTTACATTTGAGAGGTCTTTACATACTACTTTGTCACCCACCTCAGCAGAAGGAATAAATGGATTTGGAGAAGCTGATCTGTGAGTATTTAGATTGATTTTAAGCACAGACAAACTATTCAGTAGGCCTGTTTAGTAGCAGAAATTAGGAGAGTGGTTCTTTGTCGCACTGCAGAACAAAATATTGCTGTGGAGCACAGAGGTCAGGCATCACTGCCTCAGATGCACAAAAATGCTGCTTAGATTTAAACCTCATTTTTTAATCACTTAAGTATATAAATTAGCGAAACGACCACTGAAAGAACTGCCACACATTCCACATAACATTGATCTCGCCATCAATTCACAAAAAGCAATTTTCACATTACTGTTAGAGAGAACGTGAATGCTACTGAGCACGGCTCAGTAGGGCTGTACAAAACCTTGATATTTTTCTCTGCAGCAAGTTACACCACTGAAGGAGGAAAGGGCAAGATGAAGAGCTAAGCACAGTATTTAATCTTTACCTATTCTCTTCAGAAGCAGGTTAAGTACAACAGACCTCCAAGGATGTACTCCAGCTATATCAAGGCTGAAATCATCCAAATGCTTTTGGTAGAGATTTTAGTTGGACTCTGAACTGTATGAATTCCCTGCTTTAGAAAATAATAACAACATTGATGCTAAAACAAACAATAATCAAAAAACATCAAGAAATAGAGATAGTGACCAATTAAAATGACAGTTTTAAGTTCACACTCACATAACTCAGTAGCATTACACTTGTCTTAATTTCACTTATAGACGAAGAAGCACAAAACACCTTAGGAAAAACATTATGCATTACTGCCTCTATTTCAGATGCGGGGATTCAACCAAAGGCTAACAGTGTTTGAGAGGGTGTCACACATGCCATCCAGCACTAGTAATTACTAATGTGCATCTCTGCATGACAGATTATATCTTTTCACGCAGCAATTTAATCTGCTGAGTTACAGTGTCATCAGTCAGACATTTAATTACTATGGAATAAAAGCCTTATTAAATCTCTTCCCCCAGCCTTTGTTGGCGCAAGGCAACTTATGAACATGACCGAATCTTCAGGGTATTTCCAGGGGAGTATTCTCTATTTATTTTAAATAACATGTTGATATGTAGTTGATGCTGTTAAAACAGAAAAGGAATTAAATGAGAGCTGATGCATTAAAAACCAGCTGCAGATCCAACAGTACTTAATGGTACTCTGAGAACGTAAACCTCAGTTATCCCAGCTCCCGTGTCAACACTCTCTGCCAAACCTATCTATCTGAATTGTGGTTTTATCACTGAGGTATGTAGGAGTCCCAAGAGATCAAAAACACTTTCAAGTAGAAAATTACTTTCACGTTTTTCTTCTCCCTGATGGGAGACAAAGCTGTACTCAAAACACAATAAATCAACATATACACGTACACCTATTGCAGCACCTTCTTTAAGAGAGCCCACTTCTCCGCAAATCTACGTGGCTTTAAAGACTGACGTGTAAAAAGCTTTTGGAGATTATTTAACTGGGTTTTAATGCACCAAAGTCTAACTTGCCTTTGACAAAGCTTTTAAATGACAATCCCAAATATGCATTTGGAGTCAACAGAGCAATTACAGCATTTTAAATAAAGGCTGGTTAGGTATCACAAAAATTTACAAAGATTAATAATATGGAACCACAATAAATGGATTTTCAATCATTTGTGGCAAAATCGTGCTCTTTGATCCATACAGATTGCCTCTAGAGATACACAGAAAGAACAAACCTCTGGAGGGAAGGCACGCTTGTCCATGGGCCCAGCTCCTGCCATAACAACAACTTTCTGAAGTAGCATTCCGGGCTCTCCTGTGTGCCCATGCTGCTGATCCCTTGCCTCTGTGCAGGAAGAACTACTGAGTGGTGCACTGCTGTACATATTCACAATGCATTTTTATTTTTAATTAAAGCAGAATTCTGTAAGATACACCTAGATGCCTTTTTTTATCACGAGGCAGCACAGACGTACAAAAAAACAAGATAAATGTTTACATTTCAGTAATCATAAAAAATACTGTATTTGGCAAGTAATCTGTTTCTTGTATTGCACTATAGTTGAACATCTAGGTTCTTTATTACTTTCAAGCTACACTCACACTGTAATAATATTTCATAAACTGTAAGGTAATTATGCATATAATTCCAGGAAAGCAAAATTACAGTTACCTGGAATGTGCCAAAACATATCCCTAACTATTCCCATTCGCCATCATTTCTGTACCAAGCACAGCAGTGGAAAAGGGAGAGACAGCAAGGGGAGCCTCACTTTAACTAACACTTGTAGCTAATCACCACCTGCAGTGTATTTGGCAATACATATCAAACACAAAAATAGACATCCAATAAACAGAATGGGAAAAATTTTGGAACAGCTAAAAATGGCAATGGTTTCAAATATCCATCACTGCCAAAGCTATGACCCTTCTATCAGCATTGTCCAAAACTGAACAGATGGAAACTAAACGTGCTTTTATCCATCATAGGCCTGTAACAAACTGCAGGCTGCTCTTCCTGCCTGGATTCTCTTTCACCATTTCAGAAGTGCTCCTCTGCAATATTGCAAACAGAAAGACAGCACGCACATGCATGCCTTGCAGGAACAAGTTTTATACTATGACTATTCTTTTGTCTTTACCATAGCTTAACTTGACTTTCCATTAATAAGGAAATAACAAGGGTATGGCCCAAATTATTTCACGTTCCCCCTATATAAACACTCCCCTTTATATACCTTTTTGGTAGCCCACTGTTTAATTCCATCATTCATTCTCCTTAGCTCCAACCATTGTTGTCTCTCATAGCTTGATTTTACTGTTTGCCTTGCCTGCGGGTAGAAGTACACTCTCCCACCTCTGCACCATTTTATTCCCATGGCTGAGATGTTAGCATTTTGTTCTCTGAGCAAAGATGTACCTGATTTATCTGAAGTTTTTCCTTAAGCCCCTGCTCTCTTCTTCTCTGTCCCTAGAAAATGATGTCCACACTTAGAGATGACAATAAGCCACAACACAAACTGAAAGGGATGAAGCTGCAGGCACCCTGTCCATCTGAAGGAAACCAGCCCCTGGTGTAGCTCATCTTGTTTGGGGATGTTTATCCAAGTTCAGCAAGGTCTCCACTGAGCCAGCTCATTCTCTCATCAGCTGGTGTAAACCTCGTGTTATTACCCCTCTAGCATTACTAAGAGCTTTAATGGTGTTATTGTCCTTGACAGGCACATTAGTCCACCACAGTCTGGGAGCCCCTTGCCGGCCCCACGGGTGAGCAGGACCCACTCGCTCCTGGTGAAGTGCGTCCTTTCGTGGCAGGAGCAAAGACGCATGCGGTGGCCGAGGCACCCTCGTCCCTCTCCCCCAGCACTCGCACCACTGCAGCATGCAAGGCACAGACGCAGTTGTTATTTTACCACCACGTCCCTCCTGCTCCTATCTCTTGCCGAAATCAGCAGCCCATCAGGCACGCTGCCAGCTCCTTCTGCCAAGGTCGAGGACAATAACGCACTCTGTGCTCTCGTGGCCGAGTCGTGCCAAATGGTAGCAGATGGCGTCTTCCCCTCAGACCCCGTAGCTGTGGCGCTGCAGTTGGCAAGCTGCAAAGATCACCCTTCCCTGGGTGTTTTCCTTCTCCCTCCTCAGCAGACTGGCTGACAAGGCTGTCACATTTTCCATAATCGCCCTGAAAGAAGCCCTTTGCAGAGCAGATCCCTCCTGCCGGCCTTGGCTGCACACAGCCAGTGCGTGGACAAAAGGGCAGGCTGCCCCCGGACATGTGCGCCTGCAACGCACACCACGGAGCGGGAATGTTGGCTGCCGGGTACAGCTTGTTTCAACCCAGAGCAGCAGTCCTTCTCCTCCCACAGAAGAAACTGTTTGGTCTGCAGCAGAAGTCAACATAATACCATTGAGCCCTGCTCCTTGACATTATTCCTTCATTAATCATCACCTAAATTGCAAACCAGCTTCATTAAGACCTGACAGTCAACCTTGCACTTGTAGTTTGAAGCTATCTCTTCACAAACATACATCAATCCCATGCTCCTCCTTGTTACTTCTTCCAGAAAATAAAAGCTAACAACTCACTGAAGTTATGAATATAGCGGGGACCTGAAATACGACACAGAAGATCAAGATTTCATAATCCTTTATGCCCATTAGCTTTATAAAAGACATACAATTTACAAGCTACAACTCCATGAGGAGAGATGAGACAATGACACCCTAGGCAAAGACATTCACATCCCACAGAAAGGTTTTCCTTTCCTGTCAAACGGAAGGAGTCAGGCTAACCTGGCTTTTACCATGCTGAATAACAAATCAGCACCATGTACTAGTGCATGATATAACTGAAACTGGCAGATATGAGGTAGAAATTCTGCTTTTCAGCCTTAAATTTGACACTTGTGCTGAAGAAGACAAGCAAGGTCCTCGCACTCACCACGGGCTTAAAAAGTCCCACTCCTCTAATACAAGGCTGAAAAAGAAGAAAGATGACACTTTATTTTGAATAAAGATCAATGTTTCCCTAGCACCAGTAGTGGAAAATGGCGAAGGTGAAAGAGTCTGAATGAGGAGTGGATGAAGAGCAAAGGACTTGTGAGCCTCTTACCACCACAGCCACAGGGCAGAGAATTAGGTCAGGCAGCAACACCCAAGCACATGAGAACACACGAAGCATATCTGCCTTAAGATCTGTAAATGTTAGGAAAATAATACAATTTCTATTCAGATGACCTAGGCATTAGGAAGTACCGTATTTTGAGGATGTTTGGCTAAACCATCCTTTAATCCAAGTGGCACTTGCATTTCCCACTACTTTTAGAGATGTGAGGGCTTCACAAGCCTGTGTACCTTTGCCTCCCACATGGAGAGCACAAGCTCTTTGGTGCACCAAGGAGGTGAGATCTGCCTTCAGACTCAGCCACCGGCTTTCCAGACAGCTTCAGGCAAGTCACCTACTCTCTGTCTTTCCTGCAATTTTAAGTGGGATACCACCAGCTATTTGACAGAGGAGGTATATGCAGTTTAATTTATTTACTTTTCACATCTACAGAGGTTCTTGCTGAAAATGGCAAGAAGCATGGGAATTTCATTATTATTATTATTATTATTATTATTATTATTACAACAACAGAAGACCGGCAGTCATCTGTACTACAGAACACCCCACTGGATAACAATATCTTGAATGTCTATGCTTTGGAGCATCCCTCCATAACTTTTCTGTCTCGCTTCTTCCTACAATGCTATTTTCATTACTTAGTGTAATCAAGTACAGATCATCTTTTAACAACTGAAATACAGAAACTGCACACAGGCAATTGTAATAAAAACATTATCATCTTACCATAAAACTTTGCATGTTGACTAAAGCTGATGGATCATCAATTCTGTGAGCAGAGGTAGACAGCGAAGTAACCATTATCACAATTCATCAAAATAATGTCAGCAATATGGATATTTAGGAAGGTCTTTTCTCAAAAAGTTCAAGTTACCACTGCCTCTGATTTTTCCTAGTACTGTCTTCCCACTTCACAGAATTTGTTTCGGAATCAAAGTTTCAAGTTGTGCTTCATGATATGCCATGGATACTGTTGACATAAAACAAGCTAAAAATTGAAGCCCTGAACAGGGTATCCAACACAGGTATCTGTGTATCTATTACTTCACTGGACTTTTTTGATGTCACCACTAGAGGGACATACATGAAGCTAAAAAAAAGAAGCTAGTAGCTGTCAAAGATGCTGTTCAGGCTGCTATTATAGTCAGGAAGATAAAAGGCATCTTGTTTCTTTTGAGACAAAGTTTGTATTTACACACCAGAGAATGCCAAAACTATCAACACACGTGATTTTGTATTGGCAAACAAAATGGTGTATCTATGTCATATAGTTAATGGACATAACACAGACATTGCTGAAGACCTACTGTAGCTTCACAACTAACTCATTCAAGCCATACAGCTGGGGTGTGATTTATCTCCAGCCCCACAGAGTCTGCACCACCAAAGTTCAGGAAATTCCTCACACCTTAACAGAAAAATGGAAAAAGCCAGTATTGCTTCCCCCCCATTTAGCACCCAAATCACTATCAAAAATTGTCAGAGCAACAAGCTCTCATTCCAGTTACCTTTCTAACTTCCCACAGACCACCTGGCTTTGTGGGAACTATCTCTGCATGTCTGCCACTACCTAAGCCATTTGCCAACATCAATATTGATTCATCAAGCTCCACTGCCAGCTGTAGTGCTGAGGTGGAGTAAAAAAATGTCATCATTGCTGTGATTACAACTGATGGCATTTAAAATAGGGTGGGAATAAACCATGTCCTCAAATATAATTTTCATGATGTGAGCTACATCCTCACTAAGAGCAAATCTGGTGTACATGTACACTGATGGTGGAAGACGTTCACCACGAACTCGACCTGTAAGTTTGCTTTTATGCCACCTAAGTTTTTAAAGATGCCACCACCATTATGTTCCAAACTCTTGTATGTAGCAGATGACCTTTAGAGTGACACCAGTGGGTCACACAGAGAAGCTCATCCAAATGAACAATATTGCTAACTTACTTAACCTATGGAGCAAACGCACATCAGATCACATGCATCATGTGTTAAGCAGGGCCAATAAAAGCAGTCTGCTTCTAAATTAAAAGACACAAGTGAAAAATAACTTTTTAACTTCAGCTTTATATACCATGCTTGAGTAATGGCAAAGGCAAGCAAAGAAACTGCAGTCATTCAAAATTTTTATAGAGTCTGTGCAGTCTTCTGCCACATGAAATTAATGCCACTGAGAACAGATGATTGAAAAGTAAGTGGAATTACTTTACAGGAAAGACAATGAAAGCTACAAGTGTTCAGGAGTTTTCAGAAGTGCTTCATCCATCACCTGTCTTCAAAATAGACCATAACTGGGAAATACCATTCAGAAAGCAGGCAATATTACTACTACTTCTAATATAAATATGCACACTTTTAACCTATAATCTGTACTCGTTCACAAAGACAGAAGGATTCAAGATAGCAGGGTTTATATATGAAAATTTGTGATGGCTCATGTTGCACTAAGTTACACACCTGAGCCGTATGAGTGAGGATAATTTGTCTATTCTGCACATGCTGCAATCTTCAGAGAAGACATTTAGAAAGAGCACTGGTTTATTTTTCTTTTAAATAGTTCTTGCAGCTAGATTTAATTCTTTCAGCTTTAAAAGCAGATGGCCTAAACTGCTATAATTTCAATCAGATTAATTTTAGGCTGAAAAAAAAGATCTATGAATGAATATTTCTATATTAAAGAAATGACATTTAAATCAGCTATTGCAGCCTTTTCTTTGCTAGATACAAGTGCTGGAGTTCTACCAGAAAAGGGACCGCATCTTCTGAACGGGAAAAGGTGCCCCATCTCCCCCTGCAGGATAACAGGACATTTTCTGGTAGTTCTTTAGTAGCCCAAGACTGAGTCACACCAATCTGGATCTTTAAACGTGATATCATGAGAGGATCTTCCATACGAAGGAGAGGAGGCAAAACTACTCATATCACTCTGCAAGTATGTGTCACAACCCTGGTCTTGCCCCTCTCCCTCAAACCCCCAGTATAAAGGTTATAAAAACTTCTTGCTGGCTATCACTAATTCAGATTTACATTTCCTTAACATCATTAATTTGCAAGGCTTGTACCTCTCACAGGGATGCAGGTATCATCTCAGTTAAACATGTGTGCGTACGAGGGCACAGAGAGGTAGCACTTGGTCCAATGTCACGGAAGGAGCCACTGCTGGAACCGGAACAAAAAGCAGGTATCTTGAACTTGGTGCCTTCCCCCAGTGTTGTTCAGTTCAGTAGCCATGACAACAAAGGCACGAAAAACATGGCTAAGAGGGATATTACATGCATTGACCTGTAGGGAACTGAGCTTGAAATTAGCAGATTTTATGGTGCCAGCACAACAGCTTCGTGGCGTGACCCGCCATCTCATTCCACAGGGATGTAAGACTGGGGATGGTCTGGGTTTTGCTTTTCTAAAAACTGTGAAGGGGGTAAACCTATTATGGGCACATCAAATATTTGCACACCACGAGAGCTGCTGCTCGAGATGGAAAAGAGTTCATTCCCACTGAGCCCTCATCATTAACCTTGTGAGAAACAAGCAGCAAAGCTTCAGCTGGCTTTATTTCTCTGGCTCGCTGACTCCATGCATTTCCAAGGGTCACTTAAAAAAAGGCAGTTTAGAGCTGTTACAGCTTCCTTTGAAGGACAAGAATGAGACAGAGCATGCCAATGTGTCCACATGCAGAGACGTGGCTCTCTACCAAATACATTTTTGAGAAATCACTCTGTTAATAAGGATGGCAATGTGTTCAGGAGATCTTCAATCGGAAACAAGCAGCGCTCAAAGCTGCTTTAGCGCAATATGCCATTACACGGAGATATCTATGTGCAGCAAGGCTGGTGCCCATTTGATTAAGCAGCCTGCCTGCTCTCTCCAGAAGATACCAGAGGTACAATTAGTTCAGTCGGCAGTATCAGCAATGCCCTTGAGGTCCTGTGCTCTTGACAACTAATGAAGAGGCACTGCTGGCTGTCAGCGCGTGCAGGGGGAGGCATTCATCTTTGTGGCAGCACCAATTAAATCCACTGGGGTCACACCAGGAGGAGATAGGAATTCAGAGGAGGGAACAAGTCAAAGCTGCTGACTGGTTTAACACTTCATTTTGGGGTTTTATATCATGGCGAAAAGGGAATCAGTTTTGTGCTAGCCATGCTGATGGTGAAGGGAATATACAGAGCATCTGCATGACAGCAAAGGTGGAGAGAGTACCTCAGTGTTCGGGTGTGCACGCATGTGCACTATGGAAACACATTTTTTGCAGCAGGGCAGGAAAACACAAACAATTTTCTCCTAAATTCAAGAGAAGCAAATTTGCTTAGTGCATTGTGTTCCTAACACTCTGCTAACCCTTCAAGGAAAGCTACTTGCTGTACATGTGGGTGTATCCTCGCTTCGGACATGACCATTACTCCTGAGAAGATAAGGTAGGGTACTTGTGCCCCTTATTTCTCACAAGGCTACATCCTTACAGAAAACAAACACTTCTACTTCAAAACAACAGGGTTCAAAACCTTCTAAAACATTTCCATCCCCAAGACATCATGTTGAATTATACCAGTCACAGTCAAACATGTCAGGTAATCATCTGCCCTATTTGGTGCCTCACTGTAGTGTCCAACCTTTCCCATCCCGCGGAAGTCCTGCTGTCATATGACTTCTAGGGCTGCAAAGTATTGATATCAGAAGAGAAGAATATTGAAATAGAAGCTACAGTAAGTATCCAGTATCCAACCTGTTAAAGTACATGGGAGCACTACAAAGAAAATCGCTTGTTTAGCCAAAAAAGATCTGCAATTCCTGTTTTGTCTTACTTGTGTCCCTTAGGGAAAAATGCAAATGAACTTATGTGCTGATTTTGGCTGGGGTAGAGTTAATTTTCTTCACAGTAGCTCGTACGGGGCTATGTTTTGGATTTGTGCTGAAAACAGTGTTGATAATTCAGGGATGTTTTTGTTACTGCTGAGCAGTGCTTACACAGAGTCAAGGCCTTTTCTGCCTCTCACACCACCCCACCAGTGAGCAGGCTGGGGGTCCACAAGAAGTTGGGAGGGGACACAGCTGGGACAGCTGACCCCAACTGACCAAAGGGATATTGCATACCATATGGCATCATGCTCAGAATATAAGCTGGGGGAAGAAGGAGGAAGGGGCAACATTCAGAGTGATGGTGTTCTGTCTTCCCAAGTAACGGTTACGCATGACGGAGCCCTGCTTTCCTGGAGCTGGCTGAACACCTGCCTGCCGATGGGAAGTAGCGAATGAAGTCCTCGTTTTGCTTTGCTTGCGTGCGTGGCTTTTGCTTTACCTATTAAACTGTCTTTATCTCAACCCATAAGTTTTCTCACTGTTACTCTTCTGATTCTCTCCCATCCCACCAGGGAGGAGTGAGCAAGCGGCTGTGCGGTGCTCAGTCGCCAGCTGGGGTTAAACCACAACTTATCCAATCCACACTTTCCAGGCCTACATGGACCCTTAATTAAAAATGCTGCCAATCAGTAGGTGACAAGAATTATCACCTACTGTGGCCTTCCCATTTCAGATGTTTGAAGACTCACGGTGAAAGTCTCGAAGGGCTAAGCACTGCGTATCAACAGGGAACTGGAGAGTTTTTGATAACTTTACAACACATTGGCAGCCATTTATCTTCTCAGACCTCACAACACACTTGTGGAGGCTAAAGGGCCTGTTTACTGACAGTGGAATCAGCGTGACATACACATATGCAAAACAGATCCCTCCTGACTCTCAGCCATGGGTACACAGCCCTAAGCAAATCTAAGCTGACTTAAATATAAGATAGCTATCCTGCAGAAATGAAGTAACATTGTCCTTTGGAACTAAAAAATTCATTAAGCTTTGAGGAGAGAAAGCCTATTGCAGCAGTAGAAGCAAAACAGTATCTTATCCAACCGTTTACGTAAAGGAAGCTTAAAAAAAAAAACCTCAAACCCACCTCATACTACCTACCAGAACAGTTAATCTGCAGGAAACTTCATTTGCCATATGGTATGCAATTAAAGACATAAAGAAATAAAGAAAAAGGCCTGTGGACATCTCTTCTTTTTTTTTTCTGACTAATGAAAAAATAATTCTAACAATTTCAAATTTCTGGGAATTAATATTTCACTCCTTTGCAGAGATTCTCTATCAAAGCCACGGGCTTTTGGGAAATGCTCTGTAGTCAAAGACTTCACAAGTCCATAAAGTCAGCCTAGAAACCTGATGAAATATTGCTCATTATTCTGAGAAAGCACAGCGTTAAGAATTTCATGCCTGAAAAATGAGATTCAAACATGCTGTGAACAGCAACAACTCAAGCCCTCCAAAATAATATAAAAATACTTCATAGGTCACTCTCCACAACAGCATTGGGGAGCACTTCCTAACATCAATTTGTAAAACCTACTGCAGACTTCTAAATTACCTGAAAATAATTCTTATGAGAAAAGCTGTGATGCAAAAGCAGCCAAATGTTTGAACAGTATCATAGAAGTAAAGACTGCTGGAGTATCAAAACCAAATCCTGAGACAGGCTTGTACATGGCAGTCCAGTAAAACTGCTATTGTTTTACATCCTTTCCAGCTGAAGCATTTGGGAAGGTAGCTTAAGTATTTTAAGTATATGTCATATTTTGATTTACATCCTGTACTTCTACTTGAAGAAGCAGAAGTAAGTTGTCTCATTGCGGAAATCTGTTTGGCCTGTTTTCAATTAGTGCCACAAAGGGAACCAACAGTTCTGTTGCGTAGCATCACTGAGAAACTGCTTTCTGAAAAGATGTACGTACAGAAAAATTGTGCACAGAGAGAGCTCATGTAAAGCAGAATAAAAATGGTGTGATTTTCCTCAGCAATATGTTTGGGCTTGTTCTCTTGACTACAGCTCTCAGGCCTGACAACCTGACCTTGAACAAACGAAAGCGTACAGTGCTGAAGGTAATTCCTGCCTTCTGCAGTCTCCACCATCCACGACTCAAGACAGATCTCATGTTCCCTGATGGGAAGGGAGATAGCCCAGGAGCTGTATACACAAGAAATCAGCAGACATGCAAATACAGAAAAAAGCAGCAGCAGAGACTACAAGTAACTTCCCTGAAGTATTACACTTATTTCCTAACAGTCTGAATAACCCTAAGAATGAAACCGTGCCTTAAGCTGCAGACACATAACTTGGGGCTGCACTGAGAATGTTTTTAGAGGGAGGAACAGACTTTGGTAACTCGGTACTGCCAAAGTACAAATTCATCCACACAGATGCATATGCTGGATTATGATACGTTGCCAATAATGAAAAATACAGCACACATATACAAAGTTTACAAGCAAAAGATTCCACAAGGGATATTGAAAATCAACATTTGGAAATGTATGTTTTAGTTTAAGCAGTACTAATTAAATATTAACAGTCATGCAACTGAACAACTCAGAGAAACCTTTGGGATATTTGTGTCGCTAGGGGAACTCATGCCTTAGAACAGAGCATGCAAACAGATCACATGCTAGCGAACATGGTCCTGTAAGTAAGCTCATCTTCAGTGCTGTTCTCTCATGAAATCTGCATGTAATATAGGACAGGGACAAATAAATACATGATTTGATAACATTCAAATGGTGAAATACCATTGGAGTGGTGATCTGGCTTCTTACCCATGAGGCCAAGCTGTAAAATGATTTATCACTCTCATAGAGCAGGACATCAGCCACTGCATAAGGATCTCAAATAACAGCAACAAGGGAGGTAGCAGTATAAGCAGTTTAGTTTCCAGGATCAAAGTCCAGTCAATGATGAAGCACATTCCTTTGCCCATTCAGTAACCATCATCTCTTCCAGGCAAATACCTACATAGTCCCAGATTATTCTGAGCTCGCTGTGCTTCCTGAGTGCATGAGGAAACAAGGATTCAAGTCCTGGGAGCTCCTACAAGCATCCGGACATCCCTGGGAAAGCCGGAGGCTCCTACTGCAAGGCTTTCCATACTGCCCTCGCTCAAAATGCCTTCAGGCAGCAACCCTTGGAAAGTCCAGGGGACTCCAAAAGAAGCACTCCAGCCTTGTGTGAAAAACAATGGACGAGTCTGAGCTTCCCACATCTCTGTGCTTAGCTTTTCCTGGTGCAAATCGGGTGCAGGAACTCAACTCAAGCAGGAATCAAGTCCCCTATCTGAAAACCACCACACATGCAAACTGTGGTGCTTTCACGTGCCTCTGTTTTGCACCTCCAGGTGACACCTAGTTCAGTGAAACACAGCTAGGTCACCCGATTCAGTTGTGTGTGAACACAAAGGCCTTCCCCCATTACATCTGCATACCAAGATAAAAACCTCAGGTTTCCTTTAGAAAGGAACAAATACACAGAATGAGATTTTATCTTCTAAATAAAACTAGTAACAATCAGCAAATAAAACACAATCACTCAAACCAACCTAATCACACAACTTTGCTATATACGCATATTTCCCATTAAAAAGGTATTTATTTAAACTCTCTTCTGGTTTCTGTTGAGTATGAAACATTCCTCCAAGTGTGAGAGAGGCTGTTAATAACCACGGACATCACTAATCACCTCGTGGTCACGCTGACTGTGGTACAGAAAACCCCTGCACGGAAGTGCAGCATGGGCCTTGCGCTGTACAGGAGACAGTTTCACTCCTGTAAATTAACTTCATCAGCACAGCAAAAGAAAAAAAAGGGAACAATTTTAAGTATTAAACCATGTCATGACTTAAGGAATGAACAGAATGTTTTCAAAATGCAAATTAAAGGCATCTGTATTTTAATTACAGCATCAAAACTGCAAGATACTTGTCTCCACACACATTTCTTTCATTCATCTTCAGAGATGGCTGTGTACAGAGAATTAGTTTCATAGTATAAACCTACTCCTACGTACATTCCCAAAATAATTTGCATGTATTACCAATAAACAAACACACACACAAGTTTTCAGGCTGCCCACAGACATGACAGACAAAAAGAGGACTTGTTGCTATTGCCTTTGGGATTACAACTAAAATTACTTCAACTTTTAATACAGGGAAAATGGAATCAAAGAGCAGCGTCAGCTTCAGTGCCGTGCATTTCACACAACTTCATTTAAGCTGACAAAATAAAAAACCCCTGCAAATAGATGCTGTTGCTATGTAGCTGTTTTCTCATATGAAAGCTAACAAAGGCTAAACAAAACTTTGCCTACAATATACTTTTCTCTATTACACTCAATGAGCTCAGTTTTGTTGCTGTCAGCCTATAAAACTGACTTTTATACTGAGTCACTAAGAGGATACAGATGACAAACAGCTCTCTTACAAAAGGCTGACAATACTTGCCTTCAGAAGCAGCAGTGGTACAACGATGGTGGCAAAGCTCACTTCATCTTTGCTTAACATACAGCTGACAACACTTCTACAGGCACTGTGATACCTCCAGTCAGTTTGAGTCTCAATTTTAATTTCATCCCCCAAAGACCAGTACTGTGGCATGAAATGTCCTATCTGATTTCCCCATAAAAATTTTTTGTCATGAATCCTTAGCATAATATCTCACCAGGAAAACTGCTCCAGTATGAAGCCACTATAGCTGCATGCTTGTTAGCAAGGGAGGGGAAATAAATATACTGGTGCTATCCTAAACACATTCATAGCCCCATACTCAGAATTAAAAACAAGCAAACAAAACAAAACAAAAAACCCTACATGATTCTCAGGGAGGCTCCAGATAAATATTGAAGGCAGTTCAAAAACTAATTGCAAATTACTTTTTAACTTGACTGTATAGAAAGATCGCATAACAAATATTTTGGGAAATCACGAGAGCGATTGTGCTCTCCCATCAGCATTGCCCTTCAGTTCAGCAGCTGGCACTCCCATTGTCAGCTATGCTGCCCAAGGCTTTTTAACTTGGACATGAAGGATGACCCTGGGCTGAGGCTTGGCACATAAGGGCTCAGGCTGGAAGAGAATCGAGTGAGAGGTGCTGACACTTTGAAAACCAGCATTAAACAGTCAAATTATGGGAACAGAAGCAACACAAATGGTGGTTGAGACTTAACAATGTACTGGTAACTCAAAACCAGAGTGAAACATTGCATTTTCTGGAGACTTTCTACAATTTAGACAACAGTCAGGTCTGTAGTAAAAGCATTCAAACTCAGCAGCAAAGTACAGTCTGACCTCCAAATGTGCTGTACACATCCTACAGGCATCAGTGGTGTTTGGGATAGCATCATACACAGAAAATGAATGATCTCTGAGGGAGGTGCTTGAACATGGAAAAAAGGACCTGCCTTCAAAATGTAAATGTTTGACTGTTGAAGCCCTATTCCATTACCATTTCCTTCTATCCTGTTATCAGCCAGATTTCCTCCTGTTAGGGAAAAATTACAAGCTGTATCTGAGGGAACTTTCTGCAGCTCAGCTATGCCAGGTCCCATGCAGGCAGTGACCCTCTGGTGCCATTCAGCTGCCTGCATGGTTGCACACACATCACAGGCCTACAGTTAAATATTCTATTTTTTTGACACTCGATGCCAAATTCACATAGACCAGAGGCATAGTAAGTATGCCCAGGGCAAGCATTATCAGACAGATTAAGGTGTCATATGAATCAGGACATATGGAACACCAGCTTCAGCAAAATCCTTTATATCAATGTCCATATGTGATGTGGTAGCAAAGGCGGCATCGCAGCCATTTTGAGATGGGAATAACCCAGTTTTGTGTGCTTCCTCAGCAGCACCTTCTAGTTTAACCTGCGGCAGGAACTAAAGCTGCTTCTCCCATGGTCACATCTATCAGGAGGAGAGAAAGCATCATCACCGAAATCAGTGCCAGTCTATTTCTGTCTGCTCATCTTATCCCTGCCACACCCACTGCTGTAGGGCATGGACCCTACTGCAATAACTGCAACAGCTACAACTACAGAAGCTCAGCTTCTCTCTTTCCCATCTACAACATCCAGAAGAAATACAGGTTTAATTTATGAAATGACTGATTGGAAGTCCCATTTTGCCCGGAAATTTTAGGTCAGAAAGCATTCTGTGTGTTCGGGGGGGGAAGCACTTTTTCAACTGAAAAGAACTCTCTTAATTTTCAATGGAAACAAGATTTTAGTCAGCCCCAGATTGCAACGTTAATAATAGGTTTCTTTCAATATTTTGAACATATGAAAAAGATGCAGACCACAGTGAGAAACTACTTAAAATGTGATTGATTCAAGCTGAGGTGAGTGTTAAGCAAACCTCACAGATACCATGCTTGCTTTCTTTGCATACTAACCCCTTACTGCACATAGCTTTCATAATCAAATTCTTTGCCACATATAAAAGGAAAAATAAAGCTGCACTGTGGTGAGCTGCAAATTCCAGTGAGTGACTGGCCTCCATAGCTTTGAAATCTACTTCATATTTCTTACACTTCTACAACATATCAGAATCTCCGTGCATCAGTTAACACAACAACATTTGTGCCTTGACACTGAGATGGTTTAAGAGCAAGAACATGGAGGTGAGTTTCAACAAACATTATCCTCTATTTACCCTTTTAAATAGCCATAATGGGAAAGTAAATTGAAAAAATAATATCGGCATTAACAGAATATATTGAACAAACACAGTGGGGTAACTGGATGTTGAAACATAGAATCATTTAGGTAGGAAAAGACCCTTAAGATCATTGAGTCCAACAGTTAACCTAACATTACCAAGTCCACCAATAAACCATGTCCCTAAGCACCACGTCTACACATCTTTTAAATACCTCCAGGGACGGGGACTCAACCACTTCCCTGGGCAGCCTGGTCCAGTGCTTGATAATCCTTTCGGTGAAGAAATTTTTCCTAATATCCCATCTAAACCTGCCCTGGTGCAACTTGAGGCTGTTTCCTCTTGTCCTATCGCTTGTTACTTGGGAGAAGAGACCAACCCCCACCCTGTTAAAATCTCCTTTCAGGTAGTTGTAGAGACCAATAAGGTCTCCCCTCAGCCTCCTCTTCCCCAGACTAAACAACCCCAGCTCCCTCAGTCACTCCTCATAAGACTTGTGCTCCAGACCCTTCACCAGCTTTGTTGCCCTTTGGGCAAGCTCCAGCACCTCAATGTCTTTCTTGTAGTAACCCAAGCGCAGGACCCGGCACTTAGCCTTGTTGAATCTGTATTTACCACTCTTTGGGTCCGGCCATCCAGCCAGTTTTTTACCCAGCAAAGAGTTTACTCGTCCAAGCCATGAGCAGCCAGTTTCTTCAGGAGAATGCTTTGGGAAATGGTGTCAAAGGCTTTACCAAAGTCCAGGTAGACAACACCCACAGCCTTCCCCTCATCCACTAAGCAGGTCACCTTGTCATAGGAGACGAGGTTAGTCAAGCAGGACCTGCCCTTCATAAACCCATGCTGGCTAGGCCTGATCCACTGGTTGTCCCGCACGTGCCGTGTGATGGCACTCAGGCTCCATAACCTTCCCCAGCACCGAGGTCAGACTGACAGGCCTGTAGTTCCCCAGATCCTCCTTCTGGCCCTTCTTGTAGATGGACGTCACATTTGCTAACCTCCAGTCAACTGGGACCTCCCTGGGGAGCCAGGACTGCTGATAGATGATGGAAAGTGGCTTGGTGAGCACCTCCGCCAGCTCCCTCACTACTCTTGGGTGGATCCCATCTGGCCCCATAGACTTGTGTGTGTCTAAGTGGTGTAGCAGGTCGCTAACCATTTCCCCTTGGATTATGGGGGCTTCATTCTGCTCCCCATCCCTGTCTTCCAGCTCAGGGGGCTGGGTACCCCGAGAACAACTGGTCTGACTGTTAAAGACTGAGGCAAAGAAGGCATTAAGTACCTCAGCCTTTTCTTCATCCTTTGTCACTATGTTTCCCCCCGCATCCAATAAAGGATGGAGATTCTGCTTAGCTCTCCTTTTGTTTCTAATGTATTTGTAGAAGCATTTGTTGTTGTCTTTTACAGCCGTAGCCAGTTTAAGTTCCAGCTGGGCTTTGGTCCTTCTAATGTTCTCCCTGCATTCCAAAGGTCATAAACTCTCTGTTTTTTCCTGAGTTCCAGCCAAAGTTCAGCCAGGCTGGTCTTCTCCCCCTCTGGCTTGTCTTTCGGCACATGGGGATGGCCTGTTCCTGCACCTGTAAGATTTCCTTCTTGAAGAATGTCCAGCCTTCCTGGACTCCTTTGACCTTCAGGACTGCCTCCCAAGGGACTCTCTCAACCAAGACAAAATCTGCCCTCCAGAAGTCCAAGGTAGCAAAGAGAAGCCTAGCAAATCACTTAAGCAATACATGCAGTCAGGAGTACCACTCAGTTGACAGGGTAATGTTCTTTAGACAAATCTACACCCAGGAAAAAAAAACACCCCATCAAAAAAACACAACTAAAACCAAGTTTAGGGTTTCAAAGCAGCAATGCTTGCTGTTGTTACAACCTGTTTATCCACCCATATTGACCAGGGAGAATTCTTAAGTGATGGTACTGAGGTCATCAAGCCCATGTGCTATACTGATAAGCTGCTGATGCTAACTTATGGATTCCTTTGTTACCACAGGACACACTGCTTCATAGCGTCCAATATAATCCAAAAAATTACCAGATACACTTGTACTGTCACTATGCCACTCAGTGATGCAGCTCCTTACTGTGAACAATTATACTTTACATTGACAAATAAAAAACACATCCTTTTCCTATGCTGCCCAGAGGTGAATGAAAAAATTATGAATGAAGGTATTAACAAATTACCGATTTTTTTTTTTTTCCTTAAATTGAATCGTTAATCAATTTCAGCTTCTGTTCTGGCAGAACAGATGTGGCCATTTGTTACTGAGAACAAAACTGCAAAGACTTTTTATGTGGAGTAGAATATCCTACCTGGAACAACTTCAAAAAGGAACTTTCCTGGACTTTCGTCATTGCAGGGATGCTCAATTACTCTGTTGCCAGGCAGAAAGATGGTACCCTAAAGAAAAAAATAACAACAAACATGGCATTAAAACTGCTACCACACTTCTGATTGATAGACTAACATTTCTTCTTTTTGGACTGAGGTATACATGAATTTGTCGTGTTGCACCTGGGAAGCTGACTTCCAAAGTGAGACTGAGGAGGGATTATCCCAAAAGCCAACATCACAGATCCCCTTATTTAACTGAGGCATACAATAATGGCTTTAGGTTTTTTCCATCTCTTGGGTTTTTGATACCATGCAGATTACTGTACTAATCACATGTACTAATTCCACTGTGCTGCAGAGAAAATTTGAGACTAAAAGAAAGAGTTAGTTTGACCCTGTCGGTGAAAAGCTATGAAGTGGCACGTCTAAGGCAGATGAACTTACCAGCTAGGCTTCTTGGCTAAAGCCAAAGGATATGTGGACAGAAGGGTAACCTCAATTTGTCGGGTGCATACTCAGTTCCTGCTCTGTGCCCTTTCACTGTACCATCCCAGGGAAGCAGTACAGAAAAAACATCCCACTTTCATCCACCGGCAGCACCAGCAGACCAGCATGCTGCAAAGCCACAGCAGGCACAGTGAGAGTCCTGTTCAAAGATGCATTTGCTACAGGCAGATAGGTATCGGATAATCTCTGTGATGGGCACTGAACACCTCTATCACAACTTTACTACCTTGAGAAGGCAGATGTGGAATTTTAGCTCTGCATATCTGGTAACACTGGTTACCAAAAACAATGCCTACAACCCTCAAAACATTTCTGGGGCTACAGTGAAGACATAACTTCCCCCCCACTCCCTTTGCCCTGCTGTCACATGGGATGGATAGACCGCCCCTTTCCTCTGAGAGCCCTTTTTCATTTTCAGATATTACAGCTCCTCCTAGTACCATTTCTTCCTCAGTTAGCAGGCAGTCATTAATGAAATTATGCTGGGGTGGCTGTCCAGGGGTAAATTTTCAGAGCGGCATCCTAGGAATTGTATTAGGTACAAGCTCTCCATCACTGTTAATGAGCCCCTATCTCCAAAGTAAACAATTTGTATAACTTACATGGCTTAAACATAGAATATCTTGAGTTGGAAGGGCCCCATAAGGAACATTGAGTCCAACATGGAGTGCCATTTTCCACAGTAGTTTCATCAAACGCTGCTTTTAAATATCTGTCAGACCCCTCATCTAAACAGCAGTAAAGATATCCCTGTATAGGAAAAAAGTCAATTCTGATATCCAGTATTCATTGTTATGGCCTGTAACCTTCATTACGAGCAGAAACATTTACAATTATTGCAAAGGCAAGACAAGCAGAGTGCTATAGTCTTCTCGCAAAGGAGACCTTACAAATCGACAGGAAGAAGTCATCTGAAGAAACAGGTAACAAATGTTTCTCAAAATCAGTATTCGTACCAGCTGATGTGGAGACTGAGCTCTACGCCGACTTGTCAGTATATTGCTGTCAGCCAGCAGGTACAGTGTGTCATGGGAAGCCAAAGACAGCATGTGCAGATACTTTATCGGATCATACAAAATCACCTCCATTAAACACTATGATACTTTTTACTGAAAACAGATGAAACAGAACAGTATTCTGCTGAGGTGATATTAGCAGCAAGCATTAGCAGTTATGGGCAGCTTTCCCCACTCGCTGCATATACAGATGTATTATAAGCATTAAGTGCCTTGGTCCAATAGCTCTCCTAGAAGCTATTTTCCTTCGTTCCTGCTATAAGGAACTGTTAATAGTATAGTTATAACTGTTAATAGTATAGTTATAACTGTTAATAGTATAGTAATAATAGTATAACAACTGTTAATAGTTGTCACACTCCAAAGCCTCAGGAGCTTGTGTCATTGAAGGTATATAACATATTTAAGCTAACTATACATCTTGCAATTAAACAAAAATACAAAATTAAGGAGACCCAGCCTACAGCAACTGTAAACTAAAATCAATTTACAAGACAGTAAATGAAAACTGCATTCAACTTTGCTGTTAACTCATTAGCAACAGACATGCTGCAGTCTCATGACAATGTGATGCTTTCTGATTCTTTGATGTAAAACCCTTTTAATATTTACTTTATAGTGAGCTGTTTTAATGACAGATTTTTGAGAACATAAGAACAAAACAGTCATAATACTTATAACCTTAGCGCCTTCATTTCATAGATGAAGCCTATTTCATCTACTAAAATGTGAGGCCTAAAGCCACACACGACAGCGAAGTTAATATGAAGGGAATCCAGACAGCAACACTGTACAGAATATTGCTGTGGTTTAAAAAGAAAACATGTCTTTAAATGGTAATTTTATTTTACTGTCTATTTTCAGAACTATTATTGGAAACATCAGGGCATGTGAAATACTTAAAAAAAAAAAAAAAATGTGTGTTTTTTTAAAAATAAGAAAATAGCTTTGTTTGTGCAACATGCACCTGGATGCCCCAGACTAGCGGGGAAAGCCTAAGAGGGCAATTGCAGCTCTTTCACTTCCCATTCTGTCTGCTTTCACACCCATCTGTCTGCCTTCCCCATACGGCAACACTTCCCCTTCAGTAAGTTTTGTAGCTATCTACATAACTGTACCAAGGCTATCTGGAGTGTCCCTTTGCTTAGTTTCTCAGCAGCTGGCAGTGTGTTTCACACAAGCACACTGACACCCAGGGAACACATTTGTACTGTAACAAAACCCCTGTGGCCCCTCATGTGGCACAGCCCTGGCTGCCAGGTATTTGATACGAGCCGGAGGACCCCAGTCACCATGTCACTGTCAGTCCCCTTGCTCAGTTGTCTTTCTGGGCCCTTAAGGTGCAACATCTGGCCCATCCTTACAGCTTGGATAATCCAGAGTACTGACTATCAGAGAGTTGCAAAGGTTCAACAAGTTAAAGCTGTGTTTTTCCGCTTGAGTTTCTAATTCCAGGGGGAAATAAGAGAAAACCAACTATATAGTCTTAGACACCTAACAAGACAGTAATTTGCACATAAAAGATTAAGGTGATTTCCAGAGGAAATACATGTTTTGACTTGGGTATCGGTGCATGTAGAAGTTCCATAATTAGAAAACTTAACATTGCTTCACATCAAACTCTACAAAATCATTCAAAACGGTTTAAAAAAAATAAAAAATTACAACCCAAGACTACAGATTGGACCAGATTAACACTGTGCTTTCAAAAAAAAAAAGAAAATTACAGTGCCAGCAGGGAACAAGACATACAGTCTATAGAAATATAGAAAAAAGGGGAGTGGGAGAAAAATGTGGCCCTGACCCAAGTCCCTCCTCACTCTGGTTGCCATTCTGTTCGTGGGCTGTGCCCCCGCCAGGTCAGCAGCATGTTGCAGAGCTCCTGCTGCGGTAAGCCCAGGTTGTTTTTCAGTTTCCAACACTTCTGTCCTTACCAGGGTAGTTCTGTTTCTCTAGCTGAGTGCTGAGTGTGACTCACAGGATGGAGAAGAAGTCTGGGTTGCTTGAGAAGCATTGACCTTTTCCTTAACCAAGTATCAAGCCGACTTTCAAAGGAGCTTCTCACACACATGGCTTTCACTACAGTACACTGTTGCTTCAAACCAAAGATCACCTAAATAGCAGAACAACATTTTTGTTAAAATTAAAAATCTGCATATATGAAGCCTCTAACTGAAGAAAAATTACTACTCAGTTAACAAAGTGCCTGATAAAATACTGCAGTGCAGCAAGAATGACATAAAACTACTTTGGATTAGAATCACAGCATTACAGTCTTGCTCAAAGAGATGTTTTATCCCATACTGTTCCCCTGTAACACTTTCAGCACCATTCAGCAAATGAACTTCAGGAGGAAGCATTTCCATGCTGGAGATAGGATGGCCACCACACAAGCGCTTCATGACAACCAGCTGACAGACAGTATTTCTGTTTTGCACACTGTAACAGTGAAGCAATCCTGTGCCCCTTTCTCTTTCTTTTCCCTTACTTTTCCCTAGGTACACTTTCACCAGCCTCATTTGAACTTCATTTTTGGAAGCAGACTTATCACCTGTGTTCAAGAGATACCAGGTTTTCCCCAAGAAAGCTTACAATACAAGGAATTTCCACGGCTTTAAGATGCTGACTGGCAACTATGAAGACAAATACATGATTTTCAATACCTCTGGATAGATTTTACTCAAAAAGCATGTAGACACATGAGGAAATTAACGGCTTTCTTGCCAAAATAATGTCTTCAGTATTTATTCTAATATAGTCCCCCAAGGCTTAACTGGTCTATTTGCTTGCTCATAGTTTGTCCTGCCACCTCTTAAAAAAGTTACTTCAGAAGTCCACAGTATCAGCAGTTATATCAGATGTTCTTTCTTGCCTTCCAACTTTGATGACTGACCAAAAATCATTGAATTCTACTTCGGCTTTCAAGATAAGTGCTGCATTTATGTATCTGTTTTTCTAGTTTCAGGGGAAACTCTTCCCAGAAATTTTTTTCTGGTACTTTTGTATAGTTTCAGTTAACTTAGAGGATCTTCAGATAGTTTCTTCCTCTTTCTCTGTTGCTAGGGGTTGGTTAACCAGTTAACCACAACAGGACAGAAGTGGCTGTGCTGGTTTGGCAGCAAAGGTTTCCAGGGGTTTATCCCTGCCAGAGTGCAGCCCCTGAACAAACGCAGCCCAGCTACTCATGCCTCTCTGCAAGAAGGCTCCCAAATCAGCTGGACTGCGCTCCTCGGAAAAAAACAGTCCTCAGAAATAGTGCTAAGAAGGTCTACAGCCCACAATCAACTGCTATTCCCCATGCCGAGCTCCCTCCCTCCCTAGGTGGTGTCAGACTAAACATCTCCACAGCTCTTAGAAAAGGTTTGCTCAGAGAGGGAGGAAGGTGTAAAGAAGAATCAGCTATCAGAGAAGCAGGAAAGTCATCAGCCAGGAAGGAGGCAGCTGATGGGGAGGATTAAGAGACAGAAAGGATCTCTGGGTACACGTGTCTGTTATATGACTCACAGCCATGCACAACGCAGCACTGCTGTGTAGTTTCTTTTGTCACTATTGCTGTTTCTGTTTCTGTCTTGAGTGTCATACTTAAGAACAACTGTGCATTTCAACTTGGATGGCATCTTAAACTGAAAAGTACTACATTTAGTGGATAATACTCAATGTCACTAGTATTTACAAGGTCGCAGCCTGAAAGGCATCCACTGTATTTCACAGTAAAGCCTGTTAATCAACCCAGATTAAATAATATACCTGATACGTATGCACATATATACATACATGTACATTTCTACATGTACATACAGATGTGTACATGTACTGTGAATTCATAAACAAGTGATGCATAGTAAAGAAGGATAAAGTGAATACGTAGGTGATATCAAGTTAACTATAAATCCTCATTCCTTACATAATTACTGTTTTTACCTTTAAACTGTCACAAAAATAGATTATCTCAAGTCCAAGCGAGCCCTTTGCACTGTCAGGAACCTACAGACATGAGGTGAGGAGGAAAATTTATAGCACAGGCAGAAATCCACTTATGCTGAGGTCAATAATGAAATCTGCACTGTGCTCACTAAAAACTTACTTGACTGCAGTAACCTCTTAAAAATCTGACTTGATTTTCACCATTACAATGTATTTCCAAGATACCAGTAAAATCACTTGCTGCAAAAGGGCACAGCAACTCTGAAAGCCAGCCCTTTCATTTAACTCCCTATGCAGAGATACCTGTATTTCAAACTGGGACCTAGGCAAGTTAACCAGCTGGCTCCAAACCCCAGATCAGTGCTGTGGCAGAGGCCTCGGCTGCCTCTAGCTGGGTAAAGCCCAGCAGATCCCGAGCGCGCTCGGCCCTGCGGCACAGCATGACCCAGCAGTGTTCACAGCACGCTGGCTGACAGGACTCGGCTTGCTTTGTCCAGTGCAGCGCCTCTGGTTTGCTTTCACCCTTGCACAGCTCTGGTGTTTGCTGTTACTGCGTATCATGAAAGCAAATTTACTTTTAGAGCCTTAGTCTGCAAAAAAAGCATCCTCTGCCAGAGGCCAGCTCTTTGCTTCAAATTCACTGGCCTCTCTATCCAATTGAATAACCATGGTCATTTCAAAACATTTCGGTCATTCCTGTTGCTATCCTACAGTTACAATCTATCAAGTAATTTGGTGTGATTACTTAGCCACAAATCTATAGCTGGGTAGTAACCATGAGCAGGCCTAAAAGGTTGTAACTGTGACTCAAGCAGTGTAAATGCTCTGACTACTAATCTCTGGTGATATTTTGAAGCTACATAATTGCTGTTCTTCAATTTAAACAGGAAGTACTTTTTTCCAGAGATCTCTTATCCCCCATGTACATTAGGGGTTTTAAATCTTATTGGTAAACGCTACATAAAGAAAACAAGTTTTACTGATTTTACTGTATTGCCACTGTTATATATAAGTAATGTCAGGTTTTCTAGCACACATGACAATAACGGGACAACAATAAAAAAGATAATACAAGCTATAATTATAAGAGAATGAAGGAACGAGATGTTCTCTTATAATAATTTTTTTATTATAAGAGAATTTAGATTTTAAAATTTTTATTACAAGAGTGGATTTTTATACCACTTAAGCAACCAAAGAAGTATAATTATCACAGGAGGTGACGCAGTCTTTGTCTTGCAGTTATTGCAGCCATTTTCAGTTTTGCAGTATGCACAGGGAGAGAACAACAAGTGCTATCATATTTGAGGCATCCGGGGCAGGGGGCGCGTGTGTGCGCGCTATTCAGGTATTAGCGGGTATGTAACAAGCCAGGAATGAAGACAGAGGAGGACAGAGAAATTACAAAAGAAATACGGTTGGTTGGATATAATTCAGTCAATACAACATACATGTTTCTGGCATAAATTCCATTGTATTTGACATTTTCTCATCCCACTATGTTAACACTTTACTCCAGTTTGTTTCTGTTGAAGAACGAGAATTGTCATTTAGTTCTCAGAAATTCTGCAAACAGGAGTATAAAGGAGATTTTTCCTTTACCTAAGGAAAGGTTCAAACCTACCTCATAGCTTAATTTTTAAGCAAGAAGTATTCACCACCACAGAAGTGAATTTACCACATGTACTGTTTGCTTGACAATGAGCACCAAAACATTTATTCTGACACGAGACACAGAGCTGGCAATTTTACTAGGATGTGATTACAGTTTCTTTAAAGATTTTTCTATCTTTCTCTCCTGCCACACATTTCACTTAATGGTTGAGTGCCTCTCTCTGCTTGAGGGAAACTTCTTTCCTCAAGAATGAAGCAATCTTGGCTTGAGCAGCCACTAGAAAAAGCTCCCTTTTTTGTTCCACAAGAGAAATAAAGCTTATACCAAGGTAAGCTATAATACCACAAAAAATGAAGTTTGTCTAAAACCAGAGCCTAGATACAAGCATATTGCATGCCTACGGTTTTCATGTCTCTAGTTAGGGCAAGAGAGAAGAGTGACCATTTCCTGACCATGTCTGAGACAATGTCTGAAATTATTAAAAGCTTTTTCTCTTTCTGAATCTGTTTCCCAGCACCAACCTCTACCTTACAGTTGAAAGTAAAACTTAACATGCTCTCTTCCCACCTCTAAATTCTGCCTGCTATTTTAAAGTTTCAGACAGACCTTGGATTAGCATGAACCAGCTTTCCTTTCTAAAGCATATTTTCTGTGGTATCTAGCAAAGCTTTAACACCTCTATTTTACCTACCCTCTCCTGGCTTCTGCCTAATGAATGAGCTTATTCAGTTATTATATGTTGCCAGCTTCTGTGAGAAACGCTGCTCCTGCTGCAGAGATTTTGCTTTTCTTTCCCAAGTTTGTCACAGGGCGAGTATAAGGAGATAGTTATAGGGGCTGAGCCAATTCATGAGTAATGCTCTTTAGAGTTACTTCAGGCATGAAGGCATGGTGTGCATTTGCTCCCACATAAGCACTTCCATAAGGGGTAATTAGGACTGTGATTCGGGAGAGAGGAGAAAGGTATGACGGGACTGAGCTCAGTTAACAGAACAGGACAGGTCACAGGGTCCAGTGGCTGAGAGACGCTGCAGGAGCTCTACAATGTGCCCTCCTGGGGAACCCACTCTGCAATTGCTGTGTTGCTTACAGAAAGGACCCCTTGGTATTTTCTGAAGGCAAAGAAAATGGAGATATGTATAAATAAGTTCAGAGACTGCACTGAGTTTAAGGACTCATGAGTACAAGCTAAGCTCATTTGATGCACGCATGGAAGTTTTGATAAAATTAGGCTTCGTAATGATCATTAAATTTTGATCAATAGACAACAATGGGACTGGGCATTACTGAATTACTATAGAAGAGAAAGGCAGCTATGAAAAATCTTACTTCCAGGAGCTCTGGTCAATAAGAAATTTAGCTTATTATTAGATAAAACTATTTTCCCAAGGAAAAAAGCCAATAAAGCACAAAGCATCAGAACACAGAACCAAGTGTTGCTTTACAGATCTCCTTTGCAAAGGAAATTTACTGACTTTTAGTCCTGAGAACGTCTAGGCCAAAATAATGCAATTATTCCCCAAAAGGATGATATTTGGCAGGAGAAAATTTCAAGTATGACCTCTCATTTATATACAGAGATCTCCAGTGACAGTCTTGACAGATACAGAAACACTGTGAGAGAATAGATGATATATATGATATCAGTGATATATATATATATGATATACAGCATATATGATTGAGCAGGTTAAATCAAGTCAGTCATGAAATACCGAACTAAACATTTTTCAAGATAAGATTCAGAGGGAGAAAAAAAGGCCCTAAACCTGAACTTTCTATTCCATCTTGGTTTCTTTTCTTATTTTGAAAAGGTGGGCAACCAGCGGTCACTGCTCACAGTTGCTTTACCTCCAAGGGTCAAGTGGATATCATTTATACACTCTATTTGGTTTAATTCCCACAGCTGATGGAAAGGATTGGGATCTAGTCCACAACAGAAGGAAAAACATTTAAAGTTACCAGAACTGCTAATGATAATCAAGTGCTTTGCTGGGTCTCATTCTGAATTATGCTTTCACATTGCAGGAGGATTAATTTGGGGAGAAAACAGTCTAACAATCTGTGGAAACACTAACGACACTACATCCTTGTTAGAAAAAGTACAGCTGGATAATTATGGTTGGTTTTCAGAGCAGATTGTCAAGACTTGACCCACTGTAACAGTTAACAGATGAATGTAGGCAACAGATACCCCAACACTTAGAGGAGCAAATGTCACCCTGGAGCACAGATGATGGAGCAACAAATAACTTGTCTGTTCGCCTCTGAACTGAAACAGCTTCAGCCTGAACACTTGGCCCAGCCTGGGGCCCTGCGCTGGAAGGTAGGTGCAGACCCAGCACAGAGAAGGTGGAGAAAACCAACACAAGTGATTAGAGCGCTAAAACCTGCAACCTCTCTCTCAAAGCTGGTTGGAGGGCCAAAAGGAGCTGAAGCAATTTGCTCCAAAATAACCATGTGCTTCAGTGCAGTGGCTTGCCACCATTTTCTGAAGATCATCAACAAGGACTAAAATAAAAAAAGAATAATGCCATACAAATAACAATCAAATGAAATCAATAATTAAGATTGCACCATTTCTAACTCCCAGAAACCCTGCCAGAGAGGCTTTTGCAGGAGAGGAAGCCTACTCAGGTATCTGAGGCGGGTTCACGAGGGACCCTGCTACACCCACCAGCAGGAACCCTGCAGTCACTCTGGTTTAGCATCAGAAGAAATCTCCTTTTACTATCACTTAAATGCAGTTACCCTAACACACACAGTCAGGAAAACAGCAGTGGCTAAAACCATGGTCAGATAAATCCCAAGTAGAGGTCAGATTGCTTCTGACCATCAGAAATAACTTAGCACTTTCAAAGTTTCTCATCTAGGATCATTATCCTTCTCCCCCTCTTCCCCCCGCTTTTCTTCAGCATTTCTTATTGGCTTAGCTTATAACAGTCTTGCTTATGACAACTTATACTACTCTGCTCTTAAATCAGGCTTTTTAAACTGAAAAATCGAACGAGAGAAATAACTTTTAAATATACAAAAACCATCTTTGTTCTCTAGGTCCAGTGTGAACAAGAGAAGAAATAGTAAACAGCTGGAGAGCACAGCCTTGAGATGCTGAAGTCTTCAGCTCTGAAGCACTTCAAATACAGATGAAGTATTTATCAGGAATGATTAACATAAAACTGTTCTTGCCTTGAGAAAAGGGATGATTCAAATCAGTTTTTTTGGTTTGTTGGGGTTGTTTTTGTTTTGTTTTTGTTTTATGACTTCCATGTTGAATTTAAGAAGTAAAATCCTTTCCAACCCACACAGCTTTTTTCCAGGAAAGCTATACATGGCCAAGCATCTCACCTGAGGACAATTCATTTCCAGGTCAGTATGTAGTAAAGGCTGAAGTTGCTGCAGATTTCCTAGAAATTACACATAAAGTGCAACTTTTACAGCCTAAGTAAAGAAAGGTGGCAGACAGAGACATGGAAACGGGAATATGATTCCACTGAAGTCGTTTCTTCTTTTCCTGTGCAAATATTCTTGTTGGCTTTCAGCTAGCAAGAATATTCCAGTGGAGTTTGCCTGACCTTTATAAGTTATCATCTTGCAGTTTTTTTAATTGAACAAAAAAATCTTAGTTTCACATGGAAAAATTTTGAGCTTCATGGCAAGGGTTATCTTTCTTTTGCATTTTTTTAATGCCTGTATTGTTTGTTGTTTTAACATCTATGCATTGTTTATGTTTTGTCTATATAGTAAATGTTTTATGAGCATGGCTTGTAAGTGCTGCTGCACTACAAATACCACATTGACACAAATTAAATACCTCATTTAGCTTTCTGGCATCTAGTGTAAGATACTCTGTTAGTCCTTGTCTAAGGGATTACATTAATTAGCAGTGATCCTGTCTCAGGGAGACTGGGGTCATGTCTTCTGTGCTATCTGATCAATTAACACCACTGGAAAACTCTGATTCACTGATTATAAATTACTTCTCAAGCAGTACAATTTGTATACAGTAGATTTTTTTCCCAGGTTTTACTTACAGTTCAGCATATTAGTCTGCTTCTTCCATTCTGTGATACTGTTTCCAATTTAAAACTGGACTTCTCAGATATTTTCTCATCTTTATAACTGATCTGAATCACACATTTTTATAGTTTTTGCATGAGATCAAGCTGTTTCTTAATCAAAGTATTAGTAATGTGTTGAAAAGTATCCTTAAATATTTTTATTATGCAACCTAAATATTGAGCAGAGAATTCTGGCTGATTAAAAGCTGCCTTAGGAACTGAACTGTTTGATACTTGATGGATGGAAGCATACAAAACACTGACATGGTTTATAAATATATTGAGTTTGCCATGGAAAGCTGATGCTTTTGGGAAGGCAAAAGGGTTCTAAAAACTAGACTCGTGGGCAAAATATATACCTACATAAATATATCTAAGAATTAAAACATACTTTCACAACTTGAGGTGGAATTTTGGAGAGACAACGTAAATCAAACACTTGTTATTTTCACCTGGAAGTTACTGCATGGTGCTATAGCTGAATGTGCCTTAATGCTTTCCTGTGTGCTGGGAAGAAGGGAAGGAAGAGGTTTGTTAAATAGAGGTCTTGCAGGTTTCACTTTACAAAAAAATAAAAGTTTTCCATTACATTTATGCAAGTCTGCTTAGAATACAATCATTTGACATGTTTTTTGAGGACAACGCTTAAATTACTAGCTATCTAAGAAAAAGCATCAGATATCCCCTAATTTAAATAATTACAAAATCAAGGCAGGGTTAAGTGGGAGCTGGATTAGGTCAAGTCAAGTACCAATGGATCACAACAGCCCCAAACCTCCAGACCAGTTCAGTTATGCAGAACGTATGCACAGTTCTGCAATTTTCCTTGCACAGGTTTGGGTGAGGGTTTTTCATGTACACAGGGTTTCTTCATAATCCTCAGCTTCCACCCTGCATTCAGGGCTTTTTCAAGTTGCGGTAAGTCCATGAACTGATCTCGATCACAAAATCAACCTAGGATAATGCAAAAACCACTCAAGGACCATCACAAACAAATACTCTCAGTGCCAGTTTAATTGACCTATTGTTTCCCCTTGGATATCCCTTTCCTACTTACCTCCTTTGACAGCCAGGACAGGAAGGCCAGTTTGCTACTTCAGGAGGAATTTACAAGGTGCATGATGAAAATCATACAGTCATAGGCTAACACAGGCTGGAAGGGGCTATACTCAAAAGGTAACCATAGAAAAAAAGTCCACTTTTCCAGCCTTTATCTCAGCAGTTTGGCTATAAGGAAACTATGGGAGACCATATCCAAAGCCTTGATGAAGCTGAGCTATACAGCTGCTCCCTCTGTATCCAAAAGGCCCCAGAAGGACTCGCTCCTGGACCCTACCAGGGACCGCAGGGAGGCTGACCTTTTGAATCAAAGATGTCTTTCAAAAATAGCCAATATTTTTCAAGATTATGCTGTCTCAAAATAGCATTTACTTCAGCGAGAATAAATAAGACTTGCATAATCTGAATTTTTACTCACTTCTAATAACACCAAAGGTATTTTACAACATTCTGTAAAGGTACAGCAAGAATAACTGAGTGTACTTGCTTTTATTACAACTTTTTATGGGTTTTCATATTTAAGTACGAAACCATCATTTTACACTTTTCCATAAGACAGTGTGACAAGCTTTCTGCAGACCTGTTCGGGGGCTATCTTGCAGAGTGCCAGACAGTCTAGGGTAAAAATGGATTCAGGGTGACTGGAGGCCAACATTATTAACTGCACTGTAGCAGCTGCTCTGTTCCACACCGTATTAATATAAATAGTTTAGATTCCATGTCGCTATTTTAATAAATTACCAAAATATAAATGATCATGAAGGTCTTCACGGTCTGCAGGAGAGACTGCAGTATCCCTTACAAAAGCGGAAGATGAACTGCAATTTATGCAAGAGGAGAAACCAAGACAAAGTTCACACAGCAGGTGAACAGAAACAAAACTCCAGGTTTTCTGGCAAACACACTAATACTCTAGCCACTGGATTGCTCCCTGCCTGGAGTTATTGTTGAAAAGGGGCCTTTCCTCCAACGAAAAAGAAAAAATAGTTCATACCAGCCATATGCTGTCAACACTCTGGAATCTGATTTTTTGAAAGAGAGACAGCTCTTGAAGTTTTAAGCATTTTTAGATGCACATTTATTTCTGTTGCACATTTATTTTCTTCAAAGTGAAAACACAGGGCAAAGATGTCAAATTTGTTAGTCCACCAATCCGCAAGTAAAAATGTTTACTTTGGAGCCTAACCAGAAGTGGCCCATTTTCTGGCATGCTCACAGCTACAGAGCATACTGACTGGAGGCTGGGATCATCATGGGAAACCGAGGTACTGATTAGGACATGGCAAGAAAAAGGGAGGGAGTGTCTCAAATTTAGAATTGCTTGTGAAAACTGTCACATTATTTTGTCTCATGGGACAAAATGTAGTTCAGCCAAAAGAAAAACAGAAAAGCTCCTGAATTCCAATCTCACACTTGAGCCATTGGCTCAAGGCTCCTTCAACAGGCTGCTTCAAAGCCTGTTGAAGTCAGAACAGACAATGAAGGTAATGAATGAGGTTTCATTATTATTTCTTAAGGATTTAATTTTAGAACTCCTGTGCTGCTACCAATGCTATTATTGATCGTGCCCATTACTTTGCCTAGGTACCTCACAAATCTCTTCACGGCTTTCTCCCTTGCTATTCTACCTCCTTACCTACTGCTTTTACTTTTTCTAGCACCTTTCTGCCTTCTACATCCCTTCTGTAATATCAGAGAGCTTCGGTCTGGTCGTTGTGTAGCTTAACTCTAAGTTGAGTATTCTTTACTCAGCCAGAAATGTTTTCCAAATCCACAGTAAGTGAAGGACAAACAAGGAACTATGTAACAAGCGTCCCCTATGCTCCTGGATGGAAAACATGAGTAGTGATTCATTGAAGAGCATAGGAAAAGGGATCCTAGTAAGTTTTAATCTTCCAAACTGCTGCCAATCTAAGGCCCTTAAGCAACACACTTAACTCGTCAGCAGCAAAAAAACAGCACATAAATTTTCTGCAGTCTCTCAGAAGATGGCACTTGTCCTTACGCAGATGTTTCAAGTCTGACATATTCCACATCTCCCAATTCCCCTCCACAAATAGGCTGCAGAAAGGAGACTTGGGTGAACCTTTCTCCTGCTGCTGAAAAAAAACCCCACTAAGCCCTGTCTTATAGGGCTTAATGCACTCAAAGGCTTTCTCTCTCTCACACGGAAGTATAACATCCCAATACATTTTTGGTTTACTCTGAGAAACATATCTTCCATTTAGAAAATCCAGGGTAACTAATTTCCCATTAATCTCATAGCACAACATAAGCTTGGGCATCCTTCAGCTCCTGACAAAACACCAGGTCCCTGTGGCTTTGAACAAAAAGCCCATCCTCATGGCTGAGCTGCATGAAAGCCACATTTAAGATTTAATGGCCTTCTTCACCAAGTTTGCTGCAATTCTAATTAAAACACCAGAGTTGCTCCACTTAGAAGCATTTGCTAAACGATATCTCAGAGTGCCTGAGATAAGGGAAGTCTCAGCAAAGGGAAATGACAGCATTAATTTCACTTTTTCTGTTAAATAAAGAACAGTTCATTAAAATCTTTAACAGGTGGCAGGTTTGGCAGCTCTACTGTGTGTAGGCTCTAGACAGATTTATCATGCCTTTCATTTTAAAACATTTATGTGAATGCGCTTGCTGAGATAAATTATCTATCTTGTTCACAAAGGCATCCTGTTCAAGGCTGCCGTTTCAACTGTTACATCAATCAAATTATGTTGTAAAAATGTTAGCATCAATTTTGACAATCAGCATCTCATATTTATAACTTTGGAGCTCTCTTCATTAATTTCCTATTCCAATTCTGGTAATTTTTATATTTTAATCCACAATTGTCACGGAAATACCAAACACAAACTGGTTAACTCATTTAATGTAGCTGGACGGATACCCTGAGTGAAGCAGACAGTTGCAGGTGAACTGCTTCTGAATGTGCCCCATAGCAATCCAAGAAGAGACATCTAGACTCACAGGCCAGGCAGATTTTGGAGTTGGATGGGGGGTTGATATGAAATGCTGCTTTTATGGAAAAGCAAAATTTCAGCCATTCCAAGGCTTTTCACTGAACAGCTGTCCTGGGAAACATCTGTCTGAAGGAAAAGGGGTTATGCTGCTATGATTTCCCATTTTTACTCCGAAACTCAGTTATTTGTGTATGCACCCAGATGCACAAAAGCCAGGCACAATTCCCACCTTTTCCAACGAGCACCCAATGTAAAGGTCCCTCCTGTGAGACAGGTCAGGGGAGACTGGGTGCACATAATCCCTAGGAACAACAAAAGCATTAAACATTCCCACTGCAGAGGAAGAACAGCAGGGCCGCACATCCCAGATCCCATCCATCCCCCTAGGAACCTTTTCACAAATGCTTGCTATTTAGCCTGACAAACATTTAAGTATGTATACTATGAAAAACTAGTCCAATTGAGAGTGCCACTGAGTGATAGCCTAAATCTAAAAGACAGAAAACTTTGGTTCAAACTCATTTTCTGCCTGCACCAACAGACATATCTGAAGAGAGGCTTGGAGCTATGCAGAATGAAGCAAGTTCTCATCATTTCTACTGCTACGATCCATTGTCACAGCCCCAGTCAAGAAGTGGGATCCCCTGGAATACACTTAGCACAAACAGAACAAAAAAGCTCTCCAGTCTGAGAGCTCCCTTGAACTGCAAGACAATAAACATTATAGTCACTCAAACACAAAGAGTAGCAAGTTCATTTGAAGCAACAGTATCCATCTATTTTTAGCAGGGTTTGTGTTAGGGAAGAAAAGGCTATTTTCCCTAACTCTGAATTAGAAACCCCCACCTCTAAACCACCTCCTTTCCCTCTCATAAGAAGAGTTCGTATCAATGATCACTCCAGGGAAACTTTTCTTTCTTTCTTCTTTTTTTCCCCCCTTTAAAGCAGAGAAGATCAACTTATGAGATATTATTCCACTCTAGGGGATTGAGTAGATTTTCATTTTGAAACACAAATTTGTACTACAATTTAATGACCTCCCTCCCGAGTATAAGATAAAGGCTTGTGTTCCCATTTATGCAAAGATTAAAAAAGCTTCGAGTGCTGAGAAGAATTTAGGATAAAGAAAATTATTTTCGAACACACATGGCTTTATCACCTAGGAAAACCAATGCAAGTACCAAAGCCTGCAAACACTCCTGTCTGATATTCAGCATACAGTCCTCATCACTGAGTTTCAGAGCATTTTAGCTGATACACAGCTGTTTTGTACCATATATTGAAGACTTAAGATATCTGGCCAAGAGGCCTTTTAAATATGGGTGCCAGTCAAACGAATGACAGCCACCATCAGCCTTGTGGGATTCTTGTCTCTATAATTAAACTGAGACAGCTACAGTATCTATCCAAAGGGTGGGTAGGACACAGCCTCACATTATAGACACTGTCGGGATTTTCAGGCTTCTGTCACTATTATTAATATCATGTTAGTATCAAGAGAGTTGCAGGCTGTTCTGTGCAATGTCTTTGCAACAAACAGACACTGGAAGGTGAGACAGTGAATGTCAGAGCAATAACCACCAAGCCCTTCTTGGCATTTAAACTTTTAAAAACTATTAACTACCCTTTTGTCACCCATCCAGTATCAACTCCTGAACTTGCTATTCTTAAAGGAAAAGGATGAGTTCTAAAACTGAAGTGTCCTCATTTCTACAGGAGGAAAAGGACCCATCTGATAAACCTGAGCTGAATAAAAGCACTGCCGTGGACCTGCTGTGTTGAAGTTTCTTATACTAATCAGTATGGCACCATCTCAGTTTCTTCTCCACTGCCCTGTGTTCTGTACAGTTGTTACAAACTTCAGCTGTTAAAGAGCAAAAAGCATTTTTATACACCTCGTTGCTGATAAAGAGTTAAATGTCTTGTTTAAAGGTACTCTGGCAAGACTCCTCTCAACACACTTTTACACTGCCCCGTCTATTTTAACAACCTTGGAACGATTCTTGATGGAGGCTAGTACAAATGACTCCACCAAAACCAGCGTTCAATCATTAATAACAAGAAAAGCCCACCACGACCTGAGACCGCGGGGTTAGTCCACACAGTGTTGGTGCCAAATCCAGGAGCAGCACCATGGGCATACTTTCCAGCTGTAGCTCAGGACTCCAGCAATTGCGAGGTCTGAGATAAGGCTACATTAAATTTGTGAAGGTGCTCCAAATTATTTTACTCCCTGCAGTTAGTTATTACATGTTTTGCTACCGAAATTCTGCCTTCCCAGGACGTATTCTGCATTGCTGTTCTGCACTGCAAAGTTGGCCCTTTGCTGCAGTGATGAAAACGGGAAAGACTGCCAATTTAACAGACTATTCTGCCCACATCTCAGAGGCTTTGACCCAGCCTCGCACAGCTGGGTTCTGGGCATTTCACTTGGATGAGATGAGCGCCTGCAGTGAGTGTTGCCTCGTAGATTTGGCCCCGATAGGCAGGAAGGACTTCTTCTCCCATGTCAATGACTGTCCGAGTTGGAAAAGGGAATGAGAGCAGCTCCAGAAAGCCAGTCACTTATGGAAATATTTTCAGACTGCCAACTGAAGAGTAAAGAGGATTTCAAGAATGCAGTTTGAGGTCATTGAGTTTTTATCTACTACACAAGCCACTCAGCTTGGCGGAGCACTAAGAAAGCCTCTTTCCCTAGCAACAAGTCATGTTGTACATACTGCTTATTCAGCTGCAAATACGGCTTTTATCCCAGAGGTAATGGACTTAGAGAAGGCTATTCTTAAGCCCTAATAGGCTAAAAGAACTCAATTATTTTCATTTAAAGACTAACGAGGCTCTCCTGTGAGCTATTCATTTTGTTACTTCAGGAGCCATGCGGCATTTGTACCACATCCAAGTAAATAAAAGGAAGGGAGAAAAAAAGTCATCATGACGGGCCCTTTTAATGGACATAGACCTCCTACAGTGCTGAAATTCCCTTTAAACAGGAAGAGAGAAAGATCACCAAAAAGCTCATCACAGTACATAGAGCAGTGTGCAAGGGTCAAGATGTAGACAAAAACGATTATCATATAACTGCTTATCATCCCTAATCGTTTGGGAATTTTTACAGCAACATTTCAGCATTTAGACTGAGTGTGGGATGGAAAACACTTGAGTGTTGGTTTTCTCACGCCACTCGACCTGATATCATGATTAGTCTAATGCACAAGAGCTCCTTTCTGACAAGATCAAGAGATTATGTGAGATTACAAGGAACAGGATCACTGTTATGAGCTTGTCACCTTCACTTTGGGGAATGAGTCCTTGTGAAGGCTACCCACTTTATCTTTCTCTGTGGCCACCCAAGACTGACTGTCACAAGCCTCTAACCACACCTTTAAAAACTTAAAACACATAAGGGGGTTGCTAACCGCTGGAGGACAAGAAGTTATTTCTGGTGTTTGAAAGCAAGGTGGAAGACAGCCTGTATCTTGTGTGGGGAAGAAAACCCTATTATCTTATCAACATCTATGCACTTTCCATATTCTTTTATTATTCCTTCTACCTAACAAATATACCTTCTACCTAACAAATATATTTAATGTTTCTCGGCTAAGTCAGGTAGTAATGATATGGCCTCTGCTGCTGCTGAAGTTTCTTAATACTTTCCTGAAAGCGTGATGCAAAAACACAGAAAAAAAAGTAAAGAGAAAATTAAGACACCATTATTGAGTGCTGCACTTCGTGCTATTGCCATCAAAACATAATCTCCATTTCCCAAGTCACTGCTATTTGATTTGCGGCCTTCTAGCTCTGTCTGGCTGTTCCTCGTATAGTGTTAGCCAAGCACACAACACAAAGCATGCCTCTAGGTCCCTCCTCTCTTTGCCACCATGACAAAATGGCTATCTATACCTAATTTAGTCTCCTGCTAACTCAGTCATTAGACATGGGACAGGCTTTGTCTCATTTCTTCTAATTAGACAGACAAATCCATAATCAAGCTTCTCACTAGATATCCACAACTCATGAAACGGGTATTATATATATGTAGAGCAACATGCATTCAAAATAAAAGACTCTATTACAGTATTTTAGCTATGTATCCAACAGAAGATGTGAACTCCATCTTATGATCAGAGCGTAACTCACAGTAACCACCCACAAAGAAACTTTTCTTTACTAAGAAACACAGCATTCAAGAGGAACATCTTAAGCACAAAAAGCTAACCACAAGATTAGATGAACTCTTTTTAAGTAATAAGGCTCAAACTCCATAACATTTCCTGGAGATTAATGACCAGCTGAAGGAGTTGATAACCAGAAGCAAAGACAAGTGAAATCCCTAGGAAATGTTGCACAAGGCCAAGCTTGTTACCCGTAGAGGAACTGAGGAATAAAAAGGACACCAAGTTCTATTCACTGCCTGCCCTTAGGCCTCAGACTCTAAAGTTATTACTATACTTTCACCATTTTCAGAAATGTGCATTTTATTAAGAAAAAAGTAAAAAGCAAACTCAAGTGTCTGAAAGACTCTTCTCCAAATGCAAGCCATTGCCGAAACTCAAGTTTTTCTGTCTGCTAGCCAACATGGCAAGCAGCTCAGCAGACACTGAATATTTTCTAGTTCAGTTTCACAGAACCTTGCTAAAATACAGAATAATTTCCATATGGTCATGTGCTTTCTTCAAATGAAGAATTTTTAAAAAAATTTTTTTCATCATTAATGCCTTATTGATTTATTTTATTTATCCACTGCAGCATCAGAGCTGAGATGATAAAGCAGCGAACAGTAGTTTTAGGCATTCAACTCATCCCTGAAAGGAGCCTCATTTTTCATAGAGTCAGTGTATCCAACTGAGCACTGAAAACTCATCAATCATGCCTCCCCAAGTTTATCTCAAGTTTTATTTGCACATTCAGGCAAGTAATTTTAAGTAAGCAAAACGCAATCATCTGACTCCCAATCTAAATGCACAGGCTACTGAGTCAAGTCTTTCACAAGTCAGTGTAAACATAGTAAGAAACGAGTAACAGCTGATGAGAAAACATCAGCTTCTGGTGTGCAGTAGAAATGGAAGCAAAAACAAAATTGCCTTATAAAACACAACAGTTACCTGCTGAAATTTATCTGGCAACGCCAGTGGTCACTCCTCAGTCTGCAGACTGTAAGTAATGGCTGAAAACTACAGTCTTATCTCATGCTACCACACAAAAAGTTATCTGACCTCCTGCATTTGCCTCCACGCAGGGCGGCCGGTCGCACAGAAGAATGCTCTTCTCGCTTTTAAGACTTTCTTCCCATCGCTGCTATGTTATCTTAGGCATCCTGCCATGAGCCTCATCACCACAATCAAGGACATCCCTTCTACTCCAGCAAGCTCTATTTTATACTGCAGATGATGAATGGTGACAGTCATCTCTAATTTACTGGGACTGTTATTCTCTTGATCCAAAACTGTTGGGAGCTGTCACCCCTGCTCACTCGCCTTCTGTATTTTAATGACATGGGACAGGGGAGACACTTCTGGAAAATGCATGCAGGAGTTAGTAAAAAAAAACAAAAACGGGGCTATAGTTTCATTAAATGATTCTGTAGAATTCAAGAGGGGATGATATATTCCTTACAGAAACGTTTGGAGGTTATTAAACATTTTAGTATTTCAGAGAAACCTCCAGTATAAAACAGTAGTGAAATTTCTGTTCCAACCTTTTCATTTTAAGTGATACACAACATTTCCATACAGGTTATGAAGAATTTTAAGGTTGGAATATACAGTTAATAAATTTGAGTGTTAATCTCATTTGTTCCTCTCTTTAAGCAGAAACTGGCCCTCAGTTTCACAATATGATAAAATAGCTCAGTAGCAGTATTTGCCTACACAAAGAGTGAACAATCCTGTGATGAAAAGTGCTAAGTGCAACACAGTATTGTTTAAAAATTCCTCACAGTTATCTTAAAAACCTATCAAAAACCCAGTAGTGAGAAAAAAACCCAACACATCAACCTCTTAACAGTTTCTGACTGCAAAATTGCTCCTTGAAGAAAAGGTAGACATTAGCATCCTACAAGAGCATATAAAGAAACATATCCATGTGGTCTATTTTACAATGGTATCAAATAGAGCAAGAAAGCATGGTGGTCCTTCATTACATCTGGTGTTTACTTTAAATAATTAACAAGTCATAAGACTCATCAGCAGAAAGTACTTATACAGCAAGCAGCAAAATGACACGGTTAAGATACGAAGTATCTTTACAAGATTTATATTTCAATACAAGACTCAAGAAAACAAGAAGTGGGTGGGTTCCTGCACCAAATATCTTAACATCCCAAAGCCATGTCCCTTTTACTTTAGGACCACATGAAAGACATCTTTGCACAATGCTAATTATTCTCTGTACTTGCCTAGCTGGGAATATCTACAGGAACTAAACACCCACCAGCCGCTAATAGCACAGCGCTAATATCTACAAGAGCATGCACATGGGAAGAGGCCCAGTTTCATTTATGACCTAAGCTAGGACTAGAAGAATGCATATTTCCAGAGATGACTGGATACATTTGGCAAAGAAAGGCAATTTGGTACTACTCCATCACATACGTCCAATTTTTCCCTGCCCATTCAGCTTATGTGACACTGGAAGAGTCAGTCACTTACCCACCAATAAACTTAGCAGGCAAAACCAGAGCAGATGGAGAGGAGCTGCCGGGGCCTCGCCTGACGCTAAGTGACTGCATTAATCCCGGTATTATTATGCAATTCCTGCAGATGTCATCTCTTAGGAAACAACATAATTGCTCATATGCAAACACTTGATACACATACTATTTCATTGTGTCACCAGCTCCATACAAGTTGTGGACAGTGTGCAAGGTCCAATGTATTTTACCATTACACTCTGCAGTAATAATTCCAGTCACATAGGAAGTTATAAAAAGTCCTTCCTTTTTTACTTCCCCACAGCTGAAGGTACAGGGCCCTTACTTATTTTTTCAAGACAGCGCAGTTACTGTCTCTTGTAACAAATTAGAAATTACAACATTACAGTAAGTTTTCTTTTCAGTTTACCCCACACAGAGCTTATGGTTCCCTCCTGCAGGTAAGTGAAATAAGCAATGCAGACCAAAGAAACTATCATCATACAGAAAAATTTTCTAGTGAAGAGCTACGAAATTTCAAACGCAGATTTGCAGATTCCTGCCAGCTGCGCTTATATTCAATTTACTGTTAATTTAGAGATAATACAAAAGCCATTTTACTCGTCCTTAAAATGGTTACAACTCTTCTCAGGTGACTGGCACAGAACTGTCATAGAATCATAGAATGCTTTGGGATGGAAGGGACCTTTAAAGGTCACCTAGTCCAACCCCCCTGCAATTGGCAGGGACATCTACAACTAGATCAGGTTGCTCAAAGCCCCATCCTATCTGACCTTGAATGTTTCCAGGGATGGGGCATCTACCACCTCTCTGGGCAACCCATTCCAGTGTTTCACCACCTCATCGTAAAAAATTTCTTCCTTCTATCTAGTCTGAATCTACCCTCCTTTAGTTTAAAACCATTACCCCTTGTCCTATCGCTACTGGCCCTGCTAAAAAGTCTGTCCCCATCTTTCTTATAAGCCCCCTTTAAGTACTGAAAGGCTGCAATAAGGTCACCCCGCAGCCTTCTCTTCTCCAGGCTGAACAACCCCAACTCTCTCAGCCTTTCCTCATAGCAGAGGTGCTCCATCCCTCTGATCATTTTTGTGGCCCTCCTCTGGACCCTCTCCAACAGGTCCATGTCCTTCCTGTGCTGAGGACCCCAGAGCTGGACGCAGCACTTCAGGTGGGGTCTCACCAGAGCAGAGTAGAGGGGCAGCATCACCTCCCTCGACCTGCTGGCCACGCTTCTTTTGGTGCAGCCCAGGATATGGTTGGCTTTCTGGGCTGCGAGAGCACATTGCTGGCTCATGTCCAGCTTTTCGTCTATCAGTACCCCTAAGTCCTTCTCAGCAGGGCTGCACTCAATCCCTTCATCCCCCAGCCTGTATTGATACTGGGGATTGCCCCAACCCAGGTGCAGGACCAGGTGGTGACCTGCTGTCACCAGCAGCAGCCATACCACAGTCTTCATATGCCATGCTGTGGGCAAGGGTATTATCCCAAAGCACCAGCTCACCCCACTTGTATTCCCTAGCTCTGGCACACTTTCACCAACCCATTACAAACACACTGAAGGCAACATCAAGACATCTATGGAATTCAACCAAGCGCATCCAAGCTCTAAACACACTCAGATCTGTGTGTTTTTAAGCAAGTTTAAAAAGGCCATTTCCACCACTGTGATGCTGGATAATAAGAGCCAGGCTGTAACGAATAGTTGCCATTTTCATGGAGTCTTTATATGACACACTGCCCCCATTCTCTGCAGCCGCAGGGAGCTCAGCCTTCTTTGTCCCTTACAAAATATACTCCATGGGTTTAACAGAACATTTTTCTTTCAGGAACCTAACTTTGTAGTTTCACCAAGTTCTTTCAGGTGAACAGAAAATCTCATTCCTCTGCTCATTTTCACAAGATTGGTTGGGTTGCTTGTGCATGCAAGTGCTGAATGCATGAAACTTCCCGTTCCTTCTTCTGAAGGAAAGTTTTCTCTATTTTCAACTAAAAGGCAGGCCTTGGGCAGACAACAACAACAAATAATGTAATCCTGGAACTCACTACAAAATGCTGCAGAAAAAAATAAATAGGATGTTTATTTGTCCATCTTGCTGATGATGGAGCCTAGCATTTGCAATTGCTCCTGTAATGACAATCTCAACCTAGGTTAAAAACCAGTGTCTCAACTATTACAACACTGGTGACTTAATTTACCTAGGTTTTTTTTTCTATGTATGCAGCTGACAGTTTTGAAAAGGTCTTAGCTTAATTAAGATAGTCCTAGCATGCCACTTCAGGTCCCTGACAGAGTCCATGGCTTTGTCTTAAACAAAAATCTGTGTCACAATCAGTGCACAAAAATGTGCATCCTACTGTGGACTTAATCCACAGATGAAACTAAATTAATGATCATCAATTCCATTTGATTCTTTTTCAATATGCTACAACACTCCCCCCCAAAAGGTCTGTATATTTTCAAAATATTAACTACAATTGAATCTTCTTTTCAAATCCTATTAAAAATATTATCTCTACCTTTCACTCACATTTTGCAATGATGTTTTTAAGTTAAAAAGTGTTTATTATATTATCCATACACTAAACCTAACTGTGGATAATTGAAAATATCTGAAAACCACAAACTTAGGCTTTTGCTTTTGAGATACTAAGTTTCTCCCCACAGAAGATTGAACAAGCCTTCATATATTTTGCAAGCTACATAATAGGTAACACTTTCTGAAATCACAGTTCAGAAACTCTGTTCATTTAGATACCTGCCAGGCTAGGTAGGGCAGATGATCACTTAAGGATGAACATTTGTCCAGATCCACACTCTTCGCCTTCCTGCCCTTCTCTCCCTCAAGATCCCAGCCTCACTTTTGTTCTTTCCAAACATTCCCAATACCCTCCCAGCCCCAAACTTTTTTTGGCACTTTGTCCTTCCACTCCACCTAACCAACACAAGGGTGGGGAGAATGTGAAAGGACAGTGTTACCTGGAGTAACACTACGTCAAAACACAATTGCATTCTGAGCATGCTTTGCATCAGGGTGCAAGATGCAAAATGGGACTTGCCACCAGAGCTAAGTGACAAAGGCATTCAAGTTTCTGCCACTCAGGAAAAACACAGGCATACGCAGAGCACAACTCTCCTCACACTCATCCAAAGCACACATTTTTCCAGTGGTTATTCCTCCTTCATTACCAAGCTAGTTCAGAAAGAGGTATGCACACTTGTGTAACAACTAATTGCTTTGAAGAGAGAACTGAGAAATGCCCAGGCCTGAACGTTGGTCAAGACTTCTTGAGCACATCAAGGTCAGTGCAAAACCTGTACCATCAGCAGTTAGATGAAGTAGCCTACAGTATGCTTTTAAGCTACCCTAGGTGACACAGATGCCATCTGAGAACCCAATCATTAAAACAAATTGTACAACAGCTGCATTGCACTACTCACCCAACTCAGGGCAAGGAGATTGCCAGCACACAGCTGAAGAAAGTTAGCTGTTTAAATCATTATCCCTGGCAAAGCAAGTAGCTTACACCTGATATTACTGATTCACAACCAACTGTTGTCTCCTGCACCCAAAGCTGCTTCTCCAGGTTGTCAGCAAACCGTCTCCCTGCCCCTCTGCTGGTCTGCAGAAAAAGCTGTAGTGATCTATTTTGACATTCCCTCCATTCTTACTTGTGTCTTCACATCACTTAAACCAAACTCATGCCCTTCCTATGACTGTGTTTTTCAGAAAAGCATTTGCAGAAATCCAGAGAAAAACAGCCATAATTGACACTCTGCCTGGCACACTCTGCTGCTCAGAAACTCATTTCAACCATTACAGAGTCTGTTTTTTCATCCCTCCAGCTGTAACTACTACTATTCAACATAATTAAAAAAAAAAAAAGGAAGAGTCTTTTCAGATCTTACTCCATTTTTGTGCCAAGGAAAACTTGCCCAGGCACCCATTTCAGTGCCATCTTCTACATTTAGGAGTCCCATGGAAGTGCTGCAGGTGCCCCTTCTTGTCAGGTAACATCAAGTTCTGTTCCGAACCATTTATGCCAATCAGGAGTTTAGAGTAATCATTATTGCGTACCAGTCTATTACCAACCTTAGTGGGTTTTATTGGTTTTGGGTTTTGTGGTGGTGGTGGTGGTTTGGTTTTTGTTTGTTTTTGGTTTGGTTTTTTGGGGTTTTTTTTGTTTTTTTTTTTTTAAATAAAGTAGAAAGCCAGGATCTCCTTTTATAAGAGGATTTAAGGCATTTCTCAATAACACTACTTTCACTGTTACAACCTAAATAGCCTTAAACCAAAAAGATAGCAAAAGAAAAAAAGTCACCACCACCAAAAAAAATATTTAGCTGTTTTGGCAGATATGGAGTAAGGTATCTATATAGGTTTGGAAAATTTGTGCAATAAAGTTTAAGTAAATGAAATTGTACCTAGAGTCATTAAAGTGACAGAACATCTGTTGTGTCTCAGAAAAAAAAAGTAAATTTAACTCCCAAACTGCTACAATATTCATAAGCCCCCAAGTGACACCTCCACTCAGAGACACACAGCAACCAGGTCATTGCAATAGCAAAGGTACAGGTTGCTTTTACATTGTTGACTTCAAGTTCATATCCCTGTCAGCACCTGCATTTTCTTTGTATTGTGCACAGACAATGCTTTTCACAGTACTTAACGAGTGCTATGTCAGTCAAGCTGGATACAAAACCTAAAATATTTCTCCTTCTACCTGAAAACACTGAGACATTTCTGATATAGTAAGGCTCTTGTCAAATGGAATGTAGTCTCTGCTTGTTAAGATAATGCTGATGTTAGCACCCATTACACCAGTCCTACTTTTTTTTTCCCCCAACAGTGCGTGAAGGAACTAGATACACTGATACCCAATGCTACAACAGTCATTACGGGATACGAGGCTCGAGCCGAAGTCTACAGTGAAGTAAAGCTGGGATACCTGAAAGAAAACAAACCTTGCAATAACAGAAGAAATGGTGCTAACTGAATGACCTGCTTTTAAAATCCACCCACTGGCAGCTAAATTGTACACATTTTTCACCCCTGACAAGAACAAGTATGAGATGCATATACACGGTCTGTATGTGTGTACCTATCCAAAACCCTCACTGCTTAGTCTTTCCCTTTGTTTTTATGCAAACCAGAGCCTCTGTTCTAAAATTATTTCTAATCTTTTTAGCAGGCTCTACAGGCAAATTGGCTTGTCCCAGAAATTTTGGTTTTCTAAGAAGGAGCTCATAGAAAAACACTGAATTCATTTGGAAAGTAATGTAAACTAGGAGATTCAAAGGATCATACAGGATCACTTACACTTCAGACAGGAAGTCAAAAGACTCATCTCCAACACTCTTCCATTAAAATACTGTCTTCAGCGTTTTCCTTTCAGACAGTCTTTAACAGGTCAGCTCTTCTCTTAGAGAAGCACAGCTTCTTGCCTCCTCCCCAGCTCAGCTCCACCACTGTCCAAAATCCAGCCAGCCCCACAGCCAGTCTGAGCTCAGCAATCCTTTCTGAAACCTTCCTTCCCCTTCTTCTCCACATATCGCCCTGAAGAGGGCAGGCAATAATGGCACTCCCTGCTCCTGGTGACACTGCTACTATGTGAGAGATATGCACCAGCAGTGCCTGCAGGAAAAACCTTTTGCATCAAGTGAGAAGGCCTTCTCCCAGTACTTATTCTTGCAGACATCTCTTTCTCTCCCCTGCCAACCCTGACCATTGCATCTCTCAAAGCAAATGACCACAGTTTTCCTCTCCAGAGGGACTCTCTACCACCTCACTCCTGGCTGGGCACACAGTGGCCAATTGTCAGCTGTCTGTGTAAGCAGTTGATAGAGAAACCTGTCATTCAACCCTCTCACTGACTACACACGCATTAATGAACTCCACAATGCGCAGCGATTCTCTTCTGGATAGTATCGATTATTCACAGCCACCCTACATAACAAGCCTTTATGGTCTTCCTGAATGTTTTGCAACACACTGGGGACCTGCTGGACACAGTTCAAAGGATAATTGGGGGCGGGGGGGTGTTGCCTTTCGCTGGTTTCATTTTTCAGCAGCCATTTGTCCCATTGCTGGCACTACCACCGATTTGAGAGAAGCATACGTATTGTTCTAACATCTCAGAAATGCCTTGGCATTTTACTGTCTGGTTTGTTTAACATTATTATTCTATTGTCAAACATTAATTTAAAAGTGTCTACAAACTAAGACTTAGAGAGTATTCTGTAAAAAAGCCCCCTTGTCCCTGTATCATCCACAGAGCATACCTTCACGAGCTCTACTATGAGCTGCCTAAGGTTTTAAAAACAATAGTGGCTGAAGTCTTTTATGAGAAAGCACTACAAGCCAAATACTGAAGCTAATGCCATTTGCAGATGCACACTGTGTCTCACAAGCTGAGCCAAGCAGAATAATGCAAGCAAATAATTATCCTCTGAAGAAAACTGAGAGAATGTGAAGAATGGTGGTTAACAGATTAATGAAAGTCTTACCAGCTCTTTAGGTCTGGAAGTGCAGCTCTTCCTCCCCACACCTGCTGTGAAACCCTGGTCTTGCTCTCTAGCCGCTCATTTAACATGCTCTTCCCTCGATCTAAGATTGCATTCTTTGAGCCTACACAACACAGCTAAATTTTCTCATACAGGCCCCTCTGGACCACTTCACTCTCCCTCCCAAGGTCAAATGCTTACATTCACGTCCAGACTTCCACAGCACCACATTCAAGCCCCTCATCTGAAAAAGACTGCACAGCTCTGCATGCATATATATTTAACCTCTCTCCAAAATTCCCCCTGCTTGCACCCTCTCGATGCTGCCAGTTCAAATTATACTCTGCAAGCTACAAACGTCAACTGGACTAGTTCACGTTTGAGCTACTAGATTCACAAAGCACTTTCTCACTGGAATCCCAGTATTTGGCAGCATCCATCTCCTCTTGTCTTTCCACCAGTACTCCCATGCCAGCAGCAAAGAGATGGCAGGATAGGGGTGATGGAAATCCATCATCCATGCCCTGCAGATGGTCTCAGTCCTGGCATGTGAATGCTGCCAGAGGAAGCCAAGTGTGAACAGTTCTTAAGGCCTTTTACCCTCGCCCATCTCGTCCTACTTCCCCAGCTCTGCTCCTCTCCAGAAGCACAGTGCAATGGGGCAGGATAGGAGAGGAGCAGGAACACACTGTGGACATTTACAGTGGAGAAAAAAATATAAATTAAAACCAAACTAAAAAATGGACACTTTCTGGCAGACTCCATCCCAGTCAAGTACACAAGCTTGCTCTTCTCTTCAATTGTAATAGGGTAACCTGAAAGCTTATGAAGGAATACCAGATTAGGTACACAGGTGAACTCAAGCCTTTCAAAGAGGGTCTGGAAAACATCCTGCATTTCTAGGGTCCTGTAGCATACTGGAGACATACAACTGTTGACCACTGCACTGGATGCGAGTCATATGGCTGCCATTACAGAGAACATCACACAACTGAATTACCATGCACTGCTTTTAAGAACTGTACCAAGTGTCTGATACTTAAAAACACTCAGGAAGGAAAGTATTTGAGAAATATTGGAATACTTGGGGAAAATAATTTTTTTGTAAATACAGTGAACATGCATCATTCGACTAATGAAAACCTTTTAACTTCTGAAACCTGGTATGTTTTAACAGCAGTACTGGTACTGCTGGTTTTGTAACAGAGACCCCATGTTACCCAGAAATATGCAGAGGCAGCAAATTGAGCAGGACCCCCGGCAATGGAAAAGACACTGAGACACACATCTATAGTACAGACTCCATATGCAACGCTGCTTTAGTTAGGACAAAACTGCTCCAACGATTCAAAGAACAACAGCTCACATATACACAGCTATTCTAAACATTACATTGGTATTTTCAGCAGGGCACAAATAACCATAAGAAGTTCCAATGCTGTCATCTTCTGGAATACCAAGAAAAGCAGCAACAATTTAACCTAGCAGACTTTCCTTCTGCTTAATTAAACATTTCATTAGAAATCCTACTGTACTTATGTGTGAGTCATCGTATCAAAAAAATGCAAGAATACAGTTGTATTGTGAATGCAAGCCAAGAACGGGTATCTTGGTTTTACTTTGTGTTTTCTTCATGTCAGCTTTATAGCTTAATTGGCTTTACTTACAATGTTAAATACTCTCAGATTTAGACATTAAATTAGCCTTTTGTGCACTCAGAGCAGTAGATGTGTTTTCTTCACTCAGTTAATTGGATACTTCTTTCCAGTGTAGCAAAGGGACACCAAAATAATCACCGTGTTTACTAGACTAGCTATTAACACTAAAGAGGTTAAAACAAATGCCATCATGCACACTTGTTTGGTTTTAAAATTGGATGTAATCTGTTTCTTGCAAGCACAAACACATCCACAGGCCTCGTGAGAAACATCACCTAAACCAAAGAGTCATAATGCATTGGTCCATGCTCCAAAGTCAGAAGTGCCTTGGAAAATTTAAAGCTCCTGCTTGCAGAGGCGAAGGGAGAAGGACTGGGCCTTCTCTTTCCAGTGAAGACTGCTCCACAGCTGACAAGAGCCAGGGATAGCACTGGCATTTGCTAGACTTAGTCTTTGTATTGGTACAAGTGCTTTATTAGAACTTGGAGACTAAAGGAAAAAAGCTCACTATTTCCTCTCTAGCATCTCCTCGACATAAGATACATGAATCCTTGTCTGCAACTGGCTGAGAACAGCTTGATTACTCATAAAATGCTAGATTTTACCTTCACTTTGGCATGAGCCAGAAGGTAGAAACATTTTTTGCATTTCTTCTTATTGTCACGTTATAAACTACTGAAGATTTCTTTTTTTCTGTACCCTCCACCTCAGCGCAGGTTAACCTATTCAAAACCGAGGCAATTGGCCAGAAAATTGAAATCCAAAAACTCCAGTATATCAAAAAGGCTGACACAGAGGCTCTGTATGTTTTATTTTTCAGCTGTGACTCGTACTTCTTTTTCCCAGATAGTGTTGGTTATATATATGACATTATAGAAATACAGAAAGAAAATGAAGAAACACACCTGGAATAACAATCAAACCCAGGAAGCAAAAGGAAAAAGATCTTCTGTTGATCTGAAGTTAGTTAAATGCAACATATATGTTTTACAGCCTAGACTGTGAATGAAATCTAATGCTGGACTTCTTCCAGACTAATCTGTGAATTCTCATACCAAACAACATACCTTCAGGAGTCCACTATTACACATACCTTGCTAAGCCTCACCCCCATGTAGCTTTTCACTCCTGGCAAGATACTTGGGGACAGAAGAGTTTTTATACTGTATGGAATTTAACACACATTCGTTTAAAGGAAATGAAGCAGGTTTGATGTTCATGAGACTGATCTGGCATTCTTGAGAGGCACAAAGGAGGTTACAGCACAGTAAACTTCACGTTGCTACATCTCCTTTTCTTTCCTAACACCACTGTATGTCTCATCCAAGCTCTACCCATGGCCAATCTCTCTGCTCTTAAACATTTATGTAAGGAATTGTGAAAACAGATTGCTCTCAGTCTGCCTTTTTTCTTTATTCTTTTCAGAGAAATGCTAACAGGAGTTGTAACTAATACCAATCACACTAGCATTTCTCATGAGGTGTTTTCTCAAAAAGTTCCTCTAGGCAATCTTTCCCCTGTTGAAAGGGATTATTTCTGTAATATGTAAAAGTTGGTTTATATAGCACATCATCTGTCTCACTTATAAGAAACTAGATCATTACATTGGATTTAAGAGTGTGCAGATGAAGAGGTAATACTGCATTCAACAAAAGATACCAAGAGAAGGTGTGAAGCTCGCTCCCAGATACTCCATGGTTAGTGATTACGTATTAGAAATGAAAGGTTTTATAATAAAGTGTACTGAGCAACACTTCATTTGCCAAAAAAAATAATTTGCTAAATATACTTTCAGCTTGCAAAAGCTGAACAGAGTTTCAGTAACTGCTAGTACAAAATGGGATAGGTATCACTTTTAAGTCCAGGGAGGAAATCTGGCACCTTAACACTAGGGAGCATGTGGCAAATAGTAACTTTAACAAGAATGACAGACCGAAGTTTTTAACAATACCTTTTCTCTCCACAAATACTAAACCTCTTCTTCAGATGTGGAGCATTATTTATCGCTCTTCAAGTGAGGATAAGGCAAAGAAGGAAGAGAGGAAAAAAACCTGCAAGTGTGTCTCATTCTCACTAGGCTCCAAAATATCTGAGCACTTCCATGTTTGTTTCAACCTGTTCACTTACTTTTCTTTTTTTTGCATCCTGCTAGAGTGTTTGTGCTTTTTAAAATGCATTTTTAGGATACTAAAGCTCTGATTAAACAGGCAGGCAAAAAAAGGAGTTGATACTCACCAACGACCAAGTGGGCAGCCTGAGGGGATGGCCTCTATACTCCTCACAGCGTAAGGACAGAAACACACTAATTACTCTAATAGATACAGGACCATGGCATGCAGGCTTTTCATTGCTCCCCATCCTTCACATGACTAGCACTATTTCAAGTCTGAAACAGTTATCCCTCCAAAGTAAAGGAGACCTGCCATTTTGCCTTTGCTTATGGGAAGAAAAGAAAACTTAAGTTTGAAGCAACAGACATGGAAACACGGAGGGAAAAGGGGCAGATGAGTAGTCCTAAACCAGAGCTGAACCCTATGGATTAGGTGAGGAAAGCCTACACTGTTGAGCCATCATACAAGAAGATTCTTGTGAGATCCCCACTGTATTCTGGCAAATGCATATGTAGCGCCTTACTAAAGCATCAGGACATTACTTAAATCACAGCCTCATGTCTGTCTTCTATCACCTGCATGACCAGATCATTACACTAATGCTCAGTTCATGTCAACAGGCTTCCAAAACACATGCCTGTGTCTATAAAAGTCCTTAGTATTCTTCAATTGCTTGTGGTCGTTACTCAAGAGTTAAAAGCATTTGCTTTTTCGCTGCAATTACTCACTCAGAGCAGGAGCTCTTTGTGGGTAGCTGCACAGGCTTTTAATGAGTTTTATTCTGCAGCCCAAGCAGTAACAGAGAAAGCTTTTGTTAGCTCAACTTCTGTGCTGCAAGTCTGCTGAAAAGGATGTCCCTCCAGCATTAGAAGTTAATTTAGCTGCTTCTGTTACCATTCAACCCTTGGCCTCTGTTCTGAGGCTGCCAAGACAAATACCACCTGTGATGGCCATTCTCATAAACTTGTTCTGTATGAAGGGATTTGAAATGTCTGACTCAGCTTGTCAGGGAACACTTGCAACCCAAAGGCTCTACTAATCAAGACACTGAGGGACAGGGTTTTTTTGTCCACAGTGTCTATGTTACATAGCACATCTTCACCATTTCACTGTGTTTGAACTTGCATAGGATTCAGGTCATTTTTCATGTGATGAGCCTAAGCTCACACAGAAGAGCATTTATGCAGTCCAGCTGAATGAAGCTGAAATCAGTGGACTTGTACAAATGCTGCTAAAAACTATTGCTAGAATTCGTCCTCAGTTACTACGGCAACAACATTAAATACGTCCCTTAGCAATATGCAAGGAAATAAGCAAGTGCACCTAGGATTTCTTTAAATAGGGACATTAACTATGGCCTACACAAGATAACACAGCATCAATTGAACTTTTCCACACCTGAAGCATGCTCTTAATAGCATACGCTAAGCTAGAAGCTACCTGCAGCTGCTCCAGGTTATGAGTTGATCAAATGTCACTGAATTTGATCAGGAACACAACATCTGTATCTATTCATTATCTCAAGTGTTTGCCCTTAGACAAGACAAACTCATCACATAGCCTCTGCTGCCCACATTAATGGAGTGCAAAAAAAATATTTATTTTTATAACGGTTAAGGCTCCACATATGCTTGAAAGAGAAAGCATTAAATTTACTTAAAGATGAATTTGGAGATTGATTCCCACAGAATTTCACCTTACACCCTTACACAAGCTGTGTAGCAGTATTCACGTTAGTTGCTTTACTCTACTGGTACAACAGCTATTAAGCAAGGAAAGCTAGAGAGAAACATCTAGAGCAGACCATTGCTGTACAATTGAACATGACAAAAGGCATTGCACTGCATTGGAGCTGATAATACAAAACGACTGGCATGATTAGGAATTTAGATCAGCAGTCTTTCAGACAAGAAGGTGGCAGTAAGAAGACAATCAACGGCAACCATCACAACATAACATCAGGTATATTTTTTAACCAGCAGCAGCCTGACACTGTCCTTAGTCCTCAGTCCTCTCCACACAACTTCATTAACCTGTTAAATATACATTCATTAGCATTCACCAGAAATGCACTTGTCATCTGGCAGGCAACAGAGAAAAGCAAAAAAAAGAGTATCTCCCCTCTCATCCCTGCCCCAACCCCTGTCAATTGGCATGAGCCAGAAATGGAGAGGAAAGGAGGGAGGGAAAGATGGTGCAAGCGTAAGACTCAAGACAGTTACAGACTGGGCAGCCCCACCACCATGGAAAAGCAGTACCATGTAGCGGCTTCTTACATCTGGAAGTATTGCACATCAGTGAAAAGCAGTGAAGCGTACTAAGGGTTTAACTTCAGAGTTAGCAAGCTATTACAAACAAGCTAGCTCCCTGGTCCCTCGAAGCAAAAGGTGGGGGTACTTCTCTCAACATTTGGACTAAGCAGATGCATTGGCTACCAAGAACTGAAATTAAGCTGTTGGCTAGTTTACATTTTACTGGAGTGCCTATCTTTTCCAAGCTAACAGCAGCTGTTGGCTGAGTCTAATTACACATACAGTTTATACAACACATGGTAGCATAGTTGAGAGCTTTAGCTCTGAATGCACACATGGGTCAATGGTGCTAGCATTTTCAATCAATGCCACGCAGCATTTTTGCTTTGTTCTATTATAAAAATATTTACCAAAACTAATTTCCCAGTTTAGATTGATTAAAGATATAGAAGTCTGGAAACATGTATTTGTTGTTCCCAAATGGCTTTTGAAGAGGACCTGGGGCTGCACTGCCTGCCACATAAACAGGCAGACTCAGGTGGGATCACCTTTTTTTTACTTTCTGAGTTTGGTTCCAACAATAAAAAGTCCCAGTGGAATACACAAGTCCAAACACCATGAAAGGTTCACATTTCCCACCTACAAAACTGTCTCAACTCAGGAATTTTGAACTTCAGTCACTGGACCAGTTTTCTGAAGCCTAAAAGGAGACAGGCATGTTCTCAGATTTGCACAGCACCTAGGCCCACTGTTTGGTTTTTGGTTTTTGGGCAGGTGAGTGTCAAAACGCATCAAAGAGGCTGGTTGTGGAAAATACTTATAAACTTGTAGTTTTAGTTTAAACTGAAGATATACTCAGGCAGCTAGCAGAATTGCTGGGGGCATGGGGAGTAGGAAGGTAACCATTTAATCTGCTATTTTCCAAGTCATCAAATGAGATGGAGACACTGAACCATGTCAGAAAGCAACAACCGTACAGCTGGCCCTTTATGAATGCTACAGATACTGGGAGAGGAGGGGGGCAGTTAATTCACCAGCCAATGTATTCAGAGGCAAAGGAAAACCCAGGGGAAGCTGGGGTCAGAGCTGGATCTGAAGAGAGAGAACAGCAGCAGTGCAAGAAGGACAAAGATTGCACCTGAGAGCCGTTTTGAAAATTCACTTAAGTTTAGGGAGAATGAAAAGCTACAAACCCTCAGGAATGAAGTATGCACAGATTTAAACAAATTGATACAATAGCGGGATAGCAGCTTGTAGATGTTACCAGTACAGTCACAGCCAATGACACAACTGCTACATGCAAAGCTGACTAAGAGAGACACTGAATACTCCCCTGCATTGCTCTGAAACCTAAAAACCATCTTCATGGGGGAACTGAATTTCCAACAGCATAAGTTGAGGCAAAGTACTGAGCAAGAATTGCCTGATTTTGGAACAGAATCTATAACCTTGCACAGTGTTTAGCGACACTCCTGTAGTTAACGTGGCAGTTAATGCTGGAGGAGAAACCTTTTTTCTTCCTGTGAAAATTTTTAAGACTCCTACTGGGCCAAGCCCAAAGCCTCCAAAGTTTTTCAAAAGAACAAAACAAAGAACAATTACTGAAAATTCAAGTTCACATTTTTGGTCTGAAAGAAGCAGAAAAGGGGATTAAAGTTGGAATTTGATCACCTCCAAGCTGAACACCTCAGTGACTGACTTTGTGGCTATTCATCTCAGGCTGAGGACAGAAATTCAGTCCTGCGAATTTGAGAAACCTTTCCCAAGCAACAGAATAATGGCATTAGAAACACCCTGGTTTCAAATTAAACTTAGCCTTATCAGTCTAATCTTTTTTGTATAAAATTCCCATGGGGATCTACTGACCAAAGTGTATTACACCTTTAATAGCACTGAAATAAGTCATTGCAGTAAAAAAATGTGTCTCTGCAAATAAGTTGCTGAAACCTGCAGCAATAAATGACTTAAAAACTTACAAAGGCACACAGATATTAGAAATAGCACAACTTTCTACTGTATATAAAAGCTAAGACCGATCCTTCAATAACCATCCCTGTATTCCAGAAATTTCACTGCTTGTGTTGCAAAAGCCCGCTTATATCCATAAACTCAAGGAGTCATTCCCTGAAAACCCATAAAAAAGGCCTAAAGAAGTTTTGGGGCTTTCACTTCACTTTCTGCAGTGAACAGCCACCACTGTAGCAGTTCACTACATGAGAAAGACCAGGCTTTAGATTGCTTTACCTCTTGCCATGCCGGGTCATCTCTGTTTCTGTCTCACGTAGAAAAAAAGCATGAGATTCTGCCACTTGCATCGGACAGGACACAACTCTTCTTGCCTCATCTGAATCTCAATCAGTAATAGAGTTAAGAAGTTAATTTTCAGTTTAAAACTTGAGAGCCCTTATGTTCAGTTGATGGAGACCAAGAATGATCAGAAAGGAAAAAAAGGCATTTGTCATAAATAGAAAGGTATGTTACACAGAGGCTTCTCTTCCTTCAACTAAGTGTCTCAAGAAACAGGAAATACAATTACCCCAGGAACACACACCTAACCCCAAATCTGTTTCTAGTTTGCACAACGTGTGCAAAACTGCAACAAGCAGTACCTTAATTTAGTCAACTTATGCAAAGTCAAAAGCCATGAAGGGAAAGAAAATAAAGGAGAGATCACACTCCAGACTGCCGAGTGACAACAGGATAGCAAGAACAACCAGGCCACAATCGCGCAGAGCTCAGTGCGAGCCAACTGCTCTGCTGCAACCTGCAGTGCAAGTTTACCCAACAACAACCACTCCACCAGCAGAAATTACTAGAAGGGGCGTACAGTCAGTCACAAGGAGGCTCCATTCAGACATCTGAAAAATGGGGCCACTATTTCTTGTCTACTTCATATTTTTTTTTAGACAAAGTTCAGCAAGACCAGCTGGAACCTTTTATCAGGACTGCTCCAGAGCATGTTCCTGTCTCGGGAACTTACTGGCAGCTGACTGCCTTTGCAGAATGCCATGTTCTTTGACTTTTTTTAAAACTTTCATCTAAGGTGTGTTGGACATCCTTCCATTCCACTGCATCCACGTGAACTGTTTAAGGTGTACTTTCTGATGGATTTTTTTGTGGAGACTTTTTATTGGTTTGGTTTTTAAGTTCTGTATTCACCACCCTCAAAAAAATGTATCCAATAGCCAGGAATAGAAAGCCTTTCTGGTAAATCTTTTCATTACTGGCAAACATCACTATTGATCTCAAGAAAATCCTACATAATTTCGTCCAGCATATTGAGTTTCCAGTGAAATTCCTGAGAAACACGCTTTCTCTATCAACCCCCACATTTCTTGTGACACCTGAGTAATGGTATTTGATTAATTTCTCCCTTACAGTTTGCAATAGGTAACTCAATATTTCAAAGCACTGCTCCTACACAGGTGAGGGTTCACCCAGTAGCACGTGTCCATCCCAAGACCGTTTCTGTTTCCTAGACTAATAGGAAGTGTTTTGCCTAGAAAAGAAAAAAAAAACATCATCAGTGGTCTGGACACTCCTTGCTGTTTTCACATTAAGTCCCTGAATTTGCTCCGTGAAAGGTGGCCCACGAAGCCAAGTGTGCAGAGATTTGGTGCTTCACATCCTCCCCTACGCAAGACTGAGGGAGCTGCTCTTAGAAGTCAAAGCAATATCTATTGAGAAGCTGTTTTGCTTGCTATGCTGCTCTTCAGTACTTACACAAAAGCTGGTTCTTGTGGCTTTCCAAAGACAAGGACCAGAGTGAATAATATTCTGATCTCCCTTCCTGAAAATCCTCTATGGCCATTTCTTGTGATGCAGTTCCAAAGTGCATGTACAATTAGTTTTTTCCCTCCACCCAGAAATGTTATCCATTCCCCTTTAACTTGTAAAAAAGCATGATGCTCAATCTTTAATCATATTCAGTACTAATACTGAAAGGTTTCCCCTACTGACAGGTAAGTTTCAAATTATGTAATTATCATATTAATTTCTATTTAACACATTTATTAGAAGCTTTATTTTAATTTTAAAATGCAACTGAAATTTGTCATGTTTCCTATTAATGCCATTAAATGGATTTTTTTGTCAATGAATTTTTTACACAAATTGGATTAAATGGGAAGCATGTATTTTGCCGGAAAGCAATACTTCAAAATATATTCTGCTTGTACATTAGAGACAGTCTTTCCCTTACAGACAAATGGTGACCTGTACTTGAGATTCCAGCTGCCACTTACTCAGTTTCAACCAAAGACCAATTCAAATTCCACATTTAAGATTCATACCTTAGCATTCAAATCTGCTGTCCCTCCCCAGGGTTTGTCTAAGATCCTGTGAGCCACTGCATACTGTTTAGCATTACTTACTTACACCAAACAGTTAAGAGCTTAACAAGATCTAGAGGATAAAAACTGCACACCGAAATGTTCAGGATGGGATATAAACTGAAATAACAGATCATCGTCTGCTTTCAGGCATACACCAACAAGTACTTCTTGAAGGCTAGTTCATAATTCTTTAAGATCTCTCTACTGTACACACCTCAAATTCAAGTCCACAAACCAAGTTTAGTGGCAACGACGTTAAACAGGTGCCTAAGCCTAAAACACTGTTTTGAGTGGATGAACTTGCCCATTCCTGTTCATTTACAACCTCGTATCAATGATGCTCCATCAGTACAGGTTACCTAGCTTTGCTCCCATAAACTCACTTCCTCAGTAACACCAGTGGAGCGCGACAGTAAAGCTGCAACAAGGAGATGATGCTTGGAAGCTTCCTCCTGCTTCTCACAAAACCACAGAAAAAGTGTGCTGTCTCGCTGACAAGGCACTGACTTCCTCCTCCCATCTTCAATTAAGACCATGCCAACCCAGACACAGCTGGAGAAGTTAACCCTAGGCAGAGAAGCAAGAAATAAATTTTCATGGGCTGCATTTAAACAACGGTTGTACTGTGAAACAGGGAATGCTAAATGCTGATTTCTTTCAGCTGCCCACATTTCAAGCTTGGATAGCTGACCTTCAGATCTAACATAATACTAGCTTACTAAAGCACAATGGGCTGTCAGGAGTAAGGTGACTTACCAAGACAGTAAAAGGAATTAATGAGGCAAAATCCAGTATCACTTCCAAGAAGTAAAAATTATACAGAATTATCAGAAATCAGATTTTATTTCTTCACATGGCTTGCTCACGTATTATTTGTTAGGTTTTTTGTCTTCTGGAATTAACTTGATTATTGCTATCCATACCAGCATCTTCAGTAAACAGAAATGCCATCTTCGCCAGATCCCCAAAGACATTTCAAGGATATCAGAGCAAAAAATAGCTGCTATTCTTACTGATAAAACATTACAAGGAAAAGATTCTTGTGTTTGATGATGACAAAGAATCAATGACAATTCACTGACCTTGACTATAAGACTAACAGCTCTGTACTGTTTTTTCTTCTGTTGTTCTTCACTAGCTCTATGTGCCTGTAGGCATCTGACACGGGCTGGCAGAGACATTTCCCCACACTCACACTGATAGTTAATGACTTTTAAATTTAATAGTCTGACACCAAGGAGATATATACATATTGACTAAAGCATATGTGGTAGCTACCTATATTACTAGCAGGAAATGAGCATGCTTCAGGAATTCCAAAGCACTTACTGATATTTTAGACACAAGGTGTTATTTCTTTTATTTACTCCCATTATACACAGTCACTTGTAGAATAAAGTCTGACAGCTAATAATATTTTTCTGAAATTCAGTTCCATTCACATCTCCATCACTTTCAAAAATGCAAACATCATGGTGTAATTTCTGGTACAGACTGGACAGAACCCAAGCCCAAATGTTAAGCAGGCTGGTGCTCAGGACACCTGCTGAATTCACACCACACACTGAGTTCTGCTTTTCTCTAATTCGCATTAAGGCTATGAACATAAACTCACTGGCTTGTCTTGTCCTCTCCTGCTATAGTTCTTCCACCTTCTATAAATATATATACACAAGGTGTGAAATTAGAGCATTCCTCAGGATGAGTAATCACTGCTCTCTGCCTCCTTCCATACACAACCAACCAGTAAGCAGAATAAAAACTACAAAAACTACAAATGGAAAAAAACCTCATTAACTCTCTTCCATTATATTATTGTCTAAAAGAATTATTGTACAATTGTAATTGTACAGAGTGTACAGTCCAGTAGTGAATAAACAGGTGTTTATCCTAAATACAGATCCAATACTACATGGCTAATATAATAATATAACAAAATACTGCTCGCCATTTCCTAATGATATCCCTATGCACTGAAAATTCATAGTATCAGCGGAGTTCTTTGCTTTAGCTCGCTACAGTAAGAACAACAGAGTTCCCAGAAGGTCATAGCAATTTTCTTGTCAAAGTCAATGCAGCAAACCCTTCAATGTAGTTAAATGGGAAAAAAAACCCAAACATTTCTGTACATGGCATTGAACCTGGGACATATTTCAGGAACTCACACTTGTGCAGTTTGCTTCAGAAACATTCCAAAGCTACACCAAGGTGAGATATTGACTGATCCTAATTTGGACAGGCCAATTCATTTTCCAAACCTATTGGCATATTTTAAGTTATACTTCTCCTGGCACTTTTCCCCCTCACTTAGGATCTCTAGGTCTTTATGAACTTACTTGAGACTTAAAAGGAAAACTCAAAGTTTTAGTTATTTAATCAATTGCTACCTAACCTATCAAAGGTATCAAAAGATCAGAATCACCACCTCCATTTCACAAACGGGAAGCAGCAAAGTCAACAGGATCTTCTGAAGTCATTCCACAGGTCAGTGGCAGACAGACAAGATGGTAATTTAGGCTCCATAGTGCTGTACAAAGCTCCATGCAATACAGCATTGTGTCACCTCTCAAAAAGCAATGAAGTCCTTGCATGCAAACATATTGGCAGATGTCAAGTGCTAGGAAGCAGAGTTGTATTCTGGAAACCCAGGCTCTGGCCCATAAACATTTTTATTTTGATGCCTGCTTTTTACAATCCTGATTAACAAAATACATATAGTGAAAGATACATTCGATTTCCCAGAAATTATTAGCAATTTCATATACAAAGTAGTCATACTAACATATAATTTGTAAATATGCAGTGTGTTATTTAATTAACCTATAGTATCTGGGATAATTTTAAGGGCAAACAGCTACCAAGGCTGTGAAATTGGTATTTAGAAATTAACTCGTACAACAATGTTCTTTGGGAACAATTACCTCAAGATTGAAGGGTTTTCTTAACGGGTGCACTGTAATGCAAGCTGTAAAGCTCGACAAAGTGTCGTGACCTGTTCCATACAGGAAGATAGATTAGATAGGCTTTACATCTCTGAGAACTTCCTGTGAAATTCCGCATAAAAGTATGCCATCAAGAATTTAGTAGGCATAAAAAATACGAGTGCGGTTGTATTTTAATATCTGCACAGAGATAACTCACAGATGTCAGAGCTTTTTCTGAAGTCAAAAGCATCTAGGAAATGATTAACACATAGGATTATCATACTCCTGTAGGTGCTAACACAAGATCTCTCTTAACTTATTATCACAGAGGCTCAGACCTGCCCTGACCTGAGAGGCAGCATTATTTACTCTGCTCTTATGGCACTCCAGAGATAGGCGGCCCTAAAGCATGCTGGTGAAAAAGCTAAATAAATAGGAAAATAGATGAGCATTAAGGAGCAGTGAATCACCACAACAGAACCAGGCAGCAGACAGCAGTCTGTTCCACATTACAGATGGCAATGTATTCAGGCTACAGTCTTACGGGATTTCCTATTTGGGAAGACAGAAAGCAGGGATAATTTAAACATTTTAAACAGCAGAAAAATAAGCAGTACCTTTTCAAATACAGTTTATTCATCTGCTTCAATCAAGCCCATCTGACTGACTTTTGCTACTTGAACTTCATGTACACTTCACTCCCTTTAAAATGCTGCAATGAGAAAACCTGACCTGGAAAAGGAAGTTTTAGAAACAAATCTGATGGGGAAACCACGCTAACTGCCAAGACCTGACTCAGTTTTGTGTTCGCTGTAATCAAAATCCCAAGTTGTACTTGACAGAGACAGTACAGTGACAGAGACAGAGAGGTTTGGTTCTTCAAACAGCAGACAGTTCTGCTTGCATTAACTTATTTTCCTCTCTCACCTCCCATCCTAGCTCCTTTCACTTACCAAGGGCTTGGCTTCATCTTCATCTTTGAAATAGTAAAGCTGGTCACCCTTGAGAACAAACCAGCGTGTGTGCCAGGTCTTGACAAAGCCTCCTTGCTTCCGCAGCCACCCACACTTAATGGCACTGTGCCGCCCTTGGCTCAGTGGGGGAGTCTCTGCAGAGCCATTGTGTTCTTCCATACTGGGACTGGGCAACTCTCCTGTTGAGAAAACAAGAGGAAAAGGTAAAATAATTAGATTATTATCCAGGCAGTAACTTGCTCCTTTCAACACAGCTGGAAAAGAAACATGCCCCGACTATAAAGGTGTGCTAGAAAAGTATTTTACCATCTGCCTGCTTATTCTCATACTAGCACCCCATCAGCTGAGAGAATATTACTTGCCTATAAAAGACAATAATAATAAGGAACTGAGTTGCTAAAAAGCAGGCAAGAGGCAAAAAATTTGCTCAAATACAGTATAAGATATTTTAACCAGCACCGAGGAAGACATCAGCTGTTTCTTGGGGTGAGTTCTGCTGGTTTACAGGCAGTAACAAGGAATGAATTTAGAGTACGTCTTCAGACCAAGGAAAGCAGTATGCTTCTCAACACTGGACCTCCCCATTTAATATTCCCTGACAGGCTTGGGGCTTTCAGGGAATATTAAAGAAGCCTCTGCTTCTCCAGGGCTTAATACACCCCCCCCGACAAGCAGGCTTTTGTTTTGTTTTGTTTTGTTTTACTAAAGTCCATTTAATGGAATGGTGACAGTAAATACAAGAATAGCTGCATATCCCCTCAAACAAGCAATCCCAGACTGAAGTGGATGTGTGTCCAGCCACACTTATTATAGACATTTTGCAAATCAGGCAGAATTTTGGCGCGTCAACTCAAGGCACGAGAAGTGTTTCAAAACCAGAGCTGAAGTGTGGAATTAAAGTTGACAAAAGTTTCACGTGGCTTTTCAGCCTTGTTAAAACTATACTTTTTAATCATCTCTGGACAGTCACGAATCTTCCTGATGGATTTTGTACGTACAATCATGTAGTCATGTGCTTAACCTTCACATTTGACTCTTCAGGAAGAGTCAAACGGCTCTTCCTGATCCTCTATTAAGTCTAGAGATCAACAAACTCAGGATTTTGAGTCGCAAGTTCTGATATTTTCAGTTGAAATACAAATCAAACTGAGACCTACATGTGCCAAATAGTGTATACCTAAACAGAATAAAATGTGACCATAACCACAAACACAGCAGTGTGCAAAATTAACAGTGAAATTTCTCTGTCTCTAAGTGCCTGAAGAACAACATGTTTCTTTTCTTTCTAGACTACCACTGGCAGCCTTTCTTGGCTAGTCAGGAACTTGCACAGCTGTTAGGGCCTGGGAAAGCCGGCTTCATAGGTAATGTATTTATTGTTTCTAAACATCAGGGTGGGAAAAGAATAAAATATTCTAAACATTGCAGGCAGGAGACATCTCTGCCTAAGAATACATAGACCAAAGCTTCCTGTTCTGACTTTGGCAAAGTAGATAGGTGAGCCCAAGCCTGGCAATCCTGCTCTGGTCCCCTGTACAGCAACAATACTGCTACTGAACGTAGTAACAGACATCTGCATTGCAAAGCTATGTGCTCAGCTTCTAAGGTAGATTAGAAATGTGCTTTGTCTGGATAGTGTTACATCATTGTAAAATAAACTGCAACATAATCAAGCAAGAAGAAATAAATAGATCAATAGATTCCAGTCACGAGTGTTTTTCAGCCCGTTTTTCCTTTGGCTCCTTTGGCTCCTTTCTTCCTACCGTTCACACTTATCCTCTAGCTGCCATCTCTGCTATGTGTTTACACCTTTTGCTTTTAATACCCCCACACAGTCTGTTGTCACATCCCTACTTTGGGCTGGATCCTGGAATCCGATCTCCGTGATTAAAACTCTTAATTGCCCTGTGCCACTGAGGTTAACGGGCCTCAACACGAATACAGAGGTTTCATTGCAAAGTACAAATTGCAGGATCAAAACTTAAATCACTTGGTATTCTTCTCAGAAAAAGGAAGAGAAAATCTTTCTCCTGCCTCTTTAGGGTTCACCTAGAGTCACCCAGAACACTCGTACATTTACTTGAGCAAAGTGTCCCTGCAAAACATACAAACGTGTCTGGCTCTCAGCAGAGCAGACAAAGATTTTTTTTTTGTGCCTGAGGTTACAATTACATCTTAACAAGAATAGACCAGCTGATAAACCCTCAGACCACACTGGCAGAGGGTTTCTCTGTGGTTTACGTACCATCAGAGTACACGCTCTGAAAACTGCAGCTCTGGGGCTGCAGAGTATATTACATGTTGCAGTGAGTTTCTGAACTGAACCTTGCCTCCTTCCAGTCTGGAGCTGCAAATGGAGATGCAACCATCACTAGAAAAATTAATAGCTTGCTTTCTCAGTGCCTGGTTCATGAAAGTCTGCTCACACATCAAGGTGGTCTGGGCTCTTGTAATATTTTTCATTCACTTTGCACTGTAATAATTAACTATGAATGCAACAAAGCAGTGGCCAAGCAGCCTCTGAAACCCCTACAGCTTTATCCCTGGATGCCCAAGCTCCCTCACTTGTTACCTTAGCTCTTTAGTAGGAGGAAGACAGGTTAAGTGAAATTATTTGCAATAAGCAATGATCAGAGAATCTCCAAGAACTGACTTCATCCATACACAGCAGGTTTTATGAAACTGACTTGTACCCTACCTCTGCTACCGTGTGTGTCCTGAAAACATCTCAGGAATGAGGACAGACTTTTCTGTGCTATACGAAATCATTCTCTCCAAAAGGAAATGCACCCAACTCAGAATAGGCATTTCTTGAGTACAAGCAGAAATCTCTTGGATGCTGCTGGTTTTTGACTGGGCCAAAGTAGATGCCAAGAAGCAGCCCTCCAACTCAAATCCTTAGAAAGTGAATTAGCAAATATTTTAAGGAAAGCATTGTAAACAGCAGGTAAGTTATTGCAGCTGAAAAAAGTAAGGAACAAAATCATTACCCATAGGCTATCCCCTGCTCCCTGCTGCACAACCGCAGAAAATCACAGCTCTCAGCTTCAACTAACCTGATGAGTTTCCCTCTGTTGCTTGGGCCAGCCTCAAGGCAGGAACAAAGGAGGAGTTTAAATACAGTAATTATGTGTATCACTGCAGTGTTAAGGACACCAGGTCCCTATTACACTTGGACCACAAACAAGAATCTAAATACTAAAGTCAAAAGCAATTAACTACTTGGATGAAAGGCTTTTTAAAATTTCGTTCCACAAAGTCACATTTCACTGGTGTTCACACCAGTGTACAAACTAAGTATTTGGATTTTAGCTAGCCAGGGAAAATGTTAATTGATCTACATCTCTTGGTCTGGTAACATTTATATCTTAAACTATTTCTGCAATACTAAAACAAATGAGGTGTAGGAGAGATGACATTCTACTGCTCCCAAGTCCTCACAGGCAAGTGTAAGATCTTCTTTAAAGCAGTAGCATATCCTTGGACACTTTCTGTACAAAATAGTTACATTATTTCATTTATTAGTGATTTAATTCTCTCCAGCAGTTAAAATTTCAGCCACCTACCGTGTTTTTGTTAAGAGGAATTGTATTTAGTCATGAGATTAAGTTTATTTGTTGTTTTCCATCTCTCCTTCCCTTTCAGAATCTGCCTACTACAAACCAGACTCGGAATCAGAAATTCCAGCAGCTGGCTCACTTTTACTAGTTGTTTTTACAGCTGTTTCAACACCAAGATCATAAAAATAAATTGCAGAAATATCAGGGTGCTGGCACTGATGCAGAGAACAGCGAGGTGCAAACAGTATGTAAATAACACATGACAAAGTGTGGAATGACATCAACATACTCCAAGTCCTCTTGCTCTCATGAGACAAGGCATAAAGCCATGCATTTTCAAGCACTAAATGAGCATATTCCTCAAACCCATCTTCTGAACGGGAAACACAACTTGTACTTGCTGCCAGAGTCAACTCTACTGACTTGGCCAACCTCCAGTTTAGGTAATGACCAGAACTGAACAAATGCTATATGGTCTATTCATTTGGGGCTGGTTGTGGGCTAACTCTCCTGGGCTTGTCTGGACATTGGGAGTGCAAAGCAAACAAAATGAGAAATGTTCCCTGACGCACTGGCTCTGCATCAACATCTCCTGGTCCACGGAGCCCATCGCCAACTACCACTGCTGGCCCCAGTCCAACCTTTTTCTGCTCCCATAAGGGTATCTGCCTCTCTCACTAGTCCGTCTAGAAGGCAAATAACTGCACTTGCATTCTCCTCACCAATGTGGAAGGGCTATGCCACTGCCATGCACAGAAAGCAGGGAAGTGTTTCTCCTCAGCTACCACTCAGTCAATACTTGAAATATGGAATTGGGCAGCTCCCCCAGATCCCAGCACTTTGCCAGGAAATAGTCAGAGAAATTCATTGAAGCACAGCAAATCCAGTTACAATGAATAATCACAGGATTGCACCAAGATGACCCATTTGGCAAGAAACTCGGATGGTTTGCAGTATGTTTTTATTCTCACTGAAATTTCTCATGGCCAAAGTGGCACATTTCAAGCATGCAAAACATCATCAGTGTTGACTTCCAGCAACTCTTCTTCATCTTTGCTGTTGCTCAGAGGCTGTATTATGTCCTTTGCAGCCCAATGTCCGCCTGACACAAAATGGATAAAGATGAGAAGCCATTAAAGCGCCTGCCCCAGAACCGTACTCCTCCAGGCTGTTGCAAGGTCTAATCCCCTTGCCCTCCCAAAAGGGCAAGCAATGCTATACTGCATGGAGGTGACTTCTCTATGTCAGACACATTAACAGATATCCAGTAAAAGGCTGGAATTTTGCAGCAACAATTGACTTCATCATTGATGAACATATCTGCCAAATATATATACACATACACACATGCAAAATTCATAAAATTTTTTGTGACACAACGGTTCTATATAAAATTAGATTATTTCAATACTGTAATGCTTACATGAAGAGATATAACTCACTTTCCAAGTGATGTCTAATTTTGGGTTCCTTCCTACTTATTTCCCATGAGCTATATAGAGCATAAGTGCCTAAGTTTAAGGTTATCAATCAGTATCTTTCAGGTACAGAGTGCTGCCTCTGACCAGTGAGCTTCCTTTTGATTTTTCTTTATTTAGTCTGGCTGAGTAACAACTTTGTAAAAATGCTTAGTATGTGAAAGCATTGTCTGCATTTATCTCACCAGTAATATGTCTCAAGACACCTGAATCTCTGCTACAACATAGGCATGCGTTTGTGAGCAACTGCTGCAGGAAGCAAAAGATTGGTCTATTTCTTACCATCAGGGTGCTTCAAATCAGTTGCTGCTCATCTTTTCTGTCAACAGGATATTGCACAGGAAAGGAAAAAACATGTCAAAGAGGTAAAAAAAAATATTTAAAAAGAGAGTTGACTTTCTGCTAGTGCTCAGCAACCATTTTTACAAGATGCACATTGCAAAGAGCACGTCTCAAGTTCTGTCACTGCAAGGACAGATTTTAAAGCATTCCTGTCTCGTTCTTTTTCAAAAGCTGTGGCAGTGCACTTGCCAGTAGCTTTCCTCCACAAGCCTTTAGAACAGGCATTATACTTTTATCCAGAAGGTTTTCTGAGACATCTGAGAAACCTTTTGTACTACTGGCAGTAACATTCCTAATCACAGATACATCTGGTGGTTCTGCATTCCCCACTCTCATTTTTGTCCTATCAGGGACAGCCTGAAGATATTTTGCTTGAAACAACTTCACTTCCAAGGCCTAAATAATTACTGCTTAGGCAATAAAAAATTGTGAGAGGTGTTATCAGCAGTCAGATTGTAGAAGGCCTGATCCACTGCCCAGTGAAGCTAAGGGAAAGATTTCCATTACTTTTCAATGCATTTTGGGATCAGTTCCAAAACCAAGACCCAATAATTTTGCCAGAAAATTGAGGTCTTGGTCAAATATAACTCTTCAGTACATGATTTGCATTTCCATGCCAGAACCATCCTACAGATATTCCTACACTAGCCAAACTTTTACAAGCTTACTGTTTGCTTACAGGAATTCAAGCACAGCTATAAATAGCCCAAATAAAATGGGACTAGAGAATTTATAAAGAACATCAGAAGGTATTCAACTTCTTGTGAATTACAATGGAAACTACTTAAATTCTGTCAGGCACCTTTGAAAACATCAACTTTTGTGTGTGCATATTTATCTTCTGTGGTTGTGACTAGCGTTAGTATACATGGGCACAGTTCAAGCCCTATAGATGAGGTCTGGACACTAGTTCACTTCCCCTCAGCATAATCCCACAGTACCACATGCATTTGTGCCAGTACGAATTTGCACATGGTCTAGGGTCTCTGACAGGCATCAGACCTACCTTTTCGGAGTCACGAGAGACTAGTCTCTCAAAAAACTTCTGCCCTATTATGTTCAGGACAGCATTCAGCCCAAGCTGGTGGATAGGAAGCTGAAGTGTGCCAGACACTTTGCAATTGCTCTTGAAAGAGCAATGATCAATAGTAGTGCCTCCATATTTAGTGTGGTCTTTGGTACAAAATGCTGGCAGATGTGGGGACCACAGAGTCAGAACCTCTTGCCTCCCCTGTGTCCTTTCTGCAGTCAGCACCGAATGGAGCTCAGAGTTAGTCCTAAACACATCATTTCTCTACTTGCTAGAACTTATTTCTTCTCCATGTAGCAACAAAATCATATTGGCTCCCTTGGTAGAGACAGCTGGGTAACAAAGTATTTCAAAGTGTCCCCCATATCTGTCAGCTGCTGCTTTGTAAAGCAAAGCAACTGCAGCAATTCTGTGATTACGGCATCATGCTGTCAGATCAGTGTTTTGGGTAATAATTGTCATAAGTTAACTTTTGCTGCCTTTGCCACTAGGTCCTATTCTGTTTAAATCCATGCAGCAACATTGAGACAAACCCTTTCTTGTCCTTCCACTACTGTGGTGGCAGCAGGAGGCATAATGAAATTGCACAGCTAAGAACACTTTGTCCATTACAGACTCTCTTCTGACACCTAGAAATGACACTTTGTTCTCTCCATCACTTCCTAATCCTACTGCCTTTTCTGAGTCGAGCTGGACGCTATCTGTAGAAGACTTGTGTAACTGATAGACATTTGCACACAATCTGGCTATCTTTTCTCAAGTGCAGATATACCATGTCTGATTTAGCAGTGATTACAAAATGTCACATCACAAAAAAGGGTTTTGAAGGCTTAAGGAGCATTTTACAAGGATAACACTGCCTCCATTATGCTTTTGCATGTTACTTATTATGCACATACGTCCTCAGCTTTTTCCTCACATGGTAACACACAGTTGCAAGACAAGGCTGCTGCTACCAATGTGATTGGAAAAGTGAAGGTGTGATTAGAATGGAGTGGGCCGTCATCTTCAGGTTTCTGCCCAGGCTTCCACTTCAGTTTATTCTGTAAAACTGGCAATGCTAGAGAGAAACTGCATACAGCAGAAAATCAGCTGTAACCATCTGGAGAAGCATGCAAAACTACAGACAAGACAGAAAAGAGCCTCTGGTAGCTGAAGGGTCAAGTGATGCAAGATGGACAAAGAAATGTGGAACAGTTGGCAAGTCTCACAAGCTGAAATACTGAGCAGTGAAAAGATCAGGGAGCAAGTCAAAAGCAGCATCTGGAACAGCAAAAAGATATTCCAACTCCCAGATTTCTCTCCCAACCAATGGGTTATGCTGCCTCTGAATATCTGACACCGAAAAACCTCAAACCCTGTTTACAGCTTCATACTTTACATGGAGAAAGTGATCATAAGAACAGCTTAAAAGTAACTTAATTCCCACACGTGAGTGGTGAATATTTCAGTATTTACTGGCTTCACTTACAAAAGAATTGATTAAGAGTTGTGTCCAAGCATGATCTCAACAGATGATCTCTCAAAATATAATCACTGGCACTACTCTTTGTTCTCAAAGACTGATGGCAAAAGGCATCCGGGTACGGATGTCAGCAGCTCTTTGACAGTGAATCACTGAGAACGGAATGAGGCTGCATGCTCTTTTAGGAAATCCAACACAACAGGATTTTCCATGTTGTCCTATTCACAGCAGTTCAGGCCTTCCACATTCCTTGTAAAATTGATCAAGAGAATTAAGATGTTACAAGTCACATCCACTAAACATGCCGACGGGTGGGAAAACTACATTCTAGTTTGCCTATGGCAGCAAAAGCCTCCTCCCAAACCTGCTGCAATTCTTCTAAATTGAAGGAGCACACGGGTTCTGCAAAAAGGTTTTGTGGTTGCTGGAGAGCGGGAGGAAGGAAGAGGAACATTTGCTGCCCGCACCACGCTTCAAATTCATCTCCTGCTCAGAGCAAATACAGGCCCAGCGAAGTCCCAACTCTGGCAACAAGAGGCTAGCACAGCAAGTACTGGCTGGCAAGATCTCTGCTGGTACACAGATGTTCAGAGCAGGAGGAACCTTATTTCTGGGTGCCTCTGTAGAAGCCACAGTGGAAACAAAGGAAGATTCAACCCACCTCAACACACCCCATAAATACCTTTTAAGTCTTACATTAGTTCACACTTGATGAACAGAAGTCTATGGACTTATTTTGACATATTTACTACTAACATTTCATGTGAAATTACTTCCTTCTGCTTTGTTAAGTACAATGTAATGTGTTTCCTTTTCAGTTCAAAGAAGTTCAAGTAACAGCAGCATTTGGTATTCTGCTGAGAGATCCTCTGAAGTAGACATCTCACACTTGGAAATGTGTTCCCCAGAAGGACCACAGCATCACTGAAACGTGTGCTTAGGAGCATCCTGTTCCAGCGTCTCAGAGGAACTGACAGAATTATAGCACCTGCTTGCACTGAAATTCAGAATTACCACATCCGTTTCTCATCCGCTCTGGAGGTACATGGACAGTGCATCACCTAGGGGCAACTGTAGTGGCACATGTGTTCACATTACACGTGTACTGTATGCATCCAAAAGCACATATGGATAGTAAACAGGTAGGCACGTACTGTACACAGGTAGTGAGCACCCACCCAGCTTCAGGGTGTATCTTGGCACTGTCCCAACTGAAATAAACACAGGCAAGTCAGAACCAAAGGCTCAAACCGGGCACACTCAAGGGTGCATCCACTTCCATTCCTACTAAACTCAGCACCAGAGCCAAGATTTGTGTCCCCTCTGCATGCCAACCCCAGCAGGACCTAAACTTAAAACAGACCTACTTTTAAACAGAAATCAGAATATTTTTAATGCTGTTCAGAAATGTTTTATATAAATGGTAATTGCCTCTGTCGCTTAAAAACATTAACCATACTGACATAAATTTCCATGTTAGAATACTGGAGACAAGATAGTCAAAATTTTTAAAAGTAGATGTGTGTCTTTCCATGGAAAAAGCCAACTCAAAATAAGCACCGTTACTTTGTAGCTGACATTTCCATCTTCTGCCCAGGAAAAACATTAATTCATACTTATGGAATTAACATTTCACTTTTTTAAAACCAAGCTTGCATCAGAAAAATAGAGTCCACAATCCTTCCTATATATTTCAGAAAGCAGCAGTGAGTATGTTATGCCAGCTAAATTGTTCTAGTAAATGAAAAATTATGCTATACTACACTAATAAAGCCATTGTGGCACTGCCCTTTCCAGTAAAGCTCCAAGCAAATACTGTCCCCAAATTCTTAAGCCAGCACTCCTTTACTCTGAAATTAATTCATATGGAGGAACAGTATAAATTCATGCGGTCCTTATCTTTTAAAAGGTCAATCTGTGCATGGATGCTAACACCTACTCTTCCAGCTTGTACTGAAGGAACTGTTAAAGCCAAAGGTGCAACTCTCTACTGTATTGCACCCACAGTCTTCAGGCTCTGTTACTATAACCCACAGTTAACAGGTGAGCACAACTTCTTTAAAAGCATTCTGTGTTCACACGTGTCTCTCTGGTCATTACGTAAAATGCATTTGAAATCTGCACAACATAGGGTGTAACTGCATGCTGCCATAGGGGGTAGCCTTCCTCCTCACACTTGCCTGCTATGTGAATTGAGTGAGAAGCAGAACTAAAGTCAAGAGCACTTTAGCAAGTAACTGGTTATCTTCAGCAACCTGAAAGCTAGCTAAAACCATGTAAAGATATTTTTCTGGCATTGCTCCACCAAAAAAAAGAAAAAAAAAAAGTGAAAACCAAGTTGTTATTCACCTAGTAAATGATTCAGAAACAGGAGACATGCACGTTACTGACCTACACAAAACCTAAGGTAAACATTTCTTGTCTTGTTTACTTAAAAAAAAGCACCAGCTAGTAGCAAAGCAATATCAGGCACTCTCCACGTTTTAAGTAGGCTACAAAAAGAGAGACAGTTGCATTAACTAGGACTAACACTTCAGAGAAAGAAGATGCAAAAGCAGAAGAGAAAAAAATCCAAAGATGGCAGGTCCTGAATCACTTTGAAACTGTGCTAAGCATGTTCATGTTTACATAGTTCAATTTATTCAGCATCTACTTTAGGAGAGGCAAGGTATCCTGAGAATATAACTTCTTCCTGCTATGAATGACAGAGCTCATTAACAGCACAAAATAATATTAAGAACAAACCAGCAAGATCTACCTTCTCTTATTAACTCCCTTTACAGTAAGGAGAGTCTGTTTTATGTAAGTCACTATCTGCATAGCGGAATATCAGCAGACCCAAGGGAAAGGAGGTTATCAATCACCTACATTCGGAGGGCCTTACTATTTCACATTACTGTAGTCAAAGCAACAGAGAAACCTTGGCGCCCTCCCCCAGAAAACAGCCCATCTCTCTACATGGACATCATTGCTCTGTACAGTTGCTTTCTTGATTTTTCTTTCTCTGCCCATTTAAACAGCTGTGATTTCACAAGCCTGCAACTACTGCCTTGGACAAGTACACCTTGAAACATGAACCCCATGAACAGATTTCTCTAGTTCATGTGTGAAAGGGAAAAAAAACCCTCATTGGGGCTTCTCTGTTTACAAACTTGAACATGCAGAATTTACTTCAGTGTTACTCACATTACCGCTTATTTTTACTGAACTTATCCCCTACAGCATGAAGTCACAAGCAGTATATATGGACCTGGATCTGGGTCATCTCTGTAGCACTACCAGAAAGATACAGCGCTATATTAAACAAAGCATGTTTCTTCCTCGCTAACACAGGCCTCCTTTTCTTCACAGTTATACTTACAACACTTGGTGCTTAATTCTGAAATGTTTTCAGCACTAGCTCTGAAAATAATGCCAGCTTATCTATCTCCGAGATACACATTTGCTTTTTGTGACGATGTAAGTTACTCATCCCACTTCAGCTTTTTTTTTTCGTCTTACAAATATTTGCTGACTGTAACAAATCAACAGGGAAATAAACATGTTAGGATAACTCTTGAATGATATTAGTTTCTTGGGGAGTTGCTGAAAGCCACCAGTCATCATGCTAACCCATCAAGACGCTTGGAGACCAAGTTACATAATATTGCGCTCTTAATGACAAGACAGACTCCGTAAATTACCTACTAGTTGCTCAGCTAGCTAATAACACTACGTCATCCCCGTCCCTGCCCCCTGCTTCCCTCCAGATTACATCTTCAGTCACGACTGAATAAAACTCATTCCCATTTGCAGCATGCCATCAGAAGCAATAAATTACAGGACAGGAGAAAGTAACCATGTTCACATGGATATTACAGATACAAGTTAACAGCAGACAACAGTCACCGACTTGCCAAGCAAGCATGGTTTGAGGACTAGGATCACCAGGCCGATCTGCTCATTTTGCTGTGCTAATGGCTCTAGCGATGCTGTCAGCTGAGGTCCTTGCCTCTGTGGTAGCATGGGGTTAGCTTGTTCCTGACTAGCAGGAAAGTAGATTCTTGGTCTCAATGCAGACTGCTCTTCTTTTTGCACCTCAAGTGGAAAAGCAGTTCCATGGAACACGAAAACAGACATTCTTCTCCCAGTGACTCTCCTTTTGGCTCTTTAAGTTTCACCCCTTCGTGACACCAGTACTTTAAAAATTGTCATCATGAGATGAGAAACCACAACAGCTCTGTGATACATACAATCAGCCAGTCAATGATAATCAGTAAACAACATAGAATAATAAAGTAAAGAAGGAAATACAACAGAAAGGCCTTCTTACACATAGAACATCACTTCCACATCAGAATGAACAGGGCCTTCCCAGCCTAATAAACTCACCATAAAGCTTGGAAGGACATACTTGCTATGCAATGCCCATAACAATAAAAATCAAGGAAGCTTGATCGCAAATCAAATGGTATGAACAAGGATTTATATTTTAAAATTATAGGAAATAGAATTGCACTGACCTAATTCATGCTCCTGTCCAGGACTTGAATAGACAGAAAGAGGGAGAACAGTAAAAGAAATACAATGCAATGTAGCTCCTTGCACTTGAATATCAAGTGTATCTTCTATACACTATTGTCCTCATGAAGAGAGATGTCAGAATTCCCAAGTGCTCTTTTACAAGGATTCCTACCCATATTATTCATGTCTTATTATTAGCGGAACTGTTTAATTCCCTTCTTGCATGTCATGCAACTTGTACACGGTAGTTACTGTATCCAGTTTCCAGCTTTGTTCAAGGAGCAATTCATCCTCATGTTCCTGCAGTTTTGCTCTTCCAGGAGTTTCAGTAGCCCTGAGTAATGCATATGTAAGTCGTCTTATCTTTCCCTTCTTTGTGATAACTACAGGTTAAGGAAAACAGGACAAAATCAAATTCCTTTCATAGAATAATTATTTTTTTCCTCTGTCATCTACAGCAGGTGTCAAAATAGTCATTTCAAAAATATTTATTTTTAGAAAAAAGGAAAGGACACCTTTTTTTCCTCACTTGTAACCTTCAGGTTATCTATAACCTGTACCAATACCATGCAGCATTTCAAAAGCAACGTATTTTATCAGTGCAGGAAACCAACAGAAGTTTAAATCAGTGCCTCACAAATTCAAGCAGCTCCTCACTTGCCTAAGCACAGATTGTTTGAGGACTGATTTTTGCAGAATAAGGCATTCTGGAAAGTATGAATTATGTGAGGTGACTGCTAAGAGGAAATACAGTAATCAGCACCACAGTTTATTCCACATGCAAGCCAGTGCAGTAGAGCTGGGTAAAAGCTACAACTACGACTTTTATTATTTTAAAACTATCAGTATGTACAATTTTTTCCAAGGAATTATACTTACAACCAACCTCTAGAAAGGACATTGAAGAAAGTCCAATGTAAGGCAATTAAATCAATCTGTTCTTCTAGTAACTTCATACTTGACTTCCCTTTTCTCTGTATTTGCAACCTTAACTCCACTCTTACTTTTTCATCTGCTCTTGATAAGATAATGATTTGAAAGTTACCTCTGTTCTTCCAAGTTAGAAGGTAAAATGTCTAGATACCAATCCCACAGGAAGTAATTTTTGCTCAAAGTTGTCTGATTTATATCACCTTGATTCATCACTTACCTAAATTTAGGAACCAAGTTTAATTACAACAGATGCAAGATGGAGTAAGATTTTTCAACTTATCTTCCAACAGACACAATGTTTCTCAAGACAATATTTCAACCTTTATGAACGGAGAAATATAATTAACCTTTTGAAAAACCAGATTAGGCAGTGTAAATAATGGATGACATTGCAGCAACAATTGGGTTTTCTAGAAAACACAAAGAACTTCGTACTTAGGGAGTTCGCAGAACAGATGCCCTAATTATTGTTTTGTGACCCGAGTTCTCTTTTTACATTAGCTCTGGAAAAGCTTTTCTAATTCTTCGCTTTTTTGTTTTCAATTATTCCTAAGGCCTTTGTCTTTTAGAAGACATAAGACTCCTAGTGCCGCTTCAGAGCTCTTAGAGCAAACAGCAAGACTCATCAAAAACAATTATTTAACCTTCCATTTCCTAACAAAACAGTCAAATGCCCTGGAAGTTTCAAAGAAATAAAAAATAGCTTTTTACATAAAATGTTCAGAATTGACAGAGAGAAAAACAATCTAGCACAGCTAACAGATGTCAGACTTATTTTGTTTGTGGAAGGCATTCAGCTTCCTTGGCAATAAGCTGGTAAAGGAATCTGGACGAAATACATACATACAAAACACATCAATGCTTACAAGCACCAACTCACTTTGCCTCTTAGGATAACGAAATTTGCCACATGCTTCAGCAAAACAAAAAATAAAATTGTTAATTCAGTTGCTATTTGTGACTAGGCATTGTAATAGAGCAGTATCATCTACCTACCTTCTGCATCAAGGCCAGCTGAAGAGTCTAAGCACAAGACATTAAGATATCAAACATCACCAAGTGTCTTTTGTACAATGTACAAGAGACCTACAGGAGCAGCCAGCTCATTAAGGACTTTAGATCATCACACAAATACAGGCAGCAAGAGCTGAGCAGCAGCAGAGCTCCTCTACCGTACACGAAGAGCCAGGTCGAACCACGGCTGACCTGATAACTTCGACATTGGCTCATTGCAGCCCTCTACGCTCACACCAGATTGAAGAGATATGGACCATAACCTATAAATAGATAAAAGCAGCTAGAACTTGGACATCCTCTCCGCTTTACACAAATAGAGGAACAACTCCAATTTGATCCTTTCACTCACAAAGTACTTGCAGTTATATTTCATCAGAAACAAAAATGTTTCTGGCATTCCAGCTCTCTGCTAAATTAGATGCAGATGATGAAGGTTTTTTTCCAAACATACGGAAGACAATGCAGCTGAAATCTCAGCTAGGCCTTGAAAGATCCTGTACATAAAACATTAAGCTTTCTACAGCACACAGGGAATCTAGGCAGTAACTACCATGATTTCATTTCATAGTGTGATTTAGGATGATATTACGAGACAGAAATGTTAAAAGAAAGTAATAAAAGCCTTTCATGTACCCTCAAATAAAGTCAGATGTTCATGTGTCATGTATCTAGACAACCTCTGCTTTCAATGGAAGCCTGATCTCCACTTCAAAGGGAGGAAATTAGACAAAAGGGGAAAGAATGTACACCTCTCAGTACTGGCAGCCCCAGGAAACCCAAGACCAAAGGACTAAATCCATCACTTTCCCAACACTCCCAAGACAGACCAAAGCCTACAAGATACTTAACCAAGACAGAAATTGAAAGCACAAGCACTTGCAGTCCTCAGTCTCAGCCACCAGTATATAAACCTTGCTCATTTTATTATTTGAATAGTCACAGCATAGAAGGACCATTTCTGTACGTCCATTGCTAACATAACTTCTGGTTATCACTGTGAAATGAAGCCGTTCCCTCCACCACGCGTAGGTGGCTTCGTTCTTTTAATTGGTGTTGCAGGTAGCAAACACAAGTTTAACTAGGGTATATGTTTAGCTTCCTCAATGTTTAGTTTGTCCTCAAATATTAACATAACGTTGACTGAATCCAAAACATTAAAAGCACACACCTAAATCCCAGCTTCCCAGTTTTTTTCCCCATTTTGAAAATATTTCTACACATTAGAAGTTAATTAATGGTGAACAAATTCTCCTCCCAAAGCTCCATCCTTTGGTACCATAGTTTGATAGGAATTAGCTTGATCTGTAAGCTCTGCAGTAAGTAGTTTTGACACTTGGCAGTAGGCTGTAAATTTTTCACGTGATACCTTTCTCTGGTACTCGCTGAGTATTCAGAAAATTGTCTATCCAGGCTACAAGTTCATGCTTTAGTCCTTACACAGAATATGTTTGAAACTTCTCCAAAGGAGCAGCTATTTCTGGCTTAAGCGCCACAAAAATTTTGCAAATAGCCTGGAAGTTCAACCATTACCACTGCATTTCCAAGCATGCACACACTTCGGTTTTCCAGTAATGTCAAATATTTCTTATCAGACATATATACACTTCACTGGGACTAGTCACATTCACTAAAACACATAGTATGCTTAGTATTACTCATCCAGCCATATAGATATCCTATTCACATTGATACAGATTCTGTACAGCTACTGAAGAAGTTGCTTAAGTTTACTTCCAAAATCCTTCAGTTCTAGTACTGTTGAAAACTCACCTGAGCATTATCAACTTTTCCTCCTTTTCATGCAACTCCAATTGCAAGACAGATATGAATAAATTCAGCTGGAACCTTCACCAAAACTCACCATTTCCACTGGATTTTTTTTTTTTTTTTTTTTTAGATTTTCCCTATGCAGGGAATGCAGGTTCTTGCAACTATCTCTATTAAGAAGTTCCGTAAGAAATTTGCTATGAAGAAGGCTAGTACAACCAGTATTGGTTGACTTCAGAAAAAGAAAACTGCAAATCTGTTTGGGTATATGTTCCACTCTTACATCATCTATAGTACTGAACACAACTAGAGCACTGTCCTATCAATAGTGTATCTATCTGAACTGTCAGTATTTACTGCTCCAACTGACAGCGCACCCAGCTGCTGCGATGGAAACTCACAGATGCTCAAGCTTGTGCATGTACCAGCAAAAATACAAAGTCTGAGAAGACGGCCAGCCTGCAAGGTACTATGAGAAGTTAAATTCAATTTAAGCACAGGTAAGCTTTAGCCTTTTGGGGTGGAGGAATAAAGTTGCTGTAAGATAAATTTTTACAAAAGGGTTTCAAGAGTATGTTCCATAGTAACATGAGTTGTACTACAGCTGAAATTTTCACTTATGGTCAAAAAGTTACTGCTTTACATCTCTGTTTCTGGGATATTCTGGTTTTAAACAGACACATGAACTTTATAACATTCCTTGGTCTATAAAGCAGGTGCAAAATACAACTTACAAGTGCATTAAAAAGCAATGCTCAGCCCTACATACTTTGCAATGGATAAAATAAAAAAGGAACAACAAGACTCCATCAGGGATCAGTGTCAGATGGTGTCAGAAACTGTACTTTAAAATGCCATGTCTATCAAGTAACATCTTCAGGTTGGGCAGATTAGGATGCATTCAGCAAATAAGTTTGTTAATTAATTGGTCCAGTACAATGTTACTGTTTATGCAGGAAATACAGCTCAGTTAACCTATAACTTGTTTCACTCATACATTTTAGCTAAATTAATTTTCATAAGGAACTGGTATGAAACAAAACAAGGTCAATCATTTCACTTTCTCAGGTTTGCCCCCTACCGAATTCATAGCTCAGATGATGAATTACAAACAGGTATTTGTAGTTAACCTAGCTCGCAACTGTGCAAGCTGCTTTACTGGTTGGCAAGACAAGGAAATACTGGAATCCATTCCTGGGAAAATCTTAAAGAGAAACAGGTTCTTGAGACACACCACCTCTTTGAAGTCCCCACCTCCCCAGTAACGAGTTAGGGATCTGGCTAATCTTTCACCAAAACTGAGCAGATGATAAGATTCTTTTCAGCATCTGAGCATCCAAAATCCTGTACAGCCCATATTTTTCAAAATTATTAATTACTGTGACTGGCTGAAGAATACAGTTTTAAAGCTAAGTGCAAGATATGTAGAACTAAATCACCAAGAGAACTACTTCTATTTGATTTTCACTATTATCAGATCACCAAAGTTATCCCTAAGGATGACACCAACCGATGTTTTCTTTTGGCAGAATGGGACAAGATCCAGTAAGTAGTTTACCTTGAAAAAAAAAACCTGACATGTCTTTTACTGTTACTCACTAAGCAAATCACTGAAAAATTTCACTTGCAACAATTCACATTGTTCTTTAAAGCTTGTTGAACAACCTATAAAGCTTCTCATTTTGAATATCTAGTATGAATGGGAAAGAGGCCTGGGTTCATTTTCTGAATCCAAAAAACTGCAGGTGGAGGAGGAGTGTGTATGTTAAAACCATTGATTTTAAACAATCTGCTTTCCCCATGCCCCCTCCTTAAACAGTACTTTTGTAAATACCTCAATTTATTTTCTTCTGCTCAAAATGGGCAAATGAACATTCCCTTTGTAAGTATTCTGGGACAAGCAAAATACATTCCCAGGAATTTACTAGGCAATGATTTAGTTACTACTACTTTTATCCAGCTCGGTCACACAGCTTTTCCTGCACAAACACCCATATAGGTGATCCAAGCACAACACTGGCACAGGTGTGCAGCTGTGTTGAGCCTTTAACAGCTCTACACCTGGTTCAACAGTTGAGAAATATAAGGGAGGTAGGGCAAAGGCAGTCATGAAAAATTCCACTTGCCTCTCTCAAAAGGCAGCGGAGAAGCTAAAACCAGTCTCCATCTACTGTCCCTCCCCTTCCTAAACAGACACGTACACTGTAAAGAATAGTATAAAGAAAATGCTCCTGTCCATACTAAATGGTTCATTTTTCCCAAGAAAGGTAATGAGCTAAGAGTACGCATTTTTGGCAACCAAAAAAGACCTGTCCACTGTACCAAGAGGGCATTTTGGTTTGCTGGTCCTGTAACAAGACTGACAATATCTACCACAGCCATGGGTACACAAGTCTTTGCAGAAAATGGCGTGGAAAATGGTGAAGGAGTTTTCCCTGAAAAACAATGTACAGAAGGAGGAGAGGAGATCACACAAAGCAGTACAGTCATAACCTCTCCGTTTTATTTGGTTTCACAACCCTGAAACATTTACCAACTATTTTGTAGGAGGAATCTGAAAAAGGCATTCAAGAAAAGCATCTAACTCTCACAGTGATATCTGCTCTGGACTGCTAATTCTGCAAGATGTTATAACCAGAGTATGAGGACAGAAAAGGAACTGGGAACCACAACCTGAGTGGTAACTTTAGAGCCCAATTACAATCATCTTTTCAATCCCAAAGCCATCATAAAGTGAGGATGGGACCATCTCTGAAGAAATCTGTTTTTGTCAGGGGGACAAATGAACCTAGCAACCAACATATCACTGACGCTGTGTATCCAGGGCCTACAGCTATTGTGCCATCACACAGAAATTACAAGAGACAATTCAAAGTCTGAAGAAAACATCGCAAACAGTTCTTTGCATCTAGAAGATAATGAGATACTGGTAGGGAAAAAAAAAAGAGAGAGAGTTGTCAGATGGCAGCTCTTTCACAGTATTACACATGCAAGATTTATGTATAATTTTAAATGAACAACAATATAAACAAAGAAGTAGACATTTATCATGGTGATCACTTTAAGTTGATACCTAGTAATAAATCTTTGTATGTGATTTACTGCCAAATCCATGTACAAGCTCAAGTATGCATAACAGCTCCTGAGAAGATGAATAGCATAATTTTAAGATTGTTAAAAGTGCAATTATGACCACATTCCTACCAGACAGTACTGAACCTTAGACTTCACATTCTCAAGAAAACCCCCCCATACCTTTCTAAATATTTTCTCATCTCAAACTTGAATCTGAGTCCTACTTTCCATTGAAACTCATCATTTCAGAAACATCCTAATATCCTAAAAGTCAACACACAGTCTATTATTTCTTATATTAGACACTAGTTAACAATATGCTCTTAAAATCAAGCAATGCAGTATTTCAATTAAAAAAAAAAAAAACGCATGCAAGTGATAAGCTTCCACTAATGGTTATAATGACATGAATGAGTGCTTTCTGGTGGGAAAGTGTTTTGGGAAGTTGTTGACCAGCCCTCTTCAATCCAATACCCAACTGGAGTGTTGCACGACTCCTAGAAGTAGGAATCCAACAGTAAGAAAAGGTGACACACACACACACACTTAACAACAGCTCTTCTGTGCAGACAGAACGCGACTTCAATTCAGAACAGATGCTGAGGGGAACCTGATCACATCCCTGTGTCACACTTTACATGGAGGACTAAGCCACAGTTTATCCCTTGAATTACTCAATTGTGAAGAACACAAAGTGAAAGGAAAAGAAGAAAACTGAGATGACATCACCACAGTTGACAGACAAAGGAAGTCTAGACACATCTGGATATTATGAAAGCAAAATATTTTAAACACAACTTCCAGTTCTTCTCTCTGGCAAATATGCATTAGATGTGCTAAACTCTAATCCCAAGTTATTTGAATTGCAAATTAGAAATCTGAAAAAAACAGAAGAAGGGCAAATTTCTGTTGGCAAAACCAAAAGTCCTGTGATAAGCAGCACAGCACACGATGGAATGAAAAAATCAAAACCAGGTGTAAGAGGAAGATTTCAACACAGTCTTCCAGAACAAAGCTGCTTTATCATTTTTATTATGGTTCACTGGGGAATTTTGCTTCATGTTTGCTGTAAAGAAGGAAGGACATAAGCAGCTCTCACAGCAGTGTGACATTTCCTGAGAGACTGCTGAGGAATCTGGAGTACCCCAAAAGATATGTAACATCTGGGAGCTGGGGAGCATCCTGGCATAATTCACCTCATGGTCCAGATTTTCATAAAAACCTATCATTCAAGCAGCTCTGTGACAAAACTTTTCCCAAGGAAGTATTTAAATCTTGAATATGCAAAGCAAAACCTTAGCAAGTTGTCCTAGCATCCCTGAAAAAAAGGCTTTGATAATGGTAATTTGGAAGTGATGGAACAATTTACAAAACTCAAACTTTGTCAAAGCCGTTCTGGATTTTTCCTTCCTACCTTAAGGCAGTGAAGTGGTTGCTCGTGGATAGAAACCTGCCTTTAAGATTTATAAGACGATTTGATCCTCATGAGAATTGCAAGAATCACATTTGATGGACAAAGAACAAACAGAGAAGACACTGCAACTCTGGCCTATTTCTTGCAAGATTCACATTTGAAAAAAATCATTTGCCTTCCCTGATAAAAATAGCCTGAAAGGAATACAGAGTAAACATAGATTGCTTTCTTCATTACAGTTCCCTAACAGTGGTAATATATAACAAATTATTTGCAAACTTGCTTTCCAATTCAATATGGAAAATAATACATCATATCAACATATCATCAGCTTGTTTACTGAGTTTGATTTTTCTCCACTGGAAACAACAAAGACAACTTGGAAGACATTCAGGGCAGAGGAATGAAGATGAGCATTTGGTTGGACTGACACCATGACAGCCAAGAAAAGAACACAAAACATTCCACAAATGTTTGAAGGGTGCAAACACCAAGGAGAAAAACAACTTAAAGGGGAAGATGATAAACATCGGCTCACTAAGGCAAGCAAATCAGTGGCTCAGAAGTACATCAGCAATATCCACTGGCAGCAATATAAACCATCAAAATTACTCTCCCACAGCATGCTTAAGTGAGTAAATAGTCCCTTGTTTAGATAACAGAAATGAGCACCACCTTTCCACTGCCCAGCAAAAGCCTTCAAGTGTTCAGTGAGGACTACTCCTGTATCAAACCATTTCTTCAGAGCCAGAAATGCATGTACACCACTTGGCACAAGTTCAGTTTCTCCATGCTCTACACCTTCATCCAAATTTTTACTAAAAAAAGATGGTCTGAATAGTATTCAAACATCTTCATCATCTTGATGACTATGATTCCATAAACCTAAAGCTGTTCATGAGGACCCTATACATAAACAAAAAATGTATATTCTGAAGGCATGCTTATTTTACTGTTTAGCCAAAAGATTTCTCAGTATTGCTACCATGAACTGTTTCAGATTTCCCATGGTTTGAGGTTTGCATGATTTCACATCAAGCTCAAAATGTTAAATGTGGTTCTGAATTTATGAAAATACAGCGGTTCAGGAAAGCACACCTTAGCATCCCTCACTGCTAATTATTTCCACTGTATGTGAAGAAATCATCCCATTTTTACAATGTTTTTTACTAGGACAGCATCTACCCTGTCAAAACCAAGGATTTAAGCATATGAACAAACTTGTGGATGTGTGGCGGATAAAACAGCAGTAATGATGAAAGATTTTTACTTGTGAACAACTATAGTAATTTTTATTCCACGAACTACATGACTTTTGCAGGAAGTTTTCCTCTTTCAGTTTGTAGATTGACACAAACAACTGGAATAATCATAAAACTGTATGTTCCACAATTTTCAACTCACTACTGGCTTTATACTTATTTCTTATACTATGTTTACCTGATTCTTGTTTTATTGGTATGAGTTGTATTTTTCCCAGCAATACTTCTTCTGCCCTTTTTATTGGATTTCAGGAGATACTGAACACAATATAAATGGAAGCTTTTGTTTGAGGAAAAATTACATCAGCTATCAAAAGCCCACAGCAGACGTATCTTGAGGTCACAAACCTGATCCCTCAAGCAAACAGAATGCCAAGACATTGTCAGCAACACTCAGGGTAACAACAACAGTACAAAGTCCAATAGTAATAGTTTTTTTGAAAGAAATGTGTGTCAAACTGTATCGGTAAAGTAGTATGGATTGTGGAGCTGCTGGCACCAACCTCTACAGCAGGTCGACATACTGAATAACAGTAGGTCCAAAAAGCACTGAAGGCACATCAGTATCCACACCCAACTGTCCCCAGTTTTCTGCACAGCAGTTGCTGGGTTTTCTAAGGTCTCTGGCAATTTTTAAGAACCTGTCTGAAAACAAACATGGCAAACTGCAAAACGTAGTGCTATGTAGAGAGGATAGGAGATGCTCAGTGGAAATGACCCACAATTTCACCACGAGGACCACATTCACCCTAAACCTGTCGATGAAATTCTCAGAGCCCTCAGAGCCCTCTCCTGTTTTAAACATGTGCCATGTACGTTACCTGAATGAAGGCACACAGCAATGAAATATTATTCCTTCTGGTCTATTGTACACAGAGGCTGCAATTACAGCCAGCTCTCAGGTAGGTTAGAAACACGTACTTGGAAGCTTGTCTTCTGTTGTCTCCAGAGGACTTTTTTTTTTAATTTGCGAGCCCTGCACACCCACAAAGGGGCCAGTCAAAATCTGGCTGTCAAGAAGAATGATAAAAATTTGCTCTTATTATAGCATATTTGTATTCAGCCATCACACAAGCTTACAAGAGTTCATTGTACTTTGATAACAACTAAAACTTTTCTGATGAACAGCTTCTACATTTTAGCTACAAAAAACCACAGCAAAATTAGCATTAACTATTAGCATAACAAAAAAGTACAAGTTATCCCAAAGACCTTTGCTCTAAATTAATTATGGAGAAATGACTGAATCATTCATAACATATTTTATAATTTGCTGATGCTTAAGCCTATTTATGTGGCTTTTAAAACTTTGCAACATATCCTAAGTGAGAACATGACATTATGGATGGGTAACTGAAATGATGGGGGACTCATTTTCATCATTGCTCGAAAAAAGCAGCAGTTTCAAGTTCACCATTACATTTAAGACAATTCTCAAGGCACTAAAACACTTAAGATCATTTGTAGTCACTTAATTTAATTTTTTGTTCCCCCACCCCAAATGCTCAAATTAATGCAGCATTTTTGTAAAATGCCACCCTAAACAATTCAAAGTTTTCCTGAATTCTACAGTGAGATAAAATCCAGTGTTTTGTTTGGTTGTGCTTGATGTTTGTGATCAATAACATGATATGGTGTCTGTTTCCTGACTGATGGAGAGAATTTATTTTCTTGCAAGAGAACACTTGCAAACTGTTCACATTTAATATTTCCTTTTCACATATGCCTTAGAAAGTTTAACAGCTGTGTAGAAGCACACATTCATGCTACTAAATGACATAAAGCATGACTATTAACAAGAAGCAAATACACTGAATACGTGCCAGCTTGGGTAAAGTGAAGTGGTGCAAAAGCCAGGAGAGCTATGGCAATTATTGATTTTCTACTGTGGAGATTTTTTTTTTCCCCTGCTCTGCAAATGACATCATTCCATTTAAATTTCTCATCTGTATGGACAACGAGAATAACAACGTTTAAAACAATTCAACAGCACTTCTCAAGGAGGCAGGCTGAAGTGTCTTATTCTTCCTGTAATATGCTTTCCAGATTCCACAATCCATTTTCAGCAGAGAATTTTGTAGATCCCCAATCTACACATCATTTTGCAGACAACCACCTTCACAACCCTGCAAATCAAGGTAATTCTACCAGGTTTTCTCAGAGTAAACTAGCACAGCATATGACGGACCAATGGGTGACAAAAGAGAAATTGGTAGAAAAACATTACAAGTAGAAAATTAAGCACTTTTAGACAGTCTATAAGGAAATATGTAATGCTAAAAAAATACAGTGATATGGCATCAAGAATCAATCACATACATCTGAATTTCATTTTTTAGCTGTTGAAATGTTGCCAAGTCAAACAAAAACGTTATAGTTCACTCACAAGGCCAAATTTAAGCCTAGATGCCACTAGCAGAAACTGGCAGAAATGGATCTAGGACTATGTTTTCAGGATCTCTAAGACAAAGTAGCTCTGATATCTACAAAGAAACAAAACATGCAAGAAAAAAATCACTGCCTCCTTGTCCACGGACTCCTTGTCTGAACAACACCAGTTTATCAAGTCAATTCAATCCTGTCCTAAGTGTACAAGTATACAAGTGTTAAGATCAAGGCTTTCTTCCCCATTTCCCAACTTCAGAGGCTTTAGTATTATTCTCCCATCTCTAGAACACCTACCATGAGAAATTTTTTCAACTTCTGCACCTTCCTTTACTGTTTCACAAAATTCATGACCAAAACAATCAGCCATTCTAATGTTACAATGCAGCACCAAGGAGAGATGCTACTTAATAGCAAAGCATTATTTGTTTTTCACTTCAAACGTGATTTAAACCAACGGAAATGACAATTTTGTTATACTATATGACATACCATATATATATATATATGTATATGTATATAAAAACCAGGGTCAGTAAAAATCCTGTAATATAAAATTAAAAATATTCAGATCACTCCAACCAAAACAGCAACTTTACCCTGTGCTGTTTTGTCCCAGGATGGCAAATTACTATCTTCTGTCTCACCAACACCATCTTGGAATTCAGTGACCTTTTGATGACAACTTGGACAAAACTAATATATTTTCATATAATGCTTAAAAACACTCTCTGAAGAGCTCTGTAAAATTTTAATAGGCCGGTTAAAGGGAGAGAAATTAGAGAATCATGTCACGATTTCCACACTACTTTACTTTTTCCTACCTTATTAGCCTCAAAAATTCTGCAAATGACGGACTAGCCAAAAACCACAGTTTCTTTTTGTTCCACTTTCAATGAGTCTCAGAACAAACTATTTGCTCATATCAGTTTCCAAGCAATCTGTCTAGGCATCCAGGTTTATAAACTAGAAGAACCATTCAAGCCTCCTTGCTTTTAAACATACCCAAACCAAGAAACTTGTTTAACAGGCCTGTTAGGTTCCATGATTTATTTCTTGACATTTCCAATAAATCATCTTTTTCTTTTTTGCGATAAGACTTCAAACTTTTCATTGCTAGTCATCTATAGCAGATGCCAAAAAGCTATGCTTCTGTGTGCTTCTGAAAACACACACAGGAAAAAAAAAAAAAAATCTACTTTTTCCAGACCTCCAGTAGCACACACAGCTCATTTCTGAGCTCAAGTTTTCATCCTGGTTTTTTAAGCACAGACATTAACTTCACACTAATCTAAAAAGGACCTTGCTACCACCAGCTCCACATTTAATATTTTCCAAGTTAGCATCTCTAAGTCGGTATACATCCTTTCAGCTCTACTGTCATACCACTGCCAATATTCAACATGTACTGGCTGAAACTGTCAGTAATGTCCCTGTATAGAGAGATTTTAGACATGCTTGCTACTTGGTTTCCATGCTTCTAGGCGATTCCCTAATACCTTTGGTTATTCTCCAGGGCAACATTACCTCTTTACTGCTTGAAATCACAAAAGGGTGGATCAAAGGCAAGAATAAATCTTATCTAGGAATATAAAAGAAAACCTACTCTATCTTAGTTACTTACTTATTCTCAAAAGCACTGGGGCGGGTAAATGCAAGACTTACAGCTGTAGGCACTGCAAGTTACAATTTCTAAATAGCAGAAATTCTACATAGGTAGAAGAGATGGGCAGAAGAGCAGTTCTTTCTGGAAATCCCAGGCTACCTTACCTTGCTGATATTACTAAATATTCCTTCAGTGGAAGATTTGGCTAATGGTCCACCTTTTCTTTTATGTGAGCATGCCATAACAGTAAAAATGGGCAGACAGGGACTGTTCTTCAAGTAAAATAAGTTTCTTTTTTTATTTTATCTGCCTTTCCATCCCAGACTTAATAAGTTAGAGAACTGAAAATGGAAGACAAACACTGTCTTTCAATATATAAAGATGTAGAGGAGGTGTGCACCACACGTGTTAAAGAACAGGACTTCATAAAGCTCAGTAACATGCAAAGAGAATTTTTCCATGAGAGAAAGGTGTAGATTTAACAGGAAGTATCATGGGATTTTTTGAGTACTTCAAGACTACTTTGAATAAGACGCATGCAAGCCATGTAGAATCATAGAATCGTCAAGGTTGGAAAAGACCTTCAAGATCATCGAGTCCAACTGTTAACCTATCACTGCCAAGTCCATCACTATACCATGTCCTTGAGCACCACATCTATCTGTTCTTTAAATACCTCCAGGGATGGAGACTCAACCACTTCCCTGGGCAGCCTGGTCCAATGCTTGACCACCCTTTCGGTGAAGAATTTTTTCCTAATAGCCAACCTAAACCTCCCCTGGTGCAGCTTGAGGCCGTTTCCTCTCGTCCTATCACTCGTTACTTGGGAGAAGAGACTGACCCCCACCTTGCTACAACCTCCTTTCAGGTAGTTGTAGAGAGCAATAAGGTCTCCCCTCAGCCTCCTCTTCTCCAGGCTAAACAACCCCAGCTCCCTCAGCCACTCCTCATAAGACTTGTGCTCTAGACCCTTCACCAACTTCGTTGCCCTTCTCTGGACACGCTCCAGCACCTCCATGTCCTTCTTGTAGGGAGGGGCCCAAAACCGAACACAGCACCCGAGATGCAGCCTCACCAGTGCCAAGTACAGGGGCACTATCACCTCCCTGGTCCTGCTGGCCACACTATTCCTGATACAAGCCAGGATGCCATTGGCCCTCTTGGCCACCTGGGCACACTGATGGCTCATGTTCAGGCAGCTGTCAACCAACACCCCCAGGTCCTTTTCCGCCAGGCAGCTCTCCAGCCACTCCTCCCCAAGCCTGTAGCGTTGCATGGGGTTGTTCTGACCCAAGTGCAGGACCCGGCACTCAGCCTTGTTGAACCCCATACATTTGGCCCCGGCCCAACGATCCAGCCTGTCCAGGTCCCTCTGCAGGGCCTTCCTATATCTCACAATGGACCTCTGATCCCCATCTAGGGATGAAAGGAGCAATGAGGCTATGAATCAGTAAGGTACGTGACACTGTATTCACATTAGAGCTCTCTATTTAAGGTATGTGACAGGAAACTGAACAGCCCACTGACTTGTCACAGACAAGTCACTACTTGGACACAGTAGTCCATCATGTGGCACCTCCAAGATTCAGAAGAAAAGGCTAAACTTTTTTTCCAAGAAGGAAGTACAAAAAAGATAGGAATGTTCCTGCAGCTCAAAAATCAAACTATTGAGTGAAAAAATGTTATCACAGCTACCATACTCTTTTTCCCCCAAGAGCCATGTTGTATGGAGATTTGTTGGATATTTTATGGCATTAGAAAATAAGTATGACCTAACTTAAAGTATCTTCATAACTGAGTGGTATCACAGGCCCCAGACACTCAATTTTGGTTTTGTCTGTACCCAGACAATCCCACTAGCCTGAGTAAGACACTGCGGCTATAAAGCACAGGAGGGTATTCAGCTCCTTAACGATGTATGTCATAGTGCCACAATGGTGAGTGAAGTTACCAAAGCTAACTTCTCCTCAGAAGTCCAAGTTCATGCGACAACACCGTCTTGAAGCCCAGCTGTGTGTTTTGAGCAGCATCACCTCCTACAAAACATCTGTTACAAACTACAAATGCTTCTACACAGACCCTTCCTTCCCCCTCCAACAAGGCTGTGAGTGCACAGCCCAGTAGCACAGACCTGCCCTTGCCAGAGGAGGCATAAGCAGCTCTGTATTTTCAAAGCAGAAAACTAAGCATCCTTCTTGTCTCAAGGTAATAATGACTTGGAAGGGAGAGCTAAAGGGCAAGTGAAAGCTTTTAATGAAATCCGAGGCAAAAAAAAGCAAAAATTTTCTGACTAGTCATTTGAGAAATAATTAGCTCCTCATACCACATTTCCATATCTATCAACACATCCCCATTGCTTTGTCTACAGTTTAGCAGTCCAGCAGCACTATCAGACAATTGGTCTGCAAGCGAAATCAGATATATTCCGTCATACTGACCTGTCCACAGCAACACCTCAGTGGTAACAGCCTGTTTTTCACACCCTCAGAAAAGAAACTGAAACACTGCAAAGACGTGTCCCTCTTAAATCTCTCAGTACCACTGCTTGTATCCCATTATTCTAGTTTTTTCCCAACCACTGTAGCAGTATGACCTCTTCTTTGTTGTTTCATTGTCCTGGGTTCATTCAGTGTTTGCTATAACAGCACAGACTAGAAATTATTTCCTTTACTGGGTATTTCCACAAGGTATTGTACAGTAATTTATCATGACTTACTGGACACCTAAATAAGGTGCAAAATACTTACTGCATAGTTGTATATAGACTAACAATAACTAGTATGTCCTTTTGGCTAAGATACATTTTCTAGTAGTCCCTACGAAAGCAAGAAATGGTAAAACTCACGTTTCACAGCCTTCTTGTTCATGCTGGGAGATGAAGATCTCCAAAGCAGCGTCCCAGGAGTGACACCATCAAATAACATGCAAATTTCTGAAGGGAGTCCCAGCATTTAGGATTTTATTTCTAATGCTAGCAGAGGATCACCCCTATGCCGAACTCAGGTTCTGCACTTTTCCAGTTGCCAAGGAAAGGTATCGGGAGCTGCGTGAGCCTGCATTGTACGGCAGTGCTGTACAATGGCTTAATCTTGTTACGTGATAAGTAGTCTTGACACTGAATGTGCCAGGTGGTGCATGCTCAACCAGCTGTTTTAGTCCTTTCCTGGTGTCAGTCGAGAGCACTGCAAGCTTTGTGAGCCCAGGCTGACAGCAGGAGCACAAGAAGTACACGTGGAAATTCAGCACATATTAAACAGGAGAGGACTCAACAGTCTAAGTACTGTGCATAAGAAACTGTGCCAAGCTCCCCATTTTACAGAGTTCATCACAGCTGCCTCCTGTTCCTTCCCAGAAGCTTCCCTCTCCCCTTACGCCTGGCAGGAGGCAGCATTTGAAGGGACTAACGTGGCTACTCCCATACAAAGACCCACAGACCACTGCAAAGGGCAGAGTCAACAACCGTTTCTAAATGTGGTAAAGCCTACCAGTAACAGCTGACCAAATCAGGAGTCGAATCATCATGGCAAGTGACCAGAATTGTTTGTAAAACATCAATGTTAAAACCAAATTCTTCAAAATCAGTAAAGTTACCAGAAATTCATTAATAGTTGGGTCATTACAGGACAGAATCATCACAGTGAAAATGATACGGGTTCTACTGTGATTTGCTGTCCATTAAATTTTTGCCCTTGCACATCTTATAATACATGTAAAATATTCTTATGGTCAGGGACTATACTATTCTTTTACAACTGTCCACACATGACAAACAGGCAGGACAGGAAAGGACCTCCCGATTCATTAAGCCCAGCTTTTGAAGCCCCATGGGAGCCAGCAACACAGTTACTTTCAGATAGTAAAAAAGCACCATCAAAACACCTATTTTAATATTTCTCCTCACCCCCAACCCATCAGTCCCAAGGCTACCCAGGAACTCCTTACTCCGTTAGAAATTTTTTTTTTTCATCCCAGCACACTCACAGACAGTTTACACCAATTTACTCCTGCATTATCACCCAAAATAGTTCTGCTCCCTCCCTGATGTTTACCCACCTGATACGTTTATGTGCAGTCTCACTAAGGCTGCTCTCTCATTTTCACTAGAACACATAAAGCCAGGTCTGACTTTCTCTTAAGCAAGAGGACTGAAACAAGGCTGGTTAAGTCTAGGCAGCAGACATCACGCACATACCAGGTTACATGGAAAACTAAACAACCCAAAAGCACCAGGTCTCTTTTGCTTACGGACAGATACATATTGTTTTTCTTAAGTTTTCATTACTCAAAAACACTACTTACAACTTGCCTTCTTATAGCTTCTTGCCACTTGCTTAGTTGTGTCCCTCGAGAGAAAAACCCAAGCTAAGAAAGCCTGCTGGCATCAAGACATAGATCTCTATTTATACAAATCTATGTTTTTCTAAATATCATTTCTTATACATTTCTGGAAGATGAAGTTAACTGACTCCAGTTTGAGCCCTGTACTCTCCTAGGAGGAGAAGGGGTTTCAGCATCATGCATCAATGTTAATAATGTTTTACATTCCAATTAATTTATTGACTTTTGAAGAATTTTTACTTGAACTGAATTTAAAATGGCACCTTCAAGACTTCCCACTGCCGTATAATGGAATTGTATTTGCTTTTTTTAAAACAGTGAATAAACCAGTCTTACAGTGGGTGCTGAATGATATTTTTAATACATATGAACAAAATTAGTCCCCAGTCTTGAAACTGTTGAAATAGTTGCTACTATGCTTTCATTCTGAAACTTCATTTTTAGCCACACTGCAGAACTCTGTCAAAACGAGCTTTTTGACCTGGACTTTTCCTAGTCACTCCTAAACTCAGCAACTTTTACATTGAAGTTACTGAGATCAAAACAATTTGAATTCCAGCAATGCTATTAAGATCCCCAATTACTACAGTCAGATTCTGACTCCCAAAGCCCATTTGCAAAGCTGACATTTTAGGGCACTTCCTTTTAGCTCTACTGAATACAGAGCCTAAGCAGGCTTTGTACTTGCAAACATAAAGTAAGAATTCACAGCCCTTTTAAAACAAGGTACATCACCATCTCCGAACTAAAAGGCATCGCAAGTTTTTTCTTTCTTCAGGCAGGCCCTTTAATATTTCTCCCTCAGTTTGCTTGCGTCTTCGGAGAAATTAAAAAAAAGAAGAAAAAAGAAACATCTGTGGGAACAGCTGCACAAATATTGCAACTGCCAGAGATAAGATTTCTTTCTAGCATCCAGGATTTCTTGTTTTGTGTTTTGCAAGACCACTTAGAAGTGGACAACCACAGTGACTATCCATGCATCTGACACGCAATTTTGATCTCAATCACAGATAAGAGTTAAGCTCAACACAAGCCCACCATAGAGACACACAAACACACACACAGAGAAAACAACCACAAACCCAAACCCTAGAAGGAAGTGTCTAGAGGCTCCACCATATAAAAGCTTATACAGCAAATAGGCAGCTTGCTCTGACTTCTCATGGACAATCAAAATACTATGGTAGGTAGTTTATAATTATAAGCAGATGTACAACACTGCTTTTTCCTTCATTGTTATCTCACCTTTAATAACAAGACCCCAAATTACTCAGCACACTTTCCAAGACAATACTTTGATAATTAGGCAATGATATCATTAAATAAATATATTTCCAGAAGTCTGTCTTCATCTCCTAGATACATGTCTGCGTTCACATACTTGTCTTCGAATTGCAGCAATCCGTTATGCTCCAACAGGAAGCGGTAAGAATGAGTTTTATCATACTCTGTGCTACATATCGATAACTGCAACGCTTATTTCCCAGTCCAAGCCCAAGTAGGTAAGGATTAGCACTCCATTACAGTAATAATCATCTACATTAAAGTAGCCGGTTCTAAATACACATGGCCATGGTGGCAACAAGATCTCGGAGCTATTGTAGAATGCAGAGTTCCTCAAGGTTTAGGGATTTACTGAAACTTTTTTCCCCCAAAATACTGAAAGAATTATCAACCATTTTGGCTGTGGGGGGCAGTCGCCACATCCAGCTGATCCACAGAGTAGGAGCTGAAGAATGAGAAGCAAAGCTAATTGTCTGCAGCCTCTGCATCATTTTTCTTTCTCAAGCAACTCAAGAGGGGCCTTAAGCATATTTTAAGTCACCCTTGACTATGGTGCTCTCCCATTTGCTAAACAGTCATTTAGCACACTGAGATTGTCAGAGCATGGTAGCACTTCAGCTTCTTCTTTTTCCACCTCTACAGTGACGGCCGTCAAGCAGGGTCTGTAGAGAAAGATTCCCTACTTGAGTAAGCTCCAGCATGCTTCAGGGGGTCTGCTCTACTTGAATTCATGTGATCCACTCTTGTGATTCATTTTCTAAATACTCACCTTGCAAGATTGTGCCCATACTTCCCCACAGCACTATTTGGAAACAAGGTTGTGATCGTTAAAAATCAAAAGCACAAAAATTCATCACAACTTGCTTTGCAACAGCAGCTCTTATCCTTCCTTATGTCCATGCATTTCTAACTGAAGAAGGCAAGCCTTCACATATAGCAATGGTCTGTTGTGGTCATTCAGCTCCTTTCCATCAAGCCACAAACAGAAATCAGATGGTTTTTTTTCCCCTACATGAGTAACATCCAAACAAAAGAGGGTCGAAACTGAACAAATGGATGGCTACAATGGGCTGGAAAGAGTCCACCCAGCCTAGCATGCCATCTCCAACTGTGACTAAAGTAAAACCTCAGGGACAAGCAGGATAAGTAAAACAAGCATGCAACAATACTTGTGGCTAGGTACCCCTTAAAACTGGGTTTTCCCTTTACTAACCACAAGTTACTGGCAAGTACTCGTGCATCTTCATTACACCTTATTTACATCTTGTGCACCGTACTACCTTCTTTCATTTTTGAGCCTGCCACCGTCACTCCTGCATACACCCTGGGATTCCTGTACTGGAAAATAAGGGAAGAATTGGCCTCTGCTCACCCTTTCCCTGTCATTTGTTAATGCAGTTTTCTCAGTCATCTCATCTCCAGGCTGAAAAGTTCCTTCCTGCTTCACTGTTTCTTGGACAGAAGCTGTGCTGTGTCCTTGACAATTCTTGCTGCCGTTTTTAAAACCTTTTCCAGCTTAAGCTGCAAACTACTAGCACTTTTGGGCAGCAAGGGATTCCCCTGGTGTCGCATCTATCCTTCTTTGCATTTTTCTTCTCACAACAGAGGATGTGGTTGCTTGGGGAGGTTAAAGAAACAGCTAGAAAGGCAGCTTATGGAAAATCCAGGATGTTGCCACTGGTGCTGAGGTCGGGTCATTTGGGTGAGGATTAACTGGAAGGCTACTTTCTCTGCCTACTGAAGGAGCACTATACCTCCTTGCAAAACAGGGAAATAGCTCAAAATACAGAAATGGCCAACCCATTTTGGCCCAGACTACACTAACCCAGGAAAAAGCATGTTTGGTTCTCCCAATTAGTGACATCTAGAGGGATCTTACTGCCTCCCGGATACAGGCAAATTGCCGGGTTTTTGCACTTTACTTTTTATAACACTTCATGATTGTTCAATTTGGCAGGCCAAGAACACCAGTCCAGTTAAAATTTAAGCTGCTCTAAAAGCAAAGGCAGATGTGGGAAAAGGATGACAGGAACACACCAGTTACTTCTTGGAAGTAACAGACATGAAAAATGTCTTCGCTAAAGAGCTACTAATCATAATTGCTATTATACAAAATTGCACAGAAGTAAATATAGGAAAATGAAAGGTATTTCATGACAAGAAACTATATAAACATTGCCAAGGAATTCAACATGTGTTGCTGAAGCTTGTCTCATTGAGCCATACAGCATGAAAGCCCCTCCAAACTAACCAGTACAACAGTAAACAACAGAAGTTTGTTAAAGTTAAAAGCACCGTGCTTGTGTGATCCTTCAAGGCCTCTGGCTTGGTGGAGCATGACATTTTCATTAGCAAAGCCTAATGAAACAAGAGCTGAGCCAAGCAGACAAAACTAACTCAAACAGTTAAGTCAAAAACCATGACTGTAAACAAAAAAGCACCATACTGCAGGTGGTTTCTAGTCTCAGGGGAACTATCTTATTGAGCAGTATGGCCAATGACTTGGAAGAAAAAAGAAAAAAAAAAAGATCATGACTGAAAACCTGTGCAGGTGACAAGTACCAAAGAAGCTGTTAATTACAAAGATGAAAGGCGACTGACAGACAGCCGTCTGTATACCAGCCTGCATGTTCTTGCTCAACAGACGCACAAGTTGTGAAGAACTGACAGTACCTGAGAGCATCCTCCTGAAGGAAAAACTGAGGTCCCTGTTCAACACAACAGCCCCATCTCTAGTGTCATCACAAGACTATTTAACAAGGAAAAAGAAAGTATAAAGATCGTTGTCTCTCTGGATTTCACAGGACTGCACCCTAAGTACTACCTCCAGCACTGGTATTCAAACGTCTAGAAGCATTTTTGAAAACTGGAAACCATTTTAAAAAGGTTGGAGTAATTAAAGAACAGGAGAACGTAATGAAGGAACTCTATTTTCCACTTTTACAAAAAGAAGGTAAAGAATAAGATAGTAACTCTAGAGGTAGCAGAAATTTGGATAGAGAAAGCTATTGAACATACAAAGAGCTAATAAGAACCAGAGCTAACAAAGCTGGTAGTTAAAGACAGTCAAATAAAACAAGCAGTAAAGCACATAATTTAAGACCGATGATAATTACACCAAGTGAATATACTGCAGAGCATTGAGAGTCTATCAAGTGACTTTCTGTTAGCAAAGCAGGGTATTTTTCGAAAATAAATGATCTAGCTTATAACGGGAGCTAATCAAGGACCCTTATGGTTCATTTTGGATTCGCAATCAATTAAATACAAAATAAATTTACAGCTTCGCTCTAGTCCTTATCATCCACACTTTGATCACCCAAATATAACTGGCAAAATGGTGAAGTAGGAGGAAAGAGTCAGGAAATGTACAAGAAGCTGCAGAATAGCAGGAAGTTTCTTAGCATGCAGCTCCTCACACCAAGATCAGCCACCTACAGACTGGCTGCCACAGCTGGCTTGCGGGCACATCCTGGGGTACCTATTGAAAGCAAAGATGACAAAACTATAAGGCTTGGGAGGCATCAGATGCAGGCTGTTCTACTGAGGTTGAGATACCGCAGGGACCAACGCAAGCTGCTTCCTAACACCATCCAGCTGCTTCTAGGAGCTCACACACAGTGCCGTGTCAAAGAATCTTCTCCTAGCTCCCACAGTACCGCTGCCACCAAAGGCTGTGTTGCCCTCCCTGCTCCTATAAGGCTGGGATTTCATTTTGACTACATTTCTGCAGATGAAGAGTCTTTATCTGTCTCGACACAGGGCTTGCTGATGTCTGCTATGCTGCTGAAGCTAAAGTACACCCATCTTTGAGCTGTCTGGTATTTTCATACCCTTTTCAGTGCTACAGAACCGAGCCACCTTTTCTCCCCCAATTAAAAAAAAGCAACCTAATCAAGATTTTCTAAATAAATGCAGGCAACACTATAAAAAACAATTCTAACTTGAAATCCTTGCTTTTAGCATAATAATAGAAACTAACGTAGACCAAATTTTACCACTAGCACTTTCTGCAGTCTTACGTATAGAAGACAATCTAAGCTGGAAATTTGGCCTCTGTTGTCTTTTTAAGTTCCTATTCCTCCCAAGACTGGCAGTGGAGTAACAACTTTCATAAAAAGCTGTGTCTTTCCTTATCGTCCAACACTATCAGCCACTTGTGTTACCTGGAGTCCTCAACATTACAGAAACCCAAGTTCCAGACAGTGGACAACAAAAACCTATACCAGATATTCTCCTTCAGTGTTTTTCTTGGTTTAGAATGCCAAGAGAAGACAACCTTTTCTTTTTCTTCCTGGCTGTTTAACATACAGTTTATTCACCCGCAAGACAGTTTACAAACACAAACGCCACCCCAATATGATAAAGTGTAGCACTCTGTTCCAGGAGGTTATTTCAAAAAAAATCACGTCGAGCATTCCCTCTGCCCAATATAGATAAAGCCAGTAAGTAATAGCTCCAGGGATAAAGCATAGTTCCAAAGGCGATCAGGTCACAATAAACACCAACAGCCTGCAGAGACGACAGCTAAAAGTAATAGAATGCAAATCACTTCAAACTACCCACTGTGAATTCAACTCCCTTTTTTTTTTTCCACCTGGTGTGTTTAAAAAAATCAGATATTGAATCAAGCAGCAAGAGATTAAAAAGTCCTGAGAGATGCCTGTGTGCTGTAGCTGCACATGGAGCTCGCAGAGGTTTTCTATTCTAGTTACTTCTGAAGACATGACCTTATCAGTTTAAACTATTACTTGTGAGGCAATTTCCTTTAAGGGATCTTCATTTCTAGCTTTCTAAACTCCATCTTCAGAAAATTGAACCTAGCTATAGGACCACTAATAAAAGCGATCTTCACACACCAGCCTGCAAACACAGAAGAGGCACATGTCTTAAAGGAATAACCCACAGCCTCCCTCTCACTTGCGCCTGGAAGCACATTGCCATACAGTGAGAAGTTGTTGTGCCTTCCACACAGAATCATGTTGTCAGCTGAATTTTCTACATGGCTTTACATTTTTTACTTACTGTGGGGCCTCTTTTTTTTTTTTTTTTACTGGGCACACTATTTATTCCAAACTAAATCTATCTAATTTCATTAAGAATGAAAGCCAAGTAAAGAACAAGAGAAGAAAAAAGCAGCTGGGATATAGGACGACAATCAAAGAAGAGGCAAATAACTTTAGACACCATGCACAAAGAAATATGAGTTCTAAGCACATTTATTTTTAACACAAGTCACTGTATCATGTACTAGAAGATGCCTTTTGCAATAACAAAACCTGCCACAACATGAAAATTTCATGGGACTGGAAACAAGCACTTGACTCTCAGTCATTCCTTCTCTACCTCTGCTTGTAACTCTGCATGCCTTCTGTGAGTATGAGGTGCCACTTAAATGACTTTTAGCTAGGACAACATGCTTTGCCCCTTGTATTGATAAATCCCCCTCCCTTAATTCTTACCTCACAGGGAATCCTTTTCCCCTGAACGTACATAAGTTATTGTCACCTTCCAGGTACAGAACTACTCTGCAACAGAAAAACTTAACCTAACAGTATCTTAATACCTGCTGATCTAATAAGAGTTATCACCCTCTCTCAGCAACCATGCTACTTAACACAGACAAACAGAATTCAGATTAGACAAATTCAGAATTAGACAAATCCAGAATTCTGAATTAGATTCAGAATTAGACAAATTCAGTGTTATGAAGTCACTGTGCTACACAGGGAATTAATTTGGTTTCTTATTTCTACCTATACAGGACAAGGGTACCTATCTAAAAAAACCCTGCTATTTATTTCCAGTGATCTGTTGTAAAAATGCTTCTAACATCATCAAACATGAATTATTTACTACTCTCCACTCTGCTGAAAGAAGAAAACCCCCAAACTGACGACATACATGCATGTTACTGCTAAGAAAGACAGAGATAAATATTCCATACAAGCCCAATGGAGGAAAAAGTGCGAAGACAATTACTCCCTTACGTTAAAAAGAAATCCACTCAGTAGCTCTAAAAATCCACTGAAGATTCCCTAACTCTTTTGCGATTGTGAATCGAAGTCCTTATTGTAACGTCTGTCCCAGTGAGGACCTTGTATCTGAAAGCCTGCTACAGATATTTGTGTGGAAGGAGGAAGATTTTAAGGCAATCATCACAAACCCAAACATGAACATTAACATGGAGATTGCAGAAAGCACAAAGGGCTTTTACTTATATTTAAGCCAACAAGTGCTCAGATGACATATAGTCTGCTTGTACCCCTGAAACCAACACAAAGGACTCCTGTCATGAAGTTATTTAACATTGTTAAGAAATAACAGCACACGACAACACTTAAAGATGCCTACGCAGACAGACACACACACCCCCCCGGCAGACAAGAACAGCCGTAACACAGACAGCTGCTGCCACTGCTTCCTGGTCTGCAGCAAGTATTTGTCCTGCAAAGACCAGACGGTTTTGTCACCGAGATAAAAACCCCATCAGTGCTACCTACCCTGGCTTTAGCTGCAGCGTCCACCCAGCCCAGCGAGAGCTCCAAACCTGCCCGGGACCAGGACTCCTACCGTCCACAAGGAGGATCGATATTCTCACCCATAAACGCGGTGGCTTCTCAAGACAAAATCGGAAACAGTGACAGCTTGTTTCAGCTTGACTGCACTCAGAAGTTTCTTTCCCTTTCCCCTCTCTCAACCGCTCCGACGATCCGTGGGCAGACGGGGCCACCCCCACCGCCCGGCAGCTCCGCGCTCCCACCCTCCGTCCTCGGGAAATCCCAGCGCCGCCCGAGGAGCAGCGCAAGAAGTTAGAAAGAGTGGCTCTGTGTGTATGGATGTGTAAATATACCGTGCGAGAGGCTGGAGCGGCCTCCGCGGGCCGCCCTCAGACGCAGCCCCGGGTTTCAGATTTCATTGGCAGCTGGCAGCGCGGGAGCCCGCCAGCGGCAGTGCTGCTGCGCCGGGGAGGAACGCGGCTCCCTTCCCAGACATCTCTGGAAATGCCGGCGACGCGGCCCCCGCCGCCCCGACAGCGCCTGCGGACCCTCCGTTAGCTGCTTCGCCCTGCTTGCCGCTGTCCGTGCCACGGCGCCGGGTCCACGCTCTCGCAGGGGTACGACACAACCGGCGCCACGCACCGTGATTTCTCGGCGCGCTACCCTGCGCGTCTGCCAGGGGCCGTACGCAGCAGCAACTTGAGCGTGCCCTCGGGACAAGGGGCTCCTCTCCTGCTGCACACGTAGGAGACGGCCACCAACTGACACACAGACCCCCTGTGGCCCTACGCAGATTTTTGCCGCCCCCTCTCCCCTTTTCTATTTTTGCCTGTCACGCTTTTTTCTCAACACACTCTAAGTGGCCTTGACCCACCTGCTTTCAGCAGCCTGCATCTCTGCAGCTTAGTACGACGGTCGTGCTAAGGCGGACTAAGGATTTTACCTTGTGTGGACCTGACGGAGGTCTCCGTGGGACCTGTACAGGGAGGGCTGCATGCCTTCTCCGCAGGCCTAGCTCTGACTCAGTAGCACAGCAGAAATCAGAATGGGAATTATGATGAAAACCGCAGCTGTAATTGGGTTTCAGAAGCTGCCGTTCCCTCAATGAATGGCATGACTGTCGTCTGCTCCCGGGTGACTCAGGGAGCATGAGGCTGCACTCTTCTTTTCCCCATACGCAGAGAGGGCAATGAATGATGTGTAACCTACATCCCCCGTCCCACCACCTCAGTCCCGCACACCAGACCCCACAGTACTGGTTTTAGGTGGAAACACAACCTCTCTTGGAAAATCCTAATTGCTCTGTGTTACTAGTCTCTTCTTTCAGATCCCCATCAGGAGACAAAAAGCAGTTTCTATACCACAATGAGATCATAAGAAAAAATTACTCCTAATAATAGTTGAAAACAGCACACATCATTACACTTTTGAGCCCAAGCAGGGTTCTGCATACTGTACACACTAACAACAAAACCCTGTCCATTTTCAGCTACACATACCAGGCACATGGTGTTCCTTTAATGACTGGAGATGGCAAATCTGTAGAAGCTGGAAAAGTGTTTTACATGACCCAGAATCTCAGCATCTGATGAGTGTGCAGCTTGGACAGACTTAGACACACTCCCACCAACTTCCCTCCCATGACCCATTTCTCACAGTTCTGCATTTGCTGGTTCCAGCTCCACCTAATATGACAGCACTAAAAAATCCTGAGTACTACAAGAATTAGTTGAAGCCTTTTCAAAGCAATCAGTTCTCTAACAAATTCTTCAGATCTATGAAGTTTTTCAATAGATGGGGTCTGAAGAACATTTACGTACTGCAACATATGACACATTATAGTTTGCAACAGTGATAATGGGATACCACTGCACTGGAGCAGCTTCTACTTTTAACAGAAAAAAAAAAAATCATTCAGCTGCCTGGTTACCCATACTGAATCAAACCTCTGAACTCTGCCTCTCACTAATGCTGCAAGAAGGGTTGAGACCAGCAGCAGTTAGCTCAGATACCAGTGCATGAATGAAGGGGAATACCCAAGATGCTTTCCTCACATTCCCAGCTTGTTGTGAGATAGCCAGCCAGAAGAGAGAACTAAGCAAGCCGCTCAGCAGAAGGGCTGGTCCCTGCTCCTGTCCCTGGAAAAGAAGTCCACAGAGATAAAACAAGAAGGAGGCAGAGCAAAGCCTGCCTCTCTGCCAAATTCAGAGAGGAGGCAAACAGAGGTCCTCAGCATTAGGGACAGCATGCTGCACCCCACTAAAATGCAGCTTGTCCCAACAACCACACCAGTTTGAAAAAACCACTGAGTCTTGCGGACACTGTGCCTGTGTAATTTTTTTTTTTTTTTTTCAAAGAGTAAACAGGGTATACAGATACATGGCTGCGCAGGAAGAGAAAGTAAACATGCACAAACTTTAAATGGTGAGGAGGAGGACAGAATTAAACACGCACACAGCAGGATACCTGTGCTGGCCTTTGGTTCGGTTAGCTGCCAAATGCAGGCTCACAGGGAGAACAGCCAGAATGACATTCTAGAAAAAACATTTTTTTAATGAGCTGGAAAGCCTTCCACTATCAAGGACCATGCGTGCTCTGATGAAGTGCCTGTACATATGGGAGCCTCAGTTTATGCATCACAGTAATCAACATTATATAAAAACTTAACTCAGGCACTTCTGTAACTTTCGTCTCTGCAGCTCTGCGCCTTTATTTGAACAACAGCCATACTAACACACAAGACCTCTTGTTTAAATTATAGGAAATTACTGTTCTGTTACTGTACTGTTCTGTTAAGAGAAAAGTAACCCAAGGGAAATTTCCAGCTACCAAAGAGAAAGGAGAGCTTCACAATGTACTTCCCAAGGCGCAGAGACACACAGGAAGCAAGCTGCAGGGCAGACTGGAACAGCTGGCTGCAGCAGTGGGTACATGCAGACCCCCTGGTCCTGCGCCAGACCTGCTCGTGCACAGCAGAAAGCTCAGAGCCTTGTGCCTGCAACGCAGGTGCTTTCAAAAACTGAGCTGCAAAGCCACTCACATCCTTGAAGAACTGCACATTTGAAGTCTGGCTATTAATACATAATTACAACAATAACAATGAGGAGACCCTTTGTAGTCGGATTTCCTTCCTTACTTCACTTATTGGTGGCCTTTTGCTACTGTTCGTTCTCTCTGCATCGGTTATGGTTTGCTAGCTGATACCCTTCTAAAGCTGAGTTTCAGACTGTAAAACAATTCGTATTTGCAGCTTTATGGGCTCATTTGTAAGATGCATTGAAATCCTTCAGCCTGAGTTGTCTTTTCTACATGTATATCATCAATATCCAGTCATTCATTAGCTACAGTAGAGAAAGGCCAGTAGCAGTAGGTCTATAACTGGAAACAGTTTATCCAACTCCATGCAATACACAATTAAGGCTAAGAAAAACCTGGTTTGGTGCCGGTAGGTACCCAACTAGTTTTCCATGCCAAGACTGCTCCTGTCTAACTCCTTTGATACCAAACCTAAGCAGACTGAGACATTTCGAAGACTTGACCCTTGCATGGCAGGGAATTAAGATTTTGAATCTTTCTCTCTGGAAGAAAAACACATTGTTTTTTTCCAAAACAGCTAATGGGACAAACCAGAAACACTTTCCCAAGCAATCAAATAAACGGCAAGGGTCACTTAGTTGGGGGTCCCAGAGTACCTTAGTAAAGTTCTCTCTTCCTTGCTCATCTTATGTAGAAATGGATCTGTAATTACTACCACCACTGAACTACTTGCAGTCCGTTACTAAGCATCTTGACCTTAGGGCCTTTTATACCAGTGGAAGTGGTAAATTGACTTTGTTGCTCTGTGTAGAGCCTCACCTTCTCACCTGGTCAGTTGCAGAAGGCATAACAGGTTATTTGTTTTAAATCTACTGCTAAAGTTAACTGTGCGGCTGTTAACACCTGAAGATATATGCTGAAGAGTTCTAACCCACAGGAACCCAAACAGCAAAAAAAAGAATTTCATTCAGTAAGTCAGACTTACTTTCCAGGCATTTTCTGATCTAGCAAGAGTGGGTTTGCACAGCTTATGGACTTCACAGAGTACATATAGGAGACTTGCTCTTCCTCTATGTGTTCGTGTATGTATATACACACACAGTCTTTGGAACAGGGCTTCTCTGCAGGCATCACTGCAGTCTGGTGAGCAAAGTGGGCAAATGTATAAGCAAGCAGGAAAAAACACCACTTTTTTCAATCTAACTAAACCCAGAAGGCATCCGCTGCCCCTGCAGTTTCTGTTGGCTAATACCGATGGAGAAGGCGGTACTGAATTCACTATACATTTTAGGAAATATCTTCTCATCCTATTCTCACTAGTTATGTTCAGTTTCATGGAAATCAGTTCACCTTATCCTTAACTCACTTACAGGTGAAATCTGTCTTATCTCCCCAGTGCCTGGAATATTTTGGAAGACACAGGATTTTTAAACACTACTGTTTTAACTTTCGTTGGATATTTTTGAGTACTGGCTCATTGCTGTTTCCTTCATTCATCCAATATTACAGCTGTCAATAAGGAAAGAACTGGAATTTAATATAGCAGGTTTCAGCAAAAATTAAGGCCACAAGGTAGAAAACACAACCACAGCTCACCAAATAAATATTCTTCTGTATCCTTAGTCCCCAGCAAGAAAAGGACAAGCCACACTCAGAATTCATCGATGACACCTTGAAAAGTAGCTTAAATATCTACTGTTTCTATAGGGACAGATTCTGCAAGATGTTTCACAAATGAGTAAAGCTACTTACATTAATAGCCCTAAAGCACAGACATGCAAGTGCTCAGAGACAGGACCAAAACCTGACACATCTGAAAATGGATTGAAAAGTAAGATCTTCCCTACACATAGAAGAAACTTCTACTCATGGTCATCAGGAATGTTTGGATAATTTGTGCATCTTCAAATCTATCAAAATCTAGCTGTCCAGCTCAGAATCCCTTTATCTCAAAGAACCCACGGGCATCCAGCTACTTTCACATCCACTTCCCTCGACTGCAGCAAGATATTCCTCACCAGTTTGTAGATTTTCTGCTTTCCCTGCCTTACAACTTCTTCCAGCCCTGTGCTTGGCAACTGAACCTCACATGCAACTTTGAGTAGCACGCAGCAACATAATTCCTAAATATATGTTCTGTTTTCCAGTCTAGATAACTGGGACTAATGTAGGACTCTTAAGATGTGCATGTCATACATCAAGTCACATGGGAGAACCATAATATTCAATTTAAAGAAAAAGGTTTTACATCACTTCCCTCTTCCTTTCTGTGCAAGTGAACAGTGTTTAGGTTGGATGTCAGTATTCAGCAGAGAATTTCTTCTCCTCTTATAAGAGCCCAAACAATTTTATCTGGTCTACTTCCTTCAAGTCCAGATTGTTGAGTCTAGAGTTGTACTAAAAACATTACGAAAAACAAAACGAGGTTATCCTGGACACACAGAAGGAAGCTGATTCAACTGTGTTGTGACTGAGGAGAAGATGGTCACCCATGTAATACATGCTTCAAATTATACTAATTCCTTAGAACTGAAAAAGTGTCAGAAGACACAGAATAGAGCTTCAATAGATACAGTGATGATTTATGGTGTGACAGGTCAATGCAGAAATGTAGAAACAAGACAACCAAGATCAGGTAAAAGCTTTAAAACTAATGTTTTTGTTTAAGTGCTCAGTAATGACAGTATTTGGCTCTTTCACAAGGCTGTTGTCAGGATCTCAGATTATATCTGATTTTATACCACTTGGCTTTGATTTCCTAAACATCTTCCAATATTGCTCCAAGATTACTTTGGAATTAGCCCTTACTAGCATAAACATACTATTCTTTACCAGCCATAAAGCAAGTTTCATTTGGACTCACAGGACAGGCAGAAGGTAACTGACCTTGCATCTTTGGTCAGAAGCACAGAACACAAGCATAAGTATCCCTACAAGGGATGGCAGCAGGTAGGAAGGAATAAAAAGAAAAATCCCCTTTTTAATGTAGCCATTCCTACCATGAATCTTGATTTACTATTATAAGTCAAAGCTCCAACCAGCAAATTCTGGATCCTGTTTGCCCAGGTCGGTTTGGAACAGAACATTTTACTTCTGTTCATTTCTATATATAGAGTAAAACCTTCAAATATACAGGTAACATAGGTTTTCTTCCCAATTTGACAATGGACATTTTGCAGAGTCCTTGGTGTCATGCAAAAACAATGTTGTTTTTTTTAAATATATTAAAAAACCCAAAGAACAGGATCTTCCTAGAAGCTGAAATTCACATGGAAAAAAGCGTTTTAGCCTGTCCCTCTTGGGAACACTGACATTGCAAAAAAAGATTTCTTGCCCTTAAAAATTAACACCTACACTTATATTCTGCAATACATTACATAAAACTCCTCAGTTGTCCATTTAGCAGCTGCAGCAGCCTAGCTGAAATTAGCAAAACCAAAAATATTATGCGTCAGGATTTATTTTGGTGATACACTTAGAATGTGCATACACAAGAATGCAAGCAGAACTTAATAGTATAGTTATGTTCCTGCTAACTGGTGTTTAAATGCATAGGCTCACTTCCTTCTCATAGATGCAGACTCTGAGCAACTCCACTTTCATAAGCAACGTACCAGCTTAAGCAGTAGAAAAAAAACAAGCCATAAGAGCTCAGAGGATCTTGCCACTGGCCAAGTAATCTTCTCAGGTCACTAGGAAGTGAATGTTCATCAACAGTAAACAAGAGCTCTAGTTTACATTGACTCTCAATAGGCTGGATGGAAAAACAGAAACATCCACACTGTAAAGCAGCAGTAAATTTACAAGGAAAAATCAGCACCCCACAGTGAACCTGATTGCAGGAATAAATGCATCAGATGTGATGAGTTTAAAGACAGTTAAGTCAACAGGTAAAGAATTTAGAAAACCCTCAATAATGAAATTATGTAAGTGTCACTGTATTTCACAATCCCCATGACTTCTACTGAGCTGTCTGCACACCCTGTCCAGAAGGCACTCATTCACCTAACTGTCAAGGCTCATCTCCGAGTAGAAATATGAAAACACCACAGAGAACATCCTCCTGGGGTGATCTTGTACTCCTTCTTATGCTTTCTTCTAACAAAAAGCTTTTACAGCCAGTGTGCAGGTACAGTTATTGCACAAGGCACAATTTGGTCCATTTAAAAATCCCCAGGTCCAAATCTATCACAGCAATGACTTCTGCTGACATCAGCAGCAAAACATCACCCTCTGAGTGAGTTGCTGTTATATTACATCAGTAAAGAAAAAGCAGAGAGGGGTAGGAAGTCAGTGTCTCAAACAGCTTTCATTAGGAAATGTCTGTATTTTTTAATTGAGAAAACAAACACAACCGTTGCATTGTATTTTACCCTGGTGGCACATGAAAAGGAGGAATCTAACAGAATCAATGTTTAACATCAACACAGATTCCCCAAGGGCAGTCCCGACGTGTTGGACTGCAGCTCTGAAGAGTGACAAGCCTCATCATATGAACTACTTCATTTAAGATGCAAAGGGAAACAGAGGTAAGACAAACATGATGAGATCACAACAAAAAATAAGAGAGCAAAAACTAAACACAATTGTTACACAATTTGTTCAGAAAAGACTCTCCTGCATGAGGCTTAGTCACCAGGGACAAATTAGGAATTTAGGGTTTGAAGAGTTACATAAGGTAGTAAAAAAAACATGTATAGCATTTCTTGGTCAGCTTTCATTGGTGAGCAAAAGTAAGCACATGTGATGGAAATAAACGACTCTGTTCCATATTACTGAAGGATTATTTTAAAGAATGTGACAAAGGGACCGCTAAAATGCCTTGAATTCATCCAATAAAGTTACTCTGTCAAGACTGTTACTATCAGGACTTGCACAATGCCTTAGAAACTGAGCATACCATTTCCCAGATCGTGCAAATCTCATCTTTTCACAGACATTCTTCCAGGTGCAAGAATCCTTTCTAGTCTTATCTCATGACATCATCAGGATAGCAATTGTCACAGCTTAGGTGCCGTGAATATATAACACTTGCATGAAATCTGGACCTACTATCACCAACACATTGTGTGCCAGCGGAACCTCAGTCATTTCCAAAGAGCTTTGGTAAAGCCACAGACGATCTGCTTGCAGGACATTGCCTGCAAAATTTACACTGCAATAATTCAAGTGTGTTCCTGGAATATCCATCACCACTTCCTTCAAGGACAGATGTACATAGGCTACATTGGGGCTGATTAACATCCACAACTAACATCTTACTACTTCAACAAATATTTCCAGATATAATTTCCTACCCCTCTGAATAGCTTACCCTGACAGTGTGCCATTGACTAATATATCAAAGTGTATTAATACTACTGATTTGCATCTACCGTGGACAATATTGGTTCATTTCCTCAAAATCCTTCTAGGAGACTCACTGGCTTTTCGTTAATGTTATGAATGCATTCTTATTACCCTAGCACTGAAAATGCTTTTATTAAGGCTGTTGTTGCTTTCTTTCATTTTTCTTTTTTTAATTTTATTTTATTGGTGATGTCACTAAATGCTTGGGCTTCTTTCAACCATGTATTAAGGCATATCTCTGCAGTTAGTCTACTTAGACACCCAGGTCAAAAACTGTTAATAACTGTTCAGTGCCTCACCAACGTTATGGATCACTTGGACTTGGTTATCTACTGCTGCCCTTCAACTGTGATCCTGACTAGATGAAACTGAAATAAAAGTTCAAACTGTTAAAGCTCATATGCCTTTTGCTAGTGGAGTGTTTGCTTTCTATCAAGTCTCACTAACAGTTCTTGCTGCACTTCAGCTTTAATGCTTGATATGTTATTTCTCAGTACTGTAAATCAGGTCTTACTGTGTCCATTATATGATGCAGATTTAACCTAGCAGAGTAAAGCCAAAAAAGAAAATCAGAAAAGATGAGATGCAATCCCACTCATATTTGCTGATTGCTAATCCCAACGACTTTCATCACATCTTCATTGTAAGCTTGGTTACATCTTGAGTACTAAGAACCTGAGCACTCAAAGCTTCAGCAGCGTTTGCCATTCTCCATCATGCATTTCACATGAACTGCAGGTAAGGAAAGCCTGAGTGCTACTTCAGTCCAGGAGTGGTGCAGTACAGCTATCTTGACCTAACACCTAACCATCTGCCTAACTCCGAGAGAAAACCTTCTAGTGTTTGGACACTATGAAGGCAGACAGTTAAGTAATATGATATCCATCACTTCCTAAACTCACTAGCATAACCTCTTTCTACAAGACTTTCTCTGCTTTTGTTTGCCCTGCTATGTTTGCCCCCTTTTTCTCTGAAAACAGCATTCAGAAAGACATCAAGAACAACTAGTGAAATCACATGGATTTAAAGAAGACAGGTTGCATGCAGTCCTCGCTATCACTCTGCAGTAAGTCAGCTATGACCTCTTAAAGCATGACCAGAGATTTTGGAGATAAGCACGAACTATTTGCTTCAGTGTAGCACAGAGCTGAGAGCTAGAACAAATACAGCTACAGCTCCCTGCTTCATCTGGAGAGCCAATTGAGTTTTTAAGCACTGACTGACAGCTGCTTAACATTTACACTGCTCCACTATTTGCTTTGGGAGCTTTCAGGATTTCCCAATTAAGCTCTTCAAATTCCAACAGGGGATTCAAGTGACAGATAGTCTAGCAACAGATTCAATATTAAAAGAAAACACAGCAGTCCAAAGTCCTTTCTCTTCCCTTCTTTTGGATGCATCCTGAGGCTTGACTGGCAGACAATCCTCCGTCTCAAGCAGTGGCACTTACTTCAAAATACTAGAGAGCTCTTGAGCCATTTAATTTTAACAGTACAGCAAAATAAGTCTTTTATCTTTGTAGTCCAAAAGCTCCATTTGCCACTCTGCATACTTCCTTTTGATCAAACATAAATAGGAACCTCTTTCTGCTATCCCATACATGAATGCCACTCTAGCATCTATCCATTCTTCTCCCACATACAAGCTGTTTTCAAGGCCATTCAATTGACTCAGAGTACTTCCTCTATGTATTTTATGCCTTCCAGGTGCTTAATAAAAATGTTTCAACAGAAAAAACTTCAACTAGCTCTTGGGTTTCTCTCTTGCAATGTCATTGTCATCTGTTCTTCCTCCTCTTAGAGCTCTCTATGGATACTCCCCTCTTCATCAAGACCATTTACCCAAGAAAAACCCTGCCCACAAGAACAGGATTTTTACATCTGAATATTTTAAAGCATCTATATAATGCTTGCCACAAAGGTCTACCTTAAGCCTCTGTCACAGTTTCCCCAACATTATGCAAAACAGATGCAGTGAGTGGAGGCGATGCCATGAGCAGAGGCTGCATGAGATCAGATATTCAAATGAAGCAACATAATGGGATACCTAATCATGGCAATAAAGGCTGCTGCACTCATCTCCACATGCCTCATTTAGTTTTATGAGTATTTTCTAGAACCTAATGTACACCTGATGACCTGTGTACTCAGAAAGTTTTTAATTCCAGAGATTTTATCAAGGTGTCATGGCAAATGACCTCCTCCTCTAGGCAAGCAGCCACATAAATGAAAAGGGTTACTTCTTGCAACAATGAGAGAATTAAGGCTATTACTTCAAGAAGAAAAAAATGCTTCCCTTCCTTAAGTACTCAGAGTAATGCTTTCAAGTCACCAAGGCAAAACGGTGGGGATTACTACTTTATGCAGTATAATCCAGGATGGATGACATACAGACCTGTCACTTTTCAACCCCACTATTTCATCAAGCAATTTAACCAGAGCTGGTGAAATTTGTATTAAATACATGTATAAGGGACCTAGCATACAGGTTGTGTTGTGTTGTTTTTTTTTTTTTAAAGTTAACCTCATTTTCGTGGTACATACTGCAAGCACAGAGTTGCCACTCTGTTGCCCCTCCCAGGAAAGCTATGCATGGGAATCAACAGTCACTGCTCCCCTGCTTCTTCAGGGCTGTGGAAGAAGCCTCCTGTGACAGACATCCAGATCCAAAAATGGAGAAACTAAATCTGGACCTGGTATTTCCAGAATTAAGAACCTCACCAGCTGCTCCCAGGAAGGACTTGGTCATGCAGTTTTCCTCATCATAAGTGAAGCTGCCATCTTTCATCCTTTGTAGATAGGAGGATTTCTAAGTCAGTACACAATTCCAGCATTCAGACTCTACAACAAATGCTGAAGAACAAGGGAGGCTGACAGAGGCTACCAGTGATTCAGACCTGCCTCACACTGTGCATCACTGTATGTATCAGGTATTGGGGAACAGAAGCTAGTGAATAAAAAATAATAAATCCCAACAGCCAGCAAGGGAGACTAAATAACGTCAAACTTCAAATTCGGAATAATATTTACCTTTATGGGTAACTATCAATGGGATAACTTTCCAACAGTTGTGCTTGACTCTCCATTACTGGAGCTCTTTAAAACTTCAAGATGATATACCAAACAGAAATTACAGGCTTCCCAGCATTCAATACCAGGTTTCCTTCAGGGTGTCTCCTGACCAGCTCTGCAATCTCACATGTCCCTTCTGACCCACTATCTTTGCTGCTAGAGATTTGCTTATCTCTATTTATGGAGAAGCAGTTCTGAAAGACTTTAAGGCAACACCAAATAACCAGAAATTCTCCACTTACAAGGAGACCACCAAGGAGCGTTTGCCATGCAAACAATGGCTGATAGAGGAATAGCATCATCTGCCTCATCTCCACGAAGCCTTACACAGGCAGTTCCAAGCCCCAACAAGTTAAAAGCTTCTCCTCTTTTTAACTCTTTTTCCTGATAAGTCACTGTCCTCCCCCTGCCCCAAGCTCGGAATTCTCAACCTGATGCTCCAATACATTTATTTTGTGAACCTCTTTGACTTTTGAGGTAAAACTTTTGCTCTCAGGCAAAAAAAAAAAAAATGACAACCTTCTTCCTGTAACTGACAGAGGATCTGTGTGATGATAATACTTATTAAGGTCTACTTCACCCAAGCCCCCCTCACCCATCTAATTGTGACCATACAATACAGACTGTAGAGGAGGAAGAAAATGTAACTAGCTACACAAAAAAAGAAACTTTCTGTGGAACCAGATCACACTGCATCTACCATTAAGCCCACAATGGTACTCAAATGCCTTTCAGAGAGGCTGCCGGAACCCTCGCCAGGTCTCAGCCAGAACCTAGCTGTCAAACAGAGACCAGGGCTTTATAGCAACCCAAGCCTTCCTGCTTGCCAGACCTTGGCGACCAGATGCAAGAGAAAATGCAATAGTCTTGTGATTAGCTTCCCCACCACTCTGCCCCTCAAAAAAAAAAAAAAAAAAAAAAAAAAAAAAGCCACAATCATTCCTTCATTCCTAGCCCATCTACAGAAGTACAATGGCACAGCCATCCCACTTCCCCAGACAGCAGCAAGTTGCTACGCTGCTAACATGACAATGGAGCTGAAAAATTCAGAGTAGGAAAATGCGTCCCAGACTGTAAAACCATTCCTATTGATCCTTGCATAGAAGCTATGTACAAGTCAATCCTGTAACTGTAAAATTTCAGCAAATCTGGATGCTAAAAAAAAAATACACTATTACTTTCCCCCTTCCAAAAATGTAATTGTGGTGTTGGGAACGTCTGGATATTCATACTGCAGTGGTAATGTCCCATTAACTTCTCTTCATCCTACCTGGCAAGTCTCAGAAATGAGACAGATGTCATGAGTGATATAAACAGAGAACAGGATCCAGCCCAAAAAAAGCAATGAGCAAGGGGCCAGGAGATTTGAGTTCTAGTCCAAGTTTCTGCCAGCCAAGCGAATCTGGGCAACCCATGCTGCTATTCTGTGTCTTTCTTCTTCCTCCCCCCACTTCTAACACATCTGTTTCAACTTAAGCTGTCCGGGACAATGACTCTCTGTTGCTACAATGCCCAACATGTTGTGCTTCCATTAGGAAGCAACAAAAACCTTATATACATAAGGTGACTGTTGGACACCCAGGCTCAGTTCTCAAAGATTTTGGCATAGGATTTTCTTTTCTGTATTTTCTGCTGCAGAGGAACAGGATGAAGTCACCCACTCATTGCACTGGAATCAAAGTAAAGAGGACTGTGAATTCCATCTTGAGAGATCAGGAAACGCATCTAAGATCACTTCCAGCAACTGTATAAAGCACGAGTAAATAATGCCTTGCCAATTTTTACACAGACTATAAAAATCAGAGAGACTCACTGATTCTAGGACCTTTTCTGGCACAGGAAAATTTTGGACAGGCCCTCATCATTTTTTCCATATTTGGTGGTATGTAGATGGCCTGGAAGAGGGAAGGAAAAAGTAGCCCAGTATTGGTCCCACTATGTGGGGTAAAGAAAGTGTCAAAAGAGCAAGTGAGAAGTGGACATCATTTTGCTCTTATGAACTCGGGGCTGGAAGTTGCTTCAGTAAAATAAACCACCTTTAGACATGTATCTTGTTTTGACATACACAGTAATATGAATAATAGGACTCAGTAACTTAGCTTCTCCAAAGCTTGCAAATGCAGGGCCAGCTATATACTGCAACAGGGCAGAAAATCCTAAACAGACACACCACTGTTTTACTGACCTATCTGTGGGCATCTACCTGCAGCAACATCCTGTTTATTAAAATGATACTGACAACTGGGACATGGGAAGGGGCTCCAAAAGGAGAAATAGATAGGCATAACTCAGACCATGGTTTATAGGAGAAAAAAGAACCATTTTACTACTGCTCAGTCACATGCATTAAATGCCTTTCAGAGTTTAGCTAAAGGCAGAAACATTCAATTTCACAGATGCTTTGATGGTAATATCCCACTGCTGACCCTTCTGCTCAATTCTTCCCCAAAGCCATCTGCATCGTACTTATGAACTGCATTCATGAAACCATCACCTCTGCCAGCCAGCCAACCACCCACTACACCCCACTGTTATTGGGAGAGACAAAGAGGAAAAACACATAACACAGTCTAAGCCACTCAACCCAAGCAACATCCAAGAAAATGTTAGTTACATAACAAATTCTAGAATACCTTCCATTTCAGTAAGCTATTGACTCACTGTATGTGGCCAAAGCACCCTCAAGAAATAAGAGAACGAAAAAATGAATAAGGACATTGGGAAGTTAAGGATCCAAGTTAAATCTGTGTGAAATTGTGCATAACACACAAACAGACAGGCCCAAGATAAATCTATCCATTGGGCAAAAACAGCTTTAAGATGCACTAAAGAGGAGATGAAAGCACATTAGCATGTAAAATTGCTGAAATTCACAACACGATTTAAAGGTGCCTATTATACCCTACAGCACAGAGGGTCTCAGCTTTAAAGATCATGGGAGCTCCATTGCCACCGCTGATGAGCATCACTTACCATCTGGGAGGACCTCACTATACAGACTGCTGTCTATCATCTGTACCTTTGGGATGTTTAGATCATTTTTCAAGACAGAGAATGAGAGCACAGACTGAAGTGCCTTTTCTGACTGTTCTGAAGCTCAGGCACTCCCTCCTCACATACCACCTTTTCTACCTATGCACCACTCCGTTGCTGCACCTGATGACCACATCTGCTCTACAGCAGATCTCAGTGGGTATTTACACACTGCCCATGAGTGCCGATGAGAAACAGGGGAGGATTTCTTCTGGCATTTGACTCAAGTCCTGTCCATCTGTAGTACTAATAGTACTAATCACCTTGTTTCTTCTTCTCATTACACCTGTTATTTCTGTGCTCCTGTTACCGTGGAACAGTACTGTAGTTGGATATGTAGTCCTAGATAGGACTGGTGTGTCTCCTGCCAAACTGCGCTTCACTGTTGGTGCTTTAATACTGTTTTTACAAATATTTTAAATCACTTTATCCATCACCATGCCCTCAATGAAGTCAAAAGGTTAAATACTCTTGTACCCCAGCTGAAGACCTTTCTCTGTGCCAGGAAATGTTTCTATGAATTACACTGTTAACATGTGTCATCACCAGGATTAAGAAATACAGGACTTGTAAAGAGAATAACTGAGGGGGTGAATGATAAGCTTTGGCTTCATATGATGAAGTAGCAAAGCAAAATTCTAATACAAGTGAATCACAGTTGGTTTTAGTAAAATGTAATTACGTTAATCAATTGGACGTTTCCTGTGGGGAAAAAACCAAACCACAGTATCATCACAGAGTAGAAAAATCTTGTTAGCAGAATGAGGAGGAGTTTTTTGTCCATCTTAAAGGTGAAAAACCAGCCATTAGCATTCATATTACCAGGAGCAGTCAACAGGAAAACTGTAACAGATCACAAAATAAGCTTACTGAGTCTTTACTTTTCAGTATACCGTTATGGAATTTTAGTTTACGGTCTCATTTCACAAGTATTTTGCAGGTGGACTTTGATGGCACAGTTATTTTCTACTTGGACTATCCCCACAAGTGGCCAAACCAAACTCCGTCATTTGAACAAGTCCAAATATCAGGCAGTCCTGGATCAAAGTGACCATTTCATACCCTCAAGCCCATTTCCAACACTTAGCTGATATTTCTGAACCAGTAAAAAAAAAAAAAATTCTTGTCCAGAATCTCAAGCAAAGCCAGCTGTTTACTTCATCAGGACAGGTCGCCACTAGTTAACATTCAGCTGCCAAGCGTGAACATGTTTGACAATTATTTCAATTGTGCGAACCATGAGTCTTCCATTTCTGTGATAAAGTACTGAAGGCCTCATTAACTGAGAATACACACCGATGACAGTTAGAGCCTGAGGTATCGAAAAACCTCAGACCGGAGTTTCCCTTTCTATTGCTAACCTAAATAGGCTGCACCAAACTCCATACACAGGTGAATTTCCCAGATCCAGCAAATTACTGGTGTTTAAGGGCATTTAAATTCAGGCACATGCAGAAGGCAAGATCATAATTAGCTTCGAAGCAAATAAAAAAGTATGGCCTCATCTTCATCTGGGATCCTTTTCTTTATATTTTAATGTTTCTTTGTACAATTGCAAAGTATTCTCTGCCTAACACATATTATGAATTCTTCTCTCTTCTGAAAGACCTACATTCTCAGTGCTGATCTGTGTACCTTAGCTTCACCACAAGACATAACATATTACCCGATCACATCCTCCAATTTATGTTGCCAGAGGTGAACTAATTAAAGCACAAGTCTAAAGTTTGACAGTGGGGACTGATGACGACTCTGGCATTATCGTCAAACTATAAAGGCCTCAACAGTTTGTAGCAGGGTGAAATTAAGTAAGTAGACAGTGACTTCCCTCTGTGGTATCCCATTGTTCATTTTCCTCTGGACTATCCCTCTCTGTTTCTTACCCTTCTCCAATTTCCTCAGGACATGAGGGAAAGACATAGTACAGATTTAAATAGCTACTACAATTATTCCACTATGAGGAGAATGGAAAACTAAGAGAAAGGCTGAATCCACACTGCTGAACGTCTCCTGATGGTGGCATTCTCCCTTTTTTCAATGAACTTTTGTCCTACAATAGCATTTGTGTTTCATCTCCCTCACCCAGCTTCTTCAAAGTGCGGCTTGCCTTTGCGAAGTTTTTTCTAAGCATACAATAATACAATGTGAGCGCTAACATCAAGATGTGTTTCTTGTAAGAACTTAATTTCATGGAAAAGAGCACTAGAGTATCTTCCATGCTATAACCATGGAATTTGTTCCATCCAAGCTATAGCAATTTTTACTTTTTATATATGTTCAAAATAAAATTTGTCCTTGTTTTCTGGGCTTGCTTTCTTCAGCAAGTCTTGAGCATGCTTTGGTTGGGTTTAACAAGCTCAACTTCATGGAAATTCGGTGTTTCCCTGCCCTCTGAAAGCCTCCTGAAACTTTGCTATTTATACAGAAAGAGAAAAGGCTAGTTACCTACCAAAAAGCCATCCCTGCTCTGATGTTGAAAATATTTCTCACCGTGGACTGTTCATACCTTCCATTCAGCATTTTCCTTAACATCATCTTCAGCTTCTTCATTGGTGAAGAAAGCACAGACAATACTGGCATGAAAATTTTTGTGGAGAATATTAGATCTTCTATGTTTGTGGGACATGAGGAACACCCATCTGTGAAACACTGTCCTAGAATCGGCCAGGTGTATTTCCACCCTTCTGAGATTTTCCTGCAACCACTTAGAAGGAAAACTTCCATACAGTAAAAAAAAAAAAAGGACAGATTGTATCTCACAAAATGGCTGCTTTCAAGAGATTTCATCTTTCATGAACCCCACTTTTTTTACTACATGTAATTTGTAGTAAACTTGGCCTTCTGAAATAACAGCACCAGCACTATCATTTAAAACATTAAGTCACAGAATATAGGAAGACTCATGCCAAAAGAATAAAAAAAAGTCGTCTTATCAGATATGGCAAGCGGCGTTTCTTACACATTTTCTACAAACTACAATATTTTGCTACTAATATGCAGCGAAAGAGGTCTCCATAAAGGGAAAAAAAAATAAAGTGTGGTTAAGATCTGCTCATTTTGATTAATAGCTTTAATAAAAACATACATTAAAAAAATTGCTGCAATATTGATGTAGAAATACTGTATGTTTTGAACCTTCCTAAGTTATGTCCAGCTTCTACTATGACAGCTAACTTCAAAGCCTATGTCCAAAGTAAAATGCACAGAAAACAGATTTTTTCATGAAACATGGTGCAAAAGGAAACTACTATGGTACAGCCTTTGACAATACAAATATCAAGTCTGATTCCAATTATTTCTTGTCTGGTAACATCTTCAGTTCTTGCTTCTGAATACTATCAATTTCAAGCTTATCACCCCATATGTTTAACTCTAGGCCTTTCTGTAAAACAGCAATCCTTCACCACTGGGTTATTCTGAGATTAACATCATCTGACAGAATAAGAACATTACTATTCAGTACCGTTAGTCACATTCATACTGATGTTGCAATGGCAGTGAGATACTTTGATACAAACAAATTTATTTAAAACATCTTCCTTTATCTAACAATCTGTTCTTCCAACCCTAGCCACCTACCTAATGATTTGATCTAATGCACTCCTCAAAGTAATCCTAGCCCTTGACTACATGTACTACATCTCTATATGCTATTACTTTGCAGATCAACTTGGTAAAACATGCATCTTCATGTTTTTTCCCTGCACTTCCTTGGCCTGCTTGAACTTCAGACTTGTGCTCAAAGGTGCACAGCCATGCTTTTTTGTCAGCTGATTAGATTTGGAAGGTGTATACTGGAAAAAGAGAAAAATATGGAAAATGAGAATAGTGATTACACTCTGTATTTAAGGACCTGAACATACAGAAAGGAGCAAACATGAGTTAATGAAGGACAAAAGTGATTTGCAGTATTGAATAAAGTATAATAAATAGTATGGTTACTCTCAATTAGAGCCAACTCTGTAGTGTGAAAAAAGTGTCCACAAGTTCTGTCTAGATTACAATGTCTAAATTCTAACTATAGCTTCTGGTAACAAATTACCAAAATCTGCATTGTCACAGAACCTTAACGAATTTCCAGATTTAAAATATCATGAATACTGTTATTAATGTAATTCTATCCTAAAAGGTATCAGTACTGGCAAAATGCCCTTCAAATTCTGTCATGCTTCAACAAAAATATTAATAAGGAGATGTATATAACATCACAACATACCCAGAGCATCAGTGCTCCTTATTTTCTAAATCCAGCAATTCTTTGCTCACAGCAATAGCCTCAATGTAGCAAACTAACAAATAAGCTCCAGTGTTTACTCAGCTATCTCAGACAAGAGGTCTGAGATACTAGTACTAGTGGGGTTTTTTGCTTGTTTTAAAAAACACCAGTACATCCTGACCAAGCAAAGCTAATATGTCTGACCAAAGCCACAGTAACTGCAATTGTCTTTGCAGCAACCAAAGCAGTAATCTTCCAAAGAGTTCATCCATACTCATCACGCTGTCATGTTTTCCTCTGTGGCAATACCTAGAAAACAACTTGTTCAGAAGCATTATAACCATTTATTTCTTCAGCTGGGTGAACTGAGCCACAAGGACTGAGATGTTGAAGTCCACAAAAAAACCATTTCATGATTAAAAGAAACCAGACTTGGTTCTCTGTTATAGCTCCTAGCCATTAGTCTACCTATCCCTTTAATTATTTGGTATTTCATCATCTAAGCCTTTTAAAGAAGCTAAGCTAGATATAGCACACTTAGTTAAAGCTGAGCTTCAGCATTCAGCTCTTTTCTATCTGGAAATTGTTATAATGACGCTCTTGTTGGCCAAACAAGAGTGCAAATGTCCTCTTATGACAGAGACAGTGATGAACTAAGAAATGTCCCTCTCATTAAAGCTGCAACCATCTCACTCAGCATTTCAGGAGATTGAAATTATTTGGGGGAAAATTGTCCTCATACTGGATAGACTGCCTCCTGAAAGAGTACCCCTAGATTAATGGTGACAAAATAAAAGCTGATGCTTTAAGTGTTGAAAGGAGGTGTGCAAATATTAGATTATTATAAATCTGCTTAAGAAAGTGTAAGACTGTCAAGGCCAACTGTTGCAAGATATTACTCACTTATACAATATAGCGGCTCAGCATTCCTCCTGAATGCTTATAGCCACCTCGTCAACAGAGGCAATGTATTTTTTTTGCTAGAGACACAGGAAAATCAACTTTAAAACCCAATACGAATGTGACCACAATTTTTCAGTAAAGAATATTTCAATTTTCTGCTTTTGGGATTTTTGGAAATAGGAAACAGTTATTTCCTAGATGTGTATATGGCCCTCTTATCCACATGCCACCCTGTGACAATATACAAAGCAAAATGCTTACAACAGAAATTGTAAAGACAATACATACATTCTGTGCAACATGCTAAAATACTGCTCCACACAACAGTTCTGCCCTTACTCTAAAATGGATTAAACAATTCAGTGCATCATGCAGACTTTCTGGACTTACTTTTCAGATAAGGTTCTCTACTGCTTGTCATGGCAAGAACAGCACAGGTAAAAGACTATTCTTGAAATAAAAGCATACTTTATAACAATGTAAGTATATTCTAGACATAATTTTGTTGTCCATTTACTGAATGACAAAGGGTTCATCACTCTTGTTCACTCTGAACATGCAATGCTGCTTGAAGAAAATGCAAACTGGATCTTAGTCCTTCTCCAGAGCCCGGGGCTACTGTGCAACTGGGGCAGTATGCAAGCTATTCTCTGCCAAGCACCAAAGTATGTCTATGATAGTCAGGACGAACATTCAACAGTCTTTCACTGATGGGCCAAAAATTCACAGTTCTGATAGCACTGACAGCAATTTAAAAGTTGGCCTTTCATCTAACTTACAGCTAGGATGAAAAGCCAACACTCCAAATTCTGCACACACTGACGTACAAATTTTTATTTGTTAGATGCATAAAAGGTTTCTTCAACATGCACTCCCTGCCCCCCGCCCCTCTTTTTTTTAACAACTATGATCTAATGTTTCAGACATCCATCAAAAAAAATCCCTGGAAATTTGTTCCCACCTGTTCTTCATTCTTCATCAGCATATTTCTAGATCCATCAGTATCATCTTACTTGGAGTTCTTCTAAGTGATCTCTAATCTACCACATTTAAGCTCCCTTCCAAACACAGCATGTTACAGAGCTCCTTCCACCTTTAATTACTATGGATTCCTACAATGGAAATTACCCTATCAGTGGGAACACAGCAGTAGCCTGTTCCAACAGCTGATGTAGGGGGTTTACCTAGAACATATTTTTATGTAATTATAATAACCCTTCAAACTTCTGAAGGGACTTAAAGTTTCTTTCCTCCTCAGGTGCTTTTGTAAAGCAAAGCATGTTCTGATGAACTGACCAGGCATACCGACACTTGTCAGAAATCATTAAAAGTATAGCAGCTTAGTGAAATTGAATAATACATTTTCTTCGGTTCATCAACAATTGCTTGCATGAAAACAAAACATTGCTATGTGATGTAGAATACAACCACCTCTGGCTTTACTGTCTGCATGGTATGATCTGGGCATTCCTTGATGTTAGGACTCTCCATTTTCTTTGCTCTTCCACTTCAAGCCATGTTTAATGGAAAATTACAGCTAATTTTCCTCCCAGCCCAAAGTTCCTTACCAAAAAAGTAAACCTACTCCTTCTTTGCCCTTTTCCAAAGAACAGAGACCATTGGCAAGACTCCCACAAAATCTTTTTTGCTTTTTATGTGTTTTGTCTTAGCTTTCAGAGGTATTAGCAAAACAATAGCTTGAGTTATAACCTCACCTTCCAGATGGTGAAAAACCAAGTTCAATGGCCATGGTTACCTTTACATGCAATAAATGCACTAACATGCTACACTGTGTATTTGCTAATTAAATTAAACTCCATGTATACATTCACATCAGTATGCCACTTCTGGGTCATTTGTTGCAGAGGTCTCCTAGCTACATTTGCAGCTACTCCTGTTGATAAATGACTTTTCGTATTAGAAAGAATATACAGGCAAATATCTGCAAGATCAGCCTCCAGGCCTCTTGTTTTTATCAGCAGCAATATTTCATCAATGTTATTTAGCATTACTCAGCCTTGTGCAGGGCCTTTGCAGTAGCTAAGGTCCCCTACTAGCTGTCACGTGTAATCTTTATGATCCACTACTTCTACAACAAGAAAGCCTCCCTCCATCACCACCATCACACAGGACACCTCCAGAGCTCTACTCTTACGAGTTGTCACTGATGCCTGGTACTTCTGCTGAGCTGCTGACACATGTATGAATGTGATACTGCCATTCATCTGCTTTACAATGACCTAACTAACAGAATCAGTTGGCAGCTTCACAATTAGGCTGGTCATTTCATGCTGAGTAACATCAGAAGGGTCAGACAGACCAAGAAAGGAAACTCACACAAAGAGAGCAGGATAATGAAACACGTCTTAAGCTGCACAGCAACAGTGCCCTGCAAAGCTGGTGTTCAACCATCTTCTGTGCAAAATTTTGGAAATTCTCTTTTTACTGTACTGAGTATTATTTCTACACTAATTTTCACTGTAAGAAAACTGTCAAAACACCAATATCTGAGTCACAGCTTGAATCTGCTTCGTATCAGCATCTCCAATGGGTAAAATTTGACCTCAGCTTTAAAAAAAAAAAAAGAGAAGGGTAAGCCAAATCTTATTTAAAAGCACCTATAGTTCGAGCATTACTTCTGAAAGCCTCGCTAGCCTGCGGTGCAAGACAACCAGTATCATGAGAATGCACTGACATTAGTTTTCCTCAGTTATTGGTAGTACTTTTGTGCCAATACATCAGCAAATTAGAGGCCAGGTCATCCACAGTTCTGAAAGGTGATAGTAAAATGCAGATATTAGAATTTGCTTACATATGTTGAATTATTTCCTTTTGATTTATCCTTTACAAAATGCCACACCAAGACTGGTGTTCACACAGCAAATGGTTTTAGGTAAACCTCCATCATGGATATCTCAACCGCTCACTTCATGTTGTTTTTGAAATTACAAGTTGCTTTTCCCATCCCTGTGACAGAAGTCCGTCACTGCCCTTTCATTCATGGTAATCTTTGGATTAAATCTACATAATAAAGCAAATATAAGTAACTGGTGAAGGAAGTGAAGCCTGAAAACGTAGCCTGAAAATGTTTCAGAGCATGGCTGAAAATCATCCGAGCTGTCTGTGGAAGCTTCCAAAGAACTACTCTATGCTATGTCAAACTGTAATTAGAAATTTCCTGCAGTCTCTAAAGTACAGTCTATGAGAGAAATGAGACCAGAAGATAATGGAAAAAGGATCATCAGCTTGCTGGTGAAAAAAATACCATCTCACACAAGAAAGATATTAATAGTAGAATACAATGGAGACAATGTACAGCTGAAACATTTTGGTAAAGCATACTGAGCAGAAAGACTAACACCCAGTCAAGACTAAGCTATTTCCTGGTTAACCAGGAAGGTCCCAGTTGACTGGAAGCTAGCTAATGTGACACCCATCTACAAGAAGGGCCAGAAGGAGGATCCAGGGAACTACAGGCCTGTCAGCCTGACCTCGGTGCCAGGGGAAGGTTATGGAGCAGATCATCCTGAGTGCCATCACACGGCATGTGCGGGACAACCAGGGGATCGGGCCCAGTCAGCATGGGTTTATGAAGGGCAGGTCCTGCTTGACTAACCTCATCTCCTTCTGTGACAAGGTGACCCGCTTAGTGGATGAGGGGAAGGTTGTGGGTGTTGTCTACCTGGACTTTGGTAAAGCCTTTGACACCATTTCCCAAAGCATTCTCCTGAAGAAACTGGCTGCTCATGGCTTGAATGATAAGTGCACTCTTTGCTGTAAAAAGCTGGCTGGATGGCCGGGCCCAAAGAGTTGTGGTGAACGAGTTAAATCCAGTTGGGGGCCAGTCACAAGTGGTGTTCCCCAGGGCTCAGTATTGGGGCCAGTCCTATTCAATATCTTTATCAGTGATCTTGATGAGGGAATTTAGTGCACCCTCAGTAAGTTTGCAGATGACACCAAGCTGGGTGGGAGTGTTGATCTGCCAGAGGGTAGGAAGGCTCTACAGAGGGATCTGGACAGGCTGGATCGATGGGCCAGGGCCAACTGCATGAGGTTCAACAAGGCTGAGTGCCGGGTCCTGCACTTGGGTCACAACAACTCCATGCAACGCTACAGGCTTGGGGAGGAGTGGCTGGAGAGCTGCCTGGCAGAAAAGGACCTGGGGGTGTTGGTCAACAGCTGGGTGAATATGAGCCAGCAGTGTGCTCAGGTGGCCAAGAGGGCCAATGGCATCCTGGCTTGTATCAGGAATAGTGTGGCCAGCAGGACCAGGGAGGTGATAGTGCCCCTGTACTCGGCACTGGTGAGGCCGCACCTCGAGTACTGTGTTCAGTTTTGGGCCCCTCCCTACAAGAAGGACATGGAGGTGCTGGACCATGTCCAAAAAAGGGCAACAAAGCTGATGAAGTGTCTAGAGCACAAGTCTTATGAGGAGCAGCTGAGGGAGCTGGGGTTGTTTAGCCTGGAGAAGAGGAGGCTGAGGGGAGACCTTATCGCTCTGTACAACTACCTGAAAGGAGGTTGTAGCAGGGTGGGAGTTGGTCTCTTCTCCCAGGTAGCAAGCAACAGGACAAGAGGAAATGGCCTCAAGTTGTGCCAGGGGAGATTTGTATTAGATATTAGGAAAAATTTCTTCGTGGAGACAGTGGTTAGGCATTGGAACAAACTGCCCAGGGAAGTGGTGCAATCACACTCCCTGGAAGTGTTCAAAAAACATGCGGATGGGGTGCTTAGTGACATGGTTTAGAGGTGGACCTGGCAGTTAGTTAGGTTAACAGTTAGACTCGATGATCTCAGAGGTCTTTTTCAACCTTAATGAATCTATGATTCTATTTCATTAGAGAGGAATTATTTACCAAGAAGCTTGTTTTAAAAGAAAATACAGCAATTGGTAATATTTGGTGAAGACAAGATAGACTTTAACAAGACTAGACAACTAGTCTAAAACTAGACAACTAGTGTGTCTGCTACCCACAGGAGTGTTTTAAATTACGTAGAAGCCATGTCTTAACAGTTGTTTTGCTGAAACATTTGCCAAGCCTATCTTGCCTGCTGAACAGCGGGCAACCTGGGTTAAAAGTTGACTGGTTTTCACTAGGGTGGAAGTATCTTATCCAGACAAAAAGGGTTGGTTGTCAGCCATTTGCATCTCACTGGGGAAAGGGTTGCCATGCCAAAGAACTTGCTGCTTTGGAAGCTTGCTAGAGCAGTCCTTTTAAATGTACCACCGTCAAGCACAGCATAGCTAGCTGGTCGAGGGAGTTAACTGTCCCACTGTACACTGCACTGGTGCAGCACCACCTTGAGTACTGTGTGCAGTTTTGGGTGCCTCAATATAACGACATCAAACTATTGGAATGTGTCCAGAAGGAGGGCAACCATGGTGAAATGTCTTGAGGGCAAGACTTATGAGGAGCAGCTGAGGTCACTTAGTTTGTTCAGCTTGGAGAAGAAAAGGCTGACCTCATCACAGTCTGCAGCTTCCTCAAGGGGGGCAGTGGAGGGGGAGGTGCTAATCTCTCTCTGGTGGCCAGCAACAGAACAAGAGGAAATGGAATGAAGCTGCGTCCGTGGAAGTTCAGACTGAACATTAGGAAAAGGTTCTGAGAGAGTGGTCGGTCACTGGAATAGGCTCCCCAGGGAAGTAGTCATAGCACGAACCCTGTCAGAGTTCAAGGATTGTCTGGATGACACTCTTAGTCATATAGTTTAGTTTTAGGTAGTTGTGTGAGGAGCAGGGAGTTGGACTCGATGATCCTTATGGGTCCCTTCCAACTTGAGATATTCTGTGATTCTATTACAGGCTTGATCTGGCCCTACTGAGCACTGTTTGTCCTTCATCCCAAAGTGCACAGAAAAAAGCAGCAACTTCACTAGTTAACAAGGTTGTTTTCAAATTATACTTTCTCAACCTTTTCCAGATTAGTAGTCCCACTTTCTTAATCTTATGTGAGCATATACACAGATAATGGTTGCTACTTTAGAGTTAATGAGGGCTACGCCAAAGCGTGAGTACAAAACATAAGACAAGGTATACAAAACATAAGACAAGTAAAGCACTGGTTCTTTAGGTTAGGAAAAATGAGCATTTCAAGCACTGGCTCACAGATTTTCACTGATGCTTACTACCTGCAGCTTTAATGGATTTCACAAGATCAGAGAGGTGTCCAGTATTTCTTGAAAAACAGTCATGAAGCAAGCATTCAAACAGAGACATCTGTATGAATTACAGCTGTATTTAGGAAACATCATCTCTCCAAGTGAATATTACAAGACCAGCTGTTGGCCAAGTAAGAGGGATTGTGGCAGGTGCTCCATGCTGCGAGGCCAAGGAGGACATACCACCACCCATGCTTCCACCAGTGCAATTCCCTTTGCTGCTGCACACAAGAAGGAATCTGCCAGACCACTCGGCTTCACAATGAGGAACAGTACCAGGGCCCTAGAGCCAACTTTAGCCCTACAGACAATCTGTTTCACTCACCTACTACCCTCAGAGGACCTTTTTCTTTTCTCAAGAAGCTGCTTTGCCAAGCCCTCAGCTGTGCGCAGCAGTGCCAACTACACCCATCTTGGCATGGTGCTGTTGCTTCAGTCCCACAAATTGGGCTCTATGCTGCAGGCACAAAGTATACAAAGGATACCCGATTCCACTTCATTGTTGCAAAACCTGTGCTTTGTTTCCTGTTCCTTCCAAAATTCAGAATGTAGTCATCTGAGCAAAGCCAAACCCAGGAACTAGGAAGCCCACACCTTGTTTGGGTTTCTGACCAAACTTCTTGAAACACTTGACAGGAATAACCTCATGTTTATTACCTTCTGAGAAGAAGAAATAGTAGTTAAAGCAATATAACCATAGCATGCTTTGAGAGCCTGGTCTGCAAGGAGTTTGGTTTGTGCAGAACCATAAGCAGGCACATTCTTGGCATGGGGAAAACAGAGGCCTCAGCAGTGAGTTCCTTCTTATGCCCTGCACTGCTGCTCAGAGAGACTCTCATGAGAGACTAGTTTTGGCCCTTCCACATTTATTGGTCACCTCTATTAATACTGACTTGCCTGTCCTGTTGTGATTATCCCCTGCACAGAAGATTGCCCTCTTATGTCTCTGCCTACAGTGAATGTAAGCATGTAATAAATGAGCATAACTGAATCAGTACGGTCACTTAACAGGAGTGTTTTAGCAGACGTGAGACTGCACTCCAGTAGGCTGATTACAAAACCTCCAGGGCAACAGTAACTCAACTATGATAGCCAGAACATCACTAGAATTACAGTAGTATTTCATCTCTGAAAGGAGTTGTTCATTATTTTGCACAATGATCTCATCTCAGGATCCATCATTCACTTGTTCAGTTGTTTTTCTTTTTACTGCAGTATCTGGAGCTTAGATCATGAGCTGTTATAGAAAGGGCAGTCTTGACTTACGTAGCCAAACTCACAGGGAGCATATGAGTAAGATGCAAGAGTGAACTGAAGTTCAGTGAGAGCTACTTAAGTTTATCAGAGTGGGAAGGTTGCAAAAAAAGACTGTTTACTCTAACTGCAGAGCAGGCTCCCCTTGGCTAGTGCTTGTACTCCCAAATGTGTGACAGCTGACCTAACTCAGGCATAAACTCAAGCAGCCTCTCCTTAACCCCTTTCTTAGTTAAACTCTACTGCAAAATTGACTTTCAGACATGAAACATCTGCACCAAATAAGACATCCAGGTAAGCACAGGCAAACAGAGCACTCTCCAGGTAGAAGAACAGAAAGAGGAGAGTGCAGAAGACAAGCTGGCAACAGGCACAATCTTGGCATTTCTACTTCTAAAAAAGCTTCTGCACCTCCTCGCCAATCCACCCTCAGGTACTGAAGCACCCAACTCAGGAACGTTCTCTGTGTATGCCAAGATGGGACAATATTCACACTCTACTTAATCCAGTGAAACATTTGAACTATACTTTGATTAGATACTAATTTACATCCTGAGTTATACTGAGATCCCAGAGCCTTCTCAGTTTCTGAAACAATTTAGAAAGGATATCAAGAGCTCTGCACTCCATTATTTCTAACAGGTATGCAGACTTTGCAAGTATATATCACTGTCATCAAATAATGCCGTTTCAAATATTTCAGTTGTACATTTGGACTCATCACAAACTAGGTAGAATATTTATTTTCTGTTTTCCAATTACTTGAGTCACTTTACCTTTACAAAGGAAATTTATCAATTTTTTTCCCTTAGACTTTTAATATAGTAATTTTACCTGTACAAATAGAACTGAAGAAAATGTAGATGGGGCCTGACCAAAACAGCTCAAAGGTGCAAGTCTTTTCAAAAATGAAAAGTGGTATTTTGCATCCTAACTACCATTTTTAGATTTTAAAATTGCATATTATTTTGAAATAAACAAAATCACACATTCCAGTGCAAGCACAATGCTGATGAGGTTATACAACCTATCTGAAATCCCACTTAAACCTCTACAGGCTAAATTCCAGCAATGTTCAACACAGGAGAATTAATTATGCTACAGCAGTGTAATCTCTATGTCAGTGGAATTGAATACGTTTGTTTATAAAACACATGTAACTACACAGTTGTCCTTTACTAAAAAAAATATTTAACCCTCTTTCCATTACACAGCAGTTTGCATGCCAGGGAATCCAGCATACCAAATACCTTTAAATTTAATTCTAGATAATGACCAATGTTACTAAATATGGTATGTCAACTTCATTATCACTCAAAATGACCTAAAATCTAAGTGACAAGTGATGCTGCTTAGAGTTACAGTACCCTACTACAAATGCAAATGTTCGAACACCTTGTTAGAACTCCTGTTAAAAGATGATGTTAGCCATTTCAGATATCACCGAATTGTATTTCTAATCGGTCTTGTCTAGCATCAGCTTTTCCAGTTAAAAAAAACAACCTCCATCCCCTCTTTTTTTTATGGTAGCAAACCCACATGAATAAAGGGACGGGGAAAATACAATTTCTTTTGGAGGGAAATGGTAAAATACTCACTAACAAAATACTATCAACTCTATATAGTAAATGGAAGAAAACATGATTACTGTTTCATTCGAAGCAATCAGATATGTTACTAAAAAGTACAATGGAGAAACTGATTGCAGAGGAAAATTAATTTGCAAATTTCTTCAGAGAGCAATAATTACTAAATACCATTAATAGGTGTTGTACATTTCCTGTAGAGGACTTTGCAAAGGTGCTAAGGTTTAAGCACATATTTCAGGCACAGGACTTCAGTGTAAAACAGTCACGGAGCACCCACAGGTTCCCTCTCATTGGCACCCACGTGAGGGGCAGTAAGTCCTGGAATGAAGGCAGCAGCCAATACCAGCTGATAAATCTTCATGTGAGTCCAAACCTTCAATAGCTCTTTTTCCTTCATACTAAAGCTCTTTTCCATTATCCTGCAGTTCAAATGAGAAGAGGGGGCACCCACCCTAGAAAACTATTTTTCATCAAGTCATAATTCTTAACACCTACTTTTTTTGTCTGGTATTTTCTCATTCTAGCTATTAAACAATCCTCTAGATTTTTGGAGGCACAGCAATATTTAATAGTGTTGATTAATTAAAACACCTGACTTTTCCAAAAGCTTCTACACTGGAGACCTTTTTGACTACAGGAAGAAACCTTGAACAAAAAACAAAACAAATCAGACCTTTAGAAATAGGAGATAACTGAAGGCTACAGGAGCTGTATAATCTCTCAGCTGTGAAGAAACCACCACTTGTTCTTGATGTACCTACAAAAGGCTCCAGCAGAACAGTAACAGAGCGCACACGTGTTCTTTGTTGTGGAGCCTATAGTTCTTAATTAGGTTATTATTCCCATTTGCTGTGCCAAAGAGGCTAAAGAAGGAGGCAGAGGTTCCTATAGCACCATGTCCTTAGGCAAATGACTACTTGACAATCTCTCCTCTTCCTCACTAGACTGCTTAGACAGAGCAGTCTTTAAGACAGATTCAATCAACTTAATTTCAGGGTTAAGGTATTACAAAACTCCAATTTTTAAGATTTCTGTGTAATAAAGACAGTCTAGAGTGCTATCTCGCATTTCATGTATGATTTTTTTAATGGATTTGAGTCACAGATTGTCAAATATGAATTGCTGATTTTTTAACCTTTGAAAAATACTTTTGCCTGAATCATTACCTGAAAAATAAAAAGAGATGATGGGACTAGTAAGGAATTTGTCCCTTCAGTTATACAAAGAAAGAGTTTCCCACAAGAAAACTGATAACTCTAATTATAAGCTTCTAAATGAGACAATCTTGTAAAGCTTTGTATCCACTGGTACTATAAGTCAGAAGCTTCTAAGTTAGTTTCATTTATTTTCTTCATCTGGAAGCCTTCCATATGCTTTAATGTTTCAACATGCTGGTTTTTTAAATCAGAACAAATCTTTGTTATTACAGCTATGGGGAGGGTTATTGCTGCTTTAGCCAGTAGGTTAGATTTTCATCCTGGCTCCTGCCTCAGTGTTTGATGAGCAAGAAATCTGAAAAATCAGAGATGATAGCATCCATTTCCCAAATGATGTAAACAGGTATACTTCATATTTATTTCCATGGATGACACTAAACCATACCATACCTAAAGCTCAGACAACTTTACCTCAAAGAAAATGGGTTTGGTTTAGTTTCATTGCTTTTATTCTTAAAGTACTTGTAAATTGGTTCAGGGTTTTGGTTTTTTTTTTAAACCTTTAATAGATGGTAGCTGCTACCTGCAGGGTACATCTCCCAAAACACTTTCTTTTATTAGTACAAAGACTTAACAAAACTTCCTTTTTCTCTCTGAAAGGAGTTTTCAATGAATGACAAACTAAAACGTGTCCAAAACTCTTGTGATGTGATCCTGTCCCAGACAAAGCTTCATGCTGGCTCAGCCCAAACTTTTGCCTCCCATGAGCTTTTTAAACTCAAAAAAGTCAATTTTTGTTTTTCACCTGCCTCTTAGAGGCTCCCCTTACCTGTGCAGGCTTGGTGGCTCACAGCACCTTCCTTGTAGACAGCCCCAGTTAACCAGGCTTCTGAGGTAATTGTAAGACTGGTGCGAATGGAAGAAAAAGTGAAAGACAGCAACCACACTGAAACAATGAGTTTGTTACAGCCTGGATACCAGTTCTCTTATAAAATAAAGCAAAGCAAGAACAACTGCAAACACCATGCTGACAAAACAAGCAAGCACCTAGATAAATTGTTGCAACTTTACCACAGTGTGACATTATAGAGCGTTTTGATCTTCACCTAAAATCAGTGTGCTCGCTGGTTTAAAACTATTTTCAGCTGGTGCCACTAAATTGATAGGAACTGCATCTGTTTTCTTACAAAACAGCTTTTGCTTTGTATTTAGTTTCTCTCACCTGGCAGTCACATGGCTTACACTACTGGAATACAGAACTTTCCTTTCAGTCCCAACTTTCTACTCCTATCACTGTGCCACCGTTTAGAGTTTTACAAGGAAACAAAATGGAGCCCTTCATCTTCAGCCAGAACTGAAGTAAGTAACTGCAGTGCCTACAAGGCAACAGAGGGATCAGGCCCAAAGGGAAAGACACTGAACAAAGGTTATGGGGTTCCCTCCCTCCTCCACCAATGGCTTCAAAACTCTGCATCAAGCTTTATACCTGCCTTTAGTCTTCCATCTGCCTGCCACAGACAGAGTACCAAAAAAGCAGTCATGGCATGCAAGTCATGACCCAGCAAGAAGCATCATTTTCACCCTGTGGCTATGTAAACATCAGACCTCCTTCCTTAACCGCTGGGTGAACCAACTCCACCACTTATTTGGCTGTCCAAGGGCCAGCTAGACAGTGGGAGATCCTGATATTCCAAGCTATGTGGAAGAACTTGCTGGAGTGGAGCAGAACCTACATGCTACAAGTATGGAAGACAGTATCTCTCATGGACAGGGAAGCCATCATCAGGTGTGCTAGCAACTAGGGATTTCACACTGATTATTTTTCACTGACTATATATGAATATTTTATTTCAGCTTTGTGGTAATACTTGATAATCAAACATCTCAGTTGTAGGTGTGCAGTAAAAGTAGGTGAGTTATCAAGTTAATTAGTTAAATATTTAACTTGCTAACATGTAATAACAAGCAAGAGTTCTCCTCCAAGTCCAGTATTAACTGAGGTGTCAAACTGTGGCAGACAAAAAACAAATTCTGGTGATATATGAGTGTACTGTACTGATGTACCAAGAAGGAAAAGTTCTGCTTCCTTTCTTCACCAACACATTAATATCACTATAGAGGAGCAGCTTGTCAAATACACAGAGCTAAAAGTCATATTTCAGCCCTGTTTTATGAACTCCAGGTGCATTTAAAAAAACAAACAAACAAACAAACAAACAAAAAACAAACCCCAAAAAACCAGAACACCTCCACAAGAACTTTTTTAGAAGGCTCCTTTTTAGGAAAAGCAGGCTGAAGAAGAGAAATGCAGGACAGGATCTAAGGACAAACTTAGCCAGAAAAATATATCACAGACCTCCTTGCCAGGACACCAGGAGAGAGCAAACTATCTATAGAACAAATCAATGATGAGACCCATAGAAGGGAAAGTCTCCCAAATATCCAGCCAACTTGCTGAGAAAGGTTTGGCAACCCTCTCAAAGAGCATCTTGTAAGCCTGGGGAGCTAAGAAGGCCTTCTGTAATTTCCGCATCCATGTCACATTCAGAGATTTACAGTTCAAACCCTATCCAGGTAGCTTGGCAGAAGTGTGTCAAACACTGTGTACGCAAACCCTGCTCTCAGGTTTATCAACACAGAAGAGACGTGCCCAATACATAAAAAAGTAATTACAGTTGTTCTCAGTTTCATGAAACACCATCTTTGTACTCCCCTCCCTCACTAAAAAAAGGTGCTTACCAAGTTACCTGTATTTTGACCTATCCTGAAACCATGAAATTGTCATCACGTCAATCAACAAACAAGGATGTGTACACAATGAAGCCTTTCAATGTCTAAAAATACAGCTGTCAGTTGCTTGCAACATTCTGTGTGCATGCAGGGAACGTTGAAAGGAAAATTATAGACGTGAAGCGAATAATATAAAGGCTGTTTTCAGGGGGAGAACTGTGTTAATATCCTGGTAATCTGGCTCATGCTAGCCCTTTAAGGTGAGGACAGGTCATGGGTTTTGATACAGAAGATGAAAGGAAAAGTTGATCAAGCGAGAATAAATACTTTAGGTGTTACTAGAGAGAGTTTTTTCCAATAACACTTCAGAGATGTAACAGTACGGTAAGTGCAAGCAGATTATTGAAAAGGAGCTACCAAAGATTTTGCAATATACTAAGCAGAAAATGTTGCATGACTGCCTTTTAAGACACTTCTAGACACAGTACTTGACCTGTTTACTCAGCAGTCCACAAGCAGCCTACTCAGATATTTGATTTTATTGGAGCAGGCCACCCACATCTGACCCAGTAAAAGTGCATATATGCAAAAAGAATGCCCCCAAAACAGTGTAACCTTTTTATATAATCTGACCTTTAGCAAACAAAAACTCTCCTTTTCTATCATGTTCATACAGAAAGAAATCAAGTACAGAGTTTCACGTCACTTCTAAATCATGGAAGATACACTGGAAAAATTTCTACAACAATAAGGATGGCATTCAGTCAAAACAGGAATTTCTTCTGAGACAGGTCAATAATCCAGCATTTGTTTTTGTTCCAAATTTATGGAAGAATATCAATACAAGATATTTACATATCACACATGCACCTAACGGGTTTCTGTCTGGCAAGGGAGGAACTCCCTGAGGAAAAATGGAAGGCCAAAGAAACAGAATTGCTCATTACAGGAGGTGCCAGACACTGCACTCCAACAATTTCCACATCTATGTGACCTGAAGATGTGTGTTTTGCTTATATGTGCCTTATGGCAGAGGCAGGATGAAAACCACCGAGAACTATGTTTCATCTTTTTTTTTCCCCCCAAACCTACAATTTATTCATGGATAAACACTTGCAGGCAATCTTTAAGGTTTCAGAACAGGGAAAGCAGGGAGAAATAGAGCCTGTAGCAACAAAAAAATATGCAGTGAACAAACCTACATGAAGCACCAGAGAACCATCACCATGTTTCAGTTTGCTTTAGAAACCATAGCCTGGATGGACTGAACAATTTGATTTATACTTTCAACTTATTCCTCATGTGGGGCTCTGATTCCTCATGTCTACAAGTCAAGCACAGGTAACTAGGAGAGAATAAGCTCTTAACATAAAATGAACATATGACACTTCTATATGCAGCATTGAAAGGAACTTACTCTTCTAGAGAAATAAGCAGTGCTACTGTAAAAGTATTTGCATTTGCAACACTACGCTATTCTCACGCTTCTCATTGGTCAGCACCAATCTCAATGGAGACACAAGGGAAATGAAGAATAGTGGGATCTAAGCCCTTCCATCAAATAATATTCCGGGACAAGTGTAATGAAGCAGGTCATGGGGGAATTGAGCTCTGCTGTGGCCAGTGTTGTGTTTATGGAACATCTATAGAGGAAATCAGTCTTGATTTCTGTAAAAGGTACAAGACCAACAGCTAACAGATTAATTACCAGCCAAGATTCATTCCCTTCCCTCAAGCAACATTTCAGACAGCTACTATCAGAATACAGGAAACTTATCTAAGTACTTAAAAAAAAAAAAATCACATTGCTAGCAAGATCATATTCAATAATAGACTAGAGGATGAACAGCACGAACTGCACATTTACAGTGAATTAAATAGCAATTTATTACAAACTGAAGACTACAATGCAGTTTTTGTAACAGATATGCCTCAGAAGCTTTCACACATTTTCCCTTGTAAACCATACTGAAACTGTGCCTCAAACCAAATTAGACAATAGAAGATCCTATGTAACAAGCACTGATAAAAACCACACACCCCATGACAGTGCTGAAAGACTGCCCCATCTCTTTTATATAGTGACTCTTAGCTTCTTGTATACACCTGGACACCTTGATTTGCTCACCTGTTAAGATTTTTTTTATAACCTAATGACCACTCCATGCACGCTAACCATCACAAGCCATCTGAGAGGGCAACAAAGTCAGGACATCCATGAGCAACTTCTTTGTTAAGCACAGCAAGTAGCCTTAGGTACCACCAGGTACTCATCCATTTTTCACTGCCTCTATAATAACATGCCACAAAAATGGGAAACGCCATTTCTCTGCATACACTTTGATTACTTTGAGGTTGAAGAAGATTATATCTTAAGTATGTTAAATCTTAAGTCACTGTAAAAATTCCAGAACAAAACACCCAAGTCCTCCCAAAACCTTCAAAACCCAAATGGTTCATTGCTTAAATCACTAAAAAATTATTTTAGTGATAGCTCAAGAACTAACAGGCATTCAATGATGAACTCAACGTACATTCAGGGAAGTAAAGCATGATCACACAGTGAGTATACTTTTTAACTATTTTCAAAACATATTTTGTAAAAGTGATTAAGTTCAAGTTTCAAAGATGGTATGAAGTACAAGGTCTTAAGAAGCTTAGAAAATTACTGTCACTGTTCCATTTTGCATTTCACTTGCCTTGCTCATCTGTCTCCATGACTTCACATTGTAGGTTTTCAAAAACTAATCCTATAACCATGTTTGAATTGTAGAGGAACAAGCTAGGTGTAACAACATGTTAAGTAAAAATGGAACTTAGTTTCCCACATGAATAATAATTTCTCCTGCTATTATTTCACTATACTCAGTCTAAACTCTCTTACCAAACAGCTAAGAAGCTCAGATCAAATGTGAAAGAAGAATCATAGAACCGTTTTGGCTGGAAGAGACCTTTAAGATCATCGAGTCCAACCATTAACCTAGCACTGCCAAGTCCACCACTAAACCATGTCCCTAAGCACCACACCTACATGGCTTTTATATACCTCCAGGGATGGGGACTCAACCACTTCCCTGGGCAGCCTGTTCCAATGCTTGACAACCCTTTCAGTGAAGAAGTTTTTCCTAATATCCAATCTAAACCTGCCCTGGTGCAACTTGAGGCCGTTTCCCCTCATCCTGTAACTTGTTACTTGGGAAAAGATATAACACCCACCCTGCTACAATCTCCATTCAGGTAGTGGTAGAGAGCGATAAGGTCTCCCCTGAGGCTCCTCTTCTCCAGGCTGAACAACCCCAGCTCCCTCAGCTGCTCCTCATAAGACTTGTGCTCTAGACACTTCATCAGCTTCGTTGCCCTTCTCTGGACACGCTCCAGCACCTCCATGTCCTTCTTGCAGGGAGGGGCCCAAAACTGAACACAGCACCCGAGGTGCAGCCTCACCAGTGCCGAGTACAAGGGGACGATCACTTCCCTGGTCCTGCTGGCCACATTATTTCTGATACAAGCCAGGATGCCATTGGCCCTCTTGGCCACCTGAGCACACTGCTGGCTCATATTCACCCAGCTGTCAACCAGCACCCCTAGGTTCCTTTCTCCCAGGCAGCTCTCCAGCCACTCTTCCCCAAGCCTGTAGCGTTGCATGGAGTTGTTGTGACCCAAGTGCAGGACCCGGCACTCAGCCTTGTCGAACCTCATGCAGTTGGCCTCGGCCCATCGATCCAGCCTGTCCAGATCCCTCTGTAGAGCCTTGCTACCCTCTGGCAGATCAACACTCCCACCCAGCTTGGTGTCATCTGCAAACTTACTGAGGGTGCACTTGATCCCCTCATCCAGATCATTGATAAGATATTAAACAGAACCAGCCCCAATACTGAGCCCTGGGGAACACCACTTGTGACTGGCCCCCAACTGGATTTAACTCGTTCACCACAACTCTTTGGGCCCGGCCATCCAGCCAGCTTTTTACCCAGCAAAGAGTTTACTCGTCCAAGCCATGAGCAGCCAGTTTCTTCAGGAGAATGCTTTGGGAAATGGTGTCAAAGACTTTACCAAAGTCCAGGTAGACAACACCCACAGCCTTCCCCTCATCCACTAAGCGGGTCACCTTGTCATGAAAGGAGATCAGGTTAGTCAAGCAGGACCTGCCCTTCATAAACCCATGCTGACTGGGCCCGATCCCCTGGTTGTCCCGCACGTGCCGTGTGATGACATTCAGAATGATCTGCTCCATAACCTTCCCCTGGCACCGAGGTCAGGCTGACAGGCCTGTAGTTCCCCAGATCCTCCTTCTGGCCCTTCTTGTAGACGGGTGTCACATTTGCTAACTTCCAGTCAACTGGGACCTCCCTGGTGAGCCAGGACTGCTGATAGATGATGGAAAGTGGCTTGGTGAGCACCTCCGCCAGCTCCCTCACTACTCTTGGGTGGATCCCATCCGGCCCCATAGACTTGTGTGTGTCTAAGTGGTGTAGCAGGTCGCTAACCATTTCCCCTTGGATTATGGGGGCTTCATTCTGCTCCCCATCCCTGTCTTCCAGCTCAGGGGGCTGGGTACCCCGAGAACAACTGGTCTGACTGTTAAAGACTGAGGCAAAGAAGGCATTAAGTACCTCAGCCTTTTCTTCATCCTTTGTCACTATGTTTCCCCCCGCATCCAATAAAGGATGGAGATTCTGCTTAGCTCTCCTTTTGTTGCTAGTGTATTTGTAGAAGCATTTGTTGTTTTCTTTTACAGCCGTAGCCAGTTTAAGTTCCAGCTGGGCTTTGGCCCTTCTAATGTTCTCCCTGCATAACCTCATGACATCCTTGTAGTGCTCCTGAGTTGCCTGCCCCTTCTTCCAAAGGTCGTAAACTCTCCTTTTATTCCTGAGTTCCAGCCAAAGCTCTCTGTTCAGCCAGGCTGGTCTTCTCCCCTGCTGGTCTGTCTTTCGGCACATGGGGACGGCCTGCTCCTGCCCCTGTAAGATTTCTGTCTTGAAGAATGTCCAGCCTTCCTGGACTCCTTTGCCCTTCAGGACTGCCTCCCAAGGGAGTCTGTCAACCAGACTGCTGAACAGGCCAAAGTCTGCCCTTTACAAGTCCAAGGTGGCAGTTGTGCTGACCCCCCTCCTTACTTCTCCAAGAGTCGAAAACTCCATCATTTCATGATCACTATGCCCAAGATGGCCTCCAACTGTCACATCACCCACCAGGCCTTCTGTGTTCACAAACAAGAGGTCCAGCGGGGCACCTTCCCTAGTTGGCTCCCTCACCAGCTATGTCAGGAAGTTATCATCTTCCACACACTCCAGGAACCTCCGAGACTGTTTCCTCTCCACTGTATCGTACTTCCAGCAGACATCTGGTAAGTTGAAGTCCCTCACGAGAACAAGGGCTAGCGATTGTGAGACTTCTCCCAGCTGCTTACAGAATACTTCATCCACCTCTTCATCCTGGCTGGGTGGTCTATAACAGACTCCCACCACGATATCTGCCTTGTTGGCCTTCTCCCTGATTCTTATTCATAAACGCTCAACCCTATCGTCACCATCATTAAGTTCTAGACAATCAAAATATTCCCTAACGTACAAGGCTACCCCAGTGCCTCTCCTTCCTTGCCTATCCCTTCTGAAGAGTTTATAGCTGTCCATTGCAGTGCTCTAGCTGTGAGTCATCCCACCATGTTTCCATGATGGCAACTATATCATAGTTGTCCTGCTGCACAACTGCTTCCAGCTTCTCTTGTTTGTTGCCCATGCTGTGTGCACTGGAGTAGATGCACTTCGGTTGGGCTATTGCTCCTGCCACCTTTTTTGGGGGAGAAGCCCTAGTTGCTACGTGAACAGTCTCAGGAGCTTCCGTCATTTCTAACACATCCATGGCCCTTGCGTCTTTGCTGCTGCATGGCTCTTCATCCCCTGCCTCCACTGAGACGGCAGACCAAACGACCTCGCTAGCACACTGTCCCTCAAATGTTGGTGTGCCACCCCCAGGCTTATCTCTAGCAAGCCTGGTTTTACCCCTTTCCCCCTTCCAATCTAGTTTAAAGCTCTTTCAATGAGCCCTGCTAACTCCTGTGGTAGGATCCTTTTCCCCTTTTGAGACAGGTGTGCCCCATCTGTTGCCAGCAGGCCTAGTGACGTGTAACTGACCCATGATCAAATAACCCAAAATCTCGCTGGAGGCACCAGGCTCAAAGCCAGGTATTGATCTGCTCGCTCTTTCTGCGTCTTTCCTCTTCATTCCCTTCAAGGGTAGAGGAGAACACTACTTGTGCTCCTGATCCCTTAACCAGTTGTCCCAAGGCCCTGAAGTCTCTCTTGATTGCCCTTGGACTTCTAGTTGCAACTTCCTCACTGCCTACCTGAAAAATCAATAACAGGTAGTAATCTGAGGGCCGTACCAGGGTAGGAAGCTTTATCTTCACATCTTTAACCCAGGCCCCAGGGACACAGCAGACTTCCCTAAGAAGTGGGTCCAGTCTGCATATTGGGCCTTCTGCTCCTGTCAGAAGAGAGTTTCCCATAACAGTGACCCATCTTTTTTTCTTTGTGGAAGCTGTTTTGATGCAGGGCGTAGGCTGAAGGATGTTAGAGTCTACAATTTATTAGCTGCCAGTGTCCAGCTGTGCAGTAAACCTTTTTTAGGAAGAATGGCAAACTGTAACCTCAGTTGCCTAGTTGGATAGCACAGTGATGACTGATGAAATAATGTCTCCTTACATCCTACAGGTCATTACTAGGGCAGTTAATGTCTGGCTATACAGTAATGTCAGCTCCCAATAAACAGATCATATTATTTTGCTCAGTTCTGCTCAACCCTTCAGTTTCAAAAACAATCACCCAACCCCATCAAAACTTATTGCAGGTTTCTATTTTCTGTTTTTACATGTCCTACGCTATGTAATTGATTCAGACAGTGACCAAGGGATTTAGTATTGAGGTCAAGCATAAGTTACAGGAGAGAAAAAACTTATGCTGAGAAAAACTACTTCTTGATGCATACTTAACTTTTAACGCAGCATGCACTTGGAAGCCACTAGAGAGTTAAACCTGCCCCAGACCTTGCCAGCTGCTCTATGTGCTTCTGAAATAACCTTGGAAAGGAGCTGCTTACAATCCATGTCCCAGCTCCCAGAATGCCAAACATTCGCACATTACAGCAACAGATGCTCGATTATGGCATTGTAGCTTTCTGTACTAGCACACTTTCATTTGTTCCCAGCCATCATCTCCAGTGACCTCCTACAGACCTCAGATCAAAAACAAAGGGGAGAAAACTGCATTCAAGATCCCAGACAAAATGCAGTTTTCCCTCAGTATAATGGTGTTACCTGACAAACTGAAAACAAAAGCAAGAACATAATATGCTAGAAGTTTTCAGATACAGTCATAATATCACACATTTACATTATCATTAAAACAGTGCTTACATTAGTAAAATTAGCATATAAAAATTGAACCTGGCAGAATTGTTTCCATCCCAAGAAATTAATACCAAATTTTCCCAGTTACTAAATCCTTGCAACACAAGATGTGACTTGCACATGCAGAAAAAAAGAAGCATATCCTGGTTGCTCAAACAGGTCATAAGGTTTCCTCAGATACTGTTGAAAACATGGCCCTTAACTTTAGCCTCATCCCCAAGAATCTTTTAGGGAGTACAGTGTTATTTATCAATATCACAGACAGTTGGGTGAAATGTGTATTTCTGCAGGCCTTCTGTGCAATGACTGATACCAAAACTTTTTTCATCAGCGTGAAGGGATTTCAAAGTAAGATCTTCCCAAACATACAGAACAGTTTCCGCAGCAGGTCCTTTTCACATAAATGTTTGCCAAAAAAGATTATATTCATGGGAAAATATTTTTTTACATTTAACTAGGAATGTTCAAACAAGTTCATTCCTATAACTGTACGAAAATTATGACACAGAGCAAGCATGAGTATGAATGCAAACAAGCCTTATCTGTGAACTGACACTTGAAATAAAGTACTCATAACTGGTATAGAGAACTCAGATACTAATTAGTAAAGGAACGGTAATGCTTGAATCTTTTACCAAAACATGCATAAGACTCTTAATCTAGAGCTGGCTATATAACCTGAAATACCCTAGCCTTAAATCTCCTTCTTCCCTTCTATAACCTGCTCTTACCTACCCTAAAAAGGTATCAGTACCTGAGGGACACTGTGCATAATTTCATTTTCTTAGTTTTGCAGTTTGTGTCACTTGCAAGCAACCAGATCTGGAATTCAAGCCAAAAACCAAGTCCCAGGACAGGTAGAGAGCAGATTTCAATACACAACTTATAGTGGTCAAACAATTTTGCATCAGCATAGTCAAAAAAAGCTCAGAGCTTTAAAGTCCTCCCTTGACATTTGATGTGGCAGTCTTGAACGGGAAGGTGAAGGGTCGGAGAATGTACTAGAGGTGACCAGCAAACAGCAGGTGGCAGCCATCTCCAGTCCTCCAGCTTTTCACCTGATGAGCTCACCAGCCTGAAGTTCTATAAACCATCTCCCAGAGGGTTTGCAGAGGTAACTTCTGACTTGTGGCTAATTTTTTATGGTCTCTCTGGGTGTCCAGACAGAGGTTGTCTCTATGGTGGCTGTATCATGCAGCCGTTCCAGAAAGTTGGAACAACTGAAAACATACCATTTATTACTCAGCCTCCTGACACATCACTGACCATTTTCATTCATTGGCCTGACAGACAGTTTATGTGAGAGGACTTTGTGTCCTTTTGTCTCCTCTGCTGTCCTCTTCTGCTCACTCCTAGCAACTATCATTAATAATCCCTCTCTGGATTTCACTTGGTCTGACCTCTGTTTAGAAGGGAGACTACAGTAAATCCTGTTGAAGTACCAGGGAAAAGCCTAGGTATTATTCCAACACCAGCTATGTCTACTTTAGAGAGAGCCTTCAGAGAGTGCTGCATGGGGAGGGCACATGAGAAGGTCTGTGGGAATGTTTACAACAGTGGTCTCTTTGAAAGGAGTTTCTTTACAGCTAGCCACTACACTGAAGGAAATAATCCTTGCAATCCCAGTTTAGGACAGGACGTACATACATACAAACAGAATTGGATTTCATTGGTCTCATCACCATGGTGTCAAGTGACAGTGAAACTGGTACAAAATGTTCTACCCCATAAAATCTCAAATCTTAATGAAATCATAACAGTTGCCAGGGAGCCAGCTTTCCTGTGTTCTCGGAAAGCAAACACAGATTTGATCTGCCAGGAGTCTCATATTGCACTGAAAACAAACAGCTTAAAGGGTTAAAGTCAGCAGAAGACAGATGTGCTTTCCCATCAGCCATCCATATCCAGTGTCAAGTCTCCTTGAGACCACAGTGAAAACTGACTGAAAGCCAGCCTGGGCAACCCATGAATCTTTTGCATAGCACAGGTTTGGAAACATTTGTCCTTCCCTTAATAGCTGCCACTTCAGGAAGTTTTCAAGAAATATGTTTGGAATAGAAAAAATTTGGAATATAGAGGCAATTGAACAATTGCTCAGGTCATGCCCATAAATATTTTCTTTCCCCCCTGCTATTTATTTAAGGACAGATCATCCCACCCTTACACATACTATTCAATCCACTTGCAGTAACTGCTCAAAAAATAAGTGTTATTAATGAATTAACTTTTCAAATGCTTGTTTAGCCCCTAATTCCCCTTGCTTTCAATAAGAAGCCCAGTTGTGATACAGCTCAACTCACATGGACAGAACTAATTGCCTCCGAAGTTTCTGCTGGGGAAGTTTGTGCATTTTTGATTTTAGAAGAGTTACCATGGTAACACCTGAGCTGCACTGCAGCCTGGAATTCAGCAGGCCTTGCTACTAGTCCTGTGCTTTAACTGCTGGACCGGGCTTTTCCCTGATTTTTTACTTCTTTTCGGTTAAATTCACAATCATAACATCGTGGTAAGACAGAACTGACCTGTACAGTACATCAAGGCTGAAATACCAACCCAAAGAGCAGCTAAAAAAAAAATCCACTGAGTAGCACATTTAATGAGCAAATAACTGTATGCAGAACTATTGATTTTGCTGGGCATTCAACTAACTGAATTTTATGCAAGAAGCTTAAAATAACTGAAAGTGGTTAATTAATGAAGGCATTTAAAAATCAAACCGCTTCTATTTGTAATTGAATTCAAAGTGTTTGAAACTTAAGACTAATAAATGTACTACCACCACGAAATTGAACAATTAGTTCTTTTTTGTGTTGCTAGCAACTCCGTCATTTGAGCTAGTAATGCAAGATCATAAAAAACATTTTCTGAACAGGTTCAGTTTGCACCACATGAGTCAGCCAACCATCAGTTCTGACACAAGCCCAGTAGACAAGCAACAATCTGCAGACATAATGGCCTGTTATTCAAGTATCTCAGAGAGCTGGGCCTGGACTAAGTTGAATTTTGGATTTTAGAGACTCAGAGTCAATCTAGTACTACAGATGCCAACCTTTTAAACTAGTACAACTTTCTAAGACTGGAAATATGTTCCTGGGAGAGCATGTCACATTATGAAGTACACAGGCCTCATTTCTCAAGTATTTTTTTTTTATCTATCTCAAGAGTTTGGGGTTTTTTATACATATCTCAGGATCACTGGTAAAGTGCTGTGAAGGAGTAATATTTTGTGTTATGGCTCTTTAACAGACCTTGAGGAACACCAGATCATTCAACTACTTAACCTAGAGCATTCAAAAGCATGAATGAGTAACAATTAAAAACAACAATATAAAGGGAACATTTGGTTGCTTCTTATATATACATAGACACACACAAGAAAACATGAACACTAATGGGAACACAGAATTTCTATTCTCAGAGGTAATGATTTAACATAAACAAGTTTTCCCAACAGGAAGACCTCTGGAGAACTGATGCTGGAGGGGACAGCTTATCTCTGTGTTGTGAGAAGTAAATAATAAAACCTATTAAGACACACAAAAAAGGAACTTCCAGCTGGAAAGGTGAACCTCTTCCTTGCAGTGTACATGAAACACTGCAACTGTTCTTTAGTTTCATTTTTCAAACCTTTTACACCCTCCTCTTCATAATTTATCATTAGCTTGCTCCTTGGTTAAAACTAGCAGTCCCAAACCATGAGCACAGTGGTCTAAGGGCAACCAAACAACATCATGCCCCCTGTCTGGAAAAATCTGTCTAAAACCCCAGTCTCCTTAGTGAGATGGATCACTTCAAATATGTCACAAGTGCTGTTATGTTAAAAAAAAAAAAGAAAAAAAAAAAGGTGCTCCTAATCCTTATTTAGGATCAAAGAAAGGAGATGATTATAACCTTTTTAACAATACCAAACAGGGGGAGTGAAGTGAGCATTTACACACACTGATCTCTCCTCCAGCATTGTTAGCCTCCTTCTAATGTTAACAGTCTTCTCCATCCCCTTGAAATCCATCACTCACAACACCATGAATTCTAGAGCACCTGAATGTGTTTGGTTTGTAAACACAAGCCGTGTTTATTTTCTCTCACTCAAAGTAGGCAGTGGCCCAAATGCTCTGCACCAGTGAACCCTAGCTCACTGTTTTCTTAATTGTCCTACTTTAACCTCAGAAGAGGACTGATGTGCAAGATACTAACCCTGTCTTCTAAAGGAAAGCATGGAAATCCAAATGACTTCCATAACAGCAGCTTGTGAAGAATTACTTGACAGAAGGAGCAAAGTACCTTCTTTCTTTTTATATCACCTTTTCCTTCAGACAACCTCTGGCTATATTGCCCACAACAGGCTGAAAGATGATACCTCCTTTTTGACATCTTCACCTGTGTCTGGCACAAGCTGCTGTAAAACAAATCATCAGAACATAATATGAAAATGCCTCTCAGTCATTAGTGACCTAAAATCAGTGTGAGTAATACCAGATCTAAAAAGGCCTGAAAAGTTTTCTTTCCATCTTTGCATCATTCCATGTTTTACCTAATGAGATGATTTAATGGTATATACCATCTATGCGATCATGTGGATTAAGAAAAACATTACAAAGAGGCATTTATCAATTTTCTCAGTGACTTTTTTTTTTTTTTTAATTATCAGGTCAAAACACAACTTATCTTTTGTGTTTGCATCAAAAGCAATAAGTAGTTGAGAAAGCTAAAAGGACAATTCATTTCAGCCAATGCCAGAAACTTCTTTATCCATCATAAAATATGACTGAAGCAAAAACCCAATAAAGCAGAAGTTATGCTATACAGATGCTTACCTTTACAGCCCATCTAGTACAGCTGTCGCTGTTGCATTTAGTGATAAACTAAATTATGCTTAATGGCTCTGCTTATTGGGGAATTCTGTTATTCTAAATTTCATTCTTCCAGCTGCTTTAACTGCCAATCCATTGCTAGCCAGGTCAAACTGATACAGACAGGTTCAGCAGAGATGGCTGAGAGAAACATCAACTTTTTCAGCTAACACCTTCCCTGACAGTCACCCGAGCCAGAGACTTTTTAGAATCAACACTTCCACAGAAATTGGGGTGGAAAGGAATGAGTCCTCTTCTCAAAGGTTTAGTTTCTGAGACTAAATAATGATGACTTAAGTAAAGGAAAACTCTTCCTATACAGTAAGTTTTCTCTGTAGCTGTCTGACAGAAGAGCATCTCTTCGGTGCCAGCAAGCTTACAAATCTACACTGCTAGCAGTTCAAAACCAATAGCTTCATTTTCTGGATGGATATTCAGGAACAATACAGGAGACTCACTTTAGATTTTCCTCATGGGTTTTCTTATTCCTGGTTTGAAAGAATCGTACTGTTTCTGGTACAAAACCCTTACACTAAATATATTCCAAAGGGAAACCATATCAAAGTCCAGATTTACAAGAGCTTCAGTGTTCCTAGTTTTGAAGAAAACCACTCCACTTCATGTATGCAGAGACCTAAACGCAAGCCATGACCCCCATAGAGAGTCATGTTTCCACTCCGCAGAAAGAGCAGCAAGGATTCTTGACAGCCACAGCTATCCAAGTGAAGAGAAGGTATCCTGCAGGCTTTAGGAATACATGGAACAGCTGCAACAGCCTTGATCCAATTTCACTTTCAGTCTTATTTTATGGAACTATGAATATTTAATGTTGACTTTCAGAACAGTAATCCAGATCACACCCTTTGAAACACAGTATGATGCTTTCTACAATTTGCTTTTGTGGGCAACTTTTGCACAAGTCTAGGCCTTCATCAGTTGCATGTTTCCTCCTACCATCTGTGGCTCTGAAAACATTAGAGAAGATACCTTTAAGACAATTCATAACTGAATGAGGTAGCTATAACAAACAAAACACCAGTACATATACACAGCTGGTTGCTCAGAATCTCAGTTCTCTCTCATTTTACCCTTGCTTAACTTGCATTTTGCTCCACCTGCCTTGTGTCATAAAGTCAACTTCCTTGCAAGCACACTTTCTGTTTATAATTTGAAGTAACTGCTTAAGTTATTCACAATTAGGGATTTAATTTTTCTGAAGATATTAACTCCTGCTTATTTCAAAACAGAATTCTACATGTCCTGAGTTTATCTCTTCAAAAAAACCTCTTTATAAATCATTCCACAAGGTTTTTCCTTGGAAATCGTGATTGATAACTTGGTTGTATACACATAACTCTCCCACTGCTTATGGCCAGGTTTGTGACACCTTTCTGCTGCATTCCTAAGAAAAGTAAACCTCATCCATTTCCCAAAAAAGCTGTCTACTGACTTCTGAAAACCAAGTAGCTTAAGAGTGCTTTTTGACACCATACTATATCTTGCAGCTGGCTACTAAAAATGTTCCCAAATATTCAACTTTAACATAGTAATTTAATCCCAAAGGCAACAAGCTTAAAAATAACATTTTGAAGTTATAAAATGAACACAGAGAAACAGATAATTGTGTGCCAGTGCTGCCAGAGCACCTTTAATTGAACCTTGCCATAGTCAGATACTGTAGCACATTATATTAATTTCAAGTGCTGTGCCAAAGCGGAACTCATAGCAAGAGGCATTAATAGAGAGAACAAGAGCCCCATGCAGTGTTCTGTAAAGGCAAAGGCTTTCTTTACCCACACTAAGAAACAACTCCAACCCTCAGACACTAAAATTCTTACTAATAGCTTGGTCCCTAACAGAAAGCATGTTAAATTAGTTCTTTACACTTGTTTATTGCATTAATTTACCAAGTCTGTTAAAAATATACTCAGAGCCAAACCTTAACCTCCACCCCACCTCACTTGGAGTAGCATTAAAGATATAAAAGTATCACCTTTCATTACTTTTGCTCTTCTCACTTATTTTAAAAAACACACAGACCCCTAACTTGCACGTCACATTATAGGCAGCATTAGTCTTTCATGTAGTAGGCACACAATTGTGAACTCTTAGAAACATTAATTTCTCTCCCTCCACTGTTTTCAAAACCAAGCAGAAGAGAAGGAAAACTGTCTACAGGATATGGGAATATCACTGTTGTACTAGTCCAATAATAGTGGTACATACCAGTTGACAATTAGAATGGCTTTCTATTTTGAGCTTGACAGTATTCCAATGTATTTTAAATTCCAGTCCACAGTAAACCATGAAATGTAGACTATATACTTGTTACTTCTGTAAGCCACTAAACTAAGGCTCCTCGATTCAGCAGCCGCAGGACAAAAATCACTGTTACAACACATAATCTTCTCTAGCGCTGATAAAGAAGCAACATTTTTAAGTATCTATCTCTAATACCTACACACATTGCAAATGAAGCAGAAGACCTATCAATGCTAATTTTAACCTATCTGATTTAAAGCTTAGTGGTAGATCAAGTTAAGCAAGTTGCAAGCCAGCATTAAGGGAATTTTAACTCCATTAGGGGAAGTTTCAGGTAAAAAGGCATCAACTCTGCAGCTGACTTTGCTGGTATGGTTATATTCTTACCACAGATGCAATCAAATTGTTTGCAGGAGGAGTTTATATTTACAAAACACAACACTGCTGCAAGTATTGCACTGTACTCTGCTTGCTTACAGTCTGCCCACTCAACCTCTATAATTTATTAGAACTTCCCAAACACTAGTTTTTTTCCCTTAAAAGCATTGTATGTCCCCCCTCCCTTTCCCCAAGTTGCTCCGTGTTTCAGGTTAAGCCATGTTCATTTCACCACATCTATTCATAGAAGGGTGCCTGAAGGACAGGTCTTATGCTCCGTCAAAAGCTCAGAGGGAGATGTGGTCTCATGGAAATGGAAAGGTTTCCATCAGTGCTGTGACTATCAGCACTTGATTTTTAATATTAGTGCGTTCCAAAACAGCAGAGCTCAGATTTTCATGTCCAAGAAAGCTATTTTACATAATTTTTTCCTTCTCCCTCCAATGTTAACGTAGTTAGATTTCTCAGCTATAGGGCATATGGCTTTACAGGTGAAAGGATACAATGAATAGCCTGTAAAAGTAACCCAAAGAATCCCTGAAATAGTCTGGCTTTCCCCTCTGTAAAGTACATTAATTTTATACGTATTATATGTGTTATATAAAGGTTAAAGGTGTGATATTAAAGGGTATTGGCTTTCTCTTAAGTCAGCCCATAGGTTTTAGCTGAGGCTGCCATTTCAAAGTCATGCATATAAAACACTTCTACCAAGTCAAGTGTTGCACCTGCTTTTATACATATATTTTAACAGGACTGTTAGTGTAAGAAGATACTGAAAGCATGCAAGTTTAAAACTGAAGACCAAATAAATGCATCATGAGTCAGGCTGTGGCAGATCACAACAGTGTTTAGCAGACTTTTTCATGCAGGTGCAGAAAATAACCAAGTCAGCCTATTTTTACAGGGCATACTATAAAGCCTAGAATTCCTCAACACATTTTATAGGCTAGAACAGGAAATTCATTATTACAAGTTTTTGCAAAAAAGGCACCAATCCTGAGTCTCTTTTTCCTTTCATGGCTGAACAAAGCTTTTCTTTATCTTACTGTAGTAAAATGATCAGCTTTCTGCCTCACATAGATGCTTACAAAGGGAAAGGTTGCAGCCTGCACACAAAACACCAGAGGACTGAGTTGGAAGAGACCTCTGGAGATCGTCTTGTCCAATGCCCCTATTTAACACAGGTCAGCTAGAACAGGCTGTCCAGGACCAAGTTCATTTGGGTTTTGAATATCCCCAAGAATGGAGATTTCACAGCCTCTCTGAGCAACCTCTGATCCTACTTGACCACCTTCACAGGAGAAAGATTTCTTGTGTTAAAACAGATTTTCTTGTTTTTCTGTCTGTGGCCACTGCCTTTTGACCCTTCACTGGTGTAAGACTGAGAGCAATCTAGCTCTGTCATCTTTACTTCCAGTGAATGATCAAGTTTTCTTTTACTCAGAAGAGTTCCCATAGAACCTAAGTTTAACTGCCTAAATAAAAAACAGTGGCTCTGAAATGTGAAGGCAAGATCAGTAAGGAAGCTGGTAGATTAAAAACCCATTTGAATAAAACAGTGATTTTCTTACACAACTTTGCTCTTTGCTGAGGGTGACAGAAATGTATGTCTGGTTTATTTCTTGCCATCACATAAGATAGTTCCTTCTTAAAACACTGAATAGTCCATAAAATCAAGCATTAATTCTCTACGTAGGTGAAAGCCTCTCAACCCCAAACTCTGTCTCAAGAGAGACTAGTAGCAAGCTACTACAAACATGAACCATACTGTAGGGCATAACCCCGTCTTTCAGATAAAGCCAAAAGCAACGTGAAGACAGGGGTATCCTGACACATTCAGAGCAGTGCAATGCTGAATGACCAGCTGTAAAGCATCATGGCACACTCTTACTTACACACTTAAGGCCAATGAAAGCTGATGCTGACCTTTCAATAATCTCCAACAAACTCTGTTTTTTTCCTCACCTTTGATGAGGACTCATTGCTGCTCTTATGCCGCAGGGTATTGGAGCACTGTGACTAGAGCCTAACAAGCAAAAGGATCCTGCAAGTTCCCTAAAAACCACACTGCTTTCTAAGTGGTTAACTAAAGAGGGAAGTATTTCCACCTCCCAACAGCACAGCTCCTCTCTACCTGGGAGCATGGTATATGAAAGAAACATGTAAATACTCTTGAACCTTAACTTTGAGAAAAAGTTTGTGTAGCTCTTTTTGACCATGATCAACTGTAAGCAAACTACAGAGGTGGGAAGAGTATTTAAGGCATTCGGGATCAGTCAGTGAGCAGATGACTCAACCTCTGCAAGTCTCAGCTCAGACAGTCTGCACAGGTGAGTAAGCAGCACTTAGAGTTTCTTTTCAAGAACTGCACGATTGACTAATTTGATATAAAGATAAAGGGAATCTACGATTGCTAGAAACAGGCACAGACTGAGCAGCAGGTATGAAAACAGAATAGCCCAAAGCTCCAAAATTCTGATTTAGCCTTAAAACAAACCTGAGCTTAGTGAATTCATAGGGGAGAGCAGTCTGCCTCACAGGCTATCCAGACAACACAGAAATGGGCTTCTCTTTCGAACTTTCTTGTAGTATACAGAAGTTTCAGTCCTGGCCCTAACTAGGGCCATAAGAGAAAAAGAAATTGGCAGCAGCATATCTGGAATTAAAGTAATTTTTAGGTTTTTGGCCTAACCTGCTTTTCAACTCTTGCCTTCTGATGGAAGCTCACTCCAGACAGATTTTTTATTCTGGTAACTAGGCTAATTCCCATTTCTCAGCTAGTAATGTCCAACCGTATGGCAAAGCTTTAGGATTAGTACCACAGGATTACCAAAGACTTGAATTTGAATAGTCTGGGGTTAGACACAGTAATGAAACTAACCAGCACTCTGACTGGAGACAGGGAAAACTAGATATGTCTGTGTTCAATTAGCAGCTCCCCTACTCTACTGCTAAATCCAAATCCTTCCCTCAAAACAGAGAGTAAAAGCTTCTTTTTTTTTTTTTTTAAAAAAGAATAAAATGGACATATTCCAACAGTTTAAGGCACACTCATATTCAGCAAGTACAATAATGTTACCATACCACTATGAATAAGGAATGATATGGGACTTAATACAGAGAAGCACGAGATAACATAAGCAGCATTGTTTTTCAACTGTCAGATTAAATGGCAAGACTAAAATACCCACACCGTCTTCTCACGCACTTGCCAGATGCTACCTGCAGGTAAATTAGCACAAACTCCCACACCTTGAGCATTTAAAACTAGACTGGGTAAGCTAAAGAAAACATTGTGTAATACCCATTTATGGTCTGGCAAAGGGAAGGACATGATAGGATGGAAGGATTAGATATAAAACACATTAAACTATCTAATTATATTAGCGTTTTCCTGTAGATATTATGGCTGTGTAGGACAGGTAGCTACCTAAATAAATAAACTTAAGCGTGAGGCTCTTAGCAACTTCTGACAAATTTACTTCTCTTCTGCTGTTCTGAGATGAGTAGTTTCTGCTTCCCTCTAAGATAAGAGGCCTAAGTAAGCCTTACTGGAGGGAACACTTCTTTGCCTATTTTCACATACTCTGAGAAAACATTGCTCCCTTGGTCATATCATTCAATATTTTTCACACTTCTTTAATTTGGCACCTCTAATACCAAAATCCCATGATACTTATTTTGGCAAAACTAGAATATCGACAGGATGTTTGCTTGAATACAGAGCAAATACAGCTAACAGGACCTACCTGCCTTAAAAGTTCTGCCTTTTGCCTGAACTTTTACCTTGTACCTGACTTGGAAAGAATGAACGCTTCCATAAATCTCAGAGCAGTAACCAGCCAGCAAGCACTCAGGAAACAAGGTGATGAAAGCCAATTATGTAACTAAGACATAAAGGATGAATTGAACCCAAGTCCTTGTGAAATTCATTACTGGAGATTCTGCCTTTGCCTCAGTACAGCTTGAAGCACTTTAAAGATTTGAAAGTCAAGCTGTTTTTTAGACAACAGATTTATTTCCTTCTTCCCTACCCTGCTCCTCCACTTTTAAGCAAATAAGACCAGCCTTCCTTTGTGAACAGTTGGGTAGAATGATTGAACTGAGATTGCATATCTACTAGGACAACCTCTATTCAGTCCAGACAGCCTCATAACTGATAACACAATGCCCTGAGTCCTCAAACTTAGGTGGCACACATATGACTTTTGGAGTTAATGGAGCCATCAGCGTGAAAAGCGTGAAAGAGCAGTCAGGTCCAACAAATTAAATTGGAAAGATAACTAGACAGAAACTTGAGTACCACCAGGAATGATTAAATGAGAAGCTGGTGTCTGCTATTTGCTGAACAGCTAAGTCTCAGACTTCAGCACCCCTGAAATGCAGGATATGAAATCCTTATTGAGTCGTATTTTGGACCTTCAGCCCACACCAAGCATGCCAGAGATCAAAGGTGAAAATAATCACATGCACTTGACTGAAATGCAATTTACCCTTAACATCTCTGTTACAAATATTAAGATATTATTTAAAACTTTCTAGAAAACCACTTTCTTAGAGCAAGGACTCACATTTAAATAGTGGCGCTTTTTTTCTACCCAATCCATTCAGTTTATGTCTGACAACCATTACGATCACACACAATATTAAACTGACAAGCTCTTTCAGACTAAATCAGAGTCTGGGTGCTTCAGACAGATGAGAACATCTGCAATTCATTCGTCAGTGTCCCACACCCCAAAGTGGGCAACTGAAGCAATTACCACATTGCTGATAATCTTGCAAGCCTATTTTTCCTCCTGTTGCCCGCTTTTATTAGGAGAATTATATTCTACCTTTAGGTACATAAAAACATTTTAAACTGCTCATTTGCTAGACCTTTAGCTGTACAGTTGACTTCAGCAGCTTAATAATCAGGGCTCTTGTATTCTAGTCTATCAAAGAGCTCAGTTTTCTAAGAAGAGTCTCATCCATTGCACAGGATGACCTACAGAGCATTTGAAGTAGTCTATCATTTTGCCTTGAGGGCAACCACTCAGCTCTGTCTCTTCTACGAGAAATATTGACTGTCACGTGTACAAACCTTCAAGGGATCTGGCTTCTCTTGCTGTTCTTTGTCAAACTTTATCACCAACAGAATGTCAGTTTAGCAGACAGTTCATGGGGCAGGCTGTCTCAGGTTCCACCATGACACAAGTTCTCTGGAGCTAAATATCTCTTGGGGTATGAAGTTGGATGTTCATCTTCCCAGAGTTCCCCACCCCAGGACACAGCCCACTAGGATGCATCTGCACCAAGAACAGGTTTTGGGAGAACCTCTCCTTGCTGGAGAGGCTGCCTTCCCTCCAAGAGCCCGTCTGTAATCTCCCAGGCCTGATCTATCCAAGCAGCAAGCAGAGCCCATGGAGAGGCAGTTTGCGCCTCTCCAGTCCTGCTTCTGCCTGGAGTTAGTTTGATTGCTACTAGGGGTTGCTGTACTGTATGCCCTAAATGCCTCTTCTCCCACTGCTCCCTGGAGTAGCTGGGAGACAAAAATACCATTGTCCCCATTCTTCACATTCAGTTCCAGCCCCAAAACATTTGCTGCAGCTTGCTGTCCAGACATCATTCCCGAGGCACTTCCCATGAAACTTCTGCCTCTTTTTTGTGGTCCCTGTTCAACTGTCCCAAATTTCCATGTTATTTCTCCTCAGTCTTTGATCTACTTTTAACCAAGGAGAAACAACAGTGGGAAAACAAGACGATACACTGAAAAGCTGCATCCATCACTGAAACACTCAGTGAAAGTCTAGTCATTTAAAACATGGAGAGACATCCCAGCTAACACCATCACGAGACATGGTTTTCTGACACTAACACACACACACGCACACTAATTCCAGGGAACCTTATGAATACAGCCGCTCCCCCCTCCCTTCTTTTTAGAGGAGAAATTCAAAAGTATTGCCAGCACATGCTCAGTCCAACCTTGTTCAGAGCAAAAGACAAAAATCTTTGTTCAGGCTTAGAAGGCATTTATTGCTCCTCTATGATGACAAAAACTTAATAAAGTTAGACTAAACGGAAAGGTTTCCTTGGTATTAGCAGTAGACAGTTTTATATATCCATGTGAACTTGTATTGTGTTATTAAAAACAATCTTGGAATTTTCATGCTAAGTACACATTATATATTTTATTCTCGAAAAAGAAAGTGCTAATATCAGCAAAAATTGAAACTAAACTTGCGTATGCTGCATTTTATTCTACCATCATGCTCTCTTCTGTTTTTGCAGTCCTCCCCTATGTTATATAACCTAATTTTATTTTGTCATCAATTTATCTTTCTTGTTATTCACTTTACATTTTACAGCAATAGATAAAAAGCATAACTTCTGGTGACAAGTTGCACTTCTTAATGGAAAATACAAAAATTTTAGTTAAAAAACAAGATGTTGATTTTATTTTAAAACAGTAATTATTCTCTGGCTTAATAAAAAAAAGGGGGAAAACATCAATTATCATAACTTTTTCTCCACATCACCTCTGAACTTTTTAAGCAGAGCTCTTAAAAAGAGGCAACGATGCAATTTAACAGTAGTACACTGCCAATAAGAAATACACTTCCATTGTTTCAAGTAAAAATAGTTTGTGGGGAAACAACAAGCTTTCCAACACATGTCTGCAAAAGCATACAAATAACTACTTAAGTTCGAATGTCTTATAGATGTTTTGTTACCCAACTCAAATAAGCTTTGAAACTGATCTGGCTTTTTTCTGTAACTCTGATTTTCAAAAGATTCTGTAGAGGACAAAAAAAAAAAAAGTTTCCTATGCAAAACTGTTGCCTGTAGCAGAAAGTGCTAGAATAGTCCAAGGAGTCATATTCTGTGTGCAAGGACCACATAACAAGCTCAACTATCAGCATCTTCACACTTGCTTAAGACACTTGTTCTCAACACTGATTCTGACAGTCAAGCACGCCACTTGAAGAGTGTTGTTTTTTAACTCCTGGTAACAGTTTTCTAAAATGCATTTTAAAATTATGTTTTCATTTGGGGAGGGGTTGTTTAGTGGGTTTTTTTTCTTTCTTTCTTTCTTTTTTTGAGTGTTAAATGGATTTTAAGAGAAAAAATCGACTTCTGGCCTGACAAAAATAGAGACAATTCAGCCAACGCTGTTACTAGAAACTGTCAATGATGTCACACATTTCCAAATACCCCCGTCAGTGTATCATAAAGCTATGTAACCATAGTGTTCAAGTACTGTAGCACGACTTAGATCTCCGGTCTTTGTGAAATGAAAGGTGGTCTGTGGTCAACTTGCAAAAGTAACACTTGGCATCCTTAGAAATAAATTGTCTCTCCACTGGCTTCTTCTTATGAGACTCTTGAGAAACCAGTTACTTTCTCTCCATCTGTAAAGCAGGAATACCATTTTTCCTCTTCACAAAGAGCAAACATAAGGGTGAAAGATGCAAGTTGAGCCACGCTCCAGGCACAGACCACCGATACACTTGAATACTGTGGCTAATGAGTGATGTAAGAACTTTTGAAAGCATTTAATAGCTGCAAGCAATCATCTGGACAAACTGTTTTCACCACACCTCAGACTCATTAGTTCTGGTGGGTTTCTGTCCTTTCTGACAACAGGCACCCCAGTGCTAGTACTAACAACAGCATGACATGAGCTCTGAAATCCCACTTTGTTTTCAAACTCTCAGGTTCTGAGCAGAGTTGCCTTTATCAGCCAAATTCAGGCACAAGACAGACTTGCTCCTGGACAGACTAGGAATCCAGAAACTGGGACACAGGTTCTGCTGCCCAGATGTCCACCCGTGGTTTGGCTTGGTGCAAGCTAATGACATAAATCCCACATAATATGGGGCAATAGGACTCAATTCCATAAGCCCTTTCAGACAGATAGTGTCATGCAATTGCAGAGGTTTGCTGTTCTCCTAAATGCCTGTGATGGTGCTATATCATTCAACCAGCTCAACAAACATAAGTGTCAAGTGTACAATCCCCTTGCCACCAGGATCTTGGTAAAAAGAAAGAAAACCAACCAGCAACATCTCTTACTTCTTTCTAGTTTCCCAAACTTCTGCCATCCTTCTCAGCTGTTTATCTCCCTTCAGGAATTGTTGAATCAAGACTCATGTTCCCCTCTCCCCTCTTTTTCTCCCTTAAAATGGTTCATGTATTAAGTATCTAAGTATTGCCCATCTGCAGTTTTCAGCATCTTCCTCAAGCAAGCAGAGGACATGCCAGTAGCTCACTGAATGCTTGTTTCCAAACCATGTCAAGCTGAACAGATGGTACCATAGTTCAAAAACACAGCCCAGCATCCATCTGTCAGTGCTGGACACACATTTCTATTTCTACACATAAATACAGGTTTACAGTACAGAAATTACTGCAAGAGGTTACAGACATACCAAACATGCTAAGATTAGAAAGACAAAATATTTAAGTGAAGGTATGGTTTTCTAGGAGTCAAAAAAGAAGTATTGTTATTACAAATTTAACATTATCAGCATTATTTCAGGGCCAACACAAACCAGCCATATTAGAAAAACTTCTAGCTTCACAGCTTGTAATGCATACTTATCCAATCCTTCTGAGAAAGGGAAAGAAGCATAGCAGCAAGCCAATGCCACAAGTTATTTTTATTTGTACAACCCACCTTCTGCACAGGCTCCCCTCTTTCTTCCTCTTGGAAATGATCTCTTGCTCAGTTGACATTATGTCCTGCCTCCTCAGTCCCCTGCCTCTGTAGAGCTCTCATATCTAGGAAAGGGTGAGGGAATAAAGATTACATGAAAAAAAGGCACTCTCACACTGCCACTTATTCAACTCCCCTAGACAAGCACTTACCTTCAGTCTTCTCTGTAGGCTCAGATAAAAAGAACAAAGGTAAGTTACCTCTGCATAAATCGAGCTGCTCTCTAAGGAAATCCGTTCATGGCTGTTGGCCCCTGCTGCTTCTTTATTCTCACTATATTGCCTTGGAAGGGCAGCATCAAAATTCACAGCTCTTCCTGACAGGGTTCACAATTATTAATGAATTACAACTGCCAGAGAATAATCTACTTTTTCTAGCATATTACTTAGCAAGCATTTCAGGATCCACAGCAATACCTCTCCTGTAACAGATAAGCTCAAGTAAGCATACGGCAAGAGGAGTCATGTAATTCTGAATTCTCTCAGTGCCAGGAGGCACACAAGGTGTGAACATCGTTCTTCCACTTCGATCGGTCTGCGGCTGCGTGCCGTGCCACTTCCCAAGAGTTCCAGCTTGCACCATTCCTCTCAACTTCCACCATCCGACGCCAGGTCATTTTTGGATGACCCCGCTTTCTTCTTCCCTCTGGAGTCCACCCAAGGGCCACAGCGCAGTCTTCTGTCGGTTTTTCAGGACATGACTGATCCAGTTCCATCTCCTCCTCCTCACTTCATCACTGATTTTCTCCATCCCCGCCATTTCTGATGCTCGTCATTTCTGCAACTTTTTTTTTTTTTTTTCCGGGAGGAGGTAGTTGGCCTCCTGCCCAACCCCCATGACTTGGAGGGCCAGTGGTTTTTCTGTCAGGGTGGCCTTCCCTTAGGCTGCGTTGGTTCGCTGCACCTTCTTCAATTTTATCCGGTGCACCCTCCAGAGAGGGATCCCCTATCCACCACCCAGGGGACGCGCCTTCTAGCCGTGCAGCCCCAGCCGAAGGCTCATGTAATTCCACTGCCCAAAATCTGATGGCTCATTAAGTCTTTTCCACCTAACAGATTTTTTTGATTATTTATCGCAACAGGTATTTAAAAAAAACCAAACATGTGGTTCTACTGTTTCTGCAAATACAGCTCTACAAAGCTGATAGGCAGGATGTTGAAACCTCTGCAGAAATTTCAATAGAAATCTCTTTTGGAATGTGATGTGTAATACTATACCTCCATTGAATGGAAATGCTCAATACAAGATTCTGGTCAGGATTATCATGGTGTCGCTACAGCTTTCAAACTTTCAGATCTGAAGAATCTGAAACTTGCACGGATTAGCACTGAGACCACAACCCTGGACTCAGATGCAGTTTGGTCAGATGCTCATCCCAGTCCTGAACATCATTTTTTCCTAGAATTCCTAAACACGATTTATATTTGATCAGTAAAATAACCAAAGTAGCCCTTTTGTCATACTACCCATTCAGTCAGTTTTAGACCAGCTAGAAGAGGAGAGAAACTGGCAAAGTAAAGCACATTACAAGGCAACATACAAGGAGAAGTTATAGAGTCCACAACCTAACAGAAGTTTAACCGCATTTTTGAGATTAAAGCTTGGTCATTTCATATTTCATCCAAAGCAGTTCTCCCATTTCTAATTCTTACCATAAGACACACACCATGGGTCATTTAAGACATGCTTGCACTAGCTGACTAAAGGGAAATAGGGTTCCTGGAAGCTATGGAACAAGAAATTAAACCCAGTGCTACACTGGTAAAAGAACAATTGTATTATGAGTCAAATCTCAGTCATAATGCTGAATATGTACTAAGAGAGGTATATTTAATCTACAGAAAGAATGGGTTTGTTTTGTCCAAACAATTTTACAATGTTGTTAGAAATGCTATATAATTTAAGTCAACCACCAGGAAGAGCTGAGGTGGTTATGATTCTTCATATTTATTGTTCACTAGATGCAGTAGATTGTTTTTGTAATGTACAAGACTTCAGATATGCGGTTCCACTCATAATCATATAGAAAACAATAAAATCCAAAAGAAAGGGTTGGGTTTCATGTTTGTACTTTCTCACAGTACTGTCAGCATTAGCTGATGTTCAACAGAAGAGAACGATACCGTTATAGCATTATTTTAGGTGAAGACAAAAGAGCAACACCATGTCAGGTGTACCCAGGACGGTACTAAATCCTGAGAAATGAACCACTTAGAAATTGTCAGGGGATCTCCAACAACACTCAGTTGCAGACAGCTGCACTCAGGAAATCAGCACCTTTCACCTGAACTTTCAGTATCGTATTGCACTTGGAAAATAGTGTGCTTTACAGAAAGCGCAAGAGAATGAGACAGATCGCTCTCCAGCATCTTCACTCGTTAAGGATTTTCTTCATTCATTCAAAGTAATAACTATATTCCAAAGGCTAGAAAATGAAGCCTTAGCACTCAGAAATGCATCTGTTGGTGAATTACTGCACATCAGGTTCCTGAAGCTGATGGGCTGGTAAGCAAGGTAAAACAATGTTTTGTTGCCCTCTTCATCACAAGGTTAGTGAATAATTACATCACATCAATCCCAGTGCAAATTCGAAACCTGAGTTAATTAGAAATGCAGGGTGCAGCACCTTCAGCACTGCCCCCAACCCCGATAAGCTTATTTACATATCACCACCAGCAGTTTGGAAGCACAACCTAGCTCTTGGGCACACACTCCAATTCAGACTCATTTACAAACCCTTCCTTTACCTGATGCACTAACTTGGTTGTTCTGCAAGCTCCTTCCCAAGGGGAGAGTTGCCAGTCACCTTCAGACTACCAAAGATTCCAGTGTCCTTATGATATTCCAATTGTTTTCAGCATTCTCTACAATGGTTTAAGAGCCAGCAGATCAATACCTGGCTCCAAGCCTGGTGTCACTGGAAGAATTTTGGGGTTTTTGATCATGGGTCTGTCTACATGACACCAGGCCTGCTGGCAACACACAGGGTACACCTGTCTCAAATGGGGAAAAGAATCCTACCACAGGAGTTAGCAGGGCTCGTTGAAAGAGCTTTAAACTAAATTTGAAGGGGGAAAGGGATAAAACCAGGCTTGCTAGAGATAAGCCTGGGGGCAGCATGCTAGCAAGGTCCTCCAGTCTGCCATCTCAGTGGAGGTAGGGGATGGAGATCCTCGTGGCAGCAAAGACACAAGGGTTATTGATGTGTTAGAAACCACAGAAGTGCCTGAAAATGGTCACGTAGGAATTAGGGCTTCTCCCCCAAAAAAGGTGGCAGGATCAAGAGCCCAAGTGAAGTGTATCTATCTACACCAATGCATGCAGCATGGGCAGCAAACAGGGGATCTGGAAGCTATTCTGCAGCTGGAAAACTATGACATAGTTGCCATCACGGAAAGATGGTGGGATGACGCACAGCTAGAGCACTACAATGGATGGCTATAAACTCCTCAGAAGCGATAGGAAAGGAAGGAGAGGTGGTGGGGTAGGCCTGTATGTTAGGGAGTGTTTTGACTGTCTAGAGCTTGGTGATGTTGATGAAAGGGTCGAGTGTTTATGCTTGGAGGCCGTCCTGGGCATAGCAATAGAGTTTTCAATTCTCGGAGAAGTAAGGAGGGTGGGTAGCAGAACTGCTACCTTGGACTTGTAAAGGGCAGACTTTGGCCTGTTCAGCAGTCTGGTTGACAGACTCCCTTGGGAGGCAGTCCTGAAGGGCAAAGGAGTCCAGGAAGGCTGGACATTCTTCAAGAAGGAAATCTTACAGGGGCAGGAGCAGGCCGTCCCCATGTGCCGAAAGACAGACCAGCAGGGGAGAAGACCAGCCTGGCTGAACAGAGAGCTTTGGCTGGAACTCAGGAATAAAAGGAGAGTTTACGAACTTTGGAAGAAAGGGCAGGCAACTCAGGAGCACTACAAGGATGTCATGAGGTTATGCAGGGAGAACATTAGAAGGGCCAAAGCCCAGCTGGAACTTAAACTGGCTACGGCTGTAAAAGAAAACAACAAATGCTTCTACAAATACACTAGCAACAAAAGGAGAGCTAAGCAGAATCTCCATCCTTTATTGGATGCAGGGGGAAACATAGTGACAGAAGGCGAGGAAAAGGCTGAGGTACTTAATGCCTTCTTTGCCTCAGTCTTTAACAGTCAGACCAGCTGTTCTCGGGGTACCCAGCCCCCTGAGCTGGAAGACAGGGATGGGGAGCAGAATGAAGCCCCCATAATCCAAGGGGAAATGGTTAGCAACCTGCTACACCACTTAGACACACACAAGTCTATGAGGCCAGATGGGATCCAAGGGTACTGAAGGAGCTGGCGGAGGTGCTCACCAAGCCACTTTCCATCATCTATCAGCAGTCCTGGCTCACCAGGGAGGTCCCAGTTGACTGGAAGTTAGCAAATGTGACACCCGTCTACAAGAAGGGCCAGAAGGAGGATCTGGGGAACTACAGGCCTGTCAGCCTGACCTCGGTGCCAGGGGAAGGTTATGGAGCAGATCATTCTGAATGTCATCACACGGCACGTGCGGGACAACCAGGGGATCGGGCCCAGTCAGCATGGGTTTATGAAGGGCAGCTCCTGCTTCACTAACCTGATCTCCTTTCATGACAAGGTGACCCGCTTAGTGGATGAGGGGAAGGCTGTGGGTGTTGTCTACCTGGACTATAGTAAAGCCTTTGACACCATTTCCCAAAGCATTCTCCTGAAGAAACTGGCTGCTCATGGCTTGGACAAGTAAACTCTTTGCTGGGTAAAAAGCTGGCTGGATGGCCGGGCCCAAAGAGTTGTGGTGAACGAGTTAAATCCAGTTGGGGGCCAGTCACAAGTGGTGTTCCCCAGGGCTCAGTATTGGGGCCAGTTCTGTTTAATATCTTATCAATGATCTGGATGAGGGGATCAAGTGCACCCTCAGTAAGTTTGCAGATGACACCAAGCTGGGTGGGAGTGTTGATCTGCCAGAGGGCAGGAAGGCTCTACAGAGGGATCTGGACAGGCTGGATCGATGGGCCGAGGCCAACTGCATGAGGTTCAACAAGGCTGAGTGCCGGGTCCTGCACAACCCCAGGCAACGCTACAGGCTTGGGGAAGAGTGGCTGGAGAGCTGCCTGGGAGAAAGGGACCTGGGGGTGCTGGTTGACAGCCAGCTGAATATGAGCTGGCAGCGTGCCCAGGTGGCCAAGAAGGCCAATAGCATCCTGGCTTGTATCAGAAATAATGTGGCCAGCAGGACCAGGGAAGTGATCGTCCCCTTGTACTTGGCACTGGTGAGGCCACACCTCGGGTGCTGTGTTCGGTTTTGGGCCCCTCCCTACAAGAAGGACATGGAGGTGCTGGAGCGTGTCCAGAGAAGGGCAACGAAGCTGGTGAAGGGTCTGGAGCACAAGTCTTATGGGGAGCGGCTGAGGGAGCTGGGGTTGTTTAGCCTGGAGAAGAGGAGCCTCAGGGGAGACCTTATTGGTCTCTACTGCTACCTGAAAGGAGATTTTAACAGGGTGGGTGTCATATCTTTTCCCAAGTAACAAGTTACAGGATGAGGGGAAACGGCCTCAAGTTGCACCAGGGCAGGTTTAGATTGGATATTAGGAAAAACTTCTTCACTGAAAGGGTAGTCAGACACTGTCACAGGCTGCTTAGGGAAGTGGAGATATTTAAAAGCCGTGTAGATGTGGTGCTTAGGGACATGGTTTAGTGGCGGACTTGGCAGTGTTACGTTTACGGTTGGACTTGATGATCTTAAAGATCTTCTCCAACCTAAATGATTCTATGATTCTATGAACCAGCCTTAAAAATAACTCATAGTTCCTAGTTACCAGTGTTAAGAATCCCACGCTTCTACTGTCTACATTATACCTCTTCAATGATTAAACCCAGTGTTTCACTTCAAGAGCTGTCCTTCCTGAACTTTCTTCCATGATAAATTAAATTTGTTTTTTAAAAGGAGCTGAGCATCTGAAGGCCTCTTTTCACAACATTCACACAGTGAAACAAGATGGTGTTATTACAGTAGCACTCCTTGTAGCTCTAAAAATGAAATGTGTCAGCATTTCCATTATCATAACCTCCATTTCTCAGAGGTTAATAACTTCGATGTATTACTCTGCAACTACACAGAACAAGTCACAGAGCCTCCACCTTGGAGGAGATCTGCAGGATACAGATGGGTATTTTCCAATTAAAATTAATTTCTTCAAGCAAAACAAATTTTTTAATATTACAATGTTAAGATAATTCTCAAAACATTAAGGAAAATAAAACTATCATTTAATTATTACCGTGAAATGTGTAAAATGCTGTACTGAGTAAAATTGCTGTAGATATGCTCCAAATTTCATTTTTGTCTTTAAAGTGTTTGGAACTTTTTTTTTTTTTGCCTGTCTGCTAACTATGAAGAGAAAGGTTTCTGACCTCACCAAAAGTCCCACACTTGAACATTATGGGGCTCTTATATTTCGGTAGACCTCACAGTCAAAAACAATCAAATGTCACAGTTAATATGTGAAGATTTGCATTTAAAAGATTTGTTGCAATTCTAAAAGTACCTCAAACTCTTTATCTAAAAATGTTCATTTGGTCATAATGTTTTCTCACCAGTTCATATGTTAGAGCCGAAGGACAAATTCAGTTCCATTAATTTACAGCACAGAAGATTTAATACAGCTAATGGCACTCTGGCTTTTGATGTGCTCTTAAAAACATGTGTAAAGATATTATTTCACATATCATTTTCTAGATTAAAAACTCAGTTTTCAATCTACATTCTTTGTTATTCTGTGTGACCCTGTTTAAATACAAAGGCCCTGGACCCCAAAAACACACTGATCACTTTCTGATAAGAGAATTGAATATATCTAAACACAAGGCAAAAACCAATGAGAATTCAAAGCTGCATTAATGCACGCTACTACGTGCAAAGCAAATGGCCAGTTTTGATGCCTTAACACAAGCCATCATACATGTAACTTGACATTCTGCTTTGTGGAAAAAAAAAAAAGTTATCAAACAGTTGCCTTACTATATGAACTACTGACAATAGCTGCATTTTTTGTCAATTACATCTTCTGTAATTTAGCTACAAAGTCAACTATCTACTTACTGTAGAAAGTACAATAACTTGCATATTTCTAGATACGACATTTACACAAATGTCCTTTTCATTTATCTAAAATATATGATATTAAGATGACTTACAGTGCAGACAGGTAAAGCTAACTTGGGTTTGATACCGCTCAGGTGACCAAGTCAATTGAGCAATAATACATCTTACGCACTTTGGAGAAAGTATCAAGTAAATCAACGAGAAAATGTACACAGCCCCTAAAAAAATGACACCCAGGGTTGTGCAGGGCTATCATACCTTTACGGTTCAAGATCCTACTGGAGTCCAGACCCTCCTTACCTGAGTTTTCCACACTTTTTGCCCTCTTGCTACTTTCCCTTTTCCACTACGCAGCATATACCTGGTGTGCATTTGCCATCTCTGTTATTCTACTCTCCCTTAGTGCTGTGCTAACAGCTAAAATGCACAAGCGGCAGAAGTCAGGGCAACAGTATGTCATGCTGTAAGATTCCTCAAGGACCTTCACACTGCAAGGAAGATGAGAGTCTTCTCCACACCAACAATAGCCACTGGCTAGGCAACAGCTTAGGAGGTTTCCCCAACAACCTCTGACCAGGACAGTGATAATTAGGCATAATGGAATCCACAAAGCTGAAATCAGACTGATGAGCAGCTGTGCAGAACATCAACTAAGTGAACACATCAAGACTTCTGGTCCAGGGAATCTTTGCAATAAGTGCATTCTCCAAGTACTGAAAACATTTAGGCCCAACTCATGCAGGTACAGCTTGAGCTAAATGTGGCAAAGTGAAATTGGTAACTGGAGCACTAAGGACCTCCCCCTGCCTCCCAAACTGCTACAACACTGTCTCACAATATTGCCATAAATATCTTTTTTTGAAAAAGAGAAATGAAAACCCCACAGAACACTATTTGTCCCCCAGAAGTCAGTAACCTGAAAGCTACTCCTTGACCCTGATAAGTCCTGAGTAGACAACGTTACCTCCCAGCAAAAGTATGAAGAACTCAGTGGGGTGAAGCCAGCATTGCAGTCTAAGATCCAAAACTTAAGGACAGTTCAAAGAGGTAAGAAATACCAATTCTGTTAGCCAAGGGAAGAAAAACTGTACAGGCAAGCTCAGTAATAAGACACCAGCAGCTGCCAGTGGTGTTCATGAAGATCAACTGTCTTTTGTTCCCAGAATGTAGAGAAGTGACTTTCAGCCAAACTGTTACGAATATTGATGCTTCAAACTAATGTACATATAAATGTACATTAGTTCTGGTTAGCCCAAGAAATTGAATTGTATGGTATAGAAATGGTATAGAAATTGTCAAATTTCCATTGAACAGGCTCACTACCAGTGAAGAAACAAACAACAAAAACTCAAGTATTTAAGAAGCGGAAATATTTAAAGACATTTCTCAGGTAACAGCTAGTCTTCTTCAATATGTAAAGTGATAGAAAGAAAGAAAAGTTGTAGATTAGTGATGAGAAAAACACTGAATATTTCATTAGCTAGAGGTGAGCCACGGCAAGAAAGGGATGAACTCATTTCTTATAGCATCAGATTTTTCCATCTAGCATGTGTCACTGAGGCACACTGCATGTCAGGCAAGATCGCAGCAGTGCAACATAACAGAGTACACATTTACCCACACCTTCTTGACTCATCACAAATGAGTCATCCACTGCAAATCACAACCAAAGAACTTATTATTTGCACCTCTGAGACTCAAACATTGTTACTTCTAGCGAAAAAAAGCTGAAGTAGGACCTTCAACTGACGGATTTGTAAGGTCAGCCAGCATGCCCACAGTCATCCACGCTTCACTACTATACAGTAGCATTTTATGTATTTGAGTCACAAAAATGGTGATTAATTAAACCATCTCAAGTAATTGTTTATTCTGTTGTAAAAACAGAATTAGGACACAGCTTAGCAGACTTCCTAAGTTGCTTATCAATACCAGAAATAACAATGCCACAGAAATAATAATAACTACCTTTATCATATAATATAATCATAATATTATTTAACTACCTTTACACATATATTCTTTAATTCTACCTTCTTTTCCAAGTTCAGTAAGGAACAACATTGTACATAGAAAACACATGCTCGTTGTAAGTAAATGAACCGCAGAACTCCTTCCAAGGTGCCACACTGCTCATCCACCTCCAGCTCTATGCTGTGAAATTGTCCTGCGACTTTCAAACCCCATGAATGGTAGGGAGCCTACAAAGGAGCCACTCAAAATGCAGAGATGTATTCATTTGGTCGGGGACCTTCCTCCTCAACCTCAGCCCTGTCCCACCCACTCCTGGGCGGCGGTGGGAGCCCCCTTGGTCCCTCAAGCACCCCTCACTCAGCCTCGTTGGCTGCATCCCAGCTGCACTGCGGTGGCCAGGCCACTCCACTGCACTCAGCCCTGCCCGCGGCACAGAGGTCATGCTGCAGCCCAGCTGGGGCATGGTTATGAGCTGCACCTCTGAAGTTTAGGTTTGGGATGTACTGGCCTCTGAATATTTACTGTGAAACCTGTTTTCCTTCTAACAAGAAATTACACGACTCCAAGGTTGGGATCCGCCACTGCATGTCACGTTTCTTTAAATCCTCAATAAATTAAACAGCTTTCTCTTAATTGTGAACTTAGAGAAATCTCTCAAAAATTCAACAAGAGGCAACAGATGAGACAAAACTTGCCTTTTCATGTTCTTTAGCACAAAAAAAAAAAATGCTTGAACTGATTTGAGCTTAGTACTGGCACAGTACTAAGTGGCAGGAGGCACTTCTGCATAGTTTCCAAAACTCACACGTCTTGGGGAACTCGGCACAACTCCTTTTAAAACAAGCCTCGCTCACCAGTCACCTTCGAGAGGGGATGGGGTTCACTGCATCCTCACACTTCACTGGAGGTGTAGGAGCAAGCTGTGACTGGGAAAAACCTGGCCACAGCAAGTTTACAGAGGAAGCAGGTTAAATAAAGTTATGATCTATAGACCATAAACTGTAAGAAGCACCTTACAAGCATGCCTCATCGGAGGCTTGTTCCAAAGCAAGTAAACTCCATCATGATCAATAAGCCCTTCAAGTGGATTCCAGCCAATTCATACAGGAAAAAAAAATATAAATCCTTTTGAAGAGAAGAATAGCCAAACAAGACAAAGAGGTAGAGGCTGCAGCTAAGCGAGTGCAGCCAGAGGTAACATGAAAGGCTGCACTCAAGATACAGAAGACTACTGAAGCATCTCAAAGTGCCATTGCTCCATATATTGTATAAACCATTCTTTTTATTCTTCCTCTCCTTTATTATTTCTCGAGTCAAAGCCAAGTGCTCCCTGAACAGATCTCTGATTTCAGAACTGCTCCACTCAGACGAATAGATACCAACTCTGAAAGGAAATAGTTTGAAATTTCAAATTCACTTTAGCACCACAGCAAAGTCATTTTTGTCCATTGTCTCCACAAGTGAACATAGCCTCCTGCAAAGAAAAGGGTGTATTTTCCAGGCGAAAGGTTTCTTCCCAGAAGAAAACAGGATTAGTGCTAACTTGCTCTGCACAGGCCTGAAACCTTAACCTGCATGCAGATCTGTTTATTTCTACAGATAGCAAACTTTCAAGTGTTTAAAGACTGTGACAACAGCAGTTGTGAGATTAAAGAGAAAAATGTTTTCCTTGCTAATATTTATGCCATGTTCTCCCCCACAGATGTGGAAGCATTAGAAGGCAGGCAGTTACTCTCCCTGTTTTACAGGTAGCAGAACTGAGACAGGCTTGGCACATGATTGGCTTTGGGTGGTGTGGTCAGTAGAAGAGCTGGTACTATCACCAGACCACACAATCTCAGTGACGCTTTATATTCATTGACTACCACAGCATCTCCCTTTCCTGATCATGCTGAAAGGAAAAACCTTAGTTTTCAAACACTTGATTTTCGTGCAAAATAAACTCTCCTAAGCTATGAGAGTGTGTCAGATTAACTTAAATCTCCTGAGCCCTGTCCCATACACAATTATGCCAACAGCAAAACTGAGAAGCACAGAGCATTGCTGGGAACATATGCACAAGACACACTCTTCTTATGATACTCTTCCTGTTAGATATAAGCATGGCTCACAGATATCTTGTTCCAAACTGATTAAAGTCCTTTATGAACAACGAAGCCCTTGAAGTGTATTCCAGCCAATACTTAGTGAGAAAGTAACAAGTCTCTCCAAGCAGAAGAATAGCCAAACAGGACAAAAAAGCTTACATAAATACTACAGTTGATTAGCCAACTTTCTAAAATACAACAGAGATCTGAGTGAGTAACAAAGGTCAAAGTTGGATTAACTGCTAGGTCATTTCCTACTGTGAAAGATGCACAAAGATTTTCCTTTATCAAAATCAGTTTCATAAGACATAACCTCTGAGGAAAAAACCTTGGGCAAATATCCTTAGGTGTCAACATTTTTGCCCACCTGCTTTCCCAGCCCTCTTAAGAAATTATTTCTATTAACAGAACAATACAAACTTGTCCTAGCAGGAACATGAACTGTGTGACTGTTCCCTTCTCAAATACATTCCTTTTCTCACCTGTTCTCTCTGCAAATACTTTGAATTGCCAAAATCATCCCACCCACCTTCCCTCAGCAGCAAGCAGGGCATGAGCCCTTCCCATAGATAACCCCTTCTTCTTTTGCAAACTGTTCTGACCGTGGTTCAGCTGAAGCATTACCACAGGATCCATGGCTTCTGCAGGAGAAATCATGTCTGTCCTAGGGGACTGCTCACTACATGAACAGCTTTAGCATTCATTTCCTCCACCACTAAATGTCAACACCCTCCCAAACTCAGTGCTTGTGTTCAGCATTAACAACACTACTTCCTAGCAAAAACAAGGATGAGCACACAACATCTGACTCCAGAGGTTAGACATTCCTTACAGCCTTGAGACCTGGTCAGTAACTGAGATACACGCCTTAGTTTTGCAAATCTCTTTTGGAGAGATGAAGCTCAGGGTCTCAGATCACTGCTCCACACATGGACACGTATCAGTGTCAGGTTTTTCCTCACTATGTCACATACCTACCACACTAGGCATTTTGCAGCTTCAAACGCTGTCTTTAAAAGCAGCATGCGTCTTATTTTAATCATTTTGAAAAGCAAGACTTAAGGGAAAATTTATGCCAATAAGCCACATGGCACTTCTCACAATCCAACTCCTTCAAGTTATCTGCACAGGCTGGGCTGACCAATGGATATTTGAGCTATGTTTTCATCAGTTTAGGCCTGTACTGAAGTAAAAGAGATGGTCCCACCTTCAAATTTTAGCTCTCGCCCACCCCACCTCTTCTGCACAGAGGCAACTGTTCGTCAAAGTGGTGCATCTGACCTAAGAACTCAGCTCTCCTGTTCTTTTTAATTTTTTTTTCCATTACTTTTAACCACCATCAACTTCTCCCTATGAAGTTCACTACTGCAAAAAAGCTCAGACAAGGGTGCTCAGCAGTGTGGCGCTGGCACACCCTCCTTTTTGGCTCAGAAACCACATTGCTGCCAGATGTGGGGAAAGGAAATCTAAGCATCTACCTGTCACACCTGAAGGCAAACACAGTGGTTTTTCTTGGAAAAATTCCTGTAAGGTGGAAAAGGGGATTTTACAGAAAAGCCAGTTTCAACTTTGATTGTGAAGCAGTTGCTACTGTCCAGAAAACAACAGCTTTTTCTAATTGGCATTTCAGATTAGAGGTCTGTAGTTTGAGAAGTAGCAATTGCAGTCTCTTGTCCTTCATCCTTGCCCTCTCTCCCTTTTCTCTTCACACTCGTTCTTGGGACAGGGACAATAAATATCTCAGCCCCAGATAAAGGAGGATGTGTCAAATTTTTTTCCATCAAGGCTGGTAAAAAGTCTCCTCAGGTCTTAATGTCTGTAGGCTCCCTCCTAGATCTAGCACAGAACAGTTTAGATTCACTTTTCTCTGCGTCTATACACCCCTTATTCAAGAGCTCTGTTCCTAAGTCCTGCGAATTATCCAGAACACAAGTGGGAGCGAAAGGGTTGAGGAGGGGATTAATTACTTACTGTTGACAATTAGTGAGAGAGTTTAAGGTTCATTCACCATAGCAGTCAGGCAGATTTTTTCATCTGGCCCAACCACTGGCCCATGATCATACCACAAAATCAAGTCTGAGCTGATGCTTTGTATAAATTACTGAGTGATTTTCATGGCTGAGGACTTAAACAGCCAAATCCAGCCACTGAAGAGGCATCTATGGCTTTACACCATGCTGTGTCCTGGCCAACTGTTACATACCAAAATCCTTGCTTTCCTTCACTAGGATTGTACATCAGTGGCAATGGCCTAGCAACCAAGCACCTCCTTAGATGGAAGCTGACAGAAGAAAGAGAGAATGACTCCAACTACCACCATGCCACAGATCTCCTCCATTGCCAAGCCCATCTGTGGCACGTAGTCTTAACTGCAGTGCCCGAAGTCATAGAGACCATCTTTAAGGGGCTTGAAGCGAAAACTCCAATACCAAAAGGAGGAGCATAGCTGATGAGTTTGTCCTGCAACACAATTAGTAGAATGCAAACGTTGGATAGATCATTTCCCTGTTACTTGCAATGAAAAATGAGATAAAATGCATATGTTTTAACAGAGTGCAATGCAGCCCTGCAGAAAAAGTGTCATCTGAGTGCAACAGGTGCCAGCATTCAAAATTCTCCAGCTTTGCTATTTTAAAGACACCCTAGAGCACTCTATCAATTATTGTGCATTCATCAACATAGGGCAATTGCTGTCACATGTTAGTGATAGATCAAAGTGCTAATCCTTGGTTAACTTGCATTTGCTGCTTTAAGCCTGCATGAATCAAGTGAAGCTCAAAGATATGCAGTGATGAAACCTTACTAACAGAATGAAACCTGACACAGATTTAACCGTTTCCCTGCTCTTGAACTATTTTCCCCCAGATAACAAATTTTTGGTGTGATTACATTTGTTCAAATATTACCTCTACTTATTTGACCATTATTAAAAAGAAATGAGGCTGAAATTTGTTAAGTATTCTAGCTTGCTCCTAGGATCATGAAAAAAAAAAGATTATTTTGCTTTAGCCTGTAATATCTTCCATTAACAGCCAAGTCTGTGCTTTGGTCACATATGGCAAATAATGACTTGGAGATCCTTTTCTCTCTCTACAAGTTTGTAACTTCACTAAATATCGGTAGATATTAGTCCTGTGAATGTCACGTGCTTGTAAGAGATCAGTTGGAATGAAAAGCATACTGGTGCAATTGTAACCAGCATAATTTTTCATTACTTGACATGGCCATAAATAAGGACTACAACAGATTTACTCAGAAATAGTTTTTACCAATAAAAACACAACAAACATGCAACTAACTTAAGTAACATTACACCTATAATGTAGATGGGAAAGTTTTTGAGATGAGATAATTTACATAGCTGAAAAAAGTAAATTCCAACTGTTGTTTCTAGAATACAGTAAATTCTATTTCAACACATTCTTGGAGTTACTAAGAGAAGATGTCACTTAAACAACAAAAGTCAAGAAGAAAACTATTTGTTTAGCCACAGGCATTGCGACTTGTCTCTCCAAACTTTATCTCATTCTCTGGACTTCATATTAGAAGAAAAAGTATGAAAACACTATGACGTTATTTGCTGTTCCTCAACTGCTTTTTAAAATGAGGCAATGATATAGCAGCTTTCTAACTCTCCCTTTGCAGAGATGAAAATTTATTAGATCACCTGACCACTCCAGTGGAAGCAGATATAACATTCGGATGGAAATTCCATGTATTCATATCTGCTTTTACAAACATTTAAACTTCCTAGAAATAAGCTTGTGTTCTAGGAGAGGGAAGGGAAGCACAAATATTTGTTTGGGTGCCTTGCTGGGTAAGGAAAAGGGTAGGGAAAAATACTAATCAGCATTTCCTGATGAAGGATTGAGAATGGGGTCATTAAAGCCATGGGAACCTACAGTTAGGACTCCATAGCTTACAGCCGAAGTTGCATTAGAACTGCAGGTGATATTGCAGACCGGTGCATCTTTTTGTTATACGATAGCATTCCATAGAAAATCACCCCTAGAAAGGTTGCTCAAAGTTTTTTTTTATGTGGGAAAATCATAATTGTGCTTCAGTCAAGCAGAGCAAAACAGTAAAAAATCATCTGAAGCACACACTCTTAGCCATGCCCCTGTTTGACATCAAACATTTTTCATTTAATTTAACTAAGAACTTTCTCTGCTTACTACATTTTATGAACTCCACTGACCGCAGAGGAGGTATTTTATCAAGTCTCTACTGCTGAGTTATTTGTGAAAACATTTGTAATTTAGCACATGAGCATACAGAAGGTCCAAACTTAGCTATTAGTGTATCATCAATAATATGTATTTATTCTGATTTTTTTTTTTTCTTTTACCTATTGTGAAAAACATTTTTATAGAACATGTATTTCCTTTCAAAGGAAATTTGCCACTGGCACTATAAACATTTTGGTTCTATTCTAGAACCCTTTCCAGAAACTAAAAACGCCAACTAATTGGGCTAAAATCTCTTGAAAAAGTTTCTGATTTAAGACCAAACTGGGATCCTCCCTTGCAAAAACTTTGATGAATGGGTGCCCTGTTTATCAATTTAAAAAAAAAAAAAAATCTACATCCCTAAGATGTAAAATATTTACAGGAATAGTCACATAGAGTTATATACAAAATAAAGCATCTGGAGAGTGGGATGAGTGTGACCCACCTGTTGAACACCAGCTGATCTTGTACTTCATGTCCTTGGACTTACTTGCCTTCTTTCCTAAGGCCTGCCTTCTCAGCATGATCAGAAGCAGCTTCTACTACAAACTTTACAGCTCTGGAAAGTTTCCTAAGAGCATCACCAAGCTGAGAAAATTACTTGCCCAACTATTGAAGGGATTAAAAGACCAAGGATGATTTGAGTTTGGCCACTGGCAAACGGGGATATTATAGCGAGTGTCCTGGTTTCAGCTGGGATAGAGTTAATTTTCTTCTTAGTAGCTGGTATAGTGCTGTGTTTTGGATTTAGGATGAGAATAATGTTGAAGAAGAAGAACGAAGAGGGGAACATTCGGTGTGATGGCATTTGTCTTCCCAAGTAACCATTACACGTGATGGAGCCCTGCTTTCCTGAAGATGGCTGAACACATGCCTGCCGATGGGAAGTTGTGAATGAATTCCTTGCTTTGCTTTGCTTTGCTTGTGTTGCGTGGCTTTTGCTTTACCTATTAAACTGTCTTTATCTCAACCCATGAGTTTTCTCACTTTTAGTCTTCCGATTCTCTCCCCCATCCCACCAGGGGAGAGTGAGTGAGCGGCTGCGTGGTGCTTAGTTGCCAGCTGGGGTTAAACCACGACAATGAGGTATCATGTGCTTACTTGTTTCATGTCACTGTGGTATTGAGGCACTGGGTGCTACTGAATCAATAATACACAATAGCAGCAGATTCACAAATAGCACTTTTTCCTTTACTGTTTTAACTACACGGTGAATGCTCTGCTAGACTACACCTTCCTGCCTCCAGAGTCCCTAACAGCAGTCAAGTTGGGACTTCAGGCCTCGAAGTCTTGAATAACAAAGACCGTGAGAAACAGTGAGAATGCACAATCCTTGGACTACCCACAACAGTTTCTAAAGATGCTGTGCCTGGCTGTATGAGTGGTGCTCATTTCCACTTCACTTAGTTTTACTTCTGGTAGTATCCATGGCTTGGTTCCCATCTATCAGGGATCAGGAAAGGGCCTTACTGAAGCATCCAGCCCAACCAAATGCTTTAGATACGAAAGTATTATTACTTGCAAAAAGCAATTAAATACCTTTTCTACCCTCAGGAAATGTAACAGCAAATGAGAAATTGGATTCTTTGTGTTGCTCTACCATGCATTACCAAGTAGTCAGGAAATCTCACTAATATGAAGTGCTATAACTATTTTTTCTAATACTGCTATTATTACTTTTACATGAGAGAATTAATCTTTTCCATGTCTGCACTCAGTATACCTGTCACACAGCACCGTCCCCAAAATCCTTGTTACACATCCTCAAAGCAGCATTGTTTACATTCACACGTTATTTATCACATAAGGTCTGAAGAGTTTGTGTATCTGCATCCAGCCCTTCTCCACAAAGCCTTCCATTTCTCACACTTATCTTCTTTGAAACAGCTAGAAGCAATTGCTGGAAAACCCTGTTAATCCTATTCAGGTAAGCCACAAGTAACACTACACTGCTATTATCCAACAGTGTTCAAGTAAACCAGCACATGAAGCAACCAGCCCATACAGATATCTATCTTTGTAATACAGCTTTTTAATACTTTATTTAGTTATTCTGTCATCAGATGAAGGTTAATAGATGTGTTCAGTAGCATACAACTCACCCATCTATAAAGGGATCCAAGGAACAGCCACACATCCAACAACCTAGCAACACTTAATTAGAAATATACTACATAATACACTACAAGTATTGAAAACAGGATTTTTTTCATGCAGCTAAGTGGAGATTATCTGCTTTCTTTTCTTCAAGGCTACACCCAAGTTTCAGATATGGCTTGATCCTCAGCTGTGCAAACGCTTAACTTGCATTCAAGGTAATGGGTGTTAAATATTTCAGTTTCTGAAACCATGACCACAAAATGGAGAATTTAAATGGCTACATTTGAACACGCACATTTGAAATATAGATCTTGATGAGCAGGTAATTATTTCCATTTCCTTCAATTTATGGATTCCTTGATTTCAAATCTAAAAGGAATGGATCTGATCATGCCACCTGACCTCCCACATGCCAGCAACACGCAAAGTATCTCCAGAAGCACAGAATTACCATTTGCGCTCACCACCTGGTTTACTCCTTCATATCTAGCCTCAAGCAAAGAGCATACCTGGGTTGTGTATTGTGGAGGATCTGATTCTGCTGTGACCCAAAGAAACTTCACTGACCTTAAAGTTTAACAAGTCTAAAACCTCAGTTAAGTAATGCTATTTGCTGTGAAAACCTTATGCTATTTTTTAATGTATACAATTATGTCCAGGAAAAAGCAGTGGGCACAGTCATGTAAGGGAAAAAGGAAGTGCAAATTACAGCCCTCTATGCACTGCTGAAGTGTTTACAACTTAAAAATTAACTGCTTCTTTACAAGATGGTTCTCCCTACCGTGACTTTCTACTTCTTCCTGTTCAACTGTTGTGCTTTGGCACTGTCTACAAGTTTGCCTTAGATACTTGTTTACAGCATGAAAATAAATTCATGGTATAGACAGATATATTTATATAAATATTCTCTCAGATTTACTTCAGGAGAACAAATTCCATGAGAGAAATAGATTGCCTGGAAACAAATGGTGATTGTCAGACCACAGCCAGGGTAGTATTACACAGACAACTGCAGCTAATTTTTTAGTCACCAGGCAGAAGGCAAATGCAGCATGAGGCTGTATTTCTCTCCTCCTGTTTCCCATAACCACTTCTTTATACTTCAGCTTTCAGTGCCTTTCCTTGGCCCTCCCTTTCACTTGACAAGATCACCCCTTTAATTAGCTACTCTGCTATTTCCTCTTTTTCTGAGAAGTGCAACCATTCCTTCTATATCTGTCTATAATTTGCCTAAACAGCAGTTAGTCACATGGTTCTAGCAGCAAACATCTACCACAACAGCAAAAAAATTTTATGAAGCTACCCTGACACTAAGAGGCAGTGAGCACAGCATTGCTTCTTGATGCTAAAAGGTGTTTCTCAACTGGTAGAGTTTTTCTTTTTCCTAGTAGATGCTTTATAAGAGAAAAATTCAAAAAATGCACGCTTCTAAAGTTGTATATACAATAACTTGATACTAATACGAAGAATTAAAAACCCCTCTTGACAGACCTACCAGATAAAGCACATCATCCGTGTTGTACTACACTCAGTAGCTGTACTGCAATATGTAGACTCACTGAACCCTGTCTGCAAATTTGGTGTATGTAAGTGACAAGGTCATTAAAAACTTACTGTTAAAAAATAAAGTGCAGCTCTAGCTCTGGGGAGAATTCAGTTTGAGACACTACCTGGCTTCCACTACATATCAAGTAATTCATCTAGCTCTCCACAACCTTGCCAGTGCATGCTAACTGCGTGATGAGTAAATGAAAAAAGCACAGTCATTGCATTGGGCCAATTGGAGTAGGCTCTGGTAATATTTATAGCAGGGTCAGCACATGCATTCAGCACATACTGTTAGGCAAAGCTGGTGAATGAAGAGTTCCACCCAGTTTTGCTGGCTACGGAGTTTCTTTAAAACAGGGATATTTGACTGTAAAAAAGTAAAAGGCTATTCGTGGAGCAGGACCAAATTTTCTTCCCCGACTTAATTTAGAAACCACAAACACGTGTATGTGCAAGGCAGATGCTGTTCTATCCCCTGTTGCAAACAACTAGGAATGGGCATTATACACTTTGAGAGTACTTATACAGAGTACAGACTACTGCTACTTTCTACTTACATAATTCTTCAGATGGATTTGTTGCCTTTTTGTAAATTTTGTATTGATATAAGAATAACCTAAAAGCAACTAAAAATCTAACTTAAGTAACTAGTATTACAAATCCAATTCCACTGCTCACTGACAAATCACCAGCTTGCTTGCAGCACTTGATCGCATGTCAAGAAATCACTTTCCAGTACAAAAGTTGAATGCCCACATGTCCATTTTACAGCTGAGTTATCTAAGGCATCAAACAGGCTAAAAGAACTGAAGATCCCAGAAGGAAGCAGGGTCAGGCTAGAGTATCAGTAGATATGAAAACAGTAGTCATTCTTCCAGCACAATATCAGTGCTCACTAACTTTTGACAGTTCACCTGCCTGCAGTGCCCCTTTTGAACACCTGCTGTCAAATGGTTGATGTAACATTTTCTCCAAAATACTTTCTACTAAAGGTTAGCATCTCCTTATTTTCACGTAACACCTCTTATTTGAATCATCTGCCTTCAAAAAGCCTTCCAAGCCAATGGCAGCCCAAAACAGCCTCATGTTGCTGTTGGGTTACTTTATACTAGGTAAACTTACTAGGTACTTTACACAGGGATTCTAGTCTAATGACAGTTTTGCAGCCTCAGTATATTATGAATTTTATCAAATTTACTAGATTAATCATGTGTAGATGGGGATGTTAACACATGGTCCTTATATTTAGCTTTTCTCAGCTCTTATCTTTACTAATCCAAACTAACCATTTCAATTGGCTGTTCTAGAGGCTGACATGTTACTGTAACATTGGAAGTCTACCCACAGTGCCTCTTAATGTGCTGTCAGAATACAGACTTATCCATGACCAGCATGCAGGAAAAAGTCAAAAAGACAACTATTATGTTGGATTTTCATTACGGACCACAAGCAGCACTCAATCCATTTACAAGAAATGCTTGTCTGACTTGAAACTCATCTCTTTGCAGAAACTTCTGGCATTTGATTTGAGCACAAAATTCAAGCATGAGACCAGAGAAAGATGTTAAAATCTCACTGGTTTTTGGCTGGACCATCACATGTTTAGGAAGATTAGACAACAGCATTGCTATCAATAGTGCAGGACTATAGTGAGCATGCGCGGATATCATCTCCCATCACGCGCTGCTAACCAGAGCAGTTCGAAGAGGTTCACAAGGCTCCAGTTAACCAGATTCCATTTGGTCCTGGCTGCTTCTGCATCCTAGGTGCCTTTCTCCAACCATGCCCAAACTGCCCAGGGCCTATGCTCACCAAGCTACCCAACACCCAGGTGCCTGTGGGCAGGCATCCCAGCAGTGGCTCAAAGGTAGGATGCACTCCACCGCTTCCCCAGACTGGACAGCCTTACTCCTCACAAACCATCAGCGGAAAATTAGACTTAAGGTGAAAGGGGTCTAATAGCAGCACTGACTGTGGCTCCCAGTCTTTGCTTGTCTCTGGGGAGCAGTACCAAGAAATTAAGGCCTACCAGCATCGCCACTCTATGCTCTCCCAGTCAACTTGCTCCGTAGCAGCAGCAGCTGTGTCTGTTTTGGCTTTAATTCCCTGTGGCCCCAGGTCTTGCCCAGGGTCCCAGGCACAGGGCCAACAGCCACAGATTGAGGACCACTGCCCAAGCAGAGAGATGCACACATTTCACTGAACCACCAAGTGCCTCTAGCTTATCTTTCCAGTCTCAGATCTCCACAAGAAAGAGCAGTCAATTAGTTAAAAGCCCTGCACAGACAAGTTCGAGTTACATCTATTTCTCCAGAAACTTATGGACATAAGCTATATGTAGAATCTACAGGGTTGATAATTAATAGTCAAAACATAAAACAGAAAGGAGAAGCTGATACTAATCCACAAAAGAGTTAATCTTGTAGGCAACAGATGAAAGCAAGCCTAGCAAAAAACTATTGTAGCTTGTTAAAAATGAAATATTCGGTCTAATGTTTGCCCTTTAAGTCATTCCAGACTGACTACAGTAAATCTGCTAGTGTTTTGGCCTCTAGATAACCTGCCTAGTAAATCAAAGCAAAACAGTTCATAATTAAAAACTAGTCTGGTTCAGATTAGAGAATATACAATTTATTTTCACAAGTAAGAGAACAAACCCCATCATTCACTTGACATTTCACCACTGTCTTTCCACTGGTGAAAATAAATTGCCTAGCAGCTGTGTTATATATTTTACCTAAATGTATATTTAGATCCATCATGTGCACAGTCTAACAAATTTGTAGCAGTTTTAAGGGGCAGAGACAGTCTGTACTCAACTTTCACACAGGCAAGTTGAGAAAACATGATAGTAAATGGCATTTGGGTAAACACAAGAGCAGTAGAGACCAGCAGGACACTTCATTAGTACCAACTCATTAAGAAACAGCCTTTACCTTGTTTGATTCCTCCATTCCAACCTGCGGCTGCAAGACCCCTGTGCTCAGGATCAGTATGGTATTAACAGAGCAAGTTTCACAGTTAACATCTAAATGAGAAGCCCAACACACCTGACCCTTGTAAGCACAGGGGTTTGTACTGGGTGAGATTACCAGACATATCAATAAAGTTGCTGGTCTGTGTCTCAAGCATGTACGTGCAATCATGCACCCCGCCAACACAAATTCTCCCCTCAGACTCACAGAACTTCAGACACATCGCTAATCTATCATCTGGCTCACTTTCTACTCCCCTGTGAGTTTATTTCCCTGCTCCACCCATCCCATTTAGACAGCATAAGTGTTGAAGGCACGCTGAATCATTCTGTATAACCTCAACTCTAGCAGTGCCAATTACATCCATTATCCTATAGCTACATAATTATTAAGCCTGTGCGCTTGATGGAAGGTGCAAGAGAAGAGGCAATAGTCTCTGCATGTCTTCATCCCTTTTCTGTGGCTCCCATTCCACCATAGCCAGAACAACTCTGTTCTACTTTTCTCAATCATAGGCAATGATGTTAATTGTGGCACATTTTGAAGGAATAACACAACAGTTTCTCCAGCTACAAGCACTAAGATAGTTTCTGCAAAGAAAACAAAACCTTAATCCCAAGATATTCTGTCACCATCTTCATTACAGCTGCCCTCAGCACTGCCTATTACCTGCTACCAAGGAATGTCTATATTACAGTAAGTAGAGAATATATTTTCCTGTTGTTACTGTGTGACAATATTTGTATTAACGTTGCCCCCCAAACCCAAGACAGCTCAGCTCACAGGGATCAGAGCCTGTTATATATCTTCCATCTTCCTTTTGACAAGGAGCTGCTGGGAAGATTTCAGCTGAAAATGAGCACTTCCTTCAGGCTAGATTTTGTAGATTTTCTATATTGCTACCTCAAAGATCTCCTTACAAAGCAGGACTTCTCAGCTCTGACACTGTCAGTGCTCTTGTCAAGTTCTGTCACCCAACATGTGATGAGAGGAAGGATATTTATATCATCTGGAAGGACCAATAGTCTTTAGCAAAACTTACTTGCACTAAAGCACAGTCCTGGGAATCACTGAACACCAGTGGCTCCGCTTTCTCAGTAAAGTGTTTATTGCAGACAGGAGCCAAAGGACCTTCTCTCTAGATGAATATGTAGCTATCATACACATGATTTTTAAGATTGTATGCATTGAAGAGAAGGCATTTTTTCCACTGCTCTCTTAGGATTAACAATCTACCTGATGCTCATGCAGCCACAGGAAACTGAGAAGTACGGACTGAACATGAAGCAATCCTGGTTTAAGAATGAACATCCTGCAACATGGCTGCTTCCACATCTGTTCAGTCAAGAGGGCATATACACATAAACAGTCACACAGAAGCTAGCTTTTTACTAACCATATTGCAGTGTAGAAAGGAAGATTGCTCCAAAGAGCCAACCATCTCAAGTAAGAAGAGAAAAAAAACCACAATGACTAACTGGCTGAAGTGAATTTATTCCAGTAGATCAACTGGCTGTAAAAGATGAAACGGCAGTTTTCCATCCATCGGAGTGCAAGCTCTGATAACAAGGGAAGCATTGTCAAGAAAATTGTTATTACTCACAAGTATAAATGTCATGTATAATGTCACACGTATAAATGTCACAAGTATAATGTCACATGCTTTTTTCCCTTTTAGTTTGAAGTGACAACACTAACGTCACATGTTGGTTACACTGATTCCGTTACCATCAACACAAGTGTGTTTTCCATTCATGTAAGCATATCTGTGGCTCATTTCAATCTCTACAGAAGAGGTTAACCAGTTGGGGTGATCTGCATACAATTCTCAGAGGAACGGTTAACCCTTGGGATCATGTGGCTAAACAACTATGGTGACAGGGAGAGTGCTCTGAATACCATTTGTCCTGCCCAAGGAATGCTGTCTAAAGGTGGTGTAAGCATGTAACATCCAAGGCATGTTGGCTCCCTCCATAGGCAAGTACGAAAAACAGCGCTCTCCGGGGCATGAGATGTTCCATACATCTTAAAAGGTGAACCACTCTCCTCTGGTGTCTCTCAACTACAGGAGACTGAATGATTAGTTATCCACACGGTGCAACAGGTAATGCTGCATGAGAAGCGTCCTTACTCCCTGACCTCCTTGCAGGCCATGCTAAGATGGTTTGGGACAATTCACATTTGGCTGTCCTCTCTGGTACTCAGAAACTGTAATTCAGGTGGGCTAGTGCTAGCTCATTTGTAAATTAAAGGTACAGGACAAGGGTCCATGTCCTCCCTTATCTGAACCACTGGCATTAAAGGGGGTTTTGGATGGGGTTGCATTTTCCCTCTGAGAAATACTATGGGACTCATTGCCTGGACACGCAAGGGCTTTGTGTGGCTTCCCATCACAGCTTCAGGCTACTCCTTCCAATATTCATCTCCAAACCTAGTGAACCTGAAAAATTCAAACCCCCAAGGGATCCTAAACTTTTACATAACTCTTGGCTGTGTTTTGTAATTTTTCTTGTCTAAACAGATCTTAGAAATACACTGCTGCTTATTCTTTCCTAAAGAGGAACCAATGGAAGAGCAAAGACTGATTTCTGCCTCCAGGTATTGGAATAAAACCAGTCTGTCTGAGCCTTCTCTCAAGCCCTCCTCTGAGGAATTTTAAACCCAGAAGGTGCCACCAGGGACTCGCATAATTCAGTAGTTTGCCCTCCAATGTTAGAGAAATCCCTGTAGGGCATTTTTCATTTAACAAAAATAAATCCCTGGCTAACATGCTATATGGAGACATTTGCACAAATCACCAGCAAGACCTCTGATTGATAGAGGAGAAATCAAGTTTTTAAGAAAAGTTTTTAATTTACTATGTTTAAGAAAGGATTTCTGTAGTCTCAGCTCAGCAATCTTTAGGCTTTTCCTGAGACTCCCTAATGCACTAGCCTGGAGGCTCCTGTGTTCAGTGAGATGATGCTTCCTCTATGTTAATACTGAAAATAAACCATGACACCACTGTGAATCACTGTGTGTCCTTAGGAGCTTAAAATGTTTCAGCAGAGATTAGGAGCAGCAAAGGAGACCAGCTGCAGAGCACATCAAGAATGATCCATGTGACAAAGTGTCAAGTGTCTGAGAATTAATCAAGGGTTGTATGGCTAGCACTGAGGTTTTATGGCAGCAGATAAGTTGTTTGGTGTTGTAAGAACACAGAAAAAGTGTTCAAGAGGAGGGATGGCCTGGAGAGAACCCTTCCTTGAGCAGATTCCTACTGTCACTAAGGAGGAAGGAGTTCAGCCCTGGTGAAGCACACAAACTGCTGGTAGCAGGAAGCAATGTAGTCAGGTGAGAGTCTGAAGGCAATTTTTAAAAGCTCATAACCACAGGATGTTCTCTAGAGAAATTTTCATATACTCTGCAGCATATTCACCTATGCTGGGTGCTGTTCTTGCTGCTTTTAGAAGTGCTTGTGCTGACCTGATTCAGCCCTTTACTAGCCAACTGCCATAAGGCCACAATTATCCTTGGAGAAGGCAGCTCATATGTTTCAAAGCAACTAAAGCCCCTATTAGCCACGCACAAACTAATTATGACATAGTACAATCAAGAGACATGAAGGTGAGCCTTAACTGAGCTGAACCGAGAGCCTACAAGAGGTTAGGTACAAAAGCTCAGAATTCAGCCCAGTCGGTTTTGTCCTGCTTGTCTTCACTAAGTAGCTTGGATGTGTCTATGGTACAAAGCCCTTTGCGGCATGGACACAGCAGGTGAACATAAGCTTGAAATGGAAATCCACATTCTGCCACCTGACTGTCATAAGGCAAAACCCAAAGAAAGTGCCTTGCAGTGAGGGTTGGCACAGCTTCCTCTCTTGTTCTTCCTCTTGCAGGTCCCATGGGAGTCACTGTCTGATGGACAGAATAAGGTGCAAGAGCAGCTCGCTGCATCCTGCAGATACAGCCTTTCTCCTTACAGTGGAAGTTTCCACTGCGGGACTTAGCTGCTCATTAAGGAAAACTACCCAGTTATTTCACCTTCACAAGTGTGGAGATGCTGTTTAGACATTAGGTGGCTCTCCAGGTTACCATGCATAACAGCCATTTCCAGGAAACAAAAAAACAACTGCATGGAAAACATGAATAAAACATATCCCATGCACAGCAGTAAAGAAAAGCCTTTATCACAAGCTAAAACAATAGTGCACATGACTGATTCTTTAAGACATGCCCCAAAACAACTAATCGGTTTAAAGAGTAACTTTTTAATGGGACATAGATCAGAGAACATTTTAGGTACTAAACCAAATGCCATTTTACAGCAGCCATTTGTACTACTAGGTAATCTGACAGGATATTTTCACTTGGTTTCTTAACTAGCTTCTGCTGCACGTGCGTTAATCTTGTGATCCATTTCATTCAGAGATTACTCACTTGCTCAGAATTAGGCCCATGCCAACATATTTCTGTGGAAGTAGTGCCAAAATATGTCCCCTTTTTATGCAATACCAGCTTTCAGAAGTACAGTTCTGCTAACTCAAGCTGGGCTCCGTCCTGATGGTCTACCCCTTGGAAACAAAGGCTAAGTTACTCTTGCACATCTGTAGCACTTTGGGACATCTTTACAACTCCATGACTGTTACTGGGGAAAACGTGGCACACTGAGCTGCTGGAGCTGTAACTCCAGCCCGTCCAGGGCACATGTCCCAGCCACATGCAAGTCACCAGACTCTGTTTAGTGGGAAGGACACAGGACAGGTTTATAACTGTACCTAGCATACAAAACAGTTGGTGAACACCCAAAACTAACAACTGAGAACATGCTGTTTTTACAAAAGGCTCTTCACCTGGCTGAGACAGTCTGAGTACAGCAATTGTCATCTATGTCCATCACCAATGAACCTGAACTAGTTTTCTGCCTATCATGAAGCCAGCATAGAAGAGCAAACTGCCTGTAAAGCAGGGCTACCCTTTGTGAAAACCTGTGGTCACCACCATGAGAACAAATAGTCAATTACAGGAAAAATCTTGCCCTGTACAGTCTCATTTTCTTTATCCCTGATGACCTCATCTTCATTGTTCTGTTTTTGGGTTTTTTGTTTGTTTTTTTTTTTTTTTTAATCAATTTTCTGCTTTGGAAGGTATTTCAAAGAATTAGCTTAAAATACTAACTTTCAGTTCAAAGATGAGGCTCACTCTTCAGTTCCCCCAGACATGTTTCTTTAAGGGCAAAGTCTGCAACAGCTGCTCAGAAAATAATTATGACTTGTATTAAATTTACTGAACAACACTGACTTCAAATTGCATTAAGTGTCCATGCTTAGTGTAGAAGAACAGTAAGACTGGTTATACCCCCACTACAACCTAGTTATGTTTGCTGTGAGACAGAATCAATGTTTAATTTCTGAAGCCCTTAAAATGTGAGGCAACAGACTCTCTTCCCATGTACTGCATCTAATGATTTCTAAGTCGACTTTGCGGTGCTCTCAGGAAAACCAATCCAGCTAAGTACAAGGGGCTTCCGACCAAAACAGAATATACTCATTTTGTGAGAATGCAATGATTTGTTCTGCTAGCCCCAGCAGCTTAGGAATTGATTGCTATGTACTGCTGAGAAAGAAGAACTAACCATTTGCATAGATTCTCTCCTATTGTAATACAAGCTAATAGCACAATCAATGCTGATAGCAGCCAGAAGCAATTGCAATATGTCAACAAAGGAAGAAAATGCCTGCCAACTGTGCAAGTGTGGGAAACAAAATAACTAGCTTGGAGGAGGACATGGAATGTCTTTAACCATCTTCTCCTTTAACTGTCATAATTGTTTTAGACCCTCAGGAGCGGGTAGCAGCTGGCTGGTATCTGTCTCCTAGTGAGACATTTGAGTAAAAAGTCATCAGAAACCAACATGGCAATTACAGTATCTTAGTGAAATAAAGGCCCAGAAACAGCCATCTGTGGGATTCAAGCCATCTACTTGGTGCAAGCTAGAGTACAGAATCTGTCCTCAACAGCCTTACCTAAAACCATTAAATACAGTCTATATGCAAAGCAAACCCAACTTTCTCTTTAATCACCTGCAATTCTGCCCATGACCTTACTTCCCTCCCAGCTCCCACATACATAAACACACCTAAACATCCCCGATGCTTGGTGTGAGCACAGGATGGACAGGTGGGTTTATAATAACCCTTCGACACAAGCCAGAGAGTTTTCTCCCAGGCCTTTTCCTACCAGCAGCAGCTCCAAGCTGACTGCCCCACAAGCTGCAGTAGGATTCCTCAACACAGGCTGATGCACACAGCAGCTTGGCAATGAGAGATTAACAGTCACAAGGCATCAAAAGCAAGATCAGGGTAAAACCAGGTCTGTCCTTGGGCAGAGGGAGGAGGAACAATTGGCTATGAAATTGACTGTCTGCATGTCAGGACAAGTAATTGAATTGTCAGTTACCTTTTTTTAATTAAAAATTACACAAGACTCCAGTGTGATGAAGTATTACAACTGATAATCCAATCTCTCTCCTTTAGTGGTCTTTTACCAGTCTGGCTCCCAAAGGCTATCTGCATTCATGCCAGGAGGCAGCATGCTGATGGGATTTCAAAGAGCAGCTGCACAATTTTATGACCAGCATCACTATCTGTAGAGTAAGCCCAATGCCACAGGCTCTAGCTGATAGCAGAAGGCATTTCTGAACAACCCCACCATTCTGCTAACAACACCCCACACACATGCGAGGTAGGGAAGACTGATTTGAAAATCACCCACCTGCCTTTTAATTTTCCCACAGTATCCAGCTCTGTCACTCATCGGCACTAATAAGATGTCAATGTCACTCATTAGTCCTCACTAGCAGGCAAGGCACAATTATTATTAGCTTCTCACCCGTGTTTGATAATTCTCCTGCAAGGGGCAACTCAGGAAATAAAAAGACTAAAAAGCCAGGTGATTAGGAGATTCAAAGGCTTATGTACCTATATGTATCTTCCCATCTGACACACTTAGTTCTTCAAGCATTGCTGCTTACTAGTTGTTCTGCCTCTTCAGGTGTCCAAGACCAGCAGCCAGACACCACTGACACCCTCAATACCACCGTTCAGCTACTACCCCACCTGCCCAAAGGTACCTGCACTCCATAGCTAGCCACGGCTTGTGTCTGAAAGCATGCCCAGAGGTGCCCAGTCATTTGATGACAGTCCTACAGCTTTAGCCAAAGGCCTGGCCATCCTGAAACGGCTTTGAAACCAGAGACCATACCCCCAACAAGAAATTATTTCCTGAGGCCAAACTCCCACCACTTCAGCTGTCTAACACTGCTCTCCAACCATCAGTGGAGGATAGTGAAAACAACAGGGGTGATCCTGTCTCCAAATAGAGGAACGCATCCCACCATTGCTGGAGGAAGTATTGCAAGTATTTGCCAAGATCCTGGCAAAGCACACCACAGGCTTCATCCTGGCTACCCTTTCATTTCATCTCCTTGGCCTGGAACCTAATGCCACGGCCACATTGCTTCTGTTTGTTCATTTGTACTTGGTAACAGCTTAACATACCATAACCTTTCCAGGGGATCACCTGGGACCTGTGTTTGCCAAGCTGCTTAACTCCTTGTAACACCAGTGCTTGAAACTATGTCTGTTCTTCACAAGGCAAGAATAGCTTCTTTCCACAAAGCTTAACCTCCACGTTGCCCCAGGTGTTCAGGAGAGCCAACATCTTCACACAGAAAAGTGTACACCATCTCCTTCAGCTCAGCACCCACTGAGAAGCCAGGTACCTCTTTTCTCCAAGGCCCACAGACTTCCTTGACTAGCAAAAAAATAGAAACTGTAACATCACTTCTAAGCAAGCATGTAGCATAAAGCTACCCAGAGGTGGAAAACATTTTCCTGACTTAACTATAGCAAACCACAACAGGAAAAAAAAAAAGTGTTTCACATGTGGCAGTATGTACTCTAGTAGCTCATTTTTTAATCAAGGAAGTTAAACATGTATTTCATTAGTTAAATTCAAACTTTCAGATGAAGTATGATTACCTTATTGGAAAATGGAATGTAACCTTCCACTCGGACCCTGAAGTTAACGTAGATATTACTTGATGAGCTTGCTTGCTTTCTTGTCTGACCATAAATTTCTGATGCCACTCTGCCTCAAATACAAGCATCACAGAATAAAAATAATTAAAACCTGCAGCATGACTGCTATGCAGAAATTGGTAAGGTACAAATCTTTTCACCTTCAAATCACTTCATAGCTTCAAAAAGCTTAAGGCCCGAACAGTCCATTAGGTCACTGTGTCGGACCTACTGTAGATCAGACCCTTAAATTGCACCATTAGGTCTGGACTAAACTCAGCCAGTATTACTGACTAAGCCACTTTCCAGCAAGGCAGCCAGTCTTCAAGAAAGCAAAAAAGGCTGAGGTACTTAATGCCTTCTTTGCCTCAGTCTTTAACAGTCAGACCAGTTGTTCTCGGGGTACCCAGCCCCCTGAGCTGGAAGACAGGGATGGGGAGCAGAATGAAGCCCCCATAATCCAAGGGGAAATGGTTAGCGACCTGCTACACCACTTAGACACACACAAGTCTATGGGGCCAGATGGGATCCACCCAAGAGTACTGAGGGAGCTGGCGGAGGTGCTCACCAAGCCACTTTCCATCATCTATCAGCAGTCCTGGCTCACCAGGGAGGTCCCAGTTGACTGGAGGTTAGCAAATGTGACGTCCATCTACAAGAAGGGCCAGAAGGAGGATCTGGGGAACTACAGGCCTGTCAGCCTGACCTCGGTGCCAGGGGAAGGTTATGGAGCAGATCATTCTGAATGTCATCACACGGCACGTGCGGGACAACCAGGGGATCAGGCCCAGTCAGCATGGGTTTATGAAGGGCAGGTCCTGCTTCACTAACCTGATCTCCTTTCATGACAAGGTGACCCGCTTAGTGGATGAGGGGAAGGCTGTGGGTGTTGTCTACCTGGACTTTGGTAAAGCCTTTGACACCATTTCCCAAAGCATTCTCCTGAAGAAACTGGCTGCTCATGGCTTGGACGAGTAAACTCTTTGCTGGGTAAAAAGCTGGCTGGATGGCCGGGCCCAAAGAGTTGTGGTGAACGAGTTAAATCCAGTTGGGGGCCAGTCACAAGTGGTGTTCCCCAGGGCTCAGTATTGGGGCCAGTTCTGTTTAATATCTTATCAATGATCTGGATGAGGGGATCAAGTGCACCCTCAGTAAGTTTGCAGATGACACCAAGCTGGGTGGGAGTGTTGATCTGCCAGAGGGTAGCAAGGCTCTACAGAGGGATCTGGACAGGCTGGATCGATGGGCCGAGGCCAACTGCATGAGGTTCAACAAGGCTGAGTGCCGGGTCCTGCACTTGGGTCACAACAACCCCAGGCAACGCTACAGGCTTGGGGAGGAGTGGCTGGAGAGCTGTCTGGCGGAAAAGGACCTGGGGGTGTTGGTTGACAGCTGCCTGAACATGAGCCAGCGGTGTGCCCAGGTGGCCAAGAGGGCCAATGGCATCCTGGCTTGTATCAGAAATAATGTGGCCAGCAGGACTAGGGAGGTGATCGTCCCCTTGTACTCGGCACTGGTGAGGCCACACCTCGGGTGCTGTGTTCGGTTTTGGGCCCCTCCCTACAAGAAGGACATGGAGGTGCTGGAGCGTGTCCAGAGAAGGGCAGTGAAGCTGGTGAAGGGTCTAGAGCACAAGTCTTATGAGGAGCAGCTGAGGGAGCTGGGGTTGTTTAGCCTGGAGAAGAGGAGGCTGAGGGGAGACCTTATTGGTCTCCACAACTACCTGAATGGAGATTGTAGCAGGGTGGGTGTCATATCTTTTCCCAAGTAACAAGTTATAGGATGAGGGGAAACAGCCTCAAGTTGCACCAGGGCAGGTTTAGGTTGGATATTAGGAAAAATTTCGTCACCAAACTGGTTGTCAAGCATTGGAACAGGCTGCTCAGGGAAGTGGTTGAGTCCCTGTCCCTGGAGGTATTTAAAAGCCATGTAGATGTGGTGCTTAGGGACATGGTTTAGTGGCAGACTCGGCAGTGATAGGTTAACGGTTGGACTCGATGGTCTTGAAGGCCTTTTCCAACCTAGACAATTCTATGATTCCATGAAAACAGTGGAAACCTACCCTTTCCCCTTGATATGTCGTTCCAGAGCTTAATCACTGGTCTTAGGAACCGCTGCTTTGTTTTCTCATTACAGTTGCATGTTTTCAACTTCTACCCATTTGTTATGTTACCCTAGTTTAGTAAACATACTTCCCATCAAAGAAAATGGATAGTTAACTCAGCCACTCCAGGGACCTCTAAAAAAACTCAACAGCATAAATTCCTCAGGTCCTCCCTAAAAGGCATTTGCCTTTCTTAAAACCAGTCTGACAATGCTTTGCTGTATTGCCCCAATGCTTTAACACGTGTATCACAATTTCAGGCTTATTTCTCTTAATGGTTTTGCCAGTGCCAATACGCAAGCTAAAAAGCAATGAAATACTAACATACCTAGGTCTAATTTGCATGCAGCTATTTCAAGGTCTGTTTTGCATTAATGTCTCCCCTCCATCCAGTCTGTCCTCACTGTAATGCAGCATCCACAAATATTCTATTACCTATTTACTCGCGGACTGTAAATCGAAATGTTGAGTTGTGGTTGTTTCTAACAAAAGCCCTCAGCAGATAAGAATTCCTTAATCAATAGGTAGAATGAGATCAGTTCACTAACTCTTTCCTTTCAGCTCTGAATGGCTAACTCTTGCAAATCACAAACTCCTGTGAAGTTGAGTACCTCTTGTCCCCCAAATCTACTACACCTGCACAATTACTTTTCCCAACCCTAGTGCTTCTACTTAAGAAACATCACATGGCTTGTTTGCTAGCATCTGTTTTCCTTTAAGCGATATTGACTTACACTAATACATTCCCATCCTGTAATTCTTTATTGAGTGAATCTCATTTCACTTCTGATATATTTTCCCTGGGACTACTGACAGGATTGCAAGCCTACTGATGAGCCCTAAACTAATATGAGCTCCCAGTCCAGTGATCAGTTCCCTTCTGTTTGCCTCTTCACACACACCACAAAGAGGAGAAACATCACTTATGATCTAAAGGCAAATTTCAGCTAAAAACAATACTTAAAAAAATCTAATTAAACCTGGAATAGATAACAAGGGCTTTTTTGCTGTAGAAGCTGTAGCACCTTTTGCACAGACCAACAAAAGTCCTTCTGATCCTGTCTCGGGTCTTCCTTTACAGTACAAATGTATCTTCTCAGGCCATGCACGTATTAGCCCCACTGGCCGGGTGTGCATCCTGAATTCCCAACCAGCCTCTACACACAGAGCCTCCAGGGAAGTCGTAATCTTCCCATCTCTGCTAATCCTCCCCTGTCTGTTAATCTTTATTCTGCATGGAAGGAAAAGGCATCTGATCAGAGAAGATGCCCTCCGGTTAGGGGAACAGGTATTGAGCTCCCATAGGTCAAAGCTATTGTCAGCAGCTAGTAAAGGAGGCTTACAAAGATAGGTCTAGATTTCCAGCCCCATCTCTCAGCACTGCTTTAAGCAAAAGAAAATGTCTTGCATCAAGCTACAGCTTTAGTTTTATATATAGTTTCTGTTCTTAAAAAGTTTGTAAAAAAGCCTTTATTGGAGGGTTACATGCAGCAACTCTTTATTCTATACACACACACTTTTATTGTTTTTTTTTCTCTGTACAAAACAAAACCTATGAACTAGGATCAAGAGTGGCTACGTTTGTTTTTGAAGATTTTAAACTTTTTAGCACAGAAATAACCTGAACTCAAGCTTTTGAAAACAGTTCTAAAAGCTTCCTTATATGGAAGACTTCGAATTGTGTTTCAGCATCCAGCCTCCCACTACAATATACTCTTGAATGTTGTTGCCTCCTCTTTTTTCTATACTTGCCTTCATTTAACGCTTAAAACTGTATCACACCACATCAGCGCTTTAAGTCCCCACAGTGCTGCAAAATGGACATGAACAGAGTAAAACAACACAGGTGAGAACAGACAAGCACTACCTTCCTCCATTTTTAATCCACAATTTTTCTAAATCTTATTTTGAGTCTCTATGATTCCTCAATGTATATACTTTTGCAAGTATAGGCTTTGCAAGAGGCCTGGCATCTCACCTGGGGAACGATGGGACTTGTATCTTAGGATGTACTTCACTTTCAAAAAGGAGATGACAAAAAAGGAAACAGCTCAGGCTTGGAGCATATTCAAGTGACAAGATATCTTACATAGATTGTGGTATAATAATATTAGTATAATTAATATAATACAAGATCTTACAAAGATTGTGGTACTTTTTAAACAACTCTCCAACTGTTCCTGCCTGTTTTTATCCATTACTGTAAAGCAGAAATAGATAACCACAATTATCTGTTTCCAGATAATAAGTACGCTAATTCAAAGAACAAAAACCTAGTCATATTATTGCATATAATGCTAGAGGCTATGAGGAGTCACAACGAAATGCCATACCCAGCATAGCTAAACAAGGCAGCAGTAATTATAGAAAGTGACTATTCCCCATTCTTCAGAGCAGAGAATTATAGCTGGTAGTGGATTTTAACCATATGAAACAGTTCCAGAATACTACACCTTACCATTTCCCTCTAATTTTATAGTCAGTGCAGTAATTCAGGACTGTCCATATGTAGTGGAGTCCAGCTAAGCAGAATACGCTGGAGAACACACTCTTCATGCTTCCTGGCTTTCGAAAACATTCAGTAACAATTACTGCAAATCATTACATGATGCTTAAATGGCACTCAGGTGTGTAACCACAATGCATGTTTTAAAAGCAAAGTCACAGCAGCAGCGCAGTGTTTTGTATCCAGAAATGATCAGGTACTCAGATATCATTCCCTGAAGTCCCATACAGACAAAAATGGAAGCATGTATGTACCCTCAAGGGTAGAAGTTGCAACGATTGCAGCATTTGAAAGCCGACAAAAAGATAACCATGCTAGGCCTCACCCTGAATTATGTGGTAACTGTTAATACATGTTTTCCTCAATCAGTCCCAAAAACATTCCACACATGCTATGCTGTGAAAATATTTTATCAATTGCTTGCTTTATAGCATGGTAACAAGCAAAAAGGAAATTATGAAGCACTTCTGATTTAGCCCAGAATAAATACACTGGCAACCTAGTTCTCCCTGGAAAATGGGAATTGAGACTACCATGGTAGTAATATTAGAGCAAAGAATTTCTCTTTCCATTTAACAAAAAAATGAAACTAAACAAATTTTGCATTAATGAAAGGAAGAAACAGCAAATGCTGAATATATATATTAAAAAGATAGCTTTCTTTGCTCTTTAACATCAAAGTTTAGCAGAAGCCACCAAGCTTGTGAGACACGTGGTCAGCTAGGTTACTGCATCATTTCAGCCAAACAATGTAATTAAAGTGCACTTGAATCAAGTCAGCATGGTTGATAAAATAAACTGTTCCTTAAATAAAAAGAAGAGTGGGATAGGCTGAATACTTTAGACCTTCCCTCATTATGTACAAACTCATCTTTCAGACCTCCCCTTATCATGTACAAATACATCAGTGACATATTATTAGTTCTCCCACAAACATAATGAACACACTGATAACGATGCAGGTAGCTAAAAGCGAGCCTAAAGCTATTCAGCAACCTACTCTTCATTGAAGCCCCACCATAAAATGCTCCAGATTCAGAAACTCCCCTCCCTAAAAAAAAACCCAGCACTTAGCAATCTAAGAAACAACGTACATAGAGCACTAGGAAAAAAAATTTCTTCATAGAGCTTTAGAAAAAATGACTAAGTAGCTTAGCGTGACATAAAAAAACCTTAAGAAAATAATGAAAAAGATACTTCAAAATATCCTCTTTCTAAAACAGAAGAAAGAACAATATAGTAATCAATCTAAGAAAAACTCTACCTAGTCTACACTGCAAGCTTATATGAACTTAATTTGGCCCAAAGCCAAGGCACTGATTAACAGTAGGGGCACATTAGTTAAAAGCAGCTGGAGAAAGACCCAAATAAGTTGTTTGAAAAGCGAATGTTTAGGTCACGTTATGATTTTACAGGTTTTAAAGAGGTGAGTGATATGTTGTTATAGTTTAACATACGATAAAAGTTGAATAAAGCTACAGTTTTTCAAGTAGTTGTTACTATGTGTGAGGTTTGGCGCTTTTTTTTTTTTTTTATAGTATTAAATGGTTGTTTTGTCAGTCTTGTTATAAGAGGAAGAGTTCATTTACAGGTATTTGATTTAGACTAATGATTATTAGAATGGAGGGGAAGAATGTAAGTATGAATATTGTTGTTTTATTAGCATGCAGCACATAAAAGTAGCATGCTCTAGGTAAATATTCAACTTTGTTTCTCAGTTTATGTATTTTGGATTTTATATTAGGTGTCTTGAGATTTTTAAGAAGACCTGAAATAGCAAAAAGAGCTGGCAATAAAACTCTAGGCTGTTTGAATATATGTTTTTATTTTTCCATTGAATAAAATAATTTTTTTAAGTGTGACATGAATACACCTAGTTGCTCAGGCAATAAAAACTTTTTGGTAAAACAGCACAGAGCACCTTACTACTAGATTAGCTGTCCAGATTGGTTTTTAACATCATGTTAAAAAAAATGTAGAGGGATTTGCATGGGTGTTGTCTCCCTAATAGATGACTGACTGACATTTTTTTCAGGTTTCTTCATATAAATCCTTTTTACTAGATAAATGCAGTTCAATGTACTTTATTGAAAAAAATTGTAAAACCACCAAGACCTCATGAATCCCAAGTTCAGTCCCACACTATGCTTAGAAGTATACTATATATTGTTTTGAATTGGTCTGCAAAGCCCAGTGGTAGTGTTTACTCCCTTATTCTGAGTTAAGTCCTATTCTTGTCATTTTTTCCTCTGGTGGAGGGAAAACCGTCTGGTACCAAGTGACTCATTAGTTAAAGTACAGAAGTACAACCTAAGCCATGTGTGTGGGAAGCAAGCTTTGTAACATGCTTTGAGTATAGGAAAAGGCTCAAAAATCTAAAACGTCCAGCGGCTGATTAATTTGTTCTTCTGTGATTGTTATGGATGAACACAGTTTAATCACAAAATAAAACTGGGAACGTGCCGGTAGTCTTCCACAAGAGCTGAGGTCTCTACGTTGGTTATGTGTGTTTAGCTCTCCATCTAGTGGGGAAGCTGCTGGTTTTGGTTCCTGCATTAGGGCAGGCCCTGGCTGAAGCGGGAAGGATACCCGGGCCAGCAGTGGGGTGTGAGCTCAGAGGGGTTAGCGCTGCCCTGTTCACATGGTCTGTTAGCTGATCACCAAAGGTAATCCTGGTTTTGAGGCTAGAGTTGGCCACTTGGGTTTCTCCTCTCAGAAACGGTTCAGTAGATCTGTTTATTGCTTTCCAGAAGTCACTCCTGGCTCACAGGGAGAAAAGATACTCCACAAAGCACATGTGAGCACACCCTGTTACGGCTTTTTAGAACCATCTTCTCACTTAAGTAGCAGAGTGAAGCAGCAAATGCCCTAAACTGGGATGTATATGAATGCCGTCTCCATCTGCAAAGGGCATGCTCCCAAGAGAAGAGCTGTGCACAGAAGTCAGTGTGACCTGCTTTTCAAGATTAAAAAAAAAAAAAAAAAAAATATCAGTAAGACAAGAGAAAACCAACAGGTTCCAGACTAATAGTGACTATGCCCACATTTCTCTTGAAGGGAGAGAAAATTCTCAGCCAGTACCACTTTGAACAAGCAATTTTACTTGAAAATATGTGGTCAAAATACTCTTCAGCCTTGAAAAGGAACACCGTTTATGTCACCATTTTGCTCTTCCTTTTCTGATGCTGTTGGACTAAGATGTGCAAGAATACTTGGATAGTGAAGAATAACAACATAATTGGGTCTAAACTGACTTGATAGGTTCTTACTGAGTAGTAGTGGCAAGGCACCTTGAAAAAAAGACACCTTTATGAATCTAGGCAAGTATAACAAGTATAGCAAGTGTGCATGCTTTCTATGTTCTTTCCTGTATTAAAAAATTTAATAGCAAGTACTTGCTGATGTGAAACTATTGGAAACAGCAGTGATATGCTGTCACTCTGAGCTTGACATCCTGAAACCTTGTGAATTCCTTTCTTGAGGGATGTTTGCATTGTCATCCAACTTGGTTTTGTTTCTGTAAGCACTTAAAGAATTGAGAAGTATGAAGTTGCTTGGATCCAAGGTATGCAGCTAGATACACAACTGAGTGAATGGAGTTTCCAACAGAATGGAGAAAACAAAGCATAAAAGCCTCTGAAGGCTCAAATGTTTGTCATGTTTTTTAAATATCAACAGCAGAAATGGAAAGAGTAGTTAAGTCTATTAAAATTCTGTGAATGCCAATATCACTAAATATTTCCTTCCTGTTTTTTTTTTTAAAGAAAGTTACATAAGGTATTTACTAATACCAAATATAAAATTTTCAGGCTGCTATCTTTCCTATATCAGTTCCAGTACCAGGCAAATCCTTGTTGTTTTTTGTTTGGGAAATGGTGACTTCCTCTACAACTGTTGCTTTTGTATTTAGATGGTTCTGAAATAGTTTTTTTTTTTTTCTCCCAGATTGGAACAGTGAAATGAGTGAAATCTTGGCAATGAATATTTTGTTGCAACAGGGCTACATTTTTGTTACTGCAAAACCATGAATTCATCTCCTTGTAGGACTCAACAGATAAGAGCTTGTGCATCCAACATAACTCCAAATCCCTAAGTAACCTAAGTTTCCTGGGTCACTGAAGTATTCCAGGGCAAAAGAGAATATAAACGAAGTCAAAACATAAGTGATTATTTCTGGATAAACCAGGCAAACAATGAACCTGCTCTAAAGAAATGAGACAGGATGTCTGATCCTCTGTAGAACAGCTGTTAACCAAGGTTACACTGCAAATCTCAAGCTGTACTGGTATGACCAGTTAAGGGAGTGAATTTACCGTATTACTTGAAGTTTCTGTTTTAATCATGAAGTAAGTCACTTCAATGAACTGATCAAAAGCCTAATCACAAATTTTTGAATGGTAATTTTTTTTCTGATGAGACTAGATTAAATTACTACTCGAGTAATTACTAATTAGATACCGTGTATCTAACTGTCTTACACTGTTTACATAAATGTTTTGACACTATAGCTGCCTTTAAAGTAATTGGGAGAACTGAGAGGAAAAAAGGTTGTCTGGAAATAAAAAAAGAAGCTATTCAAGGACTAGCCAAAGCCAGCTCCGAGTTCTGACACTGTTGACTTGGAAAAAGCAGTACAGCAAAGATGCATACAGTGCACTTGGGACTCACTTGTGGTCAGCTTGGCTTTTACTGCCATTTACTGAAACACCAGCATCTCTCCTATAGCAAATAAATTATTTACATCTGCTGTACTAGAGGGTAATGCAGGAGGCTATTTAGTAAGACAGATAACCCTTGTGGGTATTGGAGGTGTGCATCCAGAGTGCCAGACACCAACCATAGTAGACAGAGACCCTTATACTGGACTATGTCAGCTCACACTGAAGGACAACAGCTACCCAACCTCTATCTGTAATAAGGATCTGGAAAATCTTCCACATCTGCTCTTTTACAGTAAACTTGCCAAGAGGTTGGCAGCTCCTTCCTGCTCCCACAACTGCTCTGTCACCACTTGCCCTCCCAGAGAAACTAAAGGATGCTACCAACTGGGAGACATCATAACTTACCTGGCCAGTTGCTTTGGGACTCAGAAATATCACCTGCTACGTTGACAAAAGTCCATCTCTATTTCAGGATGAACCACACTTCACTAGGCTCCTGGCTTTTCTAAAAATCTAACAGCACTACAAATCTAAATGCATAAACAGCTTTAAAAAAAGAAAAAAGGCAAAACAAAAATCAAGGCATTAGAGTTGTGGTTTAGGCCAAAACCTTTGACTCGAGAAGATGTCAACATCCTCCAGATTTTGAGACAAAAAGACTAGGATAAACATAGACTGAAAACTCAGTATTATTACTTGACTGAAATTAAAAAGGAGCTAAGGTAATTCACATCAAAGCTGGAATTACAACCTGAACAAGATCACCTCAAACTAAAAAATAATCTCTGGACAGGAAAAAGCTATTGATGAAACTCTCCATTACCAGAAGAGCTCTCTGTGAAAACCTCTGCAGCAAATCACACAATAAGACTCATGTATCTGGCAGATCATAAGGATGGGTAAAGAGTGCACAACTCCAGACTGATGAACATCACAAGGGCCGCTTTGATACTTTGGTGCGGTGCATAAGCATTTCAAGTTAGTCCTGCTTATCACATGACATCTTTACGTAGTTGTTGTATCTCATTATATAAGTAGTCTGCACAGCATTCTCCAGCCACTCCAGTTTCAGGTGTTTAATCTTTTGTCATGCAGAATCCCTACCTGTCAGAGTCTCTTATTATACCTCCAGTTCCAAAAAACCACTATGGATACTTTTGCAAAATTACCGATTCATGCTGACCTGGAAAATCAAACAAAGAACATGCTTGGCTTAACTTACTTGGCACGTGCTATGTTCTCATCGCTTACCATATCATTGTAACAAGCTCTCTTGGGAACACTGGAACACCTCATCTCTCAGCACAGACAACTCTGTACCCTGCTGCATCAATGCAGGAGAAGGATCAGTATTTCCTTCAGTTAAGATTTCAGATTTGTGTTTTATAAACACAGAAAAAGGAAAAAAGCTGTTTTTCATTTAACGTTTTCAGGGGCTGAAACTGACAATTCCAAAAATTCAACTTATTTCAAGTTACCATTTAAGAAAAAAAAAAACAAAACCAAAAACAAACAAACAAAAAAACCCAGGTCCCTGCAACACTTAAACCAAGTGGCTCATTCCAGCCTTTATTAGAATAATTACAACTAAAAGAAACATGGCACTTATATATTTTCACAGCATGACAAGCATCATAGGAAGTAATGGGCTACAAAGCTATAGCAATACAGTGGAAAAAAAATAAAATTAAATAAACCAAAACCAAAGCTTGCTGCAGACATTACAGCCTTTTCTATGTGGAAACCACAGCTTTCAGGACAGCAGAGTGCAGCGCAGAGGCAGCAACAGAATCATTCTATGGTCAGAGAACTGGGGGACTGTCACATCAAACATGGTATCACCTAATTGTGTCCTAAGCCAGAGTGAAAGCAGAAGGTGGGTTATTCATTTGCTTCACAGTCCTACTCAGCTCCCTTCTTCCAGCACAGCAGGCAGTTGATTGCCTCCATTCATACAATGGCTGCACAGTCACTGAGCCATCTGGGCCTCCATTGCCTGCGCTGTCCATTCTGGGGCTGTCTGACTTATCTTCTCCAGCAGGTTGTTAACCTGGAAACACAGTGACTGAATCTGCTTGTCCCAAGTTGGCAAAGCTTCACGAGCTAAAAAAAAACAAAACAAAACATACAAAACAAAGTAGGTCTTCGCAATTCCCTTGCCTTTTCAACTGCAACCTTTTCTTCTGCCACTGCCCACCTCACAGAGGAAGCCTTCCTTGCAGCTATATCATGCTCATTTCTGTATTCAAATGCTACAATGATTTTGGCTGTCTGTTAGAAGCCTAACTCCTGCATTGCAAAATAGAACTGAACAGAGAACTTCCTAGTGAACCTGTTCCTACAAGGAGACTGATGGAATAAATACAGTTTCTTGTGGGTAAGAGAATGCACAGTAGGGAGGGTGGGTCAAGTGTGGTCCTCCATTAAGGCAAACTCTGCCACCTCCTGGCCACAGCAAGACACAGCAAGCTCACTCCAGAAAGAAGATATTAAGAAACTTAATTTCCTTATCCTGTAATGCAGCAACTCAAAAAGCTCACTCTGAATGGTGCTGAAAAAAAAAAATTATTGTGGTCGAACTTACTCTCGAAATGAACAATTCCGTCAATCTGATCAATGAATCCATTCATGCGACCCTCAGTTATCATCTGAGAAGCTATCTTTTCTGCCTGAAATAATGAAGAGAGAAAGACATTAGAAACTACTTCCATTCTGAAAGAAGTTAAAAATTATTAAGACCTAATAGTGCTTATGGGTTTTTCAACATCTCCACACATTGAAGGTGGAAGGGAACCTACAGACAACACTAATTAGGAAATGATCAGACATACTATCAGTGGCATCTAACCCCACTATTTTTCAGTCCACATCGTGTACTCTTCCTTCTCATAAGATGTTCCAGATATTTAACCTTCCTCATAATATGGAATATTTAATTATTTCCTAATATTGAACTAATTTTCCTAATATTTACCACAGTTATTTTCTCATGTCTCTGATGCTCCTTGTTTTTACAAAGATGTAGAAAACTGATACCTTAGCTGCAGGGATCTCTAGTAATGCTCCAAGCTCTTCAAAAGTAATGTTGTTGTAAAGCTTGCTTGCAGATAGTAAGTTGTGTTCAATAACAGCTCTGTCCAGGATACTGGAACCTTAGGGGTTTGATGAGAAAAAAAAATCCATTACTATAGGTTTGAAATACTTGGTTTATATTGTACAGCAGACGGAAAACGCTTTTTTTCCCCAGGGTTACGTGTGCAGAAGGTCCAGATGCATCTGCCTTGCATCAGTGTTATGCTACGCAGAAGAAAGTGAACACAAAGAAATGGATGGCATGTGGTTGATTTTAAGACAGATAGCTTAAACCCTTGTAGTTAATTTCTAGAATAATCAAGTGGAGCCCTTGGTTTTGCTACAAGACTCAACATCTGAATTGAGGGAGTTTGACCTCCTGTGATCAGTTCCTAGTTTGCCAAATGGAAAGACCATTCCTTTTTTGGTTATTCATTACAGCTCTTAGGGATACAATTAACCTCTCTCTTACTGTGCTTGTACTGTGATAAACCCTCATCTAATTTCTTTCTTCTTGATTTAACAATTTAACTCATTTGCCCCTTAAGCTCTAGTTGAAGATAAGCACATTATTAAATACCAACTAACCTGCCTTCTTTAACTTATACAGACAAACAGTACAGGTTATAAATAAACAACAAATTGACCCAAGGAAATGACTGCAGCTTATTATTAGTAAATATCTTTACCCCGTTTTCACCTCTGCAATTACACAGTTGTTTATTTGTCCTTAATCAACAAGTACTGCTCACTAGGAAGGTCTTCCTGATTAAGAACTATTTAATGCTTATGTATTTTTCCACTTCAATATTATTCTAATTTAGAAAATTGAGACCAGTGTGTTTAGGATTCCAGTGAAGTCATTACTTCACATTATTTCTCACTGTTCAGAGATTCCAGGAAGAACAGAGCTAATAAGATGCCAGTGAGATGGATCAGAAAACAATTTGGAGACAGGGTGAGGTCAAAGTCATCCCCTCACTATCTGTCATCTTCCTGTCAAGTCAGGAAGCAGTTCAAACAAATTTACCATCCGCACAGACCATTTATGGCCTTACATGCATGTCACGTGTTTCTAGGCATCCTATTTATAATAGTGCTTTAGAACTGGAGAAGCTCAAAAGGACAGAGACTCCAAGTATGAGGCAAGGTTAGAAATACTGGGAGGTTGTCAATGAAGAGGCCCGTACATGGAGAGAGAAACAAGATTTTTATAAGTTATCTTCTAGAAGAGTATTTCAAAACCTTAATAGCCAATCAGAAAGATGAACTATGGCTAAGAAGCTTTACTAACGATGAGGGTTAACATGCTGGGAAATAATTTAAAAATAATCACATAAGCAACACTAAATTCTTTTCCATCACACTTCTTGACTGCATTGGGCAAATCTAACTCCTGTGGATGAACGCCTAGCATTATGAGGCTTTAGAGAAATACCTACCATCGGCTGTAGTTGCTTTCTGGTGAGGCATTAGCATAGCTGCAAACTCTTGCAGTTGATTTCCACGGATAATTCTGTCGAGATACATTTTCTCCAAGATCCCATAGGCTGCAAGCTGCTGGCATCTCTCATCCTTGAAGAGTGTAGCAAGCATGCGAGAACGCTGCTGTCCTAGGAGAGTCAAGAAGAATCCCCATAAATGATCACCAAAGCATTGAGTATTTAGAGGTAAATAACAGAAAGTTATCATCTTCTTTTTCTCAATACATGCAATTAACCAACAAAGCTCTACCAAAGAAGGAACTCGGTTGTGTTTGGTTCCAAAACACTGTCTGCCACTAACTTTCTTTTGTATCTTTAGCCAAGATGCCACCTTATCACTGGCAAAGACACAGAAGTAATCCAACTCTGAGTTAACAGTATGCCAGGTAATTTTGACATCATGCTCACAATTTTGGATTCCTCACCAAATCTTAATGACAAGATCCCTCCCCCACAAGTAATGCACAAGCTGACTTGCTTTGGGGGATATGAAATACCTATGTTGGTCTTTTATACAAAAATGTAACATATATTTTACCTGCTGATGCCAAAATAGTACAATGCAAAGCATGCTTCAATGCCTCCAGTCGCTCAGTTTCATGGACTATGCTCTTATAGGAGAGCTCGTTGTATCTTTGGGCAGCCTCAATGAACTTTCTTCTGTAATCAAGAACTCGAGCATAGCAAACCTAGAAAGAAAGAAAAAGAAAACTAACAGGGGTGGCTGCATACTATAGGTGTGTATGAATTGCCACATTATCATGTCAGCTCCTATAAATATTGCTCTACTGCATCCTAGGGAAATCTGTCTTTGAATGATTATCTTGACTTGTAAAGCCCTTGCTTTAAGCATCACGGAAAGCAATTGAAAGGCCATTTCCCAGCATTCTTCACATGTTAAACATTGCAAATATCTAAACGCGAGAAACTAAGCAAATGTAATATTGTACAGCTGATATTGCACTTACATAAGCTTCGCCTTCACTACTGACACTGACAGCTAGCACTTAGGTAGCAATTTATATGTTTCAAGCGTTTGCTTTTCCCTTTCAGTGCTGTAACAGCATCTGATATTTCTTCTCTCCCTTCCTTTGTGCTTTTCTAATGCTTACAGAAAATATTTACACTTCCAACTGAGTGCATGCTTTAAAACATAGCATGAGGGGAGAAAAAAAGAAAAGGGAAAACCAACAAACCAAAACCACCACACCCCGAGTTACAGCTCATGGCACATCTGCTTTGTGTTGTAGAATTTTAACCACCACCACACTTGATTGGTACTGTCACACTATAGTTATCACTGCTCATCCAGTTACTTAAGTGGTTTGAGAAATTAGTGTATGAACTATGTACACAGTAAACCCACAAATAAGCAGAAAGATCAGCAGTTACTTTACTACTTGAGACTTAAAGCTACTTTTATGGATGGGACTTACTATTTAATTACTGGTGGGGGGGTGGGGGGGGTGGGAGCTTCCGTTGTCCCTAATATTGGACATGATTTTTTTTCCCCGCTTAGATTTACAGACAAAGGTGGAGGCAATATTTCAACAATATTCCAGATCTTTTGAAGCCTAACTTTTATTTTCAGTCAGTAAACCTGCCATTTAAAGACCTTTACAGAGTTATCTCCAAATCACAAGGAATGAGCTGCTTAATTATTGCTAAGATGTGGCTCTCCCAAAACCATTTAGCTTTTCCGTTTTTCTCTTTTCTCATTATGAAAGTTTCAGTGGCATTGCATAAAAACATCTCAATGTGGAATCATCTCCCTTTAGAAAGAGAAAGCAATAAAGCAAGTTAGACAACCTTATAATGGATTTGCAGCTGTTCATTAGTTGATTCATTCTGAAGCAGGGAAGCTCGATTAATATAAGCTTCTGCTTGAACTGGGTCATCGTCCTCCAGATACAGCCTGGCAATTTTCAGGTAGGTCTCCAGTTTATAATCTACATTGTATTGCCTGTAGAGAAGCAGAAAAGCAAGTGCTCAGAGTTGCTCCACAACTACGCTGGCTCTTAGCTGTTCTAAACATCTATTATGCTTCTTAAGCACTTGGCTACATTTGCTTTATCCTGCTGTCTTCTTCCCTAACACCAAAATTAGTGCTCTCTGTTCAAGGTAAGGAAATTTGAGACGAACATCAATATAGAACTGGCTCCTACAAACACCAGTAGAAAGAATGCTGTCTACCAAAACATAAATGTACACTCTAATAATCCATTCTTAGTGGATTGGAAGTTTGCCATAAGTGGTAAGCCACTTGAGTTAAGAAGCAAACTTGTAGTGGAATAAATAGATGCTAAATAGGCAAAACCTATAGCAATTCCTTCCACATGCATACAAAGAGGATAGAAAGGACAGCCAGAGAAAAGTAACAGCAAGGGTTCTAGACTTAAAAAAAACCCGAAACACAAACCCACAAACAAACAAAAGCCTACAAAAAACCTCAACTGTATTTGTTAATATCCAATTTCAAACTCTGTCTTCATTTTGAACTGTAAAAGCAAACGCGTGGAAGAACTGCCACCTTTCAAGAACCTTTCAATAACCTAAGAAGCATTTTTGTAAAATACTACCAAAAAGGCTGTTTATCAACAAGACTAATAAATAGTGCAAAACTTCTGGTGCAGTATTTTTACCCACTAAACTGTTTACTGTAACGTACAGACAGCAAGCTATACTTCTGTCATCTGGCAGTAGTTCTGGCTTGAACTACTGAAACCCTGGGAAAACATGCAACCCCAAAATTCTCACTCACTGGTCTAGTTAAGTACAAAGGGAGCAAGTATATTTAACAACACAGAACTGTGTCCACCACAGTACTTACTTCTGCCCTGTTTCCAAAGGGATCCCCACCAATACTTGTGCTGCATTTCTCCAGTCTTCTTCTTTCTCATAGATTGATGCAAGATGTTGCCTTATTGACGCAACCTAAACAATAATAAAATATAGCAAACGCTATAAAAGTTGAATGATTCTGTATTAACTTTCACAGTATTTGTTCTTGTTCACGAATCACCTCAACCGATACCCCAGCTCCACAGATGCAGAAACCTGCACACACGCAACTCTTCCCACACGAGGAGTTCCTTCCACACCAGGATCCTGATTCCTGGATCAAGCTTTAATACTAAGCTTTTTAAATATGAGTGCTGATTTGAAGCATTTCCATTTAAGCTTGTGACAAGATAAAAGGAGTGTATCTTCAGGGAGTGATAACCTTTTATAAAGCTTTTAAAAGATGAAATGGGGCTTTCAAGAACTGGAGCACCAAGATCCACAAGCCATTTCTTGCAGTTATACCTCATATCATGCCTGTGAGATATGAATGAGGTGAACTATGATTAAATCCTAATGCAGAAACTTCTACTTTGTAGAGTAGCTGTCAGCAGGAAAAATATCAGTGCTTACAATCTGGGGTTTATAAGCAGAAGTGTGGTTAAAAAAAATCATCTGATGTCTTGGATTTAATTTATGCATAATCATTATAACATATAGGCAAGCATGTTCAGTTAAGACTTAGAGTAATAGCTACTTAAAAAGACAAAACATAAAGAGAAGCAAATACAAATCATTGCAGAAACTGCCTTGCTTTTCTTCTCAAATACTAGATCCTAAAGGCTTTTTATACAAACATCTTCTGTAAGAACTCTCAGATGATCATGAATACTCATACAACAAACCCAAGAACTGAATTGAAAAAGAACTGCAGCACATTCAGTAGTTAACTAGAATTGGGATTTCAAGAAAACATTTTTTCCCGGTAAAATGATTATGGCTAAAATACACACACAGAGATACTTATTTTGAAACAAAAGCTATTTGTCAAGATGCTTCTCTCTTTACATCACCTGCCTGTTCTGTTAGTTGGGTAAAATGCAATACAATGAGTACCAGTCTGTCTCTTGACAGTACCTCCAGTAGCTCAAGTATTGTTTCATTGTAAGAAGCCATTTTCTGGTAGCAGAGGAATTACATGCCCAGGATGTCTGATGAAGAGATGAAGTCTGTATTCTTTGCACGGTCCCAAATACTTTCTGCATTTAGCTCAGGTTTTGCATGTACAGGAATGCAAAATTGTACTCTAAGTACGAATATCTGTTTTGAGCAGCTTTTTTAAAGACTTAAAATAAGTCAGCAGATAAGGGAAAAAAGAAACAAAACCAAGCCCACAAACCAAAAACCCATCGTCATCGATCTCTCACCTGCTCTTCAAATGAAATAACTCTAGGCTGTATCTTTTCCAAGGTGAAGTGGTAAATTTCTTTGGCCGTGCTGTCAGGAAGACTTGGAAGATGGGTACAGAAGTCTGTCAGTAGCTGACGTGAGATGACTAGACTGACATTCTCATTCACCACTGGTTCAGAGACGCATGGAAGAAAAACACAAGATGGATGCAATGCTTGTCAGTGCCTTCACTGTAAGTGATCATTTGCTTCTATATTAAATTTGAATATTTTAAATCTGTATCCAAGTGAAGGGTTTTTTTTTTTTCTTTGTTTTTAAGAGGTGAATTTTTTTCTCTCAGAAAGAGTTTGTTTACACTAGAGGTCACCAGAGTTCTAACCCCTGACAGATCATAATGAATTTCTCACTTTGATTTATAGTTTAGAGAGATGTTTCATTCTGAATCACTGTTCTGTTACTGAAACATCTTGGACAAAGTAAACTTTTAGGCTAAATTTCACTAAGTTTATTCTCAACTTTAAAAAATTACAACAGGTGTAATTTATAGAGGTATTCAATAATCCAAACATCCAATACAACACAAAAAAACCCTAACCATTTCTTTTTGACAGTTTTTCAGACTAACTTGAGATAGGGGAAGAAGGGGGCTGTTAGTTTAAATACTGCTTGGCATCCAGTACCAATTTTAGCATTGAGAGACTACTTTATGTTTTCACCTTCCGACACTGTCACACTGACAGGTTGGAAAGTTGTAATAATTTACAAAGCTTACAAGTCCATTCTCCCTTAACTTCTGAACGTGGAGATGATGGTTCATCTTCTAGTTGTGTTTTGAGTTCCAATAGGACCAAAATATAACGTATTTACATAGCCTCACGTAGAGCTAACAAATATGCAACCCCACAGACCTCTGGACTTCACTCAGTGTGCAACCGATTATACCAGATGCACTTACTTGCTTCTACAAAAGCTTTCAAAGCTTCAAGTTGTTCTACACCGGACAGCTGAATGGCTTTTTCCAATATTTGACGATATCTGTCCACAGATTAAAAAAAAAAAAAAATTAAAAAAATCGCAGGGCACATTTTTTCAGGAACAAGTTCTGTTTCTTTGTTTATTTTCTATGTCAGAGCCCTACTTTTGCCTATATTTTCTATACCTTTAAAATGTCAATTTTCCAAAGTATTTGTGCTCAAATGTCAGGAACATCCACCTGGAATTGGTATCTGGCTCTTTTTAAATGCCAGGACTAGATTCTCTGATAACATAGCTCATCATTTGTTATCTGTGAACATATGTGCAATTTTGAAGGTTAAAAAAAAAGATATCACATCCCTAGCACAGTGCACAGAAAAAGTAAGGAAAACTATATCGCTCATAGCTTAAGATTAATAAAGTTAGTCAAATGTTCAAAATGCCATATTCAACGAGAATGAGAAACAGTGTTGGGAGTGGGAAGTAAATAGTATGTTATGGCCACTTGAAACGAGCACAGGCACAGACTATGCATTTTTAAGTGTTTATTCCTGCAAAAATAGCAACTCCAGTTTTCATGCTTCATAAAGCTAATTAAACTCTGCCTGGGCTATAGCCTCACTGTGTGCAATACTGATCAAGTACCAAATTCATGCTGAAGCCATATTTTGAGGGGAACATTTCCAAGTTTTTACACGAAACTCGTAAAACTGAAGCAATTCCTCTAGAAAATAAGCAACTGGACTAGAACTCAAAGAATTTCAGTTGACTGATCAACATCTGACTGAACCCTCGGGGGAGAGAAAATCTGACACATTGCACTGTGAGTAGCTCAAACCCCAAGGTTTGCCATCCAAAATACCCACCCAATGAAAATAATAATAATAATAATGAAGTTACTGACATATCCACAGCAGTCGAGGAAAATATATTCCCCGACCTATCAATTTCGCGCAGCCGATGGGCAGACACGAGGGAGCTACGGCGAAAGGCTAAGGCCCCGCGCGGGCGCCTGCGCTATGACACCACCAGCACAGAGCAAGCCGTGGTTAGAAACGAAAAATAAATAAAAAAAGACAGAATCATCAGGTGAAATCTTTCTTTCTTTCTTCTTTTTATTTAAAGAAGCGCGGCCGTTGGGCAAGCGCCGCCTCGCCCGCCCAGGGCACGGGAGGCCCCGTCCCCCCCAACGGCCGTAACCCCGACGGCCGCTCACCCGGCTCGCCCCGCCACAGGGAGGCCGGCGCCGGCACTCACTTGCCCGCCAGGTCCTTGTGAGAGCCGCTGGAGTTCATCAGCTGCGCCAGGTCCTGCCTCACCGCGGCCGCCATCTTCACCAACCCGCCGCCGTCCCCCTCGCGCGCCGCAGACCTCCTCCTACCACAGAGCCGCGCTGCCGGCAGGCTAGAGGGGCTGCCGCGCCGCGGTGTCACGTGGCAGGGGGAGTCCGCGCGGGCAGAGCCCGGCCGCAGGGATAAAGCTCGGACGGGCCCCACGCGCGCCTCCCCCCAGGGCCGCCGGGCGACACTTATAGAGACATATACGTATATAATCGCGTGCAGGTGTGCGCGCGCGTCGGCGGCCTCAACTCGGGGCAAGGCTAGGTCCTCCTCGAGTGGCGCGCGCGGCCCCGGAAGCGGGCGGCTCGGCGCGGGTGGGGCGGAGCGGCGCGCGCGCGGGGCGCTGCGCCGGCGGTTGCCAGGGCGGCGCGGCGCAGTATTATGGGATGCGGCGGGGGAATGGCGCGGGGCGCGTGATTTTGAACAAACACGGCGGCTTCGTCGCGGGCGCTGCCGCGGCCGCGGCAGCGGAGGAGAGGAGAGGGGAGGGAGCCGGCGGGGGCGCGAGGCGCGGAGGGCGTGCGGCGACGGTGGCGGAGAGAGGCATCGGTAGCGGTGGAGGAGGAGGAAGAAGAGTGCCCGCCCGCCCGGTGAGTGTGAGGGGCGGGAAAGCGGCGGCGGGAGGACGAAGAAGGGGGTGCGGGCACGGCCCCGCTGGCGGGGGGGGAGCGGCGGAGCCTGGGAGGGAGCGGCGGAACGCTGACAGCCGCCTCCCGCCGGGAAGGTACAGGCCCGGCCTCGCTGGGCGCGCTCCCCGCGGTGGGGCGGGCTCCCGGGCGGCCCCGCCGACCTCCCCGGGCTTGCGGGGACAGCCGTCCCGGCCGCCCCTCCGTCGCGGGGGATGCCCGCTTGGCGGATCTCTTCACCGCTGCTCGCTGGGATCAGTTGCACCCAAAGCTGCAGCAGAGCGGTGGGGTTAAAACGGACCTGGGGAGTGGCGGGGGGCCGGCGGTGAGGCTTCCTCCTCGGACCGGGGGTGTGTGCGGGACCCACCGCCGCCCTCTTCCCTGCCGGTCCGGAAGCAGTTGGGGTCTGGTGGCGGGGCGGGCGGGGGGGGGGGGCGCCCCGCGGGCGGCGGGGAGGCGAGGCGGGGCGGGGCCCCTGGGCGGCGCGGCGGGGGCAGGTGTGGCGGGGGCGGGCCGCGGGGGGCGGTGGTGACGGGGTGAAAATGGCGGATCTTTCGAAATACGGTGGCGGCCGCTGACGGAGCCCGGCGGCTCCTGGCCGCCCCCGCGTCGCCCGCCGATGAGGTGAGGCCCCGGGGGGCGCGCGGGAGTAACGGTCGCGGTGGCGGGGGGGGCGGCCGCTCGTCGTCGCGCGATGCCAACGGCCGCGGCCGCTGGGGCTCGCCTCGCTGGGCCTGGGGCCGGCGGGCCCGGCTTCTCTGGCCCACGGGGCACCGCATCGGGCGGTGGGGAGCCCTCGGGGACGGGCGGTCCCGGGGCCCTGGCTGTGGCGACGGCGGGACGCGGTGGCGGCTGGCTTAGGCCTGGGGACGCTCTCCTCCCCAAACTTGCCGGCGTGGGCCGCCGGAGGGGACTGGGCTGCCGACTGAGGACCTGCCGGGGCCGCGCCGGGCTTGGTCCGGGGTGAGGACGTCCTGCCTTTGTCTGCGGGGGTGCTCGCTTGGGCTCTGCCCTGCACAGTGGGGTGCGGCGAGAACGGCATAGGGTGTTTTCCATGCTTCCTTAACTCACCAAGGTGCGAGGGCGCACCTGTGCCTTCAGCGTGCTGCTGCACCGCCGTGGACAGCCTCCGAGTTCGAAGTGAATTTAGCTGGACCATCTTTTGGGATAGTCCCAGCTTCTCTGTTCATCGCTCTTGCTCGTTACGAGGTATATTGGCGGTCAGAATGTGTTATTAATTATTTGTGACCTTGACTTTGAAGCACATCGTGTACTAATTACATAACGTTTGGTATGGAGGTTTTGAGTTCTGGAAAGCACTGCAGCATTGAGAGCATGTGAAATTGTCCACTGGAACATAGTGTGAACAGGAGGAAAGCTCTCAGACCTTAAGATTTGAAGTGAAGAAAGAACAGATATTTAAATGATCTTTCATTAGGTTCACAGTTGCTTGAAATATATTGCAGTTATTGTAGAGAATACCGAATATAGAAAAATAACTTGGAATATTCTTTGCAATGTTTACATAAAGCTGGCAATAACAGGCAATGCCTTGTGTGTGTGGTTAGCTTATTCACAATAGCTTTTTGGAGGCAAGAAGAATAGTGGGTTATCGGCTGAGAAGATTTCTTCTGTCAGGGGAATCCTTTCATAAAATAAAATGAATTAGACTTGTCTGGTTTTTATTCCCCAAGACATCCAGTTTACATATGCATCGGCAAGTGGTAACTGTTGGTTACATGCCTTGTACAGACCTGTATCAACCTACAGAGAGATGTATGGCTGTATTGTTCTGTAGGCCAAGCACTCTTAAAAGCTGTCTTGGAGAGCATGTTAGAAAATACAGCCCAGCTTCTCTAATGAGTTAAAAAGGTACTCCATGTTTGTTGTAATGCGGTAAGTTTCAAAAGTTAGTTATGCAAGGTTGATTGTTCAGATTATGTATCAAGAACTATCTGCTGTTGTTTGGTTTGCTTATACTTCTGTATAGCTCAGATAGTTTGTAACTGAATGCCCTGAACAGTTCAGCTAGAATTCTCAAAAAGCTTTAACTGGTTTCAGGTTGAGTATCTGCTAACCACAGGTAAATTTGAAGTGTGGTGAAGAAGAGTGCTGTCAGATTTCAGCCTTAGAGACACTGTTATCTCATATGTTGGGATCTCTTTTATTTTAGGTTTTGAAAAGCAGTCAAAGCCCCTTAGATTCTTTTCCCTTACACTTGTTTGAAAAATATTTTGGGGGAGAGGAAGTAAGGTAGATTGGGGGGGGGGGGGAAGGCATGTTTTGATTTCTGCTTCAGCAACAAACTGCTTCCTTATCTGTCACTTGGTCTGGTTGTGCTTCTGCTCCCTTCCTGTGCTATAGAGGTAGCGCTTTCTTACTTAATGTGCTGTTAGAAGCACATCTTAATGGCCTACAGAACTTGTATACTACGATGGTGGGATTCATAACAAATACATAGGGGACAAACTCATGGTTGTTTGGTTTGGTTTTGTTGTTGTTTTTGGTTTTTTTCTTTCTTAGCTGCAGGAGCTCGCAATAGGAAGTAGAAAATGTTTCTTGAACTCTTGATCAAGAGTTTGTATTTTGCCAGGCCTTACATTTGAGTAGCTTGGTTTCCTCAGTTGCTTAAAAAAATGGTAAACAGCATGTGGCTTTCAGTACAGCCTGTGACGAGGCTTGCTCATTTGACAACATTAGAAAACATAATAGCTTTACTTGTACGAGAAAGAACAAGACTACTGGAATAACCCCTTGATCAGTGATAGCTGCACATGGCTACATGATGTGAGAGATTCAGGCTTCTATTCCAGATCCAGATGTAGATTAGTGGCTCCTTAACTCCTCCAACTTGTGTGTCATTCCCCTTCACAAGCCATACTTCTGCAATCGAACATGTTGCTGCCCACATGAGGGTTATGTCCTTAGTTTTGGGCTCTGCTCTGATCTATTGTATGAGTTCCAGGTACATACCCAAGCCCCATCTCTGTGGTCTGGCTGGGTTTTTTTTTCTTCCTTAGGAGTAACAGCAGTTTCTGCTATGGACTCAAGAAGCCTATCGGAAGAATGTTTTGGAAACTTCTTTAGAGGAAACCATTGTTTCTGTGAGAAGCTTTTTGGGGTCTTTTTTTTTTTTTCCCCCCCCCCATTATTTTTATCAAAAAGTTTCCAGTGGTCTCAGGTCTGCCTACATAGCTTAATCTGCTCTCCCCCCCCCAAATATTTGAATGAAGCAGGAGACACAATCTACAAAAAAAATGAAAGCTTTCTGTTTTAAAATCTAGTTAATTGTTAATATTGTAGTGTCTGAGCAGAGCTTTCCTGGCAGCTTTTATAGTTTTGTACTTGCTTTCAATGTTTTTTTCCTGAGTGTTACTCTCCCATTTATTTGGGAGAAGATGTGGCTATGCACTGCTGTAATCCCATGAGTACTTGTTGTTGCTTTGCTTGTGAGGAAGATGGCTCTGCTCTTCCCTGGCAGCTTCTTCCTCTTCCATGCTTTTCCCTACTCTTGTGCTTTGTAAGCACTTAAGCAGCTACACGTAGGCCACAGTTAGACTGATCTGCATTAAAACTAACCTGGTTTTTGTTCTAGGTTGGAGTGAATCTACACAAAATAGCCTGACAGTCTAGTGTTCTGCCACCACTGAAAGAGTTGATTGTACTCTTCCCCTTCCCTCTGTGCAGGGAGCATAAATGCCAACCTGGGAGGGAGGTTCCTGGGTTTCCCCAGCCCCCTGACCCAGCTGGATTGTTGGCTGTGGTGTGATTCCTTGGTGCCATTCTGGTGCTCATAGACTTTGAACTGAGCTATCTCAGCACACTGACCCACCAGAATTTGCTCTCTACTTTGTGGAGTAATTTTCTTCCTGGGTTGAACACCAGCATCAGCAGCATGAAGAAAGCGGATCTGTGACAGTCCGGTTTCATTTAGATGGATAGCTTTAACCCAGCTCGGTTCCTTCATCTGGGCTGCCCTTGCAGCTACATAGATGTTTGCTAGCACAAGGACTAGGGAAAATGTATGGAAATTAATAGGCAGATGCCAAAGGAGGACAGGAGGGCTTTAGCAGTAGTGCTGGCTTAATACACTCAGGGAATTGGAGTATAAGGAAAGTAATGCTGCTGATCATGTGCACACAGCGGTCAAAGTAGCAAAGGATGCTATTTGAAATAACAGTGCAATAAAGATACTGCTAGGATGTCTTTCACAGTGAACCCTAAAAAAAGTAGCAGGTGCTTGTTTTATTAGTATGTAATCACCAGTTTGTTGACAGATAAGTTTTTTTAGCTGTTGGTTTTCCTTTTAGAATTATGATGGAAGCTTAAATTACCCAGAACTTGCCAAGGGAAGAAGGATCTCCTCATAACTGGTATGTGGGCAAGTGGTTGGTTTGTTTTGGATTTTTTCCCCCAGCAATTCTTAAGAAGAACAGCATAGCTAGCTTAAAAAGCTAGTACCTCTATTATAAACATGGCAGTGGTGACATGAGCTTAATCTTTCTTCCCGTGGAAAGAAAAAAACAAAACAAAACAAAAAACCCCCCAAACCTTAACTGTGCAATGTAAAACTCCCATGTCCATATCACTTGATAATTGTTACCTTAAACACCTAGGAGTTACTAATTTGTGTACCTTGCCCATTCCTCTGATATGCTGCACACAGTTGTATGTATGGTGCGTCATGTAGGGAGCGTTCACTTAACTGAATGTAGAGTAAGAATGTGAGTTGGTTGAGTGGATTATGGTTGCCTTGGGAACTATTATTTTGAATTTTGTGACTATAGATGGTTAAATTTGTGGCGAAGAACACTGATATTTTCTTAGTATTCCTTGTAACCAATGAAAAAAGACTAGATACTTAACACTAGTTATGTATTCAGCATTTGATAAGAAATAAGGCTGGGGTTTTTTCCTTGCTATAGTTTGCCATTGGTATTGTATTTGTTAAATCTAGAACCATGATCCTCTGGGAAGCGTGCAGACAAACTTCCTCCATATCTTGTCTTCTGTAGAGAATGGGAAAGAGAATGGAAATTATTTTGTCTGTGTTGCATATTTTGTTACTGTGTTAAAATGATTTGCTTTCACTCTGCTGTTACATATGCAAACATAGTGATTTTGCAGTCTTAGATGATTAATTTTTCCACTCACCTTTCTTCATTATAGCTTTCTTGAGGATTAATCTTTTTTTGGTTTCATGACATGTATTTTTTAAAGCAATCTCCAGCTCAGTAAGCTTAAACAAAAGACTCTCTGTTGAAAAAATGCAGTGCTGAGTGATTTTGTAATTCTTTGCTTTACGACAAAACAAACCTTTCCATTTTAGAGACAAAACATAGAGTGTCAGAGAGAGTAAGAAAATGGGGAATGCATAAAATGAATGACACTATTTTACCCATTATTGAAATGGTAGCAAAATTGAAGGTTGGCAATTAATTAGTAGAATTGTAGTACAGTAAGATTGCCTACATGCAGTTGTGGTCTTTCATTTGATAATATGCCAGTGGTACAGGACAAATCTTGGGTATATATATGCTTTTGTGAAGGCTTTTTTAGTAAATGAGAGAAAACATGTCCAGTGTCAAGAGTTTCTTAAGAACTGCATTTCCTATCTTTTTGTGCCATTGATCTTTGTGAATTTCAGTTGCCTGGAAGAGTTGATGTGTGCTTGTATGTACTTGGCAAAAAGGGATGGGAGAACATAGCAAACAAAGAAATGAACTAGCATGTTCTTTGTTTTGGTTATAAAATGACCCAATAAAATTACTTGTTTCTCTAAATTGTTTTTTTGTGTTGTTTTGGTTGGGTTTTTTTTTTTTTTTTGCTTTGAAATCAACTTAGGCAAACAAGTGACCTTCACTTTCTTCACTGTAGCTTGTTTCTGCTTTGCATAGGTAGGTGTTCTATGTCACTTGCACTAGCAAGCAGTCAGGAATCTGTGGGAACTGTGAGCCTTGTGTTTTTATGTAGTATATTCAATCTTTTCTTGAAATAAGTTTCTTCTGTTTGCTGGGTTAATGTCTGGAACATTAAATGAAGAGTGTTTTTTTTCCCCTTGCAAGGAATAGTTCTGGTGCCAGTGCAGTGAACTGGCCACAGCAGAGGAACCAACAAGGCTGTAGTCAATTTAGCACCTACAATGATATTAGCAAAGGTTGTCACTTCTGTTTCCTGTGAAGAAAAAAATTAACAATTGCACACGAGCTATGGATTCTCCCAGGAGAGAAGCAGAAAACATGGAAGAGGGAGGCTGCTTGTGAATTTTTACCGTTGCTACTGGAATGACTGGGAAAAATAAGAGCTCATTCTCTTTGTTGAACAGGAAGGTGAGTTTTGGTGTTATGTCAGCAAAAAGACATAGGTTGAATAAAAAAGTTTGACAAGTTGGTTATCCTGGATTCTTAACAGAAATTCTTAATGACATTGTTATCATGAGTTGTTACCTTTGCTTTTGCTTCTAATGTTTGCTTATGGCTGCAAAAACCTTTGTCCTTGGAAGAGAGTTATCTCTTAGTTGTCCAGATAATAAGAACCTAGACTACCCTCAACAATGCAGATGCTATAAAATTTTGCACAAACTAATCCCATAGTCATTTATAAGTTATACTGCTGCTGCTCATTTGGTTTTGACAGACTGTACAGTTTGACACAGAGCTGTTTGGGTGCATGTCCTGAGCTGGATTCTGGGGGAATTGACTGAGGTGCTGAGACACCCTCTGGTTGAGGTGCATCCAGCTCATTGTGTGTATGTATGTGGTGCTTTAACACAGTGTAGCGATCGACTAGGGCACAGCAGATAACCTGCCAAGGCTACAGGTCAGCTTTGATGTCCCATCATATATATAACACCACTGTTAACCTCCAATCCCCAAAATTAGAAATTGACAGTTGGCAAAAGCTTCTTTTGTGTATACAAAGTTGTCTTAGATGTAGTAAAGAAGGAAGCTATGAGCCATGTGACCTTGCAACATAAAAAAAAGAAAACAACTTTTTCCATGGAGAAACACAATTAAGGCTTTGCATATAATTGTTTCTTCCCTTATTAATTCTGAGAATGAGATGAACCTTCTGGATTTGTTTCAACTTGGACAGTGTAGTGGTGACTTGTCCAACTGGTGGTAGAGCATGTTTGCCATGGAAGTCAAACTGGGAAGGGTATTCTATATGGACAGAAAGGGATATATTGAGCAGCACGGAGGGTGTGTGCAAAGAACTCTTCTTTCCAGGTGGCCTTGGTATGCTGTCTGGAATAAAGCATCTCCAAGGATAGAGTACGATATAGTAAATATTGCTGTGTTGCTTTCAGGATATTGAAAACAAAGGTTTTAAGAGATAATTTGTGGTCCTAGTCACTGAAATGCTTCTCTGACTAGTCCTGTCTGTAAGATTTTTTTTTTTGAGGTGTTTATCCAAGAGCTTAACTGTTGGTTTTCTTATGTACACCTAATGAAACTTAGCAGTTTGTGTTTCAGAAGCTCTTCAACCTTTTGTGTTATGATAAATGAGACTTCAGAGGTCTGAGAAGCCTGCATTTGAAGTGGCCCACATGGTTCTGGAGCAGAGATGATTATTCCACTGTTTCACATTTCTCCTATTGAATGGATCTCTTGACTCAAAATCTTAATGTGGAATTTCATTCCACAAAAAGCCGGTCGGCTATTGCACAATCCTGGTTATTTAAATAAGTTTTCCCCAAAAGGAATATGGAGGTGCTTTATCTAGAGATTAAAGTGGGAGGGAGGGAGTAATAGTGTTTTTTGGCATCTGAACCAAGTTATGGTTTGCCTGGAGGCGAGCTATTTATCTTCAGCTCAGTCCTTCTGCAAGTAAATATATTCTGTACTTGTTAAGTGTTGTCATGTTTAAGGCTGGTAAAGCTTCTGAGATCTGCAGCTAGAAGCATGTTTTCTGGCAAATCACTGCAATATAACTGTTTGTTGAGCTATTTTTGCTTTTCTTTCAGTGCTCCATTGTACTCAAAAATGAAGTAAGCCAACTTAGATTTCTAGGATAATTTTAAAAAGCAATAGTGGCCATAACACCTTTTACTGCTGTCCAAATCTTGACAGCGCTACCCTGAAAGCATTGCAGTTTATGGTCTTAGATTTTTATCTGGTTTTCATCTCTGCGTTCTTCTAACTTTGAAAAGAATCATGATTGCATAAGGAATAAGGTTTTAGGACAAAATGCTTTTCTGTGCCATGTTAGCATATTTTTTGAAATTAAATCAGTGTTGCGTGTGTTTTTGTTTCAGTTAGAATCAACTTCATGTATTGTATCTTCTGACTGGACAGCGCTGCTGAAGTATGCATGTAATGCACCGCATAATCATGCTTTCTGATTTGCAAAGTCTCAATAAAATTGGTAGGTTACAATTCTGTTGTGATGAACCTTTGCTCGTAAATACAGCACTTAAATGCACTCCTGCTGAAATTGCTGGCAGCAAGCCTAATCTTAAAAGGTGCCCAATATGATAACACCTGTTAAAAGTCTGTGGGGAACTCGATATCAAGCCTATGATGGGAGTTTTCATGCTTGTTGTTTTTAAGAGTGTTCTTGGTGTGATATTGCTGTGTGTTCTGAATTCTTCTGTAGCCCCACGTTCAAGAGGCGCCTGGAATTTGGAAAGCAAGACCTTTATTTCAAGCTATATTTAAAAGACAAAATCCGTGTTTTTTGGGCCTAGTGATAAGTACTCTTCACATTTGGCTTTTTTTTTCAGTCAAGCTACGTTCACTTCATGTATCATAGAATCATAGAATGGCTTGGGCTGGAAGGGACCTTAAAGATCAGATTCTTAATGCTTTAATTTTGGCCTCCTAAACGCTGCAGAAAATAAAATAATTTGAAGTTATTTTAGGGATTATTTCTGTTGATCTCACCACAAAGTTTATATAGAACATAAGGTTAGAAATATTTCATTAAATGTAAAGACCCTGGAATCTACAAACCCAAATACTGGATTGTTCATGGCAGTGAACACCTTCAGAATGTGTTGAATAAGAACACCTGTGCAGTTTTGTTTTTCAGCTTTTGTGCTGCTGTATGTTGTGAAAATGACTGAAACTGGCATGCAAACCAAGGGAAGGGTGAAGGGAAATGTTCTGATTTTTGGTTTCTATTTTATTTTTAGTTTGCATGAAACTCTGCTTGAAAGTAGAACGTTGTTTCCAGTTGCAGAAAGCAAATTGAACTGCTTTGAAGTGTTCTGCTGCAATGAATGTTGTTTCCATTTTTTTTCCTGGAAAGTTGCTATAAGTAAGGTGTGTGCTAAACAAGCAGTGTTTTAGACTTTAACCTTGCCATGATAAAGCAAGCTTCAACACTCCTTTTTAAGAGGAAAGGAGGATGTACAGATATGTATGGAATCTCTTTCTGTGGTCAACAGCATGCATTTGTTGGTAATCAGAGCATAAATGGCTATTCTAATTACTTCTCTATTTCTGCCTTCTCAGCCTGGACATGCCAGTCATTTGAAAAAATATACACATATCGATGTTTTTACTTCTGCAGAATGTTGCACTGTTAGATTGGCAGGCAGCATTCGCATAATAGTAACACCTTTGCTTTTCAGTACACTCTGGAATTTACTTATCACTGGTGAGGATTAGACCCTTAAAGGGCACTAAGTAGTTCTCGAGAAGCAGATTTATCATCAGCTTGCTGATCCTGGTCCATCTTCAGAATGACATGGAAGTCCAAGTTTTTGGCTTGCTGTGAGCCACAAATAGCAAATGCTGAAAGTGTTGACTGATGATTACGAGATAGATATCTATGCAAATTTGAAATGTAGACATGGCTTGAAATGCAGACTAGTATTAGTAAAATGGTATGGTTTTGCTCCCTTCTTAATGGACATTTAACTAGCATGTGAAAGCTAGGTAACAGCTGTGAGCCATGCTTGGGAAAGTAATTTGACCTTTAAGTGGTTTAATTTTCCAGATACTAATGATTATGGGTGTGTGCTTGGAGTTTTGCTGTGTTTTTTTCAGTAATGCTACTCAGTACCTCACAATGGCTAGAATGTTCTTCCTTAATAGTCTTGTTTTGTAACTGATGGTACATTTGGGAAATGTAATATTTTCTTCTTGTGGTGAAAAAGGGGTTGTCCAATCTAGGGTTAGATATGAGTGTTGTAAAATGCTGATTTGCTAGCAAGCAATGCGCTCACATGTGTGTGTAATGTAATTCAACCATTTACAATTTGTATGACATGCTGCTTTCATCAAAAACTTAGTTGTGGCTTTTTTCCTCTTTCTCTCTATCTTCTGTTTTGCGTGAAAGGTTCTCTGTGACTCATGGGGATTTTTGGTTATGTACTACATCTAAGGTCTTTGTTTATTTGATTGTAAAAATGGTTTTTTGTACTCAGTATGTGTAATCTAATTTCTGTGGTAGCATGCTGTGATTCCTTGTATGTGAGAATTAATTTTGATATGAAGACGGCTACAGGTCACAGGATAGCTAAGTCTAAGTGTATTTGTAACAGTGGTTGTGTTGAAGGAAGAAGATGCGGTCGTGTTATGTGCATCGCTTCTAAAGCTTTGGGTATGAACAACTAAAGATTTTTGTGGTGAAGGGAGTGTATTTCATATCAATATGTTGGTAAAACATTTCTGATTTGAAGACAATAGGACACAAATTTTTGAAAACTTAAGTAAAAGATTTTTTTTTTTTTACAGTATGCCTACAAAGAACATCATCTGTTTGTTCCTCTGTGGGTTTTTTTGGCGCATTGTGTTTTAACTGTCCTTGTCAATATTTTGTAGTGTTACATGTCAACGATAGCAGCACAGAGAGCTTAGTAAGTGTTCCATGGTTGAATAATTGCAAGATGCCTTTTTTTTTTTTTTTGTCCCCCTCCATCCCAAGAGCTGGAAGATTAGGAAGGGGAATGGGAGCAGGTGAATGAATTGCTACTGCAGTGTTCCCACTGGATTGTACTTGGATCTCTCTTTTGTGGCAGCTTCCAACTACTCAAGGCCTGGTAATTTTAAACTGCTTAATCTCTAAGTATTAAGACCAAGAAAATTGGATTTTTTTCAGCTCAGCAGCCTTCTGGAGTTTATGTTATTGGAGAGGGCAGATAAGCAGAAGCTGAAAAATTTGAAAAGCATTTAAGCGCCTAAACTTTGATTGCATGTGGCTGACAGCATCTCATGCTTCTCGGATAAATCATAAAGGATCCATTCTGTATTTCCCCTACTTCTTCCTGCTCTTGCCTTTGTTCTAATGAATGGATTTAGGAATGAAATAAATGATGTTTTTAAACCTTTACTAGTTAAGAGAAATATGCTGATTTTATGGATATAACTTCATACAAATATTGTGGGATTTTTGAGTTTTAAAATCCTCAGATCTGAGCCATAGCCTGCTGACAGTCCCCTGCTCCACCTTTATTAGAAAGAGAAGGGATGGTGTTGTCACATTTTTCTCTTGGCAGAGGAAATGCCAGATGTTACCCCTTTTGTATTGGCTAACTGGTGATACTGTATTGTTTGGTTTTTTTCCCCCCACGTTTGCATTGAGTCCATTGTACTTGCAGTGAACAATTACTTGTTAGGTTGTGCACTATTACTTTTCTGCCATTCATCTGGCCCCCCACACCCCCACACCCAGCTTAGTAAATCCCTTGAGAGATACTGCAACTATTGGTGTTCTCCCTTCCACATTGCAAATTATTAGGCATACGCCTTGATTCTCTTAAAAGCTAATAATGTGTTCTTAACTTTACTGATCTTTGGAAACGGCTTGGCCTTTTGTGGCACCAAGGGTGTGTGGAGATGCTCGTAAGTCCTTTAATGCAAGGATTCTGATTTTCTGGTTTTTGGGACCTGCAAAACTACCCTGTGTTACATCCCTCAGGAAGAAAATTGTAATAACAAATATACGGTCATATTTCTATCTTCTCGTGGCTAGTGATGTAAAAACTGGTTTTGCATATGCTAGACATGTCCATGTGATTTGTCTCCTGGACAGTCACTCCAGTGGTGACCTCTTGAGGGTAGGGATTTTTTGTGGTGTTTCATCATTCCTCTTCATACTTCTTTTTAAGGGTTTTTGTAGTTCCTGGCTCAGGAAGTGTAAAGTATTTGCCCTTGCTGGCTCTTAATAATGTTACACTTAAGTGTGTGCATCTATCCCAGCTTTAAAGAACCACTAGCCACTGTATCTGGCAGAGATACCTGGTTTCAGTTAGCATTTGCTTAGCATGCAGCAACAGTTTTACTGATCCCAAGAGGGTCCCTGCTGTTTTAGGGGCTATGCTGGACTTAATGCATTTATGAAGCTTTTGATTTTGGGGTAGGGTTTTTTGCACTTCAAGATAGGGGCTCATACAAAAGCTGTTACTGATCTGATTTTCCTATATTCTAGTGAAGGTGACACTTCAGAATTTAGTTGAAAATGAACATTGCCAATGACTTATGGCAGGTCTGGCCAATGTTGCTAAACCTGTGAAGTTATACTGGAGTCTTCCCCTGGCTGAGCACCACCAGGCCTGTGCTGTGTACTGAGAAGAGGACAGGAAAGGGACTGCTAATGGGGCCACAAATGGTGATGAGTCCGTTGGTCCGCTACTTCATTGTGATGACCTTGCTAACTTGCAGCACCATCCCAGGACATCTTACAAAATTGGTCTCAGCAGCCTGATTTCTGAGTAATCTGAATTTCTGAACAGAAAACACAGTATATAGCCTAACTGATGATTTTGTAACATATCCTCATGTAAATGCTGCACTCGAACTGCTTGTGGTTGCAGACTGGAAGGTTAGCTATTCTTATCTTAGTGAAATGGGGGCATTTCTAGAGATGTAATAAGATGCCATTAGTTATTGTATAATACAGGCATTGTTATATCTTGCATTTTGTTTACTTGTTTGCAGATCGATGTGCTTTATTCTATTGATTCTTTTGATTTTCCTGTTTAGTGTGGCTGCTTTGCATGTTTTATCAACAAAGGTGTTGATATTATTGATCTCAACACTTTAACAATGTTAGTTTCTTAGATTCTGCACTGACATACTAGTGACAGTAAAGTTAAAAATAGATCAAAGTTCACAGGTACCTGTCAGACACCATTCTGTATTTTTGCCAACAATGATGGCATTCTTTATCCTCTTCTTTATGAATCCCCTTTACCCTTTATGACATTTTATATATATATATATTCTCTTCTTTGTGAATATCAAGTATAGAGATCTGTGCTACGGGTAGGATGATCAGAGGTGGTTCACTCAAGCTGAGCTTTTGTCCCTGTCCTCCTCCTAACAGTACTCAGCATTTTTCGAAGTTGTTTTCGAAGACTTTGTTGACAATATGCTTTAGTCCCTCATTTTTTTATATGCTTTTGTCTGGTTGGGTGTCCTGGGCTATGCTGGAACAGTCTTTATCTGAACAAATCTTCATTACATGGCTATCTTCTGGAGCTTTTAATTTAGTTGTATGGCTATTATTTTGTAGGTTAAAATTATCTATTTAGTAATCGGATCCTAGAATTTTTATGGAGTTCCCCAGTCTGGTAGTGTACTTATACACTTCCTGGGTTTAGATTGTTTTTTCTTCAAGTTTTGAGCTAAATAAGTGTAAACACTTACTGATGCATCATTTTGAGGGCTTGTAAGTACAGCACTTGCATTATCAAATGACTCAAAGCATAATTGCTGAAGCGAAGGAAACTTTCAAGTCTTTTTAAATAGTTAAAATAATTCTCTACCCTGTCTTGAAGATCTCAAAGCTGTTAGAATCTTAAAAGAGGTTGGCATACCTTTACTGTTGAAAATCACTTTAGTAGAGGAGGAGCTGGAAAAATGGAAACAGTTTGTTTGGTATAAAAGCATTAGGAAAAAATCAACAGCTGAACTGTTCAGAAATGCTGGCTAAATACCTAGAAGTAAAATCTGCTGGGATGTTGAAGCTGCCTTTGACAGCAGCCTCTCATATAGCTAGGATGAGATTTTCATTACTGCGTTTCATTTCAGGCATATCCAATAAGCAATGAAGAAATAGAACAAGTGGGTTGTGTTGTGGTTCTTTTCTTGCTGTTGATGACACTAGCCTGGATACCTTAATGGAAGCCAACTGTAAAATCATGAGACCTAATAACTGTAAAATCTTCCAATGTGATGGCCATAACCTGTTAGTCCAGTAATCATGTGTAATGTTTCTTTTCTTTTAACTTGTTGGTTTCTGATTCCAGATGTGATGTAATGTATTTCTTTTCCTTCTGCATTCTGACTTGCAAGTGGTTTGTTTGAAGTCAGAATACTGTTTAAAACCCTGACTGTGCATTTTAATATAAATATCCTTTCAACTAGATATAGGTATTTAATAGGAGTTTACTGCTTTGTAATATAACTAAATGGTAAGAATGAAGAATATAAATAACTTGAATTTTATAACTACTAAAATATATGTAAATACCTTATGGTAATACTGTTAAAAGATACTAAGAATGACCTTTCTTTTAGGGACTAACACATACAGATGCAAACCAAAACCAAGTAATTTAAAATGATTTGTCATTACTGAATCTGGTGATTTTTCCACTGTCTGATTTAGATTATTCCCTCCTTTTAAAACATGGAGGCAATCATTTGGATTGTGGTTGACCCTAGAAGTCTAACTTCTGGATCCAAGCCCCTTCTACTTGTCAGTATAGAACAGGATAATGGTTTGGGTTTTTTTTGCCGAAATAGTTCAAAGTTGTAAGATCTAAGACACAAGCCCATGCAGGTTGATGAGGAGATGGTAAAGTGACACAGCTCAGGAGGAGAGCTAGTGGCTTTAACATATGCTGAAACAGTCTGCTTTTACTATGCCTGTTCTTGTGTAATCTCATATGCAGTTAACCAATGTGACTTTAAGACAGCAATGCAATACTATTACTAATGTGTCCTTAGGAATAAGCTGTTTGTCTAGTGCTAGTTACCAGGGCTGGCATCACTGCAAGCTGTACTGGCATTACTTTGGCAGAAATGCTTTCCAAAGGAGGTATTTCTGGCAACGACATCATATAACTTTGTATCTTTAAATGCCTGCCAGTAAGTAAGCTGTGTGTGAGTTTGACCGTCAATCATCTGAACAAGTTCTTTCACAGCTTGGGCTTCTTGAGTATCATGGCAGTTTGATATAGCTTGTACTCTGGAGGTGAGAGGAATCAGGATGGCACGCTTGAAGATCAGGAAGGCCATGGACTGCTCCAGCACAGCCTCCTGAGCTCAACATGGAAACTAGGTAGATTATAGCAGGGGTCTTTCCCCATCCTTCTACCTTGTGGGTGAAATGCAGCTGTTCTGTAGTTAGCTGCTGTGCACAATGGAACCACAGTGACTCTGGAGGAATCAATGTCACCTTGGCATTTGGTCAGTGTTTTTAGCGGCACAGTTCCTTAATTATGAATGTTGCTTAGTACAAATAACTTGAGTTCTGCTTTTCCTAGCAAGTAGGAAACTGAATTTGCAAGGATCCTGTCCTCTTGAGCTTATAATGAGTACTCAAGAGTTTGTACACATACCCACGCAGTGTGCTCGCCCATCCAGTGCCCAAGCATGCCGATGGGGCCAGCAAGTGGGGAAAATGCCTTATTAAGCTGATCTGTCTTCAGCCCCTGACAGTGATACAGTTTTAGTGGGAATGGTAGATGTGACCATTTCCAGCAATGTCTTTAAGGTTTCTCAAGTGGGAAGTGACTCTGGTTTTGAATCTTGCTTTAGGTGGTTGGGTTTTTGTTTGTTGTTTTTTTTTTTTTTAATATAAATTGGTCAGTCTTACTAGTCAGCTTAAAAAATTCTGTTTTCTTTCAGATGGGGTGTTCTTTGTTTTGTGTTTAGAACGCGTTTCAAATTAATAATGAATTTGGGCATTATATTTTCTTGTATTGAGAAAAAAAATACTGAGCTGTTCTTTTCACAGCCAGCATAGAGGAATTACCTGTTCATCTTGGAAGGGCAGGGCTTTGGCTTGGTCCTGGGCGAGGTGGGCTGTTGATTGAGCTTGTGGGCTTATTAAAGCTCGTCACTAGACAGCTCTTTGTTTTTCTGAGATTTCCAAAATGCGGATATGGCAAAAATGAACGTCTGTTACATCTGGTGTGGATAAAAGTCTCTTGAGGCAAGATAACCTGCTAATCAATGTTGATGTGTATGAGAAAAGCCATTATCATCTGTTGGGTTTTTAAAGCTGTTTAACTCTTGCTTTATATTTCAGTAAGCTTAAATGTCTGTGAACAAGGTGCCTGTATCTTGCGGGGGAAACACTACTTTGTGTATTGTGTTGTCAAGAGTGAACTGGTAATCATAGAAAGTTAGTGCCTTGATTTGACTTCAATGGATGATGTTGAAGAGGTTTGATATAAATTTTTACTGAGAGTAAATTCAGCTTAATGTGTTAAGTTTTGTTAATTTTTTTTCATTATATCTCTCTTGTGCATGCACAATACCTTCAGTCTGAAAAAAATTTCTGCTACTATATTTTCTTCTTTGGTAGTAATATTCATAAAGCTTTCAAAATGTATGTTTTCTGGAAGCCAATAACTTTTTTTGAATATTATTGCAGTACCTGCTCCAGTCATCACTGCCACAGCTGCTAAAATGGAGGTGGTTTCAGCAGAAGTCAACAGCTTGCTCCCTGAGGAAATAATGGACACTGGTATAACTCTGGTGGAAGATGACAGCATTGAGGCAGTTATCGTGTCGTCGCCGATGGGAGATTCCATTCCCATGGAAACAGAACTGGAGGAAATAGTGACCATAAGCTCCACCAGCGATTCCTCAGCTACGACTACGGCCGCAGTCACCACAGAATCGGTTACTGCACCCAGCAATCACTCAGGCGACGTGACAGTTAACACCACAACCCCCAAAACTGATGTGAACGCAGTAGTAAAGCCTACTTTTCCAAGTGGCCTCCATAAACTTGGTGCTCAGACCCCTGTCACTATATCAGCCAATCAAATTATTCTGAACAAGACCGCTGATATTAAAATAGGCAATCAGAGTATTAAACCGGATGGGCAAAAGCTAATTGTAACAACTTTGGGCAAGTCTGGCCAACCTATTGTTTTAGCATTACCCCACAGCCAGCTCCCACAGGCGCAGAAGGCCACGTCCCAAGCCCAAGGTGGAGACTCCAAGGTACAAGGCCAGCAGATCAAAGTTGTTATTGGAGGTCGGTCAGAAGTGAAACCTGTTGTTGGTGTCTCAGCTTTGACACAAGGAAGTCAGCTGATAAACACTGCGGCCCAGCCTTCTGTTTTGCAGACCCAGCAATTAAAAACAGTACAGGTAAAGTGAGTTATGCTGATGAAACATCTTAAAAACAATTTTCTTACTGCAGCTGTTGTCCATTGCCTTCACTGATTGACACACGGCTGCTTTCAGCCTTTGCCTTTACTCCTTGTATTAAAAAATACAATGCTGGTCTTAACCCATGCTTTCATCTGTGGATGCATTTACCATTTTATGCCCTTTACCTCTAGCTACTGTCTAGAAACTTAGGAGTTGCCTCAGAGAAAGTGAGCTATTAAAATTCAGTAAATTGAAGAGAATTTTCCCGTTATTTTCATTTCATAAAAATAAGTTCTACATGCTTTCATGAAGACTGAATTGAACTCTATATGCCTGTTGTTTATTAAAAGTGTACGCTGCTTTAGTCCTTTATGAAAGAGTAGCTTCTGCCTATTACATTTGGTTTGTTTAAATAAACTCTCTGAAAAAAACATCCAGCATTGGAAAAAAGAACAGAAAGGTATATCTTGTCTGCCTCAAATCTAGTTAAGCTTGTTAATAGATACTGATAGACTGGACACTTCAAGGTCTTGTTGCCGATCTCTGGCATGGATATTGAGATATTTGAAACCACAGAGAATCTGCTGGAATCTGAAAATGTGTTGGAAAGACTTGGGTTATAACCCAAAGGGTCTGTTTTTTGTCTGGTATATGGCAGAACTAAATGTGAGTGACTTTGTTCTAGTTGGCAGTGAGGCAGAAATAAGACCTCATGAAAGTGAAGGAAAAGTAGAACTCTATGCAGGTTACGATGGAAAAATATTTATTTTGCAGTCTAAATGAAATGAGAAATTAAACTCTAAGTATGCTAAGAAAAACTAATTTGCCACACATGAAAAATGACAAACTTTTAAGCGTGTTATTAGATGAATGGTAAGTTCCCCAACTAGTATTTTATGGCAAGCAAATGCCAGCAATTCTGAAGATGGTTTGTTTCAAAGCTGCAGATGATCTCTGCACTGATTTCTGCTTTCTCCTTTTTTGTTTCTACATCATACCTATGGAAAATATGTTTAATAATGGCTGTTTGAAACATATCAATTTTCTTAAGTGACTTTTATTTTTGTACCTTGATCATTAATGATATGGCTGTCATTATAGCTTTCAAAAGCCTCTGCTCTTGACTCAGCATAGGAACGTTTAAGAGTGGATCAGTTCCTGTTACTTGGCTTCAGTTACTCACCGCCAAGTGACAGATACAGGAAACTGAGAATGACTTAGCTATGATGTACTTTTGCTTGCGTAAGATGACCTGTGCTATCAGTGACTGAAATACAGTGACTTGGTGATCGACTTCTGCAGTTTGTCATTAGGAATTGTACAGGTTCCTTAATAGAAGCTGTTACAAATGGACTTGCATCCATTTCTAAATCTAGTTAATTGCAGTTTGAGAAAATTTGTTTTGTTGTGGTATGTTTTTATTAAACCTTTGCTTCCATTTGCAAAACAGATTGAACTGTTAACACCTGGCATTCCTTTTTTCCTCTCAGGAGAGAAGGAAGTAGAAATGAAAAGGAAGAAGGCAATGTTCAGTTGGTTACAAGTACCCACTACTGCAGGGGAGATGATCACATTAGCACTTCCCACACAGTGCTTTTCCTTGTAGGAAATTACTAAAGTGTCACAGGGATATATGAGGCTAGGCGAGAGATTCGTGGTCTGCCCTATCATGAATGACAGGGGAGGTAACTCATGCCTTGAGTCCCTGGCTTATAAAATGAAGTCATGCATTTATCCCATCATCCTGAACAAGCCTCTTAACCTTTCAGTGAGTGGAAAAGGAAGCTGTGAATGCCTCCCTGCCTCCCAAGGGTCTTGTGTAGCTTCTGTCTTGTGGCTTTGTGAATCAGGTATTTCAGATGCAAGGCAGCACAGCAGTTCGACTTAGTGCTGAAAAGTGAGTTGGTAAAAGATTAGATTACAAAGAGCTGTCTTCCATTCTCCTTACGTCCTCACCGTCATAGGGGCTTTGCAGGTCAGTAGAGAAACTCAATTAGCCTTGCTGTAATCTAATTGTGACATTTGAAATATCAGCACTTGAGAAAAGGCATAATTGATAGAGTTGAGCAAAATGTTCCTTGGAATCTGGCTCCCTCTCTGATTACAATTTTAGAGGTATGAGTCTGAAGTGTAAAATGTGGCAGGACCTTGGGCTTCATCTATATCCAGAGGTTTATTACTTTCCCTTGGCAGCTTGTCCTGATTTAGTTGAAACTACTGCCCTGGATGTGTGGACAAAACTACTGGGCAAGTACATCTGCTTTCAGCCTGTGGCTCCTGCCTGTGCACAAGCTTAAAAATAATGATGCGCCTGCTGGTGTACTACATTAGTCCAAGTGCATTAAGTAGGAGTTTCGCCTTGCAGGTGACTCTCAGCCAGATGTCCAGACCCATCGCCATTGCTGTCACTAAGCTAGTCTAACTTGAACTTGTCTTGATGTGGTAACTGGCTCTGCATTTCAGCAGTTAAATCTACGTGCCCATAGCATTGTTGCTACAGTGGCAAGAAAACTGCTAAGCCGTCATTGTGGCTTCATCTCATCATGGAAGAGTGACCTTGTGCGCTCCCTAACCTCAGAGCAAACTCCCACTCCTAGCTCAGTTTCTTCATCTTCTCTGAAGTACACTGTTCTCCTCTTCTATTTCTAGACTCCCTGATTCTTTCATATCATGCCAAATATAAATTACGTAGGGCATGGCTACATGGACAAGCTCCCATGAGGTCATCTAGGGAGTGCATTTATAGTATGTTAGCTCCTTTGTGGTAGCTGACTATGTAGGTATTCAATCCAGCAGTAAACGCGAGATATGCATGTGCCTTTTTCTGTATGAATAGAACATGGTTTGACAGCTGAAGACAAAAGTCTGGCCATAGAAACTTGCTAGTTCATCTTGTTTAGTGGAGAGTGCTTGTAAAGACACAAATTGACCCTTTAAATAAAGATGCTTGCAGATAAATCTCTTCACTTCTGTATGGGGAAGAAGGCTGGTTGTGCTTCTAAATATAACTTTCTTATGGAAGAGCTTGTTGCCCCAGGAAATATTTTTGTGGTCTAATTCAAAGTAACTTGCAGAGAGCGTGCTTAGCTTACATAGGCAGAGGAATAATATGAAGCTTCTTATGATTAGTACAGGCAATGGCAGAGGGCTCCAGAGAACTTGCTCTTTCTGAAGCATCAAAGGGGCATTCTGTCATCTTGATTATTTCCTCTGACTTCTCCAGTCTCTACTGAAATGGGTAGCGACTTTCCCACTGATGCCTAGAAGGCTCTCTCAGGTGGCTGGGGTTATCAGCTCCAGTGGCAAAAACCTCAGAAAGGTTTGCTTGGCAGCAAGTGAATGCAGGAGTGCACTGCCTGCACCTGGGGGCCAAGGGCTGTTCCTCACTTGTGACCAACCATGTTTGAGTTTTGCCAGGGGATTCACTCATTTGTCAGACCTTCTTTGTAGACAAACAGTTCATCCAAAAAGCAGGGGGGAATTTATCTGAGGAGGATATTGCAAGTTGAGTTCCCAGCTACTTGTGTTGACCAGCTATGGTTTTGAGATTTTTGTTTCTTTTCTGAAATACTTCATGTTAACACGTAGCTAGTATTTCACACGTATTTATGTAAGTCATTTAAGCACATTTATTAACTGTTACTAGGGAATGACTGCTGTTGTCCAGAGCTGGCTGTTCCTGCTCTATGTCAATCACATTCTGAGCCAGACTTTGCCCTCACTTCAGAGTAAAAGCAATAGCAGTTGATGGACAATAATACCTTATGGCAGGGTAAGATTAATTTCAGCAGAACAGAAATCTCAAATTAAGCAGATGAAATGTAGGGAATTTATCAGAAATTGAAATGTGTGCAAATTTACAAAAAATTTACTGATAAAGTGCCTGCTTATCTATCAGCTGTGTATGTGCTAAGAGAACTGAATCCTTGAAATGTTAAAATGGCTTTGAGTTAAATTTGTAAACTGGGCTGTGAATGACACTTCCTTCTTCAAACAACTTATGTTTCAAGGTTTTAGCTAATATATCTCCAAAAAGAGCAGATTTTTTTTCTTCTCTTTTGTTTTAAACCTTGACTGTTGTATGCCACCTATGAAGCAGCTAACATGGCCTGGGTGCAGCATATTTGGGCAAATGACCTTCACCTGCCAATGGTCTGAGGTGGAGGTTTCATAGAATGCTTTGGGATGGAAGGGACCTTTAAAGGTCATCTAGTCCAACCCCTCTGCAATTGGCAGGGACATCTACAACTAGATCAGGTTGCTCAGAGCCCCATCCAGCCTGGCCTTGAATGTTTCCAAGGATGGGGCATCTACCACCTCTCTGGGCAATCTGTTCCAGTGTTTCACCACCCTCATTGTAAAAATTTCTTCCTTAGATCTAGTCTGAATCTCCCCTCTTTTAGTTTAAAACCATTACCCCTTGTCCTATCGCTACTGGCCCTGCTAAAATGTCTGTCCCCATCTTTCTTATAAGCCCCCTTTAAGTATTGAAAGGCCGCAATAAGGTCACCCCGCAGCCGTCTCTTCTCCAGGCTGAACAACCCCATCTCTCTCAGCCTTTCCTCATACAGAGGTGCTCCATCCCTCTGATCATTTTTGTGGTCCTCCTCTGGACCCACTCCAACAGGTCCATGTCCTTCCTGTACTGAGGGCCCCAGAGCTGGACGCAGCACTCCAACTGGGGTCTCACCGGAGCGGAGTAGAGGGGCAGCATCACCTCCCTCGACCTGCTGGCCACACTTCTTTTCGTGCAGCCCACGATACGGTTGGCTTTCTGGGCTGCGAGAGCACATTGCTGGCTCATGTCCAGCTTTTTGTCTATCAGTATCCCCAAGTCCTTCTCAGCAGGGCTGCTCTCAATCTCTTCATCCCCCAGCCTTTATTGATACTGGGGATTGCCCCGGTGCAGGTGCAGGACCTTGCCCTTGTCCGTGTTGAACCTCATGAGGTTCACACAGGCCCATTTCTCTAGCCTGTCCAGGTCCCTCTGGATGGCATCGCGTCCCTCAGGCGTGTCAGCTGCATCGCTCAGCTTGGTGTCATCTGCAAACTTGCTAAGGGTGCACTCGATCCTGCTGTCTATGTCATTGATGAAGATACTGAACAGCACTGGCCCCAGTATGGACCCCTGAGGGACACCACTTGTCACTGTTCTTCATTTGGACATAGAGCCATTGACCACTACCCTTTGGATGTGACCATCCAGCCAGTTAGCTATCCACCAAACAGTCTGCCTGTCAAATCCATATCCTTCCAATTTAGAGAGCATATTGTGGGGGACCACGTCAAAGGCCCTACGGAAGTCCAGATAGATGACATCCGTAGCTCTTCCCTTGTCCACTGATGCAGTTACTCCATCATAGAAGGCCACTAGGTTGGTCAGGCAGGACTTGCCATGCTGGCTGTCTCGAATAAGTTTCCTCTAAGGAACACTTGTACTGTAGCTGTGGAACAGCACATGGCTTCCTTTAAATGAGGTCTGTTTTCTGCCACTGCCCGGTCTCAGAGCTGCTCATTGCTGGCTTCCCTTGGCTGGGCACAGCTCAGGCAGACAGAGGCAGCATTTGCTTTCCACGAGAGGCTGGAGGGCTCCAGTGCCATAGCAGGGGGGAGCTCCGGCTTCCCTGGCTGTGCTGTGAGTGTGCTGCTGGGAGCTGAAACAGCCTCACACATGCTCTTCGCAGGGCAGCTAGGGAATTTGTTATATGCTAGTGAATACTTCGAATGTTTTGGTGTTACTCTACTGTAAAGGAGGTGTTTTCAGTCAGCAAATTCTATAAATAGGGTTTTCTGTAGGAAACCATTACATCCAGCCTACTCAATTGCTTCATTTAAGCACTCACAACTTTCTCGGGCTGTTAAAAGTAGCTGTCATCTCTGTATCTTTGCCATATCAGTGTGATTTCTCCAGTTAGCTACTTGAGTAACAAAGGTTGTTCTGTGCCTTTGAGAGGTGGCTCTCCACATGGATGCCAATGTCGTGCCTCTCCGATATTGCTGGAGTTAATGGCTGGTGCCGATGGGATGTGGCTGGGCATCTGTGGTGGAGGAGAGGCAGTATGGGCCTGACCTGTGGGATGGGTAAGTGTAAGGGCTTCAGTAATGCCTTCCAGTGTGCTTGCTTGGACTCAGGGAAGATCCTAGTGATAGTCCGCATCTTCAGGCAGCCTCTGCAGTCAACAGGTTAAAATAGTCTCTGAAAGAAGTAACCTCTTAATTGAACTATTTACCAGCTGGATGCCAGTGTATAGAAACTATTAGGGTAAATGTATCTGGTAGTTAACTTCTGTCAGCGTGGAAAAGGGGAAAAAGTCTTGTTTAAGGCTTTTAAGACTATAAAACCCTGCTTATAAAGATCTCAAGTTAAAGTCCTCTATCTCATTGAATTGCACATGCATGTTCCTCATCCAGCTGTGTTTCAAGAGACTGGATCACAGAAGGAAAAAAAGACCCCTTGTACCTGGGTGTAGCCAACTGATTTGTTCTTGTTTAGTGAGTACCCAAAGCTTTCAGGGACTGGTGGTCCACATACTTTCTGAGAACTGTTGCAGAAGGATGTTTCCCCATTTGCAGGATAGAAGTATGCTGCTATGTCAGAATAGGTCAAGAGATGTTTCAGAGCAGTAGTTGCCATATTTAAATCACTCGAGGAAAAAGTTTTGTCCTGGTTGGCTGAAAAAGAAGTAGCTTTTTTTAAAGCTTCAAATATTGAGAGTTGTGCATTTAATTTTAACATTTTTATATAGAGCAATGACATGCACAAAATGATTTCAGCATCTTGAAGATGAAGTATGTTTGCAGAGAGATATATCTTACGAAAAAGCCGTAAGGGATTTGGCTATCCTGCTTTGGTGGCTGGTTTTCTAAAGTGGCATGGATGATATCCTAGTTCTCTCCATAGCGAGAAGTGGAGGTGAAATGCAAGATAAGCAATTATTCTTCTAATTACGTGTGCGAGTATTGTCCTTTTTATTTTCTAATGTACTTACCAATACAATAATTTAGATTCAAAATGCTCAAGTTACTTTAGATCTTTTTTCCTCCATCTTTCAGATTGCGAAGAAGACCCGAACCCCAACTTCTGGCCCGGTGATTACCAAGCTGATCTTTGCAAAACCAATCAATAGCAAAGCTGTTACAGGGCAGACCACTCAAGTGTCACCAGTCATTGCAGGTTGTACTACTTTGACTTGTTTTGCTTTACCATTTTTAAAGGCTGTTCAAAGAGATGGTGATTGTAGAAATTTTTCTGTCTTGATTTTACTGCAGTTTCTATTGAAGTACCTCAAGCAATTGAAAAAAAAAAATTAGCAGAGTTTTGTGGGTAGAAGCAGATAAACGCAGTTGTTGGTACCTTTACACTGTGCTTGTTTAGAATTATCTTTGTGATTGTAGAGTTTGATCATTTTGCTTTTACTGTAAGATGCTTTTACTTTCTGGATTTTGGGGAAGAGAAAAAGGATACTTAATAAACAGGAAGTATTTGTAGATAAATTATATAAATACCCAGGGGGAAAAGGAGACGCGTGTGCTTGTATTACTTTAATTTGCTTATAGTTGGACTTAAATGTAACACATCCATATAATAGGAAAAATGTTTGAGTGGAAAAAAGTGAATAAAGCTGTGTTGTTTCTGTTAAGTTGCTCACCTACTTCAAAAACAAGCATTGCAGAAGAGTCTAAGAAAATAATTAAGGCAAATAAGAAATGGTTTGTCTATTTGGAAATCAAATCTATGTTTGTGTCCTTTAAAAAAAAAAAAAGAAAAAACAAAGAAAAAACCCACAGTGTAATCATTTGTTTATTACAGCAGTGGGACTGATGTGTCCCTTGCTAAATGCATCATTGCATGAATGCAAGTAACATCTGAGACATGTAAATTATCTCAAAAGGACAAATGTAGGAAGCCAGAGTCGTCTTCAGAGCTTTGAAGGATGTCTTCAACTGCTTCCAGATTGACCAACCCAAGTAGGCCTAAAATCTTTTCCACATATTTAAACGAATTTGTTAAGCCTTTACAGAACTGAGACTTGAGCTGGCTTTAAAAATAATGCAACTATCTCCTGTATTCAAAACTGTGATAGATATAAGTGAATGACACATAACTGAAACATAATATTTTCCTTGAGTTGTCACGCTGCCTGCACCCTGAAGCCGGACTCATGTCGGATTGCCCATCCCATTCCCCAATTTTTCCCCTTTCTCAAATAATTCCCTACCAAATGTACAGACTTGTGAATAAGATTGCTTCACTATGTTTATGAATATTTGAATTAAGCTGTTTGTGCGTTTAAAAAAACAAACAAACAAGCCAACTCAAAACCATTAAAAACCCTGAAACAAGCCACTTTGGAGCTGCATTATTTTCATCTGGCAATACATGGAAATTGGTAAAGAGTAAGGAACCACAACAAAAATACTAACAAGAGCATGTTTTTAAGTTTGTCTCCAGAATGAAGGGAAATGTCTGAATTAAAACATACCTACATAATATTGACAAGCAGATATGTTACAAACCAAACAAACTTCCAGCTTTTAAATCAATATGTTGGAAAATCAAGAGTATGTGTCCCTGAGCCTGTGAGAGAAGCATATCACTGGGAGGTGAAGATGCTTCTCTAATTGAGAGAGAAGTATTTTTAAACATCTGCCTTTCCTCTCACCATCCTAAACAGCCAGCACAGCTTGTCAGCTTTGAGAGGCTGGCATCGTTTTGGGGACGGTGTAACATTTGTGTGTTGTGTTTTGATTTTGTATGTGTGTTTTTATGAATCCGATAAATATTTTTAATTGCCGGGGAATTTTTACAAACTGAGGTGGAAGTTGTAAATTTGAAAGACTTGTCAATATAAGCAGCCAGATTCTGTTTAGGAAGCTGATGCCAAGGGGCGCAGAGGGATGTAGTGAGAAAGGGAAAGCTGTCACCAGGAAAAAACAAACTCAAACCATTGAATACTGTAGATGGTAAAATTCCCACAGACTCTGACATTTTTCAGGTTGCATGTGGCTTTAGCAGCTGCTGGCAACTGTTTGTGCTGTTATTTAGGCTGCACAAAAGTGAAGGTTATTTTAGAGCACATAGACCTCAGAGGAAGGCAGCTTTCCATGAGGATGATGCTTTTTCTTGTTAGTTCCAGTTGACTTAATTGTTACATCGCTGGTTTTGGATGGAAATGTTATGCTGGTGTGTGTTTGTTTCTTATTTTGATAAATGTAGTCCAAGAGAATGGGTGACAGAGAAGCTATGACAGAAATAAGTCTGAGCCAAAGTGCAGCAGAGGGAAGCTCAGTATTCAAGCACTCTTTGGAAAGAAACTTAGAAGCATGAAAAAAAAAAAAAGGAAAAAAAAAATCCATTTTCTGCTCTTGGGAGTTTTGCAGTATTCCCAAGACTGATTTCATGATTTGGAGCCACTGGTTTTGATGTTTAACCTTTTTTGCTGTTGTAAAAGCAGATAGTTTGTAGAGTTACACCACCACCCATATTTTCATGGGAGTGTCATACATTCTGTTAGGCAGTGAAAAAAACAACCACCAACACAGAGAAGAAAAAAACCCAACACTTTAGAGCTGAGTGTAGACAGACCAAACACCTTTTTCTTGGTCACTGTAACACAGCTTGTTTCTGATGGCTAAGGTTTTAAAAGGAAATAGCCCCCCACAGATGCTCAGTTACTCTGTTCGTTGGCAGCAGCCCAGGGAGTTCCTAGGAAACTGCCAGCTGGCTGGGCGTTTGTGCACAATGCAGGTGTATTGGAGGGCTGCGTGCCTCAGTATGCTGTATGGCTTTAAAGAATTTTCAGCTGAATGTCACGGAAAGCTCAATGTACATTTTGGCTTTTTTAAGCCTGAGTGAACTGTCTTTTTTATTTGCAATAATGCCAATTATTTTCTTCTTTGTTGCTAAATCTAACTTAAAGAAGGCCAGTGTCCTTCCTACCAGGTAATACACTCTCAGAAGTAGGAATCAATTGCATGATATGCAGAGAAGACATTGCTTTAAAAGTTAATGTAAACAGGGATAACTTGGGCTGATGGTATCTTCATTGTTTATAGGTAGGGTTCTTTCACAATCTGCCCCAGGAACACCACCAAAGACAATAACAATCTCTGAGAGCGGAGTCATTGGATCATCTTTGAGTACAACAACACAACAGACACCAAATAAAATAGCTATCTCGCCACTCAAATCCCCTAATAAGGTAAGGACCTGATTCTGGCTGCAGCCTGCTATCCCTCCTGCACAGTGGTCTGAATGGAGCTCTCTGTGTCTTTGCTACAAGCTGTTTATGATCCCACCACTCTAGAGTCTCCATTGCACATCATGATGCTCTGCAGTAATGGCCTAAGTTAGATTTTTTGCAAATGGCTCCCTTACTGTGGTTTTAAGTAAATATGCATTACTGCACTAGTTTCCCATTCCTACCACTTCTTGCTATTCCCTAACCATCCATTCTGAGAGCAGCTGTTCGCTCTTAGCCAGGTGCTCAAACAGTATCTTTTTTTAATACCTTCATAAAACATCAACAGGCTGTTTAAGAGGAGACCTCAGTGATGTTAATAGGTTAGCACTTATTAACCATTGCCTGCTACTGTATAGATAATTTAGTCTTCCCTAATCACATCTGAAGTAAATGAGATTTGCAGTGGTCCTTGACAAATACAGAGCTGGAGATTGGCACAGGTGGGCGATAGATAGAAAAGGTAACTCATCTATTGTAAGCTGCGTTACAGGCAAGTGTCATGGTGACCCTTGTATTTTAGACTTTATAAAATTGTCTTGAGAAGAGGAATATTGATGGAGAAAGGAAGAGTCAGGGGAGGGACAAGATGCATAGTGCATACAAACTAAATATGTATAAAAACTAGTGTAAGAGTGAAGAATTCTTAGTTTAGCAGTGATTTAGCTATGTAATGTTCTACAAATGGACTGAAGGACTTGTGTTTGAGAATTATTAATGAAAGAAGCAACATGAGGAAGAAGTGTAAAAAAAAAAAAAAGTATAAATCTAGAATCAAAATTAACAGTGAGTGGGGGTGAAAAGACTCCTTAGGGTTACATCTTGAATTTACTGTAGATAAGTAATTCTAAGTATCTTTTAAAAGCAAATGGTTTCAAAAATTGAGAGTTTTCTTAAAACATAAAGCAGGAAGTTTAAAACAAAAAGTAGAAAGCCAACCTTGGAAGGGATGTGGCTATATAGAATAGAGTATTCAAACAGTGCACTCTGCAGAAATGCAGTCAGAAGACTGGATCTCTACAGGAATCTGGAAAGTAGATTTGAAAATACTGATGTTCCTATACTTTGGCTAAATCAGTAGTGTAAGGTGAGCTTTTTTTTTTTTTTTCCCCACAGCTCTCCTTTAAAATTTCCATTTATGATGAAATAGTCATGGTACTGATTATAAAGCTGTTATTCAGAAAATCCATCCTGACAGTGCTCAGGCTTCAGTGGGATAGTTCCCTTAAAAAAACTCAAGCAAACAAAAAAACCCAAACCAAAAAAACAGAAGCAGTGCTAGCTTTCTGCAAGGGCCTTTTGGTGCTGGAAACCAGCAATGCCTTGAAGTTTCTAATGTTACTATGTGCTGTTGTTGCACAGTTAGACCCGTGTGAGTTGTGATTATATACAGCACCCTTGTTCACAGAAAGAACTCTTTGTACTGGTGGAGAACTGTACTTTCACGAGGAGGAGAATGTATACATCCAGGGTCTTGTATCCTGCGCAGAGATTTAAACTGCTTCTTTGTTTTGCCAAGCAGCTAACAGTGGTGTCAGTGGCCTCCCAGCCTCCCAGCTCCCCCCAGAAGACGGTGGGCGTCCCACTGAATGTAGCGTTAGGACAGCAGATCCTCACAGTGCAGCAGTCAGCACCCTCCTCCCCTGGGAAGGCTATAGTCAACCACACAACCGCCCAGGTACAGACTGACTTTCCTTTGTCTTCTAGCTTGTCTCTGTCTCATCGCTTGCGGGAAACTGGAGTGTTGAACCGCAAATTGGCAGTGGTCAGTCACAAGGTGTTCTTAATGGTGTTTGCTTATGAATTGGCAAAAGCATTGCCCTGAGGAGCACGCGCTTCTTCAATCGAGGGGCGCAAACCATTGCAAGCCTGTACAAGGGCATGCTCTTGGAAAGCAGCTTTCCAACCTGGAAAGCCCCACTTGGTGCAAGTTCTTGTCTCTGTATACTGAATCTCCCAAGTCATCTGAAAGGCTCCTTGTGACATGAGGAAGAGTTCTCTGGGTGGTTCTCTCTCTTCTACAAGTGTTTCTATGCCACTGACTAGGGCTGCTTTCCAGGTGTTTGAGGTTTGCAACAATGGAGTTCATATTCTTGTGGTGGAGGTCTGCATAAGCAAGACACTGTGGCCTGAGACCCACAGAATTAGAAATTATTAATTTCCTGTGTCTCATTTCTAGAAAAATATCATCATTTTACATAAATTGATGTGCATTAACAAATGACAAGACAAAACTGACCTTTCTTACAAACTACAGTTCTTACTTTTTTCCTCTTTTGTAATCTTAGGTGAATCTTTTTCTATCTTAGCATCTGTATTCCTGTTTTGGTAAACATGAAGGGATGTCTATGAGTGTAAATAACCAGAGTGGATATAGTAGGGAGCAGGCACAGTTGCATGTACAGCACGAGACCAGAGACTTTGACAGATTTTGCCAGTCTCGTCTTACTGATACAGGTGATAATTGGAATGCTGATATGAGGACATGGACACCAGCATGATTTGAATTTTTTTTTTTTTCCAGAGTAAAACTGACAAAATTGTCATCTTGAAACAGTTGTTAAAAGGTTAAGTCACTCTAATGCAGGCACCCTGAGTGACAAAACGGAGATGGCTGTGTGGTATACATACTGAGTTCTGATCCAAAGCTATCTGACACAATACAAGGGTTTCACCTGTCTTCACTGGGCTCAAGAACATGCCTTTAGAAGAACTGTCACTTGAATTTTACAATTTTCCCAGTTGTCCTTGGATGGCAGCCACTAATTTGCGTGCTAAAGGGAACTTTGCCCATGCTGGTCTCTGTGATAACACTTAAGCTGTGACTGTGCTTGCAGATAGTGCTGCTTTTGAATTGCTCTGGGTTGTTGAGGTTTCAGTATATTAAAAAAAATCCTAAGAAAACACCTTCTCTTAAAAGACAGGGCTTGTATTTCCAGTGAAATATGTGCAAATGGAGGTTTCATTTGTGTACTTGCTGAAAGCTGAGGAGCTGGGAAAATGTTCTAATAAGTCACATCATACTGTCAACAAAATTTAATACTAAAACTTAATGCCAAGGACGATACATTTGATATCAATATTAAAAGAATCTGGGAATAAAAAGCTGAGCTCCAAAAGAAGTTAGATGTAAGAAGAAAAAGGAGGAATAAACCAAGGCTTGAGGTTGTCAGCAAGGCTGGGAAAAAGAGGCCATTATCAAACCAGTAGATTTATGAATGTGTATAAATAAAATAAACACTTTCTTGTTATCAGTTTGTAGTTTGAAAGAAATTGGAAAAATGAAGTCTTGCAAATTCCAGATGTATCGTTATTCCAGCTGTGAGGTAGCACAGGTCTGCCAAACTCCCTTTCTTTCCCCTTTTTGGTTTGGTTTTTGGTTTTGGTTTGGTTTGGTTTTTTTGTTGTGTTTTTTTTTTTTTTTTTTTTTTTTTAAATGTCATTTGCTACTCTTCATTGTTCTTGCTTCTTTCATTTCTCAGCTTGTGCCCTCGTTCTCATGTCTTCAGCTATCAGTTTACGGACTCTGTTCCATTTCCTTCTCAAGGGCTGCACGGTGATTTCTGTGTATTAATCGCAAACTGTCTTAACAGGATATATTTGTATGCACAGAGATAAATCATGCCGCAGTCCAGCACAAACAGTTCTGCAAGTTCTTACTATGCGTTTTTATTAGTAGGAATATTTCTAGGTTTGTTGGTTGCTCAGTCTGTATCCAAAAATCAAGCAATGTTCTCTATAGTCACCTGAAGTGTTTTTGGCAGACATTGTATCGGGGCAAGTGGACTGAGTCACCCTGCTCCTGTAAATATTAGTTTACTCTGGTGTTTAGCGTAGAGCATTGAAAATGGAACTGAGTTTCTTCTGAGCTGTTGAGAGGCATTTAATCTCTTTGCATCTGTTTTACTTTTGAAAGCAAAAATGGGGATAACTGACTTGCTTCTCAAGGATACAAATGGATTAAAGAGTTGCTCACTACCAACTTGAATAAACGCGCTGATGTTCTTTCTGCCTTTGTACAAGTAACTTTGTGTTGTTTTTGGCTTAACAGGCTGTGAAATCAGCAGTGCAGACCATTACTGTAGGAGGAGTGGGTACATCTCAATTTAAGACAATTATTCCCTTGGCAACTGCACCCAATGTTCAGCAGATTCAGGTACCTGGAAGCAAGTTCCATTATGTCAGACTCGTTACTGCCACAACAGCCAATAGTTCAACCCAGTCGGCCAGTCAAAATCCCAGTACAAATACACAGCCTCTTCAGCAAGGTAAGTGCTGGTGCTAATGTATTGTCTGAAGTAAGTTTTTCTTAGTTTTTTTCTTGTTTGTTTTGTGAGGATTAAAATGAGTACATAATAGACATCTATCAAGACTGCCAGATGTACTTAGTTTTGTGGTAGACTCCTATAAATTTCATATTCTACTGTTACCTCTGGTTTGTATGTGGAAATGCTCCTCTGTGTCAAATTGCTCTGTATTTGGGCCTGAATCCTTGGAGCATTTTAGGTTGCTTTTCCCTAGTTTACCAGCTTTGTGGGTGACTCGTGGCAAGTCCCAGATCCTCTGTATCAAAAGCGTGTAGCCAGGACAGTCCACAAACATATTGCCAAAACTCCTGCAACATGAAGATCCTTCCATGTAAAATGCTTTAGAAGCACCAGATGTTTCTGCTGGTTTCTGTCTATGCTTTCTGGAGCTGTGATGGAATAAAAGATTTCAAACCAAGCTGTAGTTTTTGTATTCTCCTCTTGCCAAGTGTCCAGAGGAGCTTTGCACCCAAGCTGGTTTTTAAGGCATTGCTGTGAAACATTTGCACACACTCTTGTGCCAAATACCTGTTTACAAAGGTATTACTTAGACATAAGTGTTATGTGCCATGAGTTTGGTCAGTTAATCTCCGCGCATAGTTACAGTATTAAGTACGTTTGCATTATGCACATGTGAAAGTCTGGAGGACTGAACTGTGGACTTTGAGTGAATGATATGTTAATGTGATGTTGTTTCTTGATACTAGCGAAACCAGTGGTGGTGAACGCGACCCCAGTACGGATGTCTGTTCCCATAGTGCCAGCACAGACTGTGAAACAGGTGAGCTAAATGTAAAAGGCATATTCCTGACTTATTTTGGCTGGACGGAAAAAGAAGTCCGGTTTCAGTACTGTAGTGAAACATTCTATTAATAAAAGTGCATTCTGAATCAACAAAACAATGATTTCATAAAGACCTCTCTTCTCTCCAGGTGGTGCCCAAACCGATCAACCCAACTTCCCAGATAGTTACTACTAGTCAGCCCCAACAAAGACTTATTATGCCAGCCACTCCACTGCCACAGATACAGCCCAACCTCACCAACCTCCCACCAGGCACTGTACTGGCACCAGCACCTGGCACAGGAAATGTTGGGTATGCAGTCCTTCCAGCTCAGTATGTCACACAGGTATGGTGTTTACCCAGAGATAAATAAGGAAATAGTGCTGTTGTGGAACATACTGCCTTCCTCTTAAAGGTTCTTGCTCCCCAGCTGTCACCTGACACTAAGGGGACAGACAGTTTCTTTTAGGTATCCTTGGCAGCGTTATGACGGCACTAAATCATAGTTACAATTAAAGCTTTTTTTTCTTAACAGGATTTTTAGATTAGCATAGCATAGAATTTATAATCAGAATAGCACAGGATTTCTATAAGCAGAATCAGTGTAGTACAATTTTATAAGTAGCGTAGTACAGAATTTATAATACAACTTAACTCATAATTTCTAATCACCTAGATCTTAACTTACAATTTCTAATCACCTAGACCCTCTGCAGATCAGGTCAGATCTCAATACATGGTTTGCTTCATCAATATAACAATCCTAATCTAGACTCGAAAATCATATAAAAGAATACGAGTTACTCAGTCCTCGGAGGAAGCAGATGTCAGTGGAGGTGTCCCTGGCCACTGGGGGATCATGGGTCTCACTGTCCAGCAGCAGTTCCAGTCCAAGTTCCTCACTTAGGACTTGTAACTGCTTCATTTTATAGACAGTGCTCTGTGTGCTATTATGCTTCCCTGTACTGTGACAGGGTCATCGCCACCATCTGGTTGTCCAGGTGCCTGAGACCTTCACAGCCAGTAAGGAAGGGAGTAATCAGCCTGGTGCCCAGGAATCTTAAGGCTAGTAGTGAGAGGAAGAAGAAATCTGTTTGGTTTGTCTACTTGGTTCACAGGACCTTCAGGGCCTCATAATGAGGGGAAAGGGAACGAATATGTGACCTGCTCAGTCACAGAGAATGGCTGCTTGCATTATAAAATGGTGTTAGTTATGCTAACCACATTACCAGGGGTCAGGAGTAGGGGTTACCAGTCACACCAACCCAGGTCTAGGGATTAGTTTTTTGCTTTTTGCCAAGGTCTGACCAACATTCAGAATGAAAAGGAGAATAAATGAAACGTTCTGCTGAAGGCTGACCAGCCAGTCTGTACAAACAAGAACTCTTGTCAGCTCATGGCATTACTGATACCAACCTCATTTCTGGTTCCTTTTTGGTTTTGTCACAGCTGCAGTTTGACCCTGAAGACTCTTACGGTGTCCTTCCAGTCCACTTTCACAAATCTTACCTTAAACTAAATAATACCATTTGTTGGACCTCTCCTCAGAGGTTTTGTGTTCCAGACACAATCTGTCCCCTTTGGCCTGACCTCAGTAGGTCCATATCCTGTTATGTGCCAGTCTGTCTTCAAAACCTGTCCCAGCAGGAGAAAATGGCTGCGTGTAGGTAATACAAAAGAAGGTAGCCCAAAACAGTGTCATTTGGCAGGTTCTTATGAGGTTTGTTAATGTGAAAAACAAACTGTCGTCCAGGTAAGGTATGCAGAGAAGTTGAAATGTAAATCATTTTACTTGCTTTTATTTAATTCTGTAATAAGTGGCTTGTATATTAAGGAAGCTACTAAAGTAACTTGTGCAGGAAGTGATCCTGCCGTATTAGGGGCAGGGTTGCTTAGGAAAAGAAGGGGGAAAATGATCATGTTTTCAGGAGCTGGAACTGTTTGTGGTCTGAACATTTGTGTGTGTAGTCTGTGTTATTTGTATGGCTGTAGACACTGTAATAGAGAATAAAAATATCATCTAAAAATAATGTTTTTGTGCTAAGTATGGAGGCAGGAGGTTGTTGGCTGGTCCGAGTTCTACAAATGCCTAAAACTGTGCTTACAAGCATATTATTTTTATAACAGTATCTGGAAAGCTAATTAAAAGACTAGCTACACATCCTGTTGTGTATACTTTAATTTCTTTTATGTTACACATTAACCTTTTTGTTTTGTTAGCTACAACAATCATCATATGTATCTATAGCAAGCAACACTGGCTTCACAGGGACATCTAGTATCCAGTCCCAAGCACGGCTACCATTTAATGGGTGAGTTTCTTGTGCAAAAAAAAAAAAAAAAAGCAGTCTAGGCTGCTGAATGAGCATCTTCTTTTAGTCCCATTATAAGGAAGGGTGAGAGCTGAGCTGTTGGAGTTTGGTTCGGGGCATTTTCCAAGAAAATCAAGTATACTGTGGTGTGGTTATTACTTCTGACTAAAGGACATCGATCTGTCTGACAATTGAGCCAGTGTCTTGATCAAAGCTGTGTTTTCCTTTCTGTTTTTTGAATTCGTGTAGCAAGGAAGTTGACCTGAAAGCTCCCTGTTGCTCATCCTTCATTTTGCATTAGCACCTGGGAGCTACAGGCCTCAACTATTTCTCGACATTGCTGGAAAGAGGTGCTGGACGATATAAGAGCTACATGCTTAGCACATGCAGAAATCCAGCTGACCAGCAAAATGGAACTAAAGCCCAAAATGGATCCTGATAGGAGGCTTTGGTTTTTTTTGTCTTGTATTTTTCCTTTAAGGATGAAAATAATGGCTAATGTGTATTATTTTCCCTTTGCCAGTCCAGCAGGCTTAGCTGTTCTGCACAGTCCTTTTGTGTTATTGTTTGCTGGAAATTGTAAATGCCAAGGTGCTTTTTGTTGCTGCAACCTCAACTGATGCAAACTAATCCCAAATCCAGATGCAGCTATTTCAACGAATGGATTTGATTTAATCTCCCTGGTATTACGTGCAGAAATTTCTGGATAGGGATGGAATGAATCTCATCAAAAGCGATTAGTGACACAAAATCCGAGTTTTAAGAGCAGTTAAAGACTGTGTCTGAGATTAAATTTGTCTATAAACTGAATACCATGTTTTGGCTTGTTTTCCCATTATTCTGGAGCTTTTTTTTTTTTTTTTTTAATTCCAACTAGAACAAAAGAAAAGGCACACAACATGTTTTTTTTACAAAAAATGTTGTGTGAATCTTGGTTGGATCTAGTCCCCCTGCATGTAGAGGGGTTCTGGGGAAGTTTTCCCTGATTGCAGTTTTCAATTATAATGCTTCCTCTAGCTTTAAGCCTCATTTCTACTTTGGGCATGCAGCCAGATTTGCAGCAAATAACCCAGCTTTTTCTGGGTGGAAAGGCACTATATAAAGGCACTAGATATAATAGTTACTTAAATGCAGTCAGCCAAAAATGTAATGCAAGGGGAATATAAAGATTTTTTTTTTCCAAAGTTTTTATTATGAGCGATGTACTTGAATTTAAAATAGGAAGAAACTGATAAAACAGTGCGCGTGTATATAAATGCACTTTTTTGCCCCACAGAATAATTCCTTCTGAATCTGCAAACCGCCCCAGGAAGCCTTGCAATTGTACTAAGTCTCTATGTTTGAAATTGTAAGTACAGCTTGTTTTGGGTTTTTTTTTAAGCCTTATTTTTGACATCACAAAATTATGCCAAGTATCAGAATATAATGTTTTTAAGTATGTCAGAAATGTTATGTCCAGATGCTAATTTAAGGTTGCTGTTGATATTTGCGGTGCCTGTGTAATTTTGAAACTCCTATTAGGGCTATATGGGTCCTAATATTTTATAAATTTCTAACTTTGCAGCCTTGTTGCATGGTGGAGCCAATTCCACTCAGTTGTGGTGGTATTGCTATGAGTGAAACGACATCCTACAGTATCATCAGTGGGCACCTATTATACTTTGGTGAAGTGCATCAGTAATACCATGCTGTATCAAGTACTTCAGAAAAATTGGGCTGCGTATCTTTTCTTAAATGACTGAATAGAAAAGTTATTCTTCACTGATAGGTCTGAGTCTTGCTCATCCTCATGAGATGTTTTTCTATTCCATTCAGTGTTTTTGTAAGAATTTGACATAAAAGCATTTTAAGCTGAGGAGATACTAGGTTTCTTTAACTTGAGGCAAAGTCAGTTTATGAATTTTGGGACAATAACAGGAGGAGATACAGCAATTAATCTGTGGTCCCCTGAATCCCAGATGATGAAGAGGAAATCGGTGGTGTGCTACTCAAAGGGAAAGTGATGCAACAGTATCTGAACCCAAGTTAAGAAGTGTGTTTAAACTTTTCAGCTTGGGTTTCTTCTCATGTAATGCACCCCACCTCTATGTGGGGAGGTGTGCCCTGTGCTTCCTAGCCTCAAAATCGTCTGTTGCACAGAAGACATGGTAAATGGGAAGATGTGTAGCTGTTTTTTCAGATATTTTACAACATACGTGACTGACTTCATAGTGCCAAATGTACGTTAGATGCTTAGGGCTTTCCACTTATTTTAGTCTTTGGTGCCTAATGCTCTAGAAATTCTGGGAGAATAATGGCATCACTGGTGATGCTTTGCACCTTCAGAATGCTGTTTGGAAACAAACTTTTCTTGTAAATTATTATAATTATATCTTTAAGCAACTAGGCATTGGTGCAGAGCAAATGGCTAATTCACTCTGGCAAAGGTGCTTTCTCACTAGTAAAATTTTTCCTGTCTAGAAGGGGAGTTGCTTTTTCCAAAATCAATGTTGAAGGTAGGCGCATAGCCTGTGCTACACAGAAGAGAACTCGGAGAAGTTATTTGCTCACTGATGCTCTGAGTTGATGCTGGCGCTGTTTGTTTTGGAAACCAGGACCATTCCACTACTGAATTTTAAACAGGACAGAAAGGAGAGCTATTACAGGCTGCAAAAGCTTTTGATGTAGTTTGTCCCTGGAACCATTCAAGATGCTAAAAATCATCAAAATGCAATTCAACCAGATGAAGGGTTGTAATGGACTCCAGAGCAACTCTAATCTAGTTCTTGTAGTGTTACCCTGGGCAAGCCAAAGGAAGCCAGTTTTGCAAGGGGTTTAGGCTCCTAAAAATGAACATACGCTCCCAGCAGGATTTGAAAAGCAACTGAAGAGGATCAGCAGTTTCCATCAGCTATAGCTGGAGGTGGTACTGGAAGCACGGAAACGTGCCAGAGTTTGTCGTGGCCCAAAGTCATGTTTGAGCTGGTTATGAATGTGGTGCTTCCATGTATCAGATCTGTGGGATGGCGAGATCTTGTTTTTGGTGGGAGGTAGCAGAGGTACATAAGAGGCATGGCAATGTGATTGGCTTTTCCTGTCAATGTTTTGCTGCTTTTTATTCAAATACTTGTCCCTTTAAAAAGTCTCTGATAACTACAGCCTTATCCTCATTCAGATTCTTTCCCTAGTTACCTGTGCTGCAAAGCCTATCAGGTGTACCACTTTTTATTCCTTTTCTATTCTTCCATCCCTGCTTTGGCGAACTCTGCCTCAGTTCACAGCTGCAAACAGCTTACAGGCAAAACTAACAAAAAAAGGCTTGTTGCTGTGTTAGTTAGTCTGCCTGTTGATGGGTACTCCAACCGCTTGCCTTTTGTTTTGGCTGTATGAGAATTCCTGAAGGCTGACTTGAACTGGCTGGGTCAGGAACTGGCTGTGAGGTGGCTGCAGAGGTATGGCCCTCAGTATGTGGGTCAGCCACCCAGAAGTTGCCCTAGAAAAAAGTCTCATTAGCTTCTCTTGCTGCTATGGGGACCTGTGCCACATGAACATCAGCTTAGTCAAGACACCCTTGAGCTATACCTGTGTCTTTAGACAACAACTAGACGTGCGCTACTCTTATTTAGGCCTTGCAATGAGGCTGATACCATTTGTACACGTGGAGCTGAGCATAGGGGGGTGACCCTTACCCTTACTGGTGCGTGTGGCTATTGCCAGACTAGGAACTTCTGCTACTGCCATCAGTACTAACGCCAATGCAATGGTCATGTTTACAAATGCCTTCTGCATCTTCTGTTTCAGGTATTGTGATTGTTTTGCAAACGGCGAATTCTGCAATAATTGCAACTGTACAAATTGTTATAACAACCTGGACCATGAAAATGATAGGCAAAAAGCAATAAAGGTGAGGGGCCTCTTCCCCTGCCCCTGGGATGAAAGCTGTTTAGCTTGTGTTTTCTGAAGCTGCAGCGCGGGGCAGAGTGGGTGTATTATGCCTTGATCTCCCACATGTACAAGGTTTAAGTTCTTTTATTGCACCTCTAAATTCTGCTCCCCACATGCAGTGACTGACCCTTTGGGTCTGTATTGACAGGCCTGCCTTGACAGAAACCCTGAAGCCTTCAAGCCCAAAATAGGGAAAGGAAAGGAGGGAGAATCGGATCGGAGACACAGCAAAGGGTGTAACTGTAAACGCTCGGGATGTCTCAAAAACTACTGTGAATGTTATGAGGTATGAAGCATTATCTCATCTTAAAGATACTGTTTTTTTCCCTTTAGTGCTGTGACTTCTCTGATTTGCTTTGTCTCTTCTTTGTATCGCTATGTTTTTTCTTCTATTCTTTTCTATTGCTATAATATTACCTCTTCTTCCAGCAGTTTGCATGTAGAAAGCCATGTATATGGCAAAATTGATCACTTCTGTTACATAAGTTTAGTTTTAAACTACGTAGCAACTTTGAACTCAGGCTTGGATTTGTCCTTTACTGAAGAGCAGTGTTTCCTGAAGAAATGTATTGCACCAAGTCCCTAGGAGGGCTTGAAGCAGCATCCCACAGAGGCTCTGGGATAGAACGTGTCTGTGGAAGACAAGAGCAAAAGTTGTTGTTGCGTCAGCTAACTGATCAGTTTGTGGATGTAGAGACAGTGGCAGACTGACCTCTCTCATAGCTCAACCACCTACATTCACCAGAAACAGTAGGTTGTTGAAGAAAGGGATGAGTGGGAAAGAATTGATTTGCATTTGATTCAAGTATACATTCTGGGAAAGCATCTCAGTTTGAGGTGAGAATGTAGAGAAAAAAACTACTACTTGGGGGTTTCTTCTAGTGGCTAACTGACAAGAGACTAAAACAAGATTTTTCTTTTCATTGTGGCTTGTCATAAAGGGAGTCAAGGTTGTAACAGTTTTGACATGTTTTATTTGTTTCTTTCAGGCAAAAATCATGTGTTCTTCCATATGCAAATGCATTGGCTGTAAGAATTTTGAAGAAAGCCCAGAGCGAAAGACATTGATGCATTTAGCAGATGCTGCAGAAGTTAGGGTCCAGCAGCAGACCGCTGCAAAGACCAAGTTATCTTCCCAGATCTCAGATCTGCTGACGAGGCCAACACCAGCGCTCAGCAGTGGTGGTGGGAAGTAAGTTAATGCAGCACCCTGTTTCAGTTGCTTCTAACATGTTTTTTCTGATGTATGTGACAGGTATGTCCCTGTCATGTTTGAATGTTATCCATGTAAGCTGTAGAAGCAGGAGCACTCAGGTGGGTGGAGCTTTTTGTTGACACAACCATGCTTTCAGTGGAACCTAGGGTATGCCAAGCTTAGCTATGTTCAAGCACGTAACTAAGCATTGTCTTCTCATGGTTTCCCATGTGCTCGCAGAAAGCATGAAGTGTCCCATTTACTGAGAGGATGTAATCCTTGAGCTGCCCTTACAGTAAAAGCTGGAGAATTGTTCTATGTACCTGGGCATTTCGTTCAAAATGTACATCAATGGAGGCAGGCACCAAAGCACAATGTTCATTTGACTGTAACTGTGGCTTGTTCGCTCCCTGTTAGTTGTCTAAAGGCTCTTGGAAGCAATGGGACAGATGAAATCTCATCAGTCCTTGTACTAAAAAGTTGCCCAGGCCTGGAGTTAGGTGTATTGTGTGTTTTTGCTGAGAGCGAGTGGATCTTTCTTTGTTTCAGGCTGCCCTTTACGTTTGTAACCAAGGAGGTAGCTGATGCAACCTGCGAATGCCTTCTCGCACAGGCAGAGCAAGCGGAGAAGATGGGCAAGTCAAAAGCTGCAGCAGAGCGCATGATCCTGGAGGAGTTTGGACGCTGTTTGATGAGGGTTATTAACTCTGCAGGGAAGTCCAAAAGTGACCCTTGCGCTATGAACTGCTGACTCATGCACATGAGCCACAAGGAAGCAGACTGAACAGAACACTTAAGGCACAGGGACACTTTGGTTTGGCATAGAGGATTTAATAACACTTGTTAATTTGGTGCTTGTTGTAAATTGACCTGCGTAAGATTGAAACAAGAAAATCTTTTATAACAAGATGTAGAGCCTTTTAAATCTTAGCTAAATCCTCTTCTACTTAAAACAATGCCTAAAGGTCAATTCTTCTTCCCGATGTATAGCTTTTACCTTGGGTTTGTTAAAAATTAGATGTATTCTCCCCTTTCCCCCAGAAAAATTGCCTGAAGGGCATATATAAATTATTATAATATATATTATTTACAGTGTATGGAGTTGCATCACTTTGTGCACACAAGTGATGTCAACAGCTGGGTGACGCTTTTGGTGACAGGCCTGTAATAAGGAGGTATCAGTGTATCCAAGATAGTTCTGGAAGGAAGTGTGTAAAAAATGAGCATCTAAATGGAAGGTAGTACTTGTATTTAGGACCTGACACAGCATGTTCCTTTAGTGCACGGAGCACTGTGAAATACACAGGGAATAATACAGAGGGGTTGCTTGCAGGTTCAGCATTGGGCAAGTGGTGGAGAATCTTGCTGGAGCGGGGCTCAAGGAGTTGAGAGGCGAATGGAATTAATGGTAATTTTTGGATAGGAATGTGGCTGAGAGGTCAGATGTTTCTTACGCTGGAACTTAAAGGCGAAGACAGTGGCCTGTTCTCGGAAGTGATGAAGAGCAGCCATGCCACAATGCCAGACTGCCTGCCCAGTGTACAGTGTTACCGAAGCGTGCAGCAGATGGATGCTGTTGCTTAGGTGAAACTTGGTTTTTCAGAGGTCTGCAGCAGCCTCATTCCTCACTGGAGGTAGGGCTGTGCAGTCCATTGTGTTTCCTAGGATCAAGCTGTAACCCTGGAAAAATGTTTAAGTCTGAGAAGCCAAGGTCATGGGAGACGGTGGAACCACAGTTGTCTTAATGAGGACTCGAGACAATCTGCATCCGAATCGACTTGCAAATGCAGGTAGGGATCATGTTCAACCTGGTTGTGGGTCTTCAGGATGCTGCTTCTCTGTATGTTGGCAATTTACTTGGTGTAAGGTCTTTTTTTATTGTTTAGAATGACTGTGAGAGCCATGATCAGAGAGGATGGTAGCACAGAATCAGGATTGCTACCAGAACAGACGCACAGATCCTTTTACACAAAGTGAGGGGGCAGGGGGAATCAACTGTGTATAGACTAGGGCAGGGGATTTTTTCAGTATTTGTTACAGGCAATCTCAGATCACATTTTTGATAGTGGAACACATTTGCAAAATTAACCTGGTAGGTTACTTACCTACCATGAACATCAATAACCATGTTTAATCACAGGCATTTTTATTATCTGTCTCACTGAAGCCTGAACTAGCTAGGTTTTTCCAAAAGGGATTTTGTATTCCTCATGTAAAACTGTAAATACAGAGAAATGCAGCAGATCTCTTCCTCCAGGTTTTCTAGCAGGGCCAGGCTGGGGAACGGTAGGGCCTAGGCAAACCAGCAGCAGAGCTAAGTGCCTACATGTGTGATGGCAATAGGATGGGAGGATGCTTCCACTCCTGTCTTCACCCCACGGTCCTGTGCACTGAGCAGAAGGCCCTTTCTCCTTGACCCTTCTCTAGTGCCCCCTTGGGGGTGTGAAGGGCCTGGGAGGCGGCCAGCAGTGGTGGCGGGCCCGTCGAGTGGCCACTGCAGACAAGGTTTGACCTGCCAGTCACTGTCTGAAGGGCTTTGTCTGCTATTAACATCTCCCTGAGCATAAGTAGCAAGTATATTTGTGCAAATCTCTGAAAAGGGAATCCACCTCTTGTGTAAGTAAATGCCGTTTTTTTCATAATTAGGACTTGGATTTACTAAAAAATCAGTGCAGTAACTTTACATGTAGATAGTGTGGATATTCAGTTTACTTGTAGTGACCTAATATAGTATGCCCAGTAAGATTTGTATAAATGTAAATTAGTGTAAGTGAATAAAGTAATACCTACTTACGTTATTTTTCAAACAGATTGCAATATGCCTTCTTTTGTTTAGACTTCACTCCATGTTAATTTTGTATATATTCAGTGTCTTACTCTAAATTGCACCTTTTGTGATGTGTATTTATATACAGTGTGCAAAAACACTTGTGAAATTTAGATTACAGTTGTAATTATGTATGATGGCATTGCTTGAGAATATTTTGCTTGTAAAGACTTTGAAGGTGCAATCAAATGCTCTTAGTTCTTCTATTTTGTTTTGAACAAGCTTTATCAAATATTAAGCTTGGATTCCTCTGTCCCCTCTCCCTGGTGTAGAATGTGTGAATTGGTTTTTGTACGTCCTTAGCCATTTGCATCAAACTGATAGACAAGATTTACAGTCAAGTTCATCCAGTTACATAAAAATAATTGGTAAATGGGGCAAGGGTTCATTTTCTAGTTCTGTTTACATCTGAAAGTAGAAAAATTAAATTTATATTTACTAGACCTATTCAAAGAATACACTTTTCTATATTGTACAAATAAAACAGTCAGATGAATCACAAAGAAAAATAAACATTTATACTATTCTGTAAAGACGATTTTTTTTGCACTCCTTTCCTTCAGCACTGACAAATACACACAGATGATTTTCACTGAAATATCAAAATAAATCTGTTAACACTAGGTCCATTTCTGATGCAAGCACTAGCTTGGATTTCAGTATGAGATCAGATCCTACCAGAGATAAACTCTTGGTTACTGGTGTACTGTCATGCATAGCAATTTGTGGCACACTGTGGCACAGTTCACAAAGGGCCAAAATGTGTCAACCAAGCCAGCCCTAGGTAGTTGAACTCCTATGATAATTTCTCAATTTCTGTTAAACTTTTTAATGAGAAAGCATAGGTTTTTTTTTCACATGCACTGGCTGGACAAGAGTTAGGCTCAGACTGAGAAGACAGACATGCAAGGCCATTCTGCAGTGCCCTTGAAGACAGCAGGGTGCTACACAGAGCTTGTTGAGGACCCTGGGCAAAACTTTCAGGCAAAGCTTTGTCAAGAGCCTTATAATGCTTGTTAGCAGGATACAATGCACTGTTCTCTTGTGGCATTTGTGTCTTTTTTTGTCTCTTTTGGGGAGGAGGTTTGTAAGCAGCTCTTGGAAATCTATATTAGTTGCATTAAGGAATACAAGTCAGTTAAGAGAGCTTGTGGTTTGTTTCTGCAAAGTAAAACCTGGTTTTATTTTTGTGCATCCGATTTCTACATTCAGCGTTTTTTAGCAGCTTGGTAAAGGCAGGATACGATCAATGCTCAGGGAATCTTAGGAGCGTTGTTAGGAGGTTGAGCGAATGAAGGATGTTACTGGACCGTGAGAGAAGGCTGGCGGTTACCTTAGGCTGCAGTAGAGAACTGAGAGAAGGAATGAGGTGCTCAGAGTGACTTAGGGGTGGGTTTGTATGGACTTCATGGAGGGCATGGTGCTAGCAAGAGTGAGGGTGTTTCAGAGAGACATGGTGAACGTCTGAGCAAGGAGATGCTGGGAAGAGAAAGTGTCCAAAAGACACCATGGGAAAAGGAGTGGTGCAGAAAATCACTTGGTTGCAATTGTGGAGTTATGAATGTTGAAAAATTCCACTGAAACCTGACCGTTCCTGCGGTGCGAGTACAGCCAGCAGTATCTGTGGTGGGGAACAGCAGGTCTGTATTTTTGGAAAATAATGGCAATTGGTACAGGGTTCCTATAACTGTCAAGCTTTCTTACAATATTGGATAGCTTTGTGAATTAGATAACTGCCACACTCTTCTCTAATAATGTGCTTTTGCTCAAACGTCATCCGACCAAGCCCTGTAAAACTTCCGCAACATCTCTTGAAAGCCTCTGTCACCAATATTTCAGTGAATTACAAAAGGATGTGTAAACTGTGGTGGTCATGGGTACGGGCAGGTCAGCCACGGGAACGCATAGAGCCCGACATCAGCCTATCTGTGCAGTGGTCTCCGGCTCAGTTCACTGATCGGCAGCAACGATACAAAATCCATGAGGAATTCAGAGATGGGGAAGCCCTGTGCACAGCACACCTGCCATGTTCACAACTTCACCCCAGTGGCCAGGAGCTCCTGCGCATCTTCGTGCAAGAGCTTCCCGTTCAGGACGAGGCTCAGTGTGAATCGAGGAAGACGAGCTCCCTTGGATGTAAACAGGAAGTGGCAGCAGGCTTATGTCCAGCTGAAACAAATGCACAGTGAGGAAGTACCTGTTCCCTACAGCTCAGCTCATATTGGGGCTGGAGGTTTAAGCAATGCCAATGTTACAGCACTACATGAGTGCAACCAATCTACCACTGGGATTTCAGCAGCTTTTTTCCTGTTTTCCTAAAAAACGCATATACGTGGGAGGAAAATAGTTTCCTGCAGAGTCTCTTGTAGCTGGAATGGCTCCATGGTGGTGACGGCTTCAACATGGCTTTTTGCATAGGTAATTGGACTGGAAAAAAAAGTCTAGAGGTTTTGATTTGCTACTGCCCGCAGAGAATGCATAAAGTTCTTTGGTGCTGCTGCTGTCAAAGCAAAGCTTGAGGAATTGAGCGCAGCAGCTCTGCTCCCACCATGAGCGAGTAGGAGTAAGGGGAGGAAGAAGAACCCAAAGCAACCAGGGACAGTTTTGTCAAGTCACTGTAGGAGACGTGTAAGAGCGGAGATTAGAGCGTGTGTACAACTTGAGTGCCATTTTCTTTTCACATCTTTATTTTCCTTTTTAAGTAAAAGCTCTGCGAGCTTTCTTGCCTCCAGCTTTTTTAAAGCAGACCTGCTTTGGTGAAATCAAATTGCCAGCACACATGATCCCCCCAACTGTGTGCATGATGCATCAATTTTCTCCTTGCAAGAGCACTCACAGCACTAAGCCACCCAGCATTTCCAGGGGATGCTCTGCAGTGTCCCCTACTGCTTTCTCAGGCATCTTGAACAACTATTGTTCATCCTGACCTGCCGTGAGAGTCTCATGAAATATGTGGCTGCTTTGCAGGATTACTAGATGGAACACAGGATCAGATGAACTTTGCTTTGCTCAGCCAAACTCTGATCCACAGCTTGCAGTGGCCCAACATATCACTGCTTATCAAAACCAGCTTTGCTGGCCAAATCATGGGAAGACACCACATCATTTCCTTGCATGTGTTGCCTAGATCTGACCATCACTGAGCCTCAGTAGGGGACAGCCATCCTTGGAACAGCAGTGAGTACTCATGACCCCGCATGGGTTTGGCTTGACTGACAGCTACCCAGTGGTGATGGAAACAAATGTTTTCCCTTCAGTCTCTCCAGTCTGTGCCTTCCGCAATGGTATTTCAAGTTCAGGTGTTTGTCATGGTTCGTTCTGATGTTTAAGTAACGCTGTGTTATTTCCTTTACTAAGACTGTGTAGTGATTGTTGACGCGCAACTCCCCGTCAAATAAATGGTTCGTGAGGGTGGGGAAGAGGGGACTTTCTCCCAGAAGCTCCTGGCAGACTTTCTGTTCTAGAGACAAATGCCATAGCTTGGTGTTTTTGTTGCTGTCTCCTACTTTGCCATACCAGTTTAGGACTTGTTCTGAAATGCTTGTTATGTGATACACACTTGCTGAGGGCAGACTCACTCCACCTAACTTTTTTACATAGAGCACTGACCTGCATCTTAGCCTGCTCTCATCTGACTCAAAGAGGGAAGCAAGACAAGCCTCGCATTGCAAGTCAGAGGCTAATTGCTCAGCAATGAAGCCTGCGGTGCAGGTGATGCTCTGTGCGTGCAGTGATAAGTCTGTCAGCGCGTTACTCAGTGCAGAGCCATGCAAAAGAAGGCCTGCACAACAGGGGTACTCTATTGCCAGCATCCTCCCACAAGCTGGGTTATACTGAGCACGAATGCTGCCAAGGGTCAGATCTCTCCTACGAAACAGGGATATGTCCAAGGAGCTCATACTGCCTGAGCCACCACTGTGTGGTGAGCCTGGGACCAGGCTGCAGCTGGCCAGCAGTTTGTGATACGCGGCCTGGAACACAGTGCAGGTGGGGTTCCCACTGCTGCCGCAGGCTTGCTGGAGGGCCCTGAGAAACAGCTCCAGCGAGTCGAGGCTGAAGGCACAGGTCAGGAGGTGGTGGGAAGGTGTGCCTTCTGGACACACATAGTTGGTGTAAAGCCACTTGAGGCTTTCAGCATTGAGCAAGAAACTCAGAAACCCTAGTTTGCGTTTGCTGTTAATAATGTATCTCCCCATAGAGTCCGTTAAGGTGACAAAGCAGCTCTTGGCCTCATTAAAGAGGTGGCTTATTTTCGTGTAATGTCCAGCTAGCAAAGGCCCCTTCAGTCCCCTTCTGTAGGGAACTCCGCCATGAAATAGTTCGCACAGACGGCTCATCAAACGCACAAACTTGACAGTACCACTGCAGTTCTGGAATGAGGCCAGGCCCAGCTTCTGGAGGTATTCCAGCGCATCAGCAACACCCTCGCTGAACAACAGGGTAGCAAGGTTGACCTTCAGGTGGTAATTCTCCTCACTCCCAGGTCTGCCTGACTTGGGACCGCATGGCTCTAATACCCTTTGCTCTCGCAAAGCCGCCAGCTCCACCAGATGCTGCCACCACACAGTGTCGCTGAACCACTCTATCTTCTGGAAGCACTGCAGAGCATTCCTTATCAGCTGGAGTGCGTGGCAAATGTCAAAGAAGTACGTGATGCTGTGAGCAGAGCCAGGCGGATGCTGGAAAGTGCACTGAATCCTTTCGGGATCTATTCTGATCCCCAGAGCTCTGGCGGTCTCAGCACCACGAGCGGTAGCACCCATCGTCACAGCTAGCACCGTGATGCCAATGTTGTTCAGCTTACTGATGGTCTGACGAAGCAGCTGAGCAAGTAAGTGGCCGGTAGTGCTGTTCACAAAAAAGTAGCCAAGTGGAGCTGTCCAGGGACTTGAGATGCCAACTGCCATGAGGATGATCGCTTCTGAGGCCAGCGGAGCTTCGTCAGCATCAAGGACGCCTGCTCCCAAATCAACAAAGCCTGTCAGGCGCTGGGTCTGCGGGTCCCACTCCTGCTGCTTCTGCAGGGACATGTCTTGCACCATCAGGGCACAGTAGCGGTAAGCCTGTTCCCCTCTCTCCACCTTTTCCTGAAGACGGAGAAAAATGTTGTTGCTGAAGCCTGCAGCAGCCTCATTATTAGACAGCCAACTGGAAAAAAAAGGATGTGATTAGATGTGATTCTGAGAAAACTGAAGCAACAGTCAGCGCCTTTTACCACTTAGGACATGGTCAGACATGTCTGGAGCTGTAGAGCAGGGTAAGACAGAGAAAAAAGAAACAAAAACAAACACAGAAGTGCAAATCAGGCTGTGCAGAGGGCCAGCAACACCAGGCTGCTCTCCTTCCCAACTGGCTTTCTCCACACCGTACATCTTAATCCAGTTTGGAAGATGTGAAAGCCTCGGCAGCCCATGTGGAATGCTACTCTCCTCAATACACTCTCCGTCCACTACCTCCTGGCACCCCTTCGAGCAGATTCTTTGGAGGAAGCTGTGTGAAACCCCCACAGGCTGGCATGGACAATGTGTGTATCTGTTGGGCATCCTCCAACTGCGCTACAGGAGTCTGAGACTTAGAACCTGTAGGGGGAGAGTTTCTTCAGCTTTTGTTTTGTGTGCTGTTACAATTTCACTCCTCATTAATGGGTCTGATAGCACTTCAGGTAGTAAATTCTGAGCCTACATAACTACTTGGAATGGGTTACACAACTGAGGTATGTGATATACAAATATCTCCTTTCTATAACTTTTAAACAGACGCTTTTAAAGATTCACTGACTTCCCAGAGTCCTTGTGGGGCAAGGTGAGAAAAAACAAAGCTCTAGTCTAACTGCTTTATGCAGTCCTTCACTTTCTCATGTTCCCTTTTTGACATCTCCCTTTTACAAAAAACAGACCCTACAGCAGCTGAGGCTCTGAAATGTAGCTTTTTTCCACGCCCGTACTTGTCTGGGAATACTTAGCAAACTCCGCACTTACTCTAAAAATTGTTAATGTGAGGAATGTGTTATTCTTATGCTGTGACCCACATGCATGAACACATACCAGCTCTCTGAGATGAGTGGTATCAATATTTCTTAACATTTGCTTCCCACTCTGCTTCTGTTACTAAAACAAAGCAGGGAAAAACTACTACCACTGAATGTTTTCAGGACAGCTCTGTTACACCTATTTCTACACGAGTACCTGGAAATACATTCAGAATGAATGAATGAATAAAAACTTGCTTTGTCAGGCTGTAAGGATGAGGGAGGGGAAAAATCTTCCGTAGATAATCATAGGCCTTAACGTGGTAGAGGTGGAGAATACAAGCAAATTGCCTCATTTCTGGTGAGTATTCTGCCATCTGCCTCCAGCTATGCAACTCACAAGGCAAATCTGCTTAAAAAAAAAAAAAAAAACAACAAAAACAAACAACAACAACAACAAAAAAACAAACCAAGAGGTCAGTTTTAGTGAAGCAAATAAACAGCTGATAACTTAAAAGGGATGCAGAATACAAACACATTGCAGAATACAAGGCAACAGGGCGGCCTCTGGAACCACTCAGTCCTGAAGTCTGGTGTGAAGTGTACAGCTCAGCAATACTATCGTCGTGCCTCACCTCTTCCTAGGGATGGGCAGTGGCCAGGGAGTGTGTGCCCCAGCACGCCCTCTGAGGCTGAGTCCCCAACACCTCTTTCCCCTCTTTTTCTATCTAATGTCATTCCACAGTTTTGAGTAAAGACTGTGTTGTACATGTGGGTGCTGCTTAAAAATTGACATAACAGGAGAGAAGCCATTAACTTACAGTTGACTCTGCAATTTGAAATGGTTTCTTCAGGTTATATTATTAATGTTAACAGAGCTCGCTTCTGGACAGCACAAAAGACAAAGTTTTCCTAGTTAAATATACTCTATTATTGAGTCGTCTATCAGCTGAATGGTGGCACGGTTTGATTGAACATCCTTGGTCACAGGTCTGACCTGAACACTATAGCCAGCCTCAAGTAATTGAATTTTTCAGGGAGATTTTAATTCTTTGCAAGATTGGTTGTTGCATGCCAGATGTACAAATCGCAAAGCCTTTGTGCTAATAGCACTGGACCTAGGAGTCTAACAATCAGGGATTACTGATACCATAAAGTCAAACAAATACATAAAACTGGGCCGAGGGAGTACAGACCCTGAAGCACTCTGCCTTAGCAAACGCCCCCAGCAGTACCTGAAAACTGGGCCTGCAGCAAACTCACGGTTTCCTCAGAAAGCTGCTGCTTCTCCGCCAGCTCCCGGAGGACGTTCGCCACCGTTCTGGGCCGGTGCGCGGGGGAGCATCTCCCGGCCGAAGGGAGCTGCTGCTGCGGCGTCCCCAGCGCCGGCCGCGCCTCCCCGCCCGCTGCCTGCTGCTCCTTCAGGCTGTAGTTGTGGTCCCCGGCGGGCGGGCTGGGGAGAGACCGCTTCAGAGCTCGGACGGGGGGCCCGCTCCGCCGGCCGGCGCCCAGCGGCTCCTAGCAGGGAAGCGACAGGTGAGGTCACCGCACACCGGCGCGGCGCGGCCCGGCTCGGGGGGGAGAGGGGAGCGCGGCCGTCACCGCACGCACCGGGTGGGGGAAGCGGGAAGGCACGGCCCCCCGCCGCAGCTTCCGCCGCAGCCCGTAGCGCTCGAAGTCGGCCTCGGCGAAGTGCCGCGAGCAGAGGATGGCCCCGGGGCCGGGCCGCCAGGCCTGGCGGCTCCGCGGGTCCACGCGGTTCACGGCGCGGATCCACTCGCGGCGCTGCGCGGCGTCCACCGGGAACCTGCGGCAGATGGAGAGAGAGAGGGGAGGGGAGGCGAGGGAGGGCGGGCGGAGGCTGCCCGCCCCGCCCGCGCGGGATCCGGGGTGCCGCCGCGGGGGACGGCCGCACTCACTGGTGGAAGGAGATGCCGCGCTCCCGGCTCCGCCCGTTGTCGCGGGCGGTACAGCCCAACGCCGAGCAGCTCCGCGTCATGGCTTCCCCGCAGCCACCGCCGCGGCCCGCCGCCACGGCCCGCCCCGCGACAGAACGCGCCCGCCCATTGGCTGCCACCGCCCGCCTTCCCAGCTCCCTCCTTCCCATTGGCTCGGAAGCCACGACCCCCGAGCGTTCCCGTCGGAAGCTGCTTCTCCATTGGGCGCGGCGGCCGTCGCTGGTCTTCCTGTGACGGCGCTGCAGTTCCGCCTCGGTTTGACGTCAGCAGAGAAGCAGGCGGTGGGAATGGGAAGAGAACCAAGCCAACCGGTAGCGGCGGTGGAGGAAGAAGCAGCCAATGACAAAGGGTGATCCTCGCAGCCAATGGGAGCAGCCCTTCCAGTCCCTATATATAGCGGGGCCGGGAGAGCCTCCGTCTTTCCCGCCGCGCGGAGCTCCGCGGGGGTGGTGGCGCCCTGCGCGGCGGAGCGATGCCCGGCGGCGGGGCCGCTGTGCGCGGGTGCCCAGCCTCGTAGAGGCGGGAGCTGCAGCTGCGCCATGGGGCCAGGGCAGCGCGCGCCCCGGGCACAGCATCTGCCCGCTGAGCGGCCGCGGAATTCGGCGGCGGAAGGCGGCCGCGGAGCTCTGCTCTGGCTGCCGTGAGAGGTGGGTCAGGGGCCGTGTCCAGAAGCGCCCCCAAGCCACGAGCCGCCCCCGCCCCGGCCTGTGAAAGCCGGCGGGCCGCCGGGCGCGGCGGCTGGGTCGCTAAGTCACGCGTGTTGGTGCTATTCCCGCTCCCCGAAAGGCGGAGGAACCTCTCCTCTCGTGGGTCTGGCCCCTGTCCGATGATGAGCCTCACTGCTGTTCACATCATGACAACGCCGTGATTACTGCCGTTGAGCTGAGGAGGACAGACGGCACCGGAGCCCCCGTGTTGCAGGCGCTTTCCCTCCGTTCTAAACCCCAGCGGGGCGGCCGCCCCTAACACCTGTCTCTCTTCCCCAGGGCCGATCGCTGCTCCTGCCCCGAGAAACCCGAGGGAGACCCCGAAGAAGGAAGCGGCTGCACACACCCCCTCCCCCCGCCCCCCCGTAACTTGCTTCCCGCACAGGGAAAGGTGGAGCCCCGCTCTCCGCTGCCCGGAAGGCGCGGGGCGCGCCCGGAAACCGGCGGCGGGCGAGAGGCGGTGCCGCGGCTGCCACGTTGGAGGGGGCCGGGGACGGGTGAACGCCGGGGACGCGGAGGTGAGGGGGAGAAGCCCTCGTTTCCCACTTTTTTTCCTTCAGTTCCTGTCGGAAACGGGGCGTAGGTGCCGGTCGACGAGGCGGCCGGCGGGCGCCGGGGCGCGACCAAACGTTCCGAACGTTACCGCTCCGTTGGGAACGTTTGGTCGCGCGCCGGCGCCCGCTGGCCGTGCACGGTGTTTCCGAGGCGGGGGGGAGCCCCTGGGTGTTGAAATAAGTCCCAAAAATGAGAGGTGGAGGTTTTAAAACCATTTTTCATTCTCTGATCCGGTTGAGGGTGTTTGGCGGCGAGGGTCTAGTGAGGGTTTTCTCGAGGGTGGGTTTGTTTCGTGGGTTAATGCTGAAGGCTGCTGTAGGGTGCCCGATGTGTGCCTTGATGCTGCTAGAAGAGGGTTTTTCAGAGCAGTCGAAGCTTTGCCCGCGTTTTCCTGTGTTATGGTCTGTTCAGCAACCATCAGTTTCCTCTACATGTCCATGTTATTCTGCCAACGGAGAATTACTCCCCTTCCCCCTGGGTGTGCCCTGGAGACGATGGCTTAGGTGTCTGTCTGTCTGTGCGATATCTGTAGGAAAACGATCACCCTGGCTGCTTCTGCCAAGTCCTAATGCAGCTGCTGAATCCATGGCAGTGCAGTCTCCCCATGCTCCATTTAAGCATTACCCTCCTTGGTTTTATTTTTTAGTGAAATGAAGCTGAAGGAGATTGATCGTACTGCCATGCAGGCATGGAGCCCTGCCCAGCAGCACCCCATTTACCTGGCCACAGGTGAGTTCCCGGGAAGCATGTGCTAGCAGGCTTCGGGCTACGTGTGGTAGCTGCCATGAAGTGGTTGTAATTGAAAGTTGTAGGAGTTATTTTGTGTCCTGAAGGCTGGAGCAGGGTATATGGTGTGGTGCCTTTAGTGGAGTTCTCCAGTTGTGCTGTGCATGAAAACATGTTTTGCATTCTGCAGGTGACAGCAAGCATCCTGTTCTTTCTGCCAGCGTAAGGGGACAGCAATCCTAACTACTAGTTCACTGTCCCTTGCTGCTCATTTGTAACTTTGATCATTTTATGTGCATCATCAGGGAGAGAGAGGCACTTGCCCAAAGCTTTTCCTGTTCATATTGGTTAAGAACCACGGGGAGGAGAGTTACGTAGAACTACATCTAAATAACAGAAATCTGACCCCATCTCAGGGTCCTTTTTGCAAGGATGATGTTTTTATGCCCCTCCTTGTGCTGCTTTTGCAGTTGCTCTTTTATGTATCATGGCTTTCTCACTGCCCAACACACTTCTTTGCAGGTACATCAGCTCAGCAGCTGGATGCAACCTTCAGTACCAGCGCTTCTCTAGAAATATTTGAGTTAGACTTATCAGACCCATCACTGGATATGAAGTCCTGCGCCACCTTCTCCTCCTCTCACAGGTAAGCAGTGGGGTTCTAAATGAAGAGTAATGGCTGTGGAACTGTTACACGTGGTGCGTGCGGAAAGGCCACTTCATGAGGTTTATCTGCAGTTGTTAAGGAGAGGAGCAGAAGTTCAGTGCTGAAGGACGAAGGCACGTGAGTGCCATTGATGTTGTGGGACAGTGAAGTGTCATTGTGAAGGCAGTGAGCTTGGGCTTCAAGGAGTTGCAAGCAGCTCATGCTCTGACATAAACCTAAAAAGCTGACATTGACTGGTAGGTCTGAATATGTATGCAGACCATTTATCTTGAGGAGCCTCTGGGATTCTCCAGAGAACAGAAGGAAATGTGAAATTATGAAAATGCAGTGGCAACTTTTCACATTGCCCCATCCTGTTTGCATTTAGGTATTTCAGGGAGACTCCTGTAACATAAGGAAACTGGGTCATGTTGTGTGTGTAGCATCGTACCTCACGCCGCAGCTGGGAAGCCAAGTTCCCAACTGTACAACTCCACTTAGCTCTTACTTCCTTACCATGTGCTTGTCCAAAGAAATGTTGTTAGCATCAGAGTGTCTAATTTCCATCTTGGCAGCACTTGTAGCAGCTCTCTGATGGCTTGTCCAGTGGCTACTGGTCATTGTGGGTGAGCTGAAACAACATAGATGGAAGTGTAGGATGTTTCTGTGGGTAGAAAAAGTGAAAAATTTCATTGCCAATGGATTAGATCCGTGACTTTTTCATACCAGCTACAGTGTCAGCATAACCACTCTTTCCCCTGGTGATCTGAAACAACATGACTGGAGGTGCAGGCTATTATCAGCATTTTGCCAGTATGTTCGAGTGAGATTGTGACACTTCTAGAGAAGCAATTGCCATCTCCCTCACCTCTGACATGAGTAGAAATTAGTTGGACTTGAGTCTTCATAACTTCAAGACCTAAGGACCTACAACTGTTTCCTAAAGTTCCTGACAAATGCAGTTTGTTGGGTTCCTAGAGGTTAAGTGTTGCCTATAAACAACTTAAGAAGGGTTGAAATTGTCTGCATTTGCACACAATAAGATTGTGACCCTCCTTAGGGATGCTCTCCTGATTTGGGTAAATAACGGTTGTGGTAGTTTTTGCAGGAGGAAGCACAAGGTGTTAGCCTGCTGGCTTTGTGCCATGTCAGTTTTGCTGTAATGATTCGTGGGGCTGGCAGAGCAGTTGTGCTGGCAGGCAGCTCGCAATCTGTGCCCTGCAGTTGTCCCTGTTTTAGTACGTGAGGCTTATGAGGAACAGCCGCAGTCTTTGTTTAATGCCCTGCACTGTGGGCAAAGCTGATGTTAACACGTCCTACTGACCTGCTGAGAGTAGGATGAGGTGTCTGATCTTTTAAAATTTCCTTGTTCTACCTTATTTTAACTATGATTGAGATTTTTCAAGGCTTGCCAAGTGACATTTGCTTACTGAATTTCAAAAAACACTCTTTATAGCCAGGATGCAGTGCTCCTTTGAAAGTACTTCCCTTGGTGAGCAACACAAGAACTTGACTTTGCCTCAGAAAATGCATTACAAAGGAAGCTGATTTTTTTTGTGTTTTTTTGTGGTTTTTTGTTAAAGATAAGAAGTGCCCCAGCTAGCAATGTATATGTCAGGCTTTATTTTGGTTTGCAGCAAATGGAAATGTCCAGGTGATTAAACCCACAAAAGATAAATCCTGCAGCAAGTTTTGTTAATTGTCCTCCAAGGAAAGTTTTGCACTGCTTTTATAGACCCATGCTTTATCTTGGAAAGAGCAAAGGGCAAGAGGAAAGTAATTGCACGGTTAACTCTGGTGTTTGTTCCTCACAGTTTTCTGCCTTCATTTTGGATTGTCTTAAGTCCTGTTGAATCTTGCTGGTGGTGTAATACTAGTGCCTGGACAACCCCGCCAGTCACTCCATTTCTCATAACCTTGCATAGTTAGGTGCAGAAAAAAAAAAATTGTACGCAGGGAAAGGGTCTGTCTGATATCACAGACCAATTTCCATTTGTAGCATCGTTCTTTGGTGAGCGCCCACTGTAATCTGAACACTGCACTAGGAGACTGAGCACTTGGCTGTTACAGTATTTCTCACCCAGCATATGCTCTTTGTCTAGCTTTCTGCAGCATGTATTTTTTCATGCTGAAGTTGCTGTGATTTAAAGAAATTACTTGAAGGTTGTCCAGAGATAACAAACATTAATAATAACGTGGTGAATGCTAAAGTAACTCCTTGCCACCTTCCAGTTAATATGGGTTTGCTTTCTGCTTGCATAAGAGCTGATATGTGACAGTGTGTCACTTTATGTAGAAGAAATTCATTCTTTGCATGGCTGAACGCACAGGAATGCTGTTTTGCTTATGCAGCAAGTTCATTGAGTTGAAGGAAATTTGAGTATTTGCAGATGGTGTGAAAATACTTCATTTCTGGAAGTATGTTTAATTCCTCTTGATTTAGCCTGGAAAATAGATTGTGGTCCAAGAGACACGTGTCTGCAAATAAACTACTTGCTGAGCCTCCGGTACAGCAGATGAAACGCTTGCACATCCAGAAGCACAGATATGGAAAAGGATTTGGAATTTTTCTAGTTCTACCTTTTTCTTCTCTTGTATGAAGAGCTGCTTGCAAATAGCAGAGGTTTACCTCCAGGCTGCGGTTGGATGGGCTTATAGTCCTTACTTTGATTACTCCTTTTTTTTTTTTTTTTTTGCGAAGGTGAGCTCAAAATCACCTTCAGTTGGGAGCACTTACCTGATTTTGCAGCCAGGAGATGAGAGATGTTACCGGTTACCAGGTTATTGGTTGGGCATGTTGTGACCCTGTGTCAGAATTGGGACACATTGTCTTTCTGACAGAAGGGGTTGTAAGTATCCTTGAGGAGAAATGCAGGCAGTGCTTTTGTGCTCTCTGTCTGCTCTGCCTGTTAGCAGCAGTCTGGAGGCTTTAGGGGGGTGAGCAAAATGGGGTGCATCAGTGTATGTGGAGCTGGCGATGGATGGTTGTAGACTGAGGGGACGTCTGTGTCTTACAGGTACCACAAGCTGATCTGGGGACCGCACAGCATGACCTCGGGTGAGAGAGTCTCTGGAGTCCTGATTGCTGGAGGTGAAAACGGAAATATCATTCTGTATGACCCAGCCAAAATCATAGCTGGAGACACTGAAGTAATAATTGCCCAGAAAGACAAGCACACAGGACCAGTGAGAGCGCTTGATGTCAACATGTTCCAGGTTGGTTTTCTGCTGTTCTTCATCACATACAGTCATAGACGAGTGGCCTGTCTTAACTTGTAACCTCAAATGTTTCTGTCCCTTTCCCCTCCCCTGAAAACCATGAATTAAATTCAGTGTTTGAGTGTCTGTTTGTATTTAGTAGGAAAAACTTGTCCTGTTACTGGCATTTCAGGATAGGGAATGAAAGACTTTAAGGTGTCTAGTTCATTCCTTCCCCTTGTCAGTTTATGTTGTCAATTTAGTAGGTCTTCTTAGTTCAGCTTACATGTAAAGTAGAGGTGGTCTTCTGTGGTGTTTTTAGCCAGTCTCCTTTTTTAGCTCCCACATACTGTGCCAATATTGTTCTCATCACACAGGGAGTATTTACGTGCTCTCACTCATATTTCCGGTGACATCGGATTTTAGGTATCTCCTTCAGGGGTTGGGTATGATCCATCTTCAAGACCTCTAAGTATTATTGCTTGGAAAGAGGAAACAGAACAGGAAATATGGCGACGTGGCCTCTTAGCAGAAGAGCTCTCAAAACCAACAAGCTTTCCTCCATCACTAATGAGCGTTTACTTCCTTCTAGATACAGTGGGTTGGTTTTTCTTTGTCCCCACCAGCTATGAGAGAATTCAGTTGAATTTGTTTCCTAAATAGCACTTCTGTCCCTGCATACTTGCTTTCAGCAAGGCCGCCCTGTGTTCATTGTGTCCTCTCTGAATCATTTCCTTTCCTTCTCTGCCCATTATGAAGTCGGGACTTGCTTGTCACCGGCCGCAGGATGTGATCAAAGGGCACTTGGTGCCCTATGCTCATGCCGCCCTGCCTGGACTTTTGCATCCCATCTCTGGATGATTGCACTCATTGTGGGAGGCATGCTGTCTGCTGCTGGAGGCACAAATGCTACACTCCTTCCAGCTGGCCCCGCATGTCATCGTCTGCCCGGAGCTTTGGAGCAAAGTTCTGCGGCGGTGATAGCCGCAGCACCACTTCCTTGTCTGCCCTGTCCCAGAAGTGTCACTGCTTTCCATTCACCTGTCCGTGGCTGTGCCCCTGCATCCTCCTCGTGGGTGTTTGCCATGCAGTGGAGGAGCACTCCACAGAACAGGAAGTTTGGTCTTGGCGTGCCAGTCTAGTGCAGTGTATGGATTTTTTTCATTAACTCAGTCTTACCTGCAATCTCAAACTTGCTTTTTTCCCCTAAGCTGCTCTGTGTGAGCCAAAGGCTATATCCTGAGCTGATAGGAGAAGTTGGCAGAGTCCTATGGATCTGATGCCTCCCAGCAGCTAAGACTGTGAAAGCTGATGCTGAAAATACTCTTAACATCTATTAATGTGTCTTACAGACTAATCTGGTGGCCTCTGGTGCTAATGAGTCTGAAATCTATATCTGGGACTTGAACAATTTTGGCACGCCAATGACGCCAGGAGTGAAGACACAGGTACCAGATTTGTGTTTGTTAAATACTGCAGAGCAGACGAATGAGAAATATGCATGTCACTTAAGTTGAGAGCTCATTGAAACATACAGTTTTAAAGCTGTCTCAAGGCAGGGGGGGAAGCCTTTTGAAGTCTAACTTGGGTAGCAGTTAATTGTAGTTAGCCACGAGCTACGTTTCTGGCAATGTTAGATACAGTCCTTAAGGGTTGGTACAACAGATCTGTCTGTATCAAAACAAAGAAAAATATGTTCCTGCATGTTGTTCTCCAGTGGCTTTCCTGAAGGCCAACAAAAACAGGCCTTCTATTGGTACTTAATTTTTGTACTGTGCTTATTAGACTGTGTGGTTTGAGATATTTTTCTCCTTGTGACATGCCTGTGATTCAAAGCATATGGCAGGAGCCCATGTCCTTAAGGACAGTACGCTCTGAGCGTCAGTGTAAGTAGCTTTCAGTGAATGCTTTTGGAAGGAAGTCAGTTGACAGCACTATTTTGCTGCACTTTGTGTCTAGCCGTGATTTTTTTCCCAGCTCCATGCAAGGGTGACTGGACGCTGTTGCTTTTCTAGCCTCTGGAGTGCCATCTCCTGGCTGTGCCTCTAAGTGCAAGCATGCACAGGTCCATGCATGGACTTGCTCTGCTTCCCATGCAGCCACCTTGCATGTGCAGTCGTGTTTATCCACAACAGACCTGCAGTTTTGGCTGGCTGCACAAGCAGTTGATTCATGTTTTCATGTGGTGGGATTTTATTTTTTAAAAGCATTGTATTTGGCCAGGGAAAGCTGAACTATCCCCTTAGTCTGAGAAATGTTGCATTTTATCAAGCAAGAAGTAATAACAAGCTGAATCTCTCAGGTTACACCACTTTTTAAATATCCATAACCATTACACATCTTCTAGTCTTTCTCTGCATGTTTCACTGCATGCATGAATCTGAAGATCATGAAGGTACAGATTGTGGAAAATAGGAGGAAGATAAAAAGCAGCTACTGAGAAGTCAGAAAATGGGGCAGTAGGTTTGGCAGTTACCTTCATGGGTTTCAGGGAGTGTTTAATTGCTATACTTAAGGGCCAGTGTTTAGCCTGTGTCTCTTAAAGAAGATCTATGGGGAAAAAGCCTTTTGTATTTTGTGCCCTGTGAAGGAGATAGAAGAATGGGAGGAAGTTGTTTCAATGCATGTATGTTTCTGTAGCTGTTACAAAATTGCACAAGAAGTTTGTGGTTACTGGAAAATGAGTTTATTACTGCATGATAATTTGGAGACAACAAAGTGAGGAAATGGAATGAGAAGTAATCTTGAGTTTAAAGATTTTTAGTTTAAACTCTGTGGGTTTGGATACTTCGTTTAGTCTGAGTCGTTTATTATCATGTGGGCATTTTGGAGGACTCTCACCTTAGTTAAAGATCCCTGTATAGGACTTTTTATGTCTGATAGTAATTTTTTAGACTGGGAAATCTTTTAGTCCATATGCTTAATGACAGATGGGAATAATAGTGCAACAAGGACTGGGTTAACATTGCTTTTAATTCTCAGACTAAAAATAAGCAGTTTGGGGAAATAAAAAAAAAACCCCACAGAATTCCTCCAAGCAAACTTATATTTTTTTTGTAAGTCAAAACCTAATAATTCAAGGCAAAAGGGCAGTTCATATACCTGGATATACTTTCATAGAGTAATTTTCTGTTCTTGAAGACAGTTGTACTTAGTCGTCTTTAAGTGACTAATGTATCATATTGTAAAGCAGAAAATGCAGATATTAGAGAAATACTAGCAGCTTATAAATTGGGGTTTTCAGGTGTTCTACACTACAGCGTGTATGCATAGGAAACCAGAACACACACAGTACCAAGGGATGAGTCTGCTTGCAGATTTGTCATTTAGTAAGTCCTGAAAATAATAGGTTTTGAGTCTCCGATATGGAAAGGTTGTAGCAGGCTGTTCTGTGTGTGCAACAGCCTTTTGAGGACATCAGCTGCATTGCATGGAACAGGCAAGTCCAGCACATCCTGGCATCCGCCAGCCCTAGCGGCCGAGCTACCGTGTGGGATCTCAGGAAGAACGAACCCATCATCAAAGTCAGCGACCACAATAACCGGGTGAGTTCGCTCTCGCGTGGCTGCACAGGTGCTTGTGGAGAGGTGTGGGGTGCCTCTTGGCATGTGGGGACAGGTCATAGCACCCCTTCTTACATGACATAAAGATTCTGGTGCCTGGCCCAATTTTATATGACGTGCTAAATATCTAATGCTTTCTCTTAAAAGCTATGTATATGCAGAGGGATCGTCAGCATTTTAAACAAAAATAGGCAGATGCGGATTGAAGCAAGGCAAGACAATCAGATTTCCTATCGGAATGATAAGTTAGTTTGGAGAAAGCCACTACTGATCTGTTTAGGTCTACCACAGAAAGCTTTTTATTCAGCTAGTCAGAAATGACATGTTCTGTGCGCTAGAGAGATGAGGTTGCAGCTGATGTGCTCTGGGTGAGCACATTTAGTTTGGCAGAACAGGTGATGTCATGACTTAGTGCTTAGGCAGAGAGGGTTTCCTCCTTGGCATTGCAGGTGGGATGAGCACAAGGGCTGAGCCCTGGCAGGACACTGATGACTGATGGAGATAGGGCTTGTGCTTCTGCTGGTCTGGACATGGAAATGGGAGCAAGCTGCAGTCGAGCGTGGAGAGCACCACAGACGAGTGTTGCCATTGAGCAGGTTACAGAGGGGACTGCCTCATATGGTGAAAACCACCATGCCTGCTGCTCAGGCAGTGTAAATGTAAAAAAAGAGCCTGTTGAACTTGTGGAGAGTAACGTATTTGTATAATTCTGTATATTTTAAATGGAATATTGCTATAATAAGCTTTGAAGATGTAGCAAGAGTTCAAAGCGAAATTTACAAATGGGTGCTCCTGAAGTAGCTGCTTGGTCACTGCACTCATTCTGATAAACTGTGTAACTCTCAATGTTTTATGTATTTGTTGCCTAACATAACAGCAGCACAGTAGGCTGTCTTCATTATGTGACCGTAGCCTAGTGATACAATGTTCACATGACAATAACCTCTGCCTAACGATGACTTTTATTAAAATATAAATAAAAAATATTAGTGAAAAAGGTTGGTACAGAGCACTTTACAGTTTTCTTACATTAAAATATAGGATTGTGAACAAGACAGCACAAAGTCATCTCTTTGAGAGGACCTTAGGAAACTAACTGCAAGTCTCCTCACTCACGGAAACAAGGAGACTGCAAACTGAATGCAGTCAGAAGTAAGGCCCAGAAACACAGCTGCAAATTCCCGTGCAACAGGGGTTTACCATGCATGTAGATATATTTAGGCTAGTTGTCTTTTGTCCTTTAGTGCTGCTTAGTTATTTTATGCTGTGGCGCAATGTTGTCTCTCAGATGCACTGCTCAGGCCTGGCGTGGCACCCTGATGTTGCTACCCAGATGGTTTTGGCCTCGGAGGATGACAGGTTGCCTGTGATTCAGATGTGGGACCTAAGATTTGCCTCCTCGCCACTTCGTGTTCTAGAAAGCCATACAAGGTATGAGTCTTATGTAGCCTGCTGCTCCATGGTGTTTGCACTGTTGGTGACTGCGTACCGGTTTGTACATCTCAGTTCTTGCTCTGTTCCCTGTGAAGGCTCACTTAGTTGGAAGCGGCGATTCCAGCAGCAGGCAGTGTTATATGCTGGCTTGCTGACTAGCCAACCCTATGTCCTGAAAGGTTTGCCTTTTTGGGGCCTGCTGGTTTGAAGGAAACAGGCCCCAAAATAAAAAAAACACCATCCTGCTGAAACACTGAAGTTGCTAGTTTGTTTCTGTGCTTTTCAAGAAGAGGGAGCTGAGGTGCAACGAGTTAGTAGTAGAGTTGATTTTGCTTGAATACTGGACTGAAGGTGCACCTGGGCACATCCTCACATGCACAGTCTCTCTGCCCCTCAGTCCCCTAAATGCCTTAAATTTGAGTACAAGGAAAGATTTTGTTAAATTGTCGTCCCTCCTCAGTTGTTAGTGAAACTTTCCTTACTGCCCAAAACCAGCGCTTGATTTAAGGAGAGAGAACAGCGATAAGTCTGTGTTGTGGCTTCTACCAAAACTGCTGCCAGTGGTTCTGCTGACTTGAATCTCCTGCTAATAAAAAGAAGCTGACAAACTTCGTAGTCACTGACCTTACCTACAATTTTGCACACTGTATGTTAATGATACTGCAGGCAAACAAACCATTTTGTTGCATTGGTGTCCAGGTTCTTCCACATGACTGTTGCATTTAATTTTCAGGTACAATGGCTTCACCTTTATGCCTCTTCATGCAGAAAATAGAAAGCATCTACTTCAATAAATGAAGTGCTGATAACATTGAAAAATTTCTCCTCTTGTAAGAGGAAGGAGCATGGAGGGCATTTTGAAGTGGAATGCTCAGCTAATGTAGAAACTCAACTTATAAATATGCTTTTATTTATCACCATTTTGTGTTTACATTAAACTTTTTTTGGTTGTGACTTTTCACACAGGGGTATATTGGCCATTGCTTGGAGTATGGCGGATTCGGAGCTGCTACTTAGCTGTGGGAAGGATGCTAAAATTCTCTGCTCCAACCCTAACACAGGCGAGGTATTGTACGCACACCACTTAAAAATCTCTGTTCAGAGGTGGCACAGTGGCTAATGCAAAGCAGGTGTTGGTGTCCTTGCATTCCTAGGAATGGTGCTTCTGTGGGATGTTTCTCCCTATCCTGTGTACTTGTGTTTGGTATATGTGCCTTTTGAGCTTGTTCTGGTGGTGCAGGATTCCTTCCTAGTATTGCCGATATTGCATGTTTGTCCTTACTGCTTCTCTCCTGCTAAGTATAAGGTCCCTTCTCATTACAAGGGATAGAAATGGCCCCACTTAAACTAAGTATTTGTTTCCTACTCTTTTGGTTTGGGCCCGATGTGGCTGGATTACTGTTGCAATTGCCTTTTTCTTTCTGTAAGTCTAAGAACTTTTATCCAGACCAGAGGGATTTTGTAGGTTACTACAACAGTGGCACATTAGTGAGAGCTGCTTGAATGTGTTCCCACCCTGCCCTTGTGGGCCTTGGGGATACCTTTCAAAGGGGATGCAGATCCTTTTTTCAGACAACTTGAGCGTTTGCCCCTAGACCATAAGAAGGGCTTCAGGCATGCTGGAGGGCTCCTTGCCTGCAGTGGGCAATGATCCTGGAGGAGAAGTGTTTCTAAAATTAGACATTGGCTGAAAAGTGCAAAAGCTCGAGGGTGGTAAATGGGTTAGCTGAGCTGGATCCTGAGCTGTTAGGAAGGCTTTACATGTGGATGAAGCATACTACATGTTTTTATTAAAAATAAAAAATGGTTTTCTGGGAGACAGCGACGCAGTTTAGCATTTTGCTCTTTGAATTTCTCCTAGTTTATGGTTAAATGTCTGCTGCAGTGGTGGGCTTGTGTGTTCCAGGGCAGGAGAGGCTGTCTGCCCAGAGTGAAGGTTTTAACTTTTCCAGTTTTCCTGCGAAAACAGACTTACTTTGGAGCCTGGACATGTCTCCATGTAGTGTGTAGAGATACCCAGATTAACTCTGAATGAGCTAGCATGAATATCGGCAGAAGCTGACAGCTTGTAGTGGGACAGCACAGACATATACCCCGCCTGCATAGTTTGTCCTCTGTGAATTAAACAGAAGATTTAATGGGAGGAGAAGGAAATTAAGCAGTGGTGTGTGATAATCTCCTGTTTGGCGATTGTCAGGGTTTGCCCACTGTTAGTGTGTACAGTGACATGGAGGCTGCTGGGGAGCAAGAAGAGCAGACCAGTCTCAGGGCAGGCAGGAGAACTGTTGCTGTTGGACACGGTGCTTCATAAAAGCCCTGATTTGTTGGACTTGGTTTTGCTGCCCAGGTGCTGTATGAGTTGCCCACAAACACACAGTGGTGCTTCGATATCCAGTGGTGTCCCAGGAACCACGCTGTCTTGTCTGCAGCTTCCTTTGACGGGCGAATCAGTGTTTACTCCATCATGGGAGGCAGCATGGATGGCTTGAGACAGAAGCAAGTTGACCAGGTATTGACAAATGTTCAGCTAAGAATGTGGACAGAAAGGGGGGGGGGAAACACATAGGCTCATGGGAAGTCTTCCGTGGCTGTCTGCAGCCCTGCTTGCAGGAGTACCAATCCAGTGCAAATAAATGCTTATATTTAGTTTATTGGAGATATGTCACTTTTGGTTTTCCCCCCTTTTCTTATCGAAGCTTTCATCATCTTTTGGGAACCTCGATCCATTTGGTACGGGACAGCCCCTCCCACCCCTGCAGCTTCCCCAGCAGACCGCCCCACAGAGTGTCATTTTACCCCTAAAGAAACCACCCAAATGGATCCGGCGCCCTGTGGGAGCATCATTCTCGGTAAGCAGGAGATTGGCATTGTTGGCCAGGCAGGAAGTGAGATAGCGGTGGCACCTGCAAAACACTTTAGGAAGAGGGGAGTTTGATGATGTGCTCCACCTTGGGAGAACTTCCCCTCTTTGTCACCGTGGTGGAAGATGCTCACAGCAGCTTCCAGACTGGGCACTTGGGAGAGCAAGCCAGCAAAAGCGTGACAAAAATGCTTGGGAAAAAGAAACAAGGAGGTGTTGTGTGGCCAACAGGCACTTTTATCTTTCTGTTTTGGGATTAGGGTTCTGCTTTTATTTATGTGCAGTGCTTGCTTTGGAGTAAACAGATATACATTGGGAGGGGGGAATGGGACCAAACTGGGCAAGTATTTGAGACTTGAGTACAGTTTGAAGCTATTATGTGAGTCAGTGTGGTGAAGAACACTCAGATTAGCTCTGATCAAGGTAGCAGAGTTGCTGCTGGAGCAGCACATGGCTAGGCTCCTCCATGCCTGGTTGATGTGCAGAGGAGCCAGGTGAGAGGGTGGCAAGGCCCTGCTTTTTGTGAGAGCACAGTGATCTGCTCTTTGGCTCCACCTTTGGCTTATTTTCTAGACCCACAGGCCATTTCCTAGGAATCTCCTGAAGATTTTAGCCTGTCCACTTGAAATGGATTTCTTTGCTGAAATACAACTCAATTTTCAGCATCTTATGTCTGCTTATTCACGATCTGATGCACAAATTAAATGCAATTGTCTCCCATCAAAGTGATGTTGCCTAGCCACTGACTGATGTGTCATTTTATAATGGTGTTTATTCCCTTATTCATCCTGGTTTTCCAGGAGCCAGCTGTTGGTATTTTTCTTGGCTAGGCTTTTTGCTTTTTGTAATGCTGACTTTGTCATTTATTGGACTGGCCTGTGTAAATTAACTTTGCGCTATAGAATGAAATAATATTATAAGCCCCTTCTAATTTTTTTCTTCTGTTGATTTTACTTCTCTCCACATGATAATGCAACTTAATTCTCATCTCTCTGTAGGCTTTTAAGTGGTAAACAGCCTGCCAAGAGCAGGGCAGATGTCGTGTCTGAGCATTTATTTAATGATGCATAGGTTTCTTCGGTAATTGCATTGCAATATCATGAGATACTCCATTTATGCTGGGCACTGTACAGACGCACAGCTCCAGTTCTCAGTCTCTAGTTAGTCTTTTGCCTGAGAAAAAACAGGCACAGGAGTAGCTGTGCTCATAAATCTTAAATGTGTAGCCACTTATCCCTCAAGCTCCTCACATGCCCAGAAATATGGGGTGGTGGGAAAAAAAAATGAATGAGTTGATGTCAGGAATGTTTGTTCATTGGATAATAAGCATATATATGCTATATAAAATCATGTGCATACCTATGTGTATGCGCATATTTTTCATACATACTCCAGTGTGTACTTGTATTTTTACATACTGCATGTGCCTCAATTCCAGTTTGGAGGCAAGCTGGTTACATTTGAGAATGCCAAGTCTCAGCAACAGCCAGGCGTGGAGCAGCAGCCGCAGCAGCATCACCATGTCTACGTGAGCCAGGTTGTTACAGAGAAGGAGTTCCTGGCCCGCTCGAACCAGCTGCAAGAGGCTGTGCAGTCCGAAGGCTTTGTCAGCTACTGCCAGAAGAAAATTGACATGGCCCAGGCTGACTTTGAGAAAAACGTGTGGGCCTTCTTAAAGGTAACAGGATAATAGCAGTTCCCTACTGACTTGGAAAGCCAGTGCAGAAATGGTTCCTTCTGCGCATTATGGTATTTTAGCAGAAGAGATGCTGGGAACCAAAAGTGTAGGCTGTGGAAATAGTACCCATAAGCCCTGCTGTTGGAAGTGGCCCACCAGAAGAAAGAGGGCCGTCAGGGCCAGGGGTGTTTGCGGGGTTCGTGAGAATTTATGGCAGAAGCCAAGGCTTGGGGGAAGGTATCCTGTGTTTTTTGACATCCCCCATCAGTACATCTTTGTACAGGGAGCTGGTGAGAAGGGATAAAGCTCTGGGACAGCTTTAGATGTGCATTTCATTGCTCACTATGAACATTTAGAGGTTTCCAAGTGAAGCAGATAAGCAGATTGTTCACCTACAGTAACCAGATTGAAGCCTGCTCGGGTGCCCAAGTCACTGAAGACCTTTTCAGTTCTCTTTATTACAGTCAGTCTCCACAGTCACTAGCTCTCACTGGGTAATTTGTGCTAGTCAAGTAAAAAGTTGGTGAGGGAGAAAATGAAAAATTGTTAATTGCAATATGTTCTTTAACTTTTGTTTTTTAAAGGTGAACTTTGAAGAAGATTCACGTGTTAAATACCTTGAGCTCTTGGGATATAGGAAAGATGATCTGAGGAAGAAGGTAAACGTGCCTGGAAGCTGTGCTTGTGTTAAATGCTTTACTGATGGATGTATCCACAGAGTACAGCCTAAAATGTTGATGATGCTATGTATGGTTGAAGTACTCGTTTACCTGTGGGACTGGAACAGCAATTACCAGTATCCACAGGCTGTTCAATACAATAAACATTTTTATACAACATTCTTTTCAGTCTGTTTCCCAGCGGATCGTATTTGTCAATGCTGCAGCTCTCCTAATAGCCATAATACAACTGTTAACCCATGGTGCTGGAGCCTCTGTTTAAACATGGCTAACTTGAATAGTTGTGTTATTTAAGGAGTTCCTTTGTTCCAAAGGACACTAGAAGTCTTCCTCTCCTCTTTAAATTTTGTCTAGATAAACAACTCATGAGTAACTTCAGAATTCTTACAGCAAGTAGTTTGCTTTTTGGGGGTGGGGGTTATTAGCTATATCATCTTCTTGCAATACAGATGTTCAATGAAAATTTCAAAGCAGGTAACAGACTTCAGAGGCGTGTCTGCATCTGACTGTCCAATGTTGATCTGAAATTCTCACCCATCAAGAAGCTTTGAGATTTGTTGGTTCAAGCTATTCATGTAACTTTGTTATGTGACATCCTTCTCCTGTAGCATCATGGAATCTGATCTGATTTTAGGCTTTCTGGTTGGAGAACATGTAAGCAGTCTTCAGGGTTTCATTAATTACCTTGGAAAACCTAGAATAGTCCTTTCTTTTGTGTGGGATGCCATTCATTTTTACACACAAAAAAAAAAAAAGCAAGATCAAACCTGGTTACATTTGGAAATGCAGATATTTGGATTGCCAGGAGGCAATTTTGTAAGTATAGAGGTTTCTTCCAAGATGGAAGATTCTTATCTCAGTGTTACAGGGGGATACCTGCTGTGCAATGTGGCTCTTTGTTGCTTTCAGTGCTGCACCCAGAAACTGTCTAGTATTTCTTCAGTTCTGATTCAGTGAATTTGAATGTTTGACTCATTTTCATTGCATCAAACTAATGTTTTGTTTTCAAAGAGTGACTCCATAAAAATTTCATTATGGTTACGAATTAAATGGCCTCCAGGCAAACTTATTATGGTTACAGAAAAAAATCATGGTTTTGCTAACAATTTGCCCTCAGCTTCTAAGTTTTTGTTGCATGAGTCAAAGGCAAGCACAGCAAGGGAAATCCTGTTTTTGAAAAGCAGATCTCAATTAGAAAATCCAGTTGAAATTTAGTAGTGGTCCTGTGGAGCAGCCTCATGCAGATTGGAGCCCACTGCGACTGTTGCTCTGGGTTTGATATGCCCTGTGCATAGGGAGAAGCTGGGAAAATGGGCATAGCTGAATTGAGTGGCCTGAAATGCTGGGCCTACCCCATTATTTCAGTGTTTGAAGAACAGATCAGGGGAACTGCAAGACCATGTTTTCATGTAACTGTTTCTCAACGAAGCATGTTGAAGTTGAATCCATGTTTTTTAGTGTCAAGAAACAATATAGAACAGCTTGTCTGAAAACTTGTGATACCCAGATGATAAACTCACTAAATCACAACTTGTTTTTCATGTTACTGGTAGGGTAAGGAAAGTAAAAAAGGGTCACAGATTTCAGCTTCTTAGAATAAGCTGTTAAGAACATGGTGTTTTGTTTTTATTTTAAAACCTGTGATTCTCATATGCAAGTCAAGTCCTGGATTTCTCCTTTCTATTGTAAACTGATGATTAAAAAAGAAGAGAAAACTATCTCCAGCAATTTGAGCTCAGCTTTTTATGAAAACCAGCCTACAAGGGTAAAATAAAGCCTGCAATACTAAAAGCAGTAGATAACATTAGGAGTGTTAGGAAACCCAGGCTCCCAGATGCCAAAGTAATATATTTTCTGCATGTATTCTAAACTCTATACATTAAATTGGTGTTTTTGAGGGCCCTAATTGAATCTGGAGTCATGATTTGCTTTGAAAAGCAGTAAAAGATGGACATTTTAACTCTTCCATACCTTGGAAAATCCTATCCCACAGCCATATGCCTGCTGTGCTTGAAACCCCAGCTTCCTGACAAGGTCCCTGCTCCACAAGGATTGTCATTGCTTCATTTTCCCTAACCAGAGCAGACAGAGGGTTTTCTCCTGCATGCTCCGATACTATTTTTTACTGTGGTTTCTAGCAGCTCTAGTGAGGTTTGTGGCCCTTGAGTTAACAATTAAAGGTTTAAAGCAGCTGTTGTTTCCATCAGAGCTTGAGGTGCAGGGGGCTTAGCAGCAAATCCATTGCCAGGCTGGGAAAGGAAATGGCTTTAGTTTCATGTTAACTGTTCTGCAGGCAACGTATTAGCTACATGTGCCAATTTTGCAATCCAAGAAATCAGTGAGAGCTCTGCCTCCCTAAAATAAAAGGGCACTTACTTAAATCTCCGTTGTTTTCTAGATTACATCCGCTCTGAATAAAGAGGGTCTTGCAGATGGTGACTTGGGAGAGGTAAGCAAACACATGTACAGCTCTGCATTTAGTTTTATGATGCCATGGTAATGTGCAAAGTAAGAATAATTTTTCTTTCTGCTTGGTAGCTGTCCCAAAGTAAGTCACAAATAACCCAGCATATGACAAGTTCCTGTATTCAGTAGGATGAATGTACTTAATTAAAAAAAACAACCACTTTTTTCCACTCAAATGTCCCCCCCCTTTCCCAATGAAGGGCTCTCAGTCACAGGTTTTAGTTCAGGGTCTCAGTGATGTCCCTTCACCTTTCCTTTTTGCTGCCTATGTCTTGCCCACGATGACGCTTTGTGCTACCTGTGAGGTAGCCTTTGCTGGCTGGCAGCTGGTTTCAAGAGCAGCACCTTCCCCAGGCTTTAAAAAAAGCAGGACTGAGTGTGGTTCCGTAACACTTCCCTGCAAGAGTGATAAATACAGTTCAGGCTTGCCCGTTGTAGTTGCAATGACCTGAGTCTACAACAGGGGGTCTACATTGCTTTTGTGCCGTAGACATTTCAAATATCATCTGTAGTTGCCTAATGGGTAAGAAAAGTTTTGCTGCATTTTTTGAGGCAGCTAAGATGAAAACAGCACTGTGTAATGACAAAGAGCAAGGAAATGGAGGGCCTCTACCATGTTTGTCATACTCAAGCATATATTGCCAATGCATTTCTGTGATTTGCAATCTGGTTCTGGCTATCGTTGGTGAGAAGGTGGCTATAGTCTGCAGTGCAAAGTATTTCTTCCTCTTTTGCTGGCTTCTTTTTTTTTTATGGCATCTTCTCTTTGCTGCAGGCTCCCGCAGAATCTGATGAATCTGAGCCAAACAAGGGGAATGAAGGCCAGGCTACAGAGGGGCAGCTCTTGGGAGAGGTATCTGTTGCCCTCTAGACTAACCCTGTTGACCTCCTGTGTATTTACTTTGTTACTATTAAGAACATTTTATTTTGTTGGCATTTCCTAGTGCTGAGGATATAGGGAAATACAAGAAGTTACTTAGAATGAGTAAAATGTGTGCTCCTGTTAAGTTGCTTGAGATTTTTTCATCAGCCTCAGACATCATGTGAACAGATTTTGGTGGCAATGAAGGACAAGCTCATTTTGTAACAGTCCAGTTGGCACCAGACTCAAGGACTTTATTCTGCCATAATTTTCACTCTGACATTTCCCTAACACGTACTAAATGATCTGCTGCCACAACTCTAATGCATTCCTTTTCTCCTCCCCACCCCCCCTTCCTCATTCCTTTCTTCCCTCCCTCTGCTTGATTATTACCAAGCTGTCAGCTTATTACTGCCCCACTTCTAGGTATAAGCCTTTGCAGAGATGCAGCTGTGGTACTGGAGAAGAGGGGGAACGTTTGTTCTCTGCATTGCTCCCACCAACATCACAATGCCATCCATCCCCTTTGCACCTGAACAGCGAGTATCGGGGCTTTGGTAGCTAGCTGCCTTATGAATGTCTGTTGCAACAGTTCAGCCAGGTTTATCACAGGCTGTTTGTACTCCACCAAGGCACCACTGTCTGCCTTTGGGAACCTACAGCTTTTGTTCATTTCTGTCTGTTTAAGCAGCATTGTTTTCAGCCCTGTGTTTTAAACATGGGGACAGGTCTATAATTAGAACTAAGGACCCAGCCTCCGCCATGTGAGGTTAATAGCACTGAAAACACTAGTATCACTGTGCGAACAGGCCAGCTTCATTCTCCCCATTCCCTCAGTCTCCCTTTTGGGTTAGAATTTGAGCTGTTAGCCCAAAACTACCTATGTTCCCTGTGCTCAGACCTGTGCTTGGTGCCTGTCTGCAGTTGTCTATGAAGGTGAGGATGGTGGTTTGTGGCTCATGCATGTTGGAGTGGTGCACTTATTGACTCCATGTAACAGACTGTTAAGGACACCAAAACAGAGCGCTCTCCTTAGGTTAGGTGCTTGATTGCTTGTTAATTCATTAGACACTGTATTGGCCGACACATGTATCTGACTGCATAAGGCTTTTGCTGTATGCAATCATGAAGATATTAGATGTCTCATAACAAATGTCTCTTCTAGGAGAGAATTCACAGGCATGACCTTAGCCTACCAGCATGGGTGGTAAATATTTGTGAGATTGGCCTGAAGCCATTGATGATGCATCGGGGAGTGCTGTCACATACATGAAGTAACTGGATGGACGCGTTATTCCTGTGATAGTCACAACATGCTCTCAATTGATACCAAACACACATCACGCGCTATCTGACAGCAAAATAATTTTCCAGATGCTGCCTCCTTAAACGAGCCAAACATAAAGCTTGTTTCAGACTTACTTCCTCATCCCAAATGCCTGTTCTTGGTTGACTGTGTGCTTGTTTTTCATCCTTTGAAGAACAGTTCCACTGATCAGCATATAAGCAGGGTGTTCTCAGCAGACTCTTGAACTCCCACTGCGTGTACTAGCGCACTGACTTATGACAGAGGAGGCAGTTTGTGGGACAATTTCTGCACTCTTCTTAGGCTATGCTGTGAAAATTGATGGTGGAGAGAGACTTCCCTCTTGGTATTATTTTATTATTACTGAAAGGTTTTGTTTGAAACCCCAAAATCCAAGTACTTGCAGGAAATGCTCTCTATCTTAATTCCTGGGGGAGTTTTATAAAAAAGCAGCTTCTGTCTGCTGAGCACTTCTGTACTGAGTGCAAAGCGCTTAAGTCTGTGTGGACCATGCTGGACTTCTGTGTTGAAAATTAAGCACGTGTTCTTATGTTTTGCTTAATTAAACTAGGGTGCATGCCTAGTGCAGAATGTTTCAAGGATGAGCTGAAAGTCTAAGTGGAGCAAAGTGAAACCTAGGTAGCATTATGGTAGACTGTTCTTGGTAGGGGTTGAGGTTGAAAGAGAAGGGAGGAGATGTTTCTGATTTTGTGGTTGTGGCTGTTGTTTTGCTTTGAGGGGGTTGTGTGTATAGGGGCACGGATGCGCGTATGCAAGTCAGTACCCAGGATCCAGGTGTCTGGTTGCTGGTATTTGTGTTTGCTAGGTATGCACACTTGTGCTTGCATAAGCTTTCCCTGGTGGTTAGGAATCTGGGGCTTTCAGTGCTTTTTCCCCTTGGCATCTATTTTTAAAAATGGTCCACTCTGATCTCTCAGAACAATGATTTTATAATGGTGTGTTTACATGCACTGGAGGTCCTTTGATAAGCCCAGGCCTTTCTCAGTGTGCTTGGGAGGTGACTTTGTGCAGGCACCAAGGGAAGCTGATTATCCTGTGCTGAAACAGTGTTCTAACAAATGACAGGGATATGACTCTTCCCTTCTAAGTTAATGATCTCTTAGGTGACTGGTAGTTTGGAAGTCTATCTTTAACTTGTAATGCAAGAGCCGTTTTTTTAAAAAATGTGTGTGTATATTCCAGGTGCTTATATAATCTCAAAAATTATGCTTTGCTTTTCTCTTAGAGGGTGAAGGACCATAAACAAGAAACTGAAGATTTGGGATCCGCAAAGAAGAGATTTAACATCTCTGTTAGTGGAGGTAAAAAAGCCCTTGCTATTGATTTCATTGTATGTGCTGATATTTACAAATATTGATGATACTGGTGTTCCAGTGAGAAGGCAAGTTCTGCACAGGTTGTGAAGGATTATCATGACTTGCCTCTAATTCTGTTCGTTTCACAGCAGTCTCAAGGCACTTGAAAATACAGCTTCTTTAGGGAAGGAAAGGAAGTATACAGCACTCGTATGCCCTGTCGCTGAAATGCAGCTACTCTGAATGATTTCTGATATAAAAGAACATGCACCTGATCAGGCATAAAGTGCTAACGTTGCTGTTTGTATAGAAACTCCCAGGGGATCTTGAATAACACAGAAGCCATTGACTGCTGTCTAGGTTTGACTTTGTTTCTGGAACTGTATGCAGAGTAGTTGTTTCAGAGGTCATTTAGACCTCTAGCATCTTGTTAGCATTTACTAGCATCTTGCTTTCCAGCAAGGTAAGTGATGCTTGACAGTGCCCCACCTGATGTGGCTGTGACCATGGTGTGTTTGAGACTGGAGATGAACTTGAGCAGCCCTGTAAGTACCTGCCTGGAGCAGGCTGGTTCACAGAGAACTTTGCGCAGTGTTGTACAGTTGGACAGAATCACCTGCTGTTGCATATCGAAGTGACTTTTGTGCCATCATTTGAAAATGCACTCCTCTCTTGTTGCAGATGTGGACGGTTTGATTACCCAGGCTTTGCTGACGGGTAACTTTGAGAGCGCAGTAGATCTCTGCTTGCACGATAACCGCATGGCTGACGCCATTATCTTGGCCATCGCAGGTGGACAAGAGCTGCTTTCAAGGACACAGGAGAAGTACTTTGCTAAGATGCAGAGCAAAATTACCAGGGTATGGTTTTTTTCAGTTAAGAAACAACATGCATGTAGGTCTTTGGCAACTCTCTTTTTCACCTTAAAAAATATTCTTGCCATTTCATAGGTTTATTTCTGTGAGAAGCTAATAAGTATTCAAGTCATCCACAAGATCTCAGAGCAGAAGGATTTCTGTTATTCTTTTTTAATGCATTGATAAGGAGAGAAGAGGCACACTACCTGGATATGAATACACAAGAAGAGTATTCTTTACCTTGCCTCCAGTGTCTGAGTTGCATATACACTAGTAGATTCTCACTGATAAATATCTTAAGCAGCACACACTTTAATCTGTTATCTTGTCACATTTTTAAAGAGTTGCACATGACTCATGCTCAGTGTCAGCAGCATTATGTTGATTTCTGCCTGTGATCAGTCTTAACGGATTTTGCCAGTGTTTCGTTTCGCTGCATGCATAGAGAGCTAAGTATTCCCAGGGTAGATCAATCACCCTTTGTCTAGGAGGCAGCATGTTATGGCCAGCTGGTTATTATTCTTTTCAGCTTTTTGCAGTGCTAGGGATTGCTGATGCTGTTCATTCAAATCTTTCTTCTTTACTGCTGATGTGAGAAAGTAGCAATAGGAGGATGAAACAGGAGAAGTTGCCTTAAAAGAGCACCGGATAATTGTTTTGGCAAGGGTGGCCGCTTTTAGAGGAGGGGAGAAAGTTGCTCATGGTCACTTTTTAGCAGTCAGTTGTCAAAGAAGGGTGCTTTGTACAGTAGTAGGAGGCAGCCTATAAAATGGGCATATGCTTAAGTGCTTTCCTGGAGCAGGGCTGAAGGCCGCAAAGCACAGTTGCTTTGGGAGTTACGGCATGCAGCACCACAGGCTAGGGTCTGTAAGTGGGATTTTGCTGGTCATCGCCTGCCAAGTTTGAGATAAGAACAATTTGCATTTCTAGTAGTGGACAAGTGAAAAGAGGAGCATCTCAAGTATTAAGTCTCAAGTATTAAGACTCCGTAGGATTTCTTCCCCCACACCTAGCTCCTTTCCTGCCTTTGGCCTAATCAGAGGAAGAGTTTTGTAGTGTGGGGGAAATTTCTTCACTGTAGCTCATTCATCCTTTGGGAAAAGGTATTTTTATGGAGAGCTGACCGTTATCTGTGCCTGTGCTAACAAGTGAGTGTTGACCTTGTAGTTAGGACCTTGCATTTGTTGTTCAGGTGAGGTTTTTTTGTTTTCTGGTCCCAAACTGCACACTTACTGCTCGTTCAGCTGTTTCTGAGTTTGAAGTCTTGGCATGACAAGGGCTTTGTTCACTAAATAGCAGCACAGCTGCCAAGTCTGTCTTTTGCCTGAAGCAAAATAACCAGAGGCAGAGTTTGAGATGGAAGAAACTGGAATTTCATTCTGAGGGCTTGTGGACAGGCAGCCTGTGTGCATGGGTGCAGGGCAGGGATACTGCAGCCAGCTCAGGTTGGTATTGATGCCAACTTGCTGCTTCTTTTGAGCAGCCTTTTCAACTGCCTCTCACTGGTCAGCCTGAGGTCAAGAGCTTAAAGCCAAATGAAACAGTTTGACAAACAAAATTCATACCCCTTGCTGGGCACTGTGTAGAAGATTTATAGCTAAATACTTGGTATGTTATCTTTGTCTGCAAAAACAGTACTGAAGACAATCTGCAGCAATCCCAGCTTGCAGAGATTTGTGCATTCTTTTCTTGCGTGTTTTGTAGTAAGAATAATTGGCCTGTCTGTGTTATCTGAGCTTCTTTTGTGATTTTAACTGAACTCCTTTTGAAGTAAAATGTACTCCTGTGCAGCTGTTGAATTGCATTGCAGTATCTGCTGTGACCCTGTATACAGTGGGGATGAGTACACTTGAATAGATATAAATTATACTGTATCCTAAAAACCAAAGGAAAAAAGGAAATCCTACCAAGATCTTAACTGTGGTCTCTCTCCTTCTGGTCTAGCTCATCACTGCAGTGGTAACGAAGAACTGGAAAGAGATTGTGCAGTCTTGTGATTTGCAGAATTGGAGAGAGGCTCTGGCTGCTGTGCTCACTTACGCCAGGCCGGATGAGTTTGCAGCCCTTTGCGGTAAGGACACTTTGCAGACTGTATGTCACTTATTCCACTTATAGTAAAACTACAATTTGCCATGATTGTTTCCCCTCCAGTAAATTATTCTAATGCCTCACTAGTTTCTTTGATGGATAATATAGTTCTTTGGTCCTGTTGCAGAGGAGGAGAGGAACCTCTGGGGTGCTGTGTTCCCAGTGTGTTCCCTGATTTTCTGGGCACAGAACCCAGACCCTTGCGAGCAGCTGCATCCTGGCATCACCTGTGTAGTGCATAGCTGCCGGTCTCTTGCTGTTTCCAGATGGGTAGTGGTGATGTTGATGTGACAGGTGTCTTAGCCAAGGAACCAGTGTCTTGGCATGTTTGTACGTGGGACACAAGTGGAAATGTTTCAGGGAAGCACTTCGCTTTTCTTTTACCAAGAGCAATTTCGGCTTCTTGGAAGGAGTCCTCTTTCGCAGGCAGTGAGCATGCCTGCTCTTGTGTGCTGCATGGCAGGCAGCTGTCTGGGTTCAACCCATAGGGAAGATATATTGCCAGCAGCTGTGTGCCTGACACCACTTTTCCCCTCAGACGCCAACCACGGTGTCTAGGGAGCTGTATGACTCACTTCAGGACACGTCAGCCCAGAGCAGCATCACGACTTTGTTGTTCACAGTTCCTTGGCCAGTTGCACACTTGGGTCACGCTCCTGAAATATGAGGGACTGCAAAAAGTGGGTGGCAGAGGGGAGAATTGACCCTGGCCTCTTGTCCTTTGTCATGTCAGCAGATGGACTGTCCCCTCTGACGTATCTCAGGTTTGCAGGCAAAGTCCTTGCTGCCATGACATTAACTGCCTCTGAAGTGCCCTGGGCTCCCATGAGATAATCTGTGCTGGACACCGGAGTATGTCCTTACCAAGGGAGCCCACAGGCAATATCCTTTCTCACTGTGCTGAGCAGAGACACAACAAGTGGTGTAGGCTTCCCCAGCCTCGGCAGTGATGGAGGGATCACCGAAGTGATTCACCAGCAAGCATCTTCTTTGTTCATATTTTTCCTAGATCTCCTGGGTAACAGGCTGGAGAGTGAGGGGGACAGCCTTCTGCAGACACAGGCTTGTCTCTGTTACATTTGTGCTGGCAATGTGGAAAAACTCGTTGCTTGTTGGACCAAAGCTCAGGATGGAAACAGCCCCTTGTCCCTTCAGGTTGGTAATTCTGTTAAGAAAGATGTTGGAAGTAACACACTGCAATCATTTGGCACGTAAATCAAATGATCTAGTGTAGAGCTTTGATGTTGTCTGATAGCTGCATGTATCTCAGGATGCAAGCCTTTTCCTTCTGGAATGGGTGGCTTTGGTAGAAATAACACATAAATAGAATATTGGAAAATGTATTGTGAAGCACGATGGCCCTCATGTCTGCTCTGTTCTTTGGGCAGTTGTGCTAATATGCTTCTTGTGTAAAAAGGTAGTTGTAGGGCTTAGTGTTTTGGTAAAGAAGGGGCTTTGAATGCTTGCATCTTTTTCAGTAGGGGAATACTTGGACGTTTTTGCTTTTGGAAGAGATGGCTTGGATGTTCAGGGGAGGAAATCTAATAAATTAGAGTTAAATCTGGAGAGAAAACTGTAGGAAGGTTCTCATGAGAGTTTTCTCTAGGGGGCTGCGTATACAGGGTTTAGTTTCCAGCAGTGAAATATATTGCATATAGCAAATACCTTGGGGGGATAGGACTGATGACAATGAGATGAAGCAATTATGGAATAATTTATTTTATAGTATAATCATAGATTCTTCCATCTGTTCAGGGCCTTTGAAGGCCAGTTTTAGAAAGTACTTAAAGTAATGTTACCTGCCAATGCTGTGAGTCTCTGTTTAGTTAATTGAAGGAGTTTTCCTTCACATTATTAACGCTCTCCAGGTTTGAATTATCAAAATTACTTTCCAGTGTCTTGATTGTGAGGGCTTCATTTACAGATTTACCTTCAGTTTGAATTTGCGTTTTGATTGCATTGCTTTGCTCTCTTGGACGCTAAAATTGAAAAATATTGTTGAGATCATAATTAGGCTGCTTGTTTACTATGATGTGGAATTGCTGAAACTTGTAGAAGCTGTTGGTTATCTTGATTTTTTTCTTTTTTTTTTTTTTACTTGCCTTTTTTGAAGTGCTGACTTGTTGGGAAAAACAAAAATGTATTATTGAACCGTCAGTAAACAGTCCTTATTAGTGATGTATGGTTGAAATCCTGTGTGTGGTACACTCTCATTAAATCTGTTATAAGATTTTAAAGAGGGATTACATGTTCATATTAGCAAATGAATATTTGTAGTATCTTCTAATACAGTGAGAGTAACAAAAACATGAGAAAACTGACCAGAAAATGATCCGGTAACTTAGCACTAGGAGGAAACCCAACCAAGACCGGCTCTGGTATTTGCAAGGAAGGCAAGATATGGAGTATTCCTGGTGAATATCAGGAAAACTAGCTTTGCAGTAACGACCAGAAAACCATGGACAACTCTCCCAAGGGAGTTGTTAGATCCTTTTGATTAAGATGGTTAAGAACTGACTTACTAAAGTGCTGCAAAGAAATGTGCGGCACCCCAGCACTAATAGTGGTGATGGGTGTGATGTTTTCCATTTGCTCTCCTGGCTCTCACCAGATATTTTTATGAAAGCATACTCTTTTGGTGGACATGCTCAGTGCTGATAGGGCCCGGAAATCCTGTTTAATAAAAGCAGTTTTGGCTTTGAACTCTACCTGATACACTGCTGGCTTTGCTGTTAGAAGCCAGTTGTTGCGCTGTTGCCGGTTGCTGTTCTATCGTCTCGCATGCTAGCAAAGTTGTGCCTTCGGTGCAGCTGTAACTGTTCAGGAAACCTGCACTTGGTTTGGCCTTCCCATTGAGTGACAGGGGTTCTGCAGGGCTGCCGTGAGGAACAGCCCTCCATGACAGTTGTTAGCCAGCGCCTACTTCATGCCATTATTCTCACTTGTGTTTGGGTTTTGGGTTTTTTTTCTGATCTTCCAGGATTTAATAGAGAAAGTCGTAATCCTGCGCAAAGCCGTGCAGCTCACCCAGGCTGTGGACCCTAATGCTGTGGGGGCCCTTTTGGCCGAGAAGATGAGCCAGTATGCCAACCTCCTGGCTGCCCAGGGCAGCCTTGCTGCAGCTTTGACCTTCCTCCCTGCAAACACTAACCAGGTACGGGGCCTTCAGGTTTTTTTTACTCCCTCTCTCTGTGTGTGAACAGGTGTACTTCAAGCAAAGGTCTCTGCAGTGTGCGGTTAGCCAGCAGGACTGACATTTGAAATGCACCTCAGGGTGTGACGGTCAGGCTGTTTCCCCTCTCCCTGCGTTGGCCTCGCTGAGCTGGCAGAAGTACACAGCCTTGTTCTTCTCCATCTTTGTTTCACACCCTTGTCCTTGCCGCCAGTGGCTGTCCCTCCTGCAAGCCAGACACAGTGAAACATGTACCTTGACACTTGGTTGGTTGTTTTCGTTTGATTTCTCATCTTCCATCGGATAGTACTCATAGACAGACTGGCTTGTGAATGATGCAGCCCAAGACGGGAGGCAGAAACACATAGGGCAGTTCTAATGGCGCCATGTCTCATGCAGAAAAGACTTATTCCAATAAAATAAAGCAGAGCAGGCATCTGAGAGAGAGCTCATCAGTGTGTGGCCAGTCAGCCTCTTGGTGTGATGTACTGGGTGACAGACAGTGCAGTTAACCTTCCTTCGCTGTCTTTTTCTGATTGCAGCCTAACATCATGCTGTTACGGGAGAGGCTTTGCAGAGCCCAAGGGGAGCTTCCAGTGGGACAGGAGGCCATCAAGGCACCATATGAGAGACAGCCCATGCCCAAAGGACGAGCTGGCCCTGTGGCTGGACAGATGCAAGGGCCCCAAGCTCCAGCCCAGCAGTATTACCAACAGGTAAATGGGTTTTGGCAGTCAGGGATGGACATGGTGCTTGAGTTCTGGAGAGTGATGGATAGAGGAATTTTTTTTTCCTTTCTTTTGATCTGAGCTGGGGCTGTATGATGTACCTCTACTGAGAGCCTTGTGGTGAACGTCGTTGGTGCTGCTTTTGAATCAGTACAAATGCCTCCTTTACTCCTTGTCCGGAAACATCTGTTAAACATCTTGTCAAGTAGTATGCTTCTGAAGATGAGGTGTTTTCCCCCTTTGTTTGAACATGTGCTTCAGTGCCAAGAATGACTGTGTGGGAGAGCACTGCAGGATTTTTCTGTGCTTGCTCTTGTAGTCCCTGATGTTGTCCCATTCCTGCAGGTCTTGGGGCTTGCTCATGCTGCTGACCAGCCTCTTCTGGGGCAGATTATTTCCCCGCCCAGCTCTGATGTTGGCTGCAGAAGTTGCTGAGCAGTGGCAATAGCAAACTGGCATGTTTCAGCAGTTGTGGGTACAGCCTACTATGAAAAGACCTTCTCAGCCAAGCATAAGGGGGCACAGGCAGCACAGGGAGGGGGTGAGACAGGAGCAGGCCTGGGCTGAGAGTGAGCTGTGCTAGAAGAAGGATATGGCGAGTATGGGAGTAATAAGGGAGCTGGGGGCTGTGCAGGAAGGAAGAGGAGAAACAGGAGAGGCAGATGACCTGGTTTTATCTCTAGCCTGAGGACAACACTGCGACAGACCACATTGCCCATCACCAGAGTGTGGTGTGGTGGGCAGCCCTGGCTGTGTGCATGCTTAAAGAGCATCCCCAAGTCCCTAATCCCTCAGCTCATCTGAGGCCTGCTCTACACAGCAGCTCTAGGCTGGGCTTTTCTGAGAGCGGAGCTGTGTTAGTGCTGCGGGTGTTCTTACACAGAGGTGACTGGCACAAGCAGAGGCATGTCTCTGTCAGTGCTGCCCTTTGAGCACTGCCTGCCGGAAAAATGGGAGCAGGAAGGAAGAAGGGCTGAAAAGTGTGGGGGAGTTGGGCTTTGTTCTCTCCCTCTTGATGTCAACAATTGTGTGTGCTTTCACCTTCTCTCCAGGGTGTTAACAAGGTAGATTTCAGAAGGGACAAAACCTTCATCCTGTTCGTACAAGATTACCTTGTTAACGCCATTGCATATGATTTTAAATGCATCATTGTCAATAATTAACCCTACTATTCTTTCCTGTGTCTTTGACCTTCCTCCTTGTAACCAATGAATTGCCTTGAGAAGCAATGCTGCGTATTTCCAGTTTGGCTGTGGAAAATAGCAGCTGTCCTCTAGATGGCGCGATCTTAGCAATGCTTTTTAAACCAGAGTTCCCTCTTTCTCCTACTGTTTTAGAAATGCCTCATGCTATTATTTAAGCAAGCCCTGCTCATTAATAAAAGGCTGGGTGTATCACAGCCCCGCAAGCACACTGCAAGTGAGTTACCCCCTGTGTTCTTGGCTTTCCAGAGAGATCACGCTCAGCAGGAAGGGATTGAAGGGGACAGGTGCCATATCAGAAAGGTGCCCTGTGGTATGCTGATGAACCAGAATGGAAAGAAATTACATATTTCAGTCTTAGGATACTTGTTTTGTTTGACATGCTTTTAAGAAAGTGTGTACATAGGGCTTGTTCAAGCTTGAGGCAACCTTTGTTTAACTGCTGTCCCAAATAGGAATATGTACTTAAAACTTGTTTTCCTTTCAGCATAGGTATTTTGAACGTTTTTCATCTGAAAAAAACAGGCATGAAATGGGATGGAAAAGTCTTTTAGATGAGTCCAGCGATGAGTTATGCAGACATTAACAGTGGTTGTTGTACGTCTGACTGCACCATTAGCCCAGCACTGTGCAGGGTTAGAGACCAACAGACTGAAGCCAGCTGAGCCAGCCAGGACTTCAGGGCTGCAGCTTTCCCTCTGCCTGCGCTCAGGTGGGGTGTTGGGCTTATGATCCCGGCTGTGCATCCCACTGCTGAGCAGCACGCCCTCTCCTTGCTCAGGCATAGGAGGTTCTTGGTTTCTGTCCTGTCAGAAAGGTAGTAGTGGTCGTATGGAACTGAAGGGTTTTGGAGTGGCAAAGAAGGAAGACAGAGGAAAGGAGCTGTAGGAGACTGGATGGGAAGCAGTTAGCTTAAGATGTGTGTTTGTGCATGTGCAAGAGCTGAATATCAGATTTTAACCTTTTTTAATTCATCTTAAGCTCGACTGAAACAGACTGCTTTTGTGTGAGGCAGTATGTTTGAGTTTAACGTAGAACTTGGGACTTGCAGCTGTAGTTAGTGATGCGTGGTGTCATGCAGTAGCTTGGGGGAAGCTTCTGCAATAGGAAAATGTGGTGAAAGAGGCAGACCTAGCTCACTGGCACGTGTAACACTGCACTCACTCCACAGCCTGTTGCAGCTGTGTCTCTGCTGAGCTTCATCTTCACTCTGCAATTCACTTTGGCTCCAGTGCACAGTGATTTCGTCTGTCTTGAATGCACTTTTTCTTCTTCCTCTGAGATTTTATGGCTGTGTTACAAGTGCCAGCATGCAAACCTTTGTGTTCACTTCTTTGCATCTTGTTTTGTGAAACCCTTTAGACTTTTTTATTGTGTTGTTTTCCATGATTGGTATTTCTTTGTTCGATTCAGGTTAGAATTGCCCCTACTGTCACTACCTGGAGTAACAAAACTCCTACTGCCCTTCCCAGCCATCCTCCTGCAGGCTGTCCCTCTGACACACAGGTATAACCTTCATTATTCCTCTCTGAGCCCCCGCTCCACCCCAGTATGTCCCCTGGTATAGTCTGTGTGCTTGACACAGTCTGGTACGGATAGGCAGAAGGAGCAGCTTCCACGTGTGCTCTGGTTTTGCTCCTTTGTGTCTCATGTTTTGTTTTTTTTCCACCAAGGCCCAGATGAGTGGCCCTGGAAAGCCTTGAGTGGGAGCTCAGTGTGGCCTGAGCTGCCCAGCCCTTGCCCCACACTAGAATATTTGAAGTGTGATGGTATTTTTATTTTCCCTCTTCCCCATGGAAATTAGAAACTTCAGAATTAACATTTAAGTTGTTTAGTTGAAAGCTGTGGATGACAGGGTGCTCTCGGACTGCCTGACTAACAGGCAGTGCTGGCAAGGACCTCGTCCTTGTGCGGGAAGGTATGTGCTGCTCTACTGCTGCTGAAGTCAGTGCACATACAGGCTGTGCTTTCAGTGTTATGCTGGGTGTCCTAAAGCACTGGGGTGGTTGGAGGCATTTGCCCCTGTGCTGGTGGCTCTTCCAGGGAATGTGGTTTCAGGCCTTGAAATGTGAACTGATCATCTTGTTACAGTTCTGCTTCAGCACTGCATTACTGTTGCTGACTAAATCCTATCTCCCCCTACCCTTTTTTCTGCAATTTTTTTTTTTTTCTTTTTTTTTTTTTACAGGGAGACAACCCACCTCCTCCAGGGTTTATCATGCCAGGTGCCATTAACCCCAACATGCCACCACAGCAAGCCACATCTTCCAATTACAGCATGTACTCACAAGCAGGGGTCCGGCCAACGTACCCGCAGAGTGAGTAGCAGTAACTCCCCTCTCCCTCCCACCCAGGTGGGCCAGCCAGGTGATGAGGCTGCATTTACTTGGGGATAGCCAAGTACCCTCCTTGGGGTTGGGAGGATTCAGACCAAGCCAGTCCCACATTTCTTGGGGGGGGAAAAAAGCTCATGAGATGACATCTGAGGATTGTAGTTTCTTGGTGGGGTCCAGACATCAGGCACCCTCTGTCAGACACTCTCCTTTGCTGAGAAGGTGTCTGCTCACAGCTCTTAGATTCAGTCCTCAGCTGGCCCTTCCCAAGGGTGTGCTGGGGTCAGAAACCCCGCACTGTGAGTCCTGGAGAAGCAGCATGGGCCTGGCAAAGAGGGACCCAACTCATCTGTGTGCGGCTGGGCCATCCAGTTCTCATTGGGACTCCATGAAGATGGGAAAGGGGATGACGAGACAAGGGCAGTAGTAGAGGTGAGTGAGGAAGAGGGCAGAGCACTGACGCATTCAAAGCAGGGGACTGAAAGTACAGGCAGCAGAGAGGAAAAAATGGGCAGAGAAGCGGCAGTGAAGTTAAGCTGCAAGGCCCACAGTGAAAGGCTGTGAGCTTGCATTCACTTCCAGAGACTGCTGTTCACTTCCTTGGTCTGGGCTTTCCCTTTGTGCAAACCTGGGGCAGGGTTTCCCTTCCCTGAGAGGCACTGTGAGGATTGCAGTGGTCCAGAAAACAGCCAGAGCAGCAGCATCTATGTGCCCCAGCCCCATCCTCAGTGGCATGGTGGCTCTGGGCAGGAGAGTCTTTGGCGGGGGGAGAATGGGAGTCCCTACAGCCAAGGCAGTCCATTTTCTGCCTCCCCACTCGCAGTGGCAGGCTGAGGTTTTGAGCAGTTCTGCAAGTGGAGGCAGAGTTGTGGGAGCCAGGATTTGTCTGGGCAGGTAAGTGGTTTGAGGGGGAAGGGGCAGGAAGAGAGGACAGTCAGGTGGAGAAGGAAGCAGAGTCAGATGAAACCTGCTCCTCTGTTATGAACTCACTGACTGAATGTCTTTTCTCCCTGTTTATAGCGTATCAGGCCACACAGCAGTACTCTTGTGGAACAGGGGGACCAGCTCTCTATCAGCCTCAGCAGCCTATTGCTGTCCCTGCTTCAGCCTCTTACCTCAACCCTGCCCCTAACACCACCCCTCTCTACCTGCCCTCTGCCCCTGCCCACTCTGTGCCCTCCCCACTGTACCCTGGGCAGCCTCAACCCTCCCCAACGAGCCTGAATCCCGTCTCTTCCTTCCCTCTTCCTCCTTCTGGCGCATCCTTTCAGCATGGCAGGCCAGGACCTCCAGCAACTTCTGTGGCTTATGCATTACCTACTGGACCAACAGGTACTCTGCCTGCAACCAGTGACCTTCCTGCATCCCAGAGAACAGGTCTGCGCTTGGACGGGGGGCCAGGCAGGGAGGGGGAGGGGTTTGCTTTATTATTCACACAGTTAAATGTGCACCTTTTCCTTGTGAATGCTCTGTACCAAGTTTGCTTGTGCTTAGAGATCAGTTCAAAGCATTTCTAAAACACATCATCTTCCCTGTGCATCTGGCAATGATATGGCTATGTTGTTGCAGTGAGCACTTGCTGAGCAGCGTGAGCAGTCATCTTTCTCTTGCAAGTCAGACTTTGCCACAAACACAGAGCTTTTTGTCCTGCCCAAGACAGGGTGCTACAGCATTGTCTTGTTATAAGGCTGTCATATACTGTGGATGGGTGGTGGCACAGTTTTAACTTTGTGAGGCTAGCGTCAAAACCTGCTATGTGGCTGGAGAGCAAAATACAAAAATGAGCAAGTTTTCCTAATTGCTGCAGAGAAGATGATTCTAATGCTCCTTGCAGAAAAAATTTGCAAATGTAATTTGTGACTGGTTTGTGAGCAGCATTTCAAGCCGTGGATTGGCAGCATATTTAATTCAAACAGCATTTCCTGTGGCATCAGCTCACTTCCATTACTTTTTTCCAAACCACTTAGTGCGATGGGATTTACTGTAGCTGTGAATGTTTTAAAAGATAATCAGAAGTGATTTAGAAATGCTTTTACATGTCTCTTTCCTTGATGTTAATCAAAAGCATGTGTGCGTAGCAGACACATAAGAGCATGTTTGAGCACGCATGGTGAGAGAGCATGCACTGAGGTGGGGCTCAGTGTCTCCTTGTGACTGCCTGTCAACGAACCCCTGTTTGCTGTGGGACATTGACCTCGCTTGTGATAACAAACCTGTCTCTTCACTTAGCAGCCTGTGAAACAGCAGCTTTGCATATGTCAAACTGTGCAGGAAGTATGAGTGGTCCTTTTCTAAACCTGGCCATAAACATACTTCACATACAGGTGGTCCAGCTGGAGAGTCAAGGACCAGATCTGGGAAGCAGGGAGCAGAGGGAATATTAGGCAGGATTTGAGGGATGGTCCAGGGCTGCTGACTCTGCTGACTGGCCCTAAGGGACCCCACTGTGACTCCGTCTCTTCTTTTAAGAGCCTGTTAGGGGTGATGCAGTGCAGAAGAGGCATAGTGCCTTTGTCTTGGCAGCAGCAGTTCTAGGAGTAGGTGCTCCTGGCGTCCATGAGGCTGGGAGCCCACACCTCTCATGGCATTGCCTTCACACACACACACTTGTGTTTTGGAGATAAATGGTCTTTTGCTCTGTCAAAAAATAGAGAGGACTGGTGTAGGGCAGCCACCAGGGCTGCAAGGGGAGAAGAGGCCTTTTCCCTCCATCCTGCAGCCAGATTTGGTGTCCTCTCTGTTCTTGGAGATGCTGTATTGTGACCTCTCCTGACCCCGTGTTACGGGGCATGTCAAACTTGTATCTCTAAGCCACAGGAATTACTAAATTGGACAGAAGAAGAGGTGTTGGATAGGGTTCTAGGCCTGGGACGTGAAGCAGCACATTATAAGGCAGACAGCATAGCTTCTGCACCTCCAAATAAATGCAAGGAACAAGAAAATTGTTCTTTCTTATCCATTTTACTGCTCGTGTCACTGGCAGGCACTTCAGATCTGTCACTTGCTAAGTTTCTTGCGTTAACAGTGGAGTGACATAGTCCATGTGGCGCGCTAAGAGTGGATAAAACTCTACTCTGGACAACAGAAATTAGGGACATTAATGACAATATTGGTCAACTTGTAAAATTGTGTAATCCACATAGACAGCAGTCTAACACATCCTGCCTATGTCATTTTAATAACAGGAACTGAAGCAGTTGTTATCTGCATTGCCTTGCCAGATTTCCTTTCAAAAATAAAAGTAGTCTATTCTAGGCTTTTTATAAAACTTTCCTAGAACTATCAGTGCTGCTTGTGTTTTTCCCAGCAGCTGTGGTGAGAAGGCAGCCAGTACAAAGTGTCAAACCTTCAGGAACCCAAACTCAGGCATCATCTCTGATTCCTGGCAAATGCCAGTCTTGATGCAGATGTGGACTCCAGGGCACGGTGAGGTGCTGAGGCCAGGTGGCTCATGCATGTGGGTTGCTGGCACGCAACTGCTGCCTGCAGCTGGAGAACTATGGAAAGAAGACAAGAGGTATCTGAAGAGCACACTCTATCCTCTTCTAATTTTTAGGTTACGACTTTCAAAAAACATATAAACAAGAAGAGAAAAAAAATTACTTGGTAAATGCAGAAATGACAGTGTACATGCTTAATATGCTTAACCACCAACGTATTTTCCGGAGTAGCTGCATTGCTTAGTGAAGGACGCCTTGGCATGAGATCCCATAGAACCACAGAAATCTGCAGCCAGAAGTAGATCTCTAAATCTGTAAATCTAGATCTCTAGATCTGTAAGTCTGAATGTTCCAGTGCAGAGTGTATAGTGATGCTGATCTTGGCTTTGAAGTGGTGTGCTTTTGTGTGTGGTGATGATCTCATCTGGGAACATCATGTTTCACTTTGCAAATGTGATTCATTTAAAGGCAGGGGTAAGGGAGGAAGGAAAAAATCTCAAATTTGAAGTCTTGAAAAGCACCTTACCTTTGAACTGGTTTGGATTTGAAGATGCATTTAAAGAAACAGTTCTATAAATATCTTCTGTTTTTTTCAAATGCACATAACATCGGTATGTTAAGCTGTGCTTGGAGCTCCAGTAAGCAAGAAAAGCCCATATTTAATTTCATTTTCAACCTGTCTCACTTTGTGATAGATCTTTGAACCTGCTTTCAAGGAAGTTTTAATTTTCAGATTCTTGAATCTTGTTTGAAATTGTCATAGAGCAATTCAGAGCTAAGGGAAGGTTTGCACCAGAACTATAAGCGCACCAGACCAACCCCAGGGACAGGAGTTCTCATCCCTGATGTTTCTCTTCTCTTTGAAATGGCGGAGGCTTTATTGGCTATGTTTTGCCATTTGGATTTGTTGCTCAGTCTGAGCAGGCAGCGTGTCTGTTCACATGGGTGTAAAGCTGCTGTGTCAACATACTTTTTTTTTTTGCTGAGCTGGATGCAGTTGAGAGTGTGCCTTGATTTGGGAAAATACTTCACATCTACCTTGAAGTCAAGTACTTTAAGCATCTCCTGAAAACCTTTCTGGAATGGTAAAACAATGGTGAGAAGAGACTTGCCAAGAGTAATGGTCTGTCGGCTGCACTGGCTGGTAGGAATAGAGAATGAGAACACTGGAAGAGATAAGAAAGCGGGCCAGGACTCTGCAACATTTGTTAGAAACAAGTAGAAACAGTGATTTACTGCATGGAAAGAGCAACAGGCTTGTTTTCAGGGAAGGCAGACAAAAGCAATTCCACAGGGTGGTTTGGACAAATGACTCGTCTCTAAATTGGCATTGTGATTAGGTTAGGCATTTTTTCTCCTGACTTCTTGTGCTTATTGAAACTAAATCGCTAATCAAAAATTACAGACCAATTGTTTTGTTATTTTCAAAGAAAATCTTTTTTTAGTTCTTTGCATTTTATCTGCAGAAAGCCTACCAACTCAAGACCAGGCCTCTCCCTTTGCAGGTAAACTAGGTACCACCTAACCTGAAAATAATTACAGCCGCTACATGAAATTAATTGAACAGACATCAACAATGCATATGTTCTTTAGAGAACATTAAGTGCAATGCTGTTTGCCAATTAGACTTTAATCAAATCAATTTTTAATTCCTTAATTAAAACCAATAACAACATATCTGGAGTTTTTAACCACAGAAGAAAATTCTGGTTTTCCTTTTTTAAAGCAAATTATTCCAGGAAATTAACAGCCATAACAGTCTGGGAGATATCCTTAGCGTGTTGCCACTATCAGCACTGCAGAAGTTAAACTTCTATATCAGAAATACTCTGGTTTTCTGGATAGAGAGGAATAGAGGAGCCCCTGGGGCACACGTCTGTTGGGAGATGGCACTGCTTTTCGTTAAAGAGAAAGCAGATGTGAAAAGGGGTTTTAAACTGTTTTTCATTTACCCCTTTACCATGCTCTGGATGTGGAACTAGTTTAACAAAAGCTCAGGAGCACATGAAATTTCAGATAAATTGAGCAAATTCTGCAGTGATGTTAAGTTCTGCTGTCTAAGGTGAATTCATCATCTGCTAAGTGAAAAACACTGTGGTGAAAAAGTCCATTGAGCAGGGATTTGGTTTTGTTGGCTTTTTGTGGCTTTGTGCAATAAATCCTGATTACTTGGCGAGGCCACAGTAATGCTGAGATACAATGCTGTGGTCCTGATTACATGCGCTCTGTGATGAGATGGGCAACTATTTCTAATGCACTAATGTGAGCTTTGGTGTACAAATCTTGCAGCTGCATGGAGCATGCTTTCTTGGAAAAGCAGGAGGTGTGGTACAGAACAACACCCCAGACTTGGAGTGAATCTGCTCAGACATCCTCTGTGCTTCTTCCAGTTTCAAATAAATTGCCCTTGGTGCAAAAAGCTAGATTTTGCCACCTTGCTCCAGCAGCTCTGCTCTGCTTTTGGGACACAAAGCACCTATAAACATGCTGTAGCTGGTAGGGGAAACCTGGTTTTATGGCTCTTCTGTGTCTCCAGGGTGGCTGGGTGAATCTGGCCTGAAATGTTTAAGACTCCTGTTGCTTCTTATGCCTCTTCTTTCTGTGTTGTGTTGCTGGGGAACATCTCTTAACTGTCACGTGTAAATCCATCACAGTATGCAATCACAGCAGCAGCTCTTGGGAAATGGATGCAGCTTAATGTTGTTCTTATTCGGCTATGGTTTCTGACACCTCTGCTGCCGATTCATGTTTATAATAATGTTACAGTGATCATGGGGGAAAAAAAGTTCAAAACTCATTCTCATTCCTTCTCATATGATACAGATAAGAGAAACTTTCACTGGTAACTGAAGCTGTCTTCACATATACAGTCTGTGTAGCAGAGCTGTGTTTTGGGCATGGTAGGCAACTGCCTGCCTTTTCAAAGGGAATGTCTGCTCAAAGTTTTTTTTCCTGCAAGAGAAGAAAAAGTTAATTATAAAAAAAAAAAAAAAAAAAAGGAATCAACTTCTGTCAAACTTGAGAACAGTTGGTCAAGATGCCAAACCTGCACAGTGGGCACAGAGCCCAAAGGGTCTGATGGCTGGGGTATTGGGAGGCTCTGGCTGGCGCACGAGCTGTTCTGGCCCCCAGTGAAGGGCAGAGGAGCAGGCAGGTGAGGGCAGGCTCTGCCAGGCCCCTGCCAGTAGAACCGTGGTGGGGAGCTGGCCCAGCTGAGCTCAAGAAGCCATCACTACCCTCCTGTGAGGTACTTATAGTCTCTGTTTTCTTTCTGTCCCAGGGCCTCAGAACGGCTGGAACGACCCTCCTGCTCTGAACAGAGCTGCCAAGAAGAAGAAGGTACTCTAGAAAATCCTGTCTTGACACAATGGAGTGCTGACCACTTGAAAAGCAGTAACTTAAGCTGCTCCTGGGAAACTTGCTGGCAGGAGAAGGAAAAAGAAGGGTTAGCAGCAAACAAAAGCTGCACTTCATGAGCAGAAATGGCCTTTATGCCTCTCCAATATGCATTATGTCTCTCCAAATATTTAAGCCTCTTAAAGAGACAGTGGCTTTTTGCTAAAGTTGTGATTGTTAATAACAACATTGATCCTGGTTTGAGGGAAGAAAATATCTCAGACTATTTTCATCTGCAGTAAAGCAGATGAGTTTTGCAGGAGATGATACTTACGCAAAATGATGAAGCCATGTAAATTGTTAGAGATTACTGACTTTGCTGGAGCTGAAAGCAATTTATCCTGATTAAGGGTCTGACCCTGAGAGATCTGCTGAGAGTAAGACAATTTTTGTGATGGAGACAATGCAGTTTTGTAAAACGGATTTACATTGCAGCAGGACAGAATAACTGGGGACACTTGACACAGAGCAGAGTGAGCCTTTTCGTCCCCTGGTGCTGCTGTAGTCTTGCCTAGCTCCACAGCAGTGTCATCCACTGCTCTCTGAGCTTGGTGCATTTGGGAACCAAGAGTCAGTCTGGAGTGTGTAAAGTGCGGGGAGGAAAAAAAAACAAAGTCGGAGCTTGCAAGTTAAGGTCTGGATGAAGGTGAAGGCAGAAGTCTCCCTTACCCTTTGGGTTTTGGTCTCTCCAGTTAAGATTTCTTAAGCTTTTGGAGGATGGATAGGGGATGCTTTGTGTGCTCCTGACTGCCCCAGTGCTGGGACACTTGTCACACAGCAGCCAGCATGCTGCCTTGAGGGCTTCAGGCTCTTAAGTAGAAGGAGGAAAGTTGTCAGTGAGAATAACTGCTGGACCTAAGAGCTCAAGAAACAGCCTTCTGCAAACAGGGTTTTTGCTACTGCCGTGTATGTGTGTGTCAGCCAGAATATCTGCCATAGCCAGGGTTTGAGGGTTGGCTCCCTTCTAAATGAGGAGTTGTGTTTGTTGCATTCCGTGTTAGGTATTTAACAAACCTCTGTCAGAAATGTTTTCCTTATGTCCACTGTATGAGGGAGTGGTTTAGGATATTATAAAATGACTCACCACCTGGGCTATCGTAAAATAGAAGAACCGTCTGGCATTTCAAGCTGCAGCGTAATTTGCAACTGTTTTCCACCTAAGAACTTATCCACCACTCAAAAGTTTATTGCTGTGATTCATTGCTTTTATAACTGACTTCGTTGGTGCTGGATTAGGAGTATTTTTCTTGCTGTCCCAAACCACTAGCTTAATTCCAGCATCATTCATTCAGGGTAGCATTCAGAGTTCTGTAATCTTTCCTTTTTTTCATGCACGCCCAAAGAAATGTGTACATTCCTGTGGGAGCTTTTTCTTTTGTTTGGATTCCTGTATGATGCGTAGCAGAGACCAGTAGCTCATTTTGTTGTTTCTTCTCTCTACCAAATGTTTCCGAAATGCCCCTGTGTAAAGACTGGCAGATGCTCAGGGATGAATCTGAAATGCACTCATAATCTGTCTTAGCGCAAACCTGTTTGCCAGAAGCTTGAAGGGCTTTCAAGAGCTTTATTGGTGCGTGTTGCTAGCTGTGACCTATGTACTGCATGGACAAAAATGTACCCTTGAAAGCGAGGCACAAATATCTAAATATAATGACCCAATAGTAATAATAGATGTAGGTGTGGGTTAGTTTTCATTAGTGCAACTCTTCTGTTAGTGCTGGTCCGCCAAACCTCTGTTTTGTACCCTTAGCAGAGGAAGAGTGGCTCTGATTTGAGGTGGCTGTACACAGCTCTTGTGGCAAGGGGCATGCTAGGCAGACTGCTCCTGCCCTGTGCAGGCAGGAGGACAGGCAGAGCGCACAGGACTGGAAATGCTGGAGGATATTACTGCCCCAGGGCACTTCTTACTGTGCAGCTGCAGCCAGAGGAATGGGTTTGTTTAGCCAGAGTGAAATCCTGTATTGCCTGCCCCTGTTATTTCTATATCCTGGGGGCTCAGCGCTCTGCTTGGCAGAGCTCTCAATTGCTGTGGGTTGGGAAGTCTGTAGGAGCTGGGTGTTGTGCTCTGCCTGCGGCAGCCACGGCAGCATAAATGCACTGTTTGATTTTTTCCCCAGGTCCCCGATAACTTCCTGCCCCCAGTTCCCATCACCTCCCCCATCATGAACCCACTGGCGGATCCACAGTCTCAGATGCAGCAGCCTCCGGCTCCAGCACCGGCACCACCCACGGGTGCACCCAGCTTCCAGCCTCCGTACCTCCCTGCAGGGCAGCCAGTGCTGCAGGGTGGCTACCCACCTGCTTCCCAGCCCCTCGGGCCGTGCATCATGCCACCTGCTGTGTCCAAACCCAGCACGGAGGGGGCCCCTGGGGCCCCAATCGGCAATGCCATCCAGGTAACGTAGCCCAGCATTGCATAGTTTTGGTTTGTGCATCAGCAGAGCCTTGCAGGCTGGGATCCTGTTGGCCAGGCATTTTTTGTACCTCCAAAATGTACTCCAGAGTTTTTAGCTTTGCACCATGCTGGCATTTTGCTACTGCAGTCTTCAGCTAGACACTACTTCTTTGCAGTTAATACTCTAGTCAGTATGGACAACAAGCTGCTTCCTTCTGCAACTTCACAGCTCTCCAGAGGGAGTGACAGCAGATGCTGGTAATGTCACCTCCACACACCCACAGGGAAGAAACAGGAGTTGGGCCAAGCTGGCTAATGCCACTTGGTTTAGTTGAAAACAACATGTGGTCACAGTGACCTCGAAAAGCCTCACCTGCTCTCTGTTTCTCAGCACGTGCAGGCACTGCCAACAGAGAAGATTACCAAGAAGCCCATTCCTGAGGAGCACCTTATTCTGAAGACTACATTTGAAGCTCTTATCCAGAGGTGCCTGCTGTCTGCCTCCGATCCGGTAGGTCTCTGCGGTGTTACCAGAGTACCCCTGTGTTTGGGTGAATGCACTGGTATCTACAGCACAGCTAGCCATCATAGTCTCTCCAGAGATAGCTTTTTCCTTCTAAAGGCTGCTTCGAGCAGCCACAAGCAATGCATAGAAAAGCCATATGCATGTAGGATGTGGCAGTCTGGGGCCAGAGCACAGCCCAGCTGCCTGAGCACTTTGACAGTGGTCCTTACAGCCCTCACCACGGGCAGAGCACAATGGTGCTGCTTACGGGCAGGGAACTACCCCATTGCAGCCCCCTCTGCTGCTGTCTCCTAAGGAGGAGGGTTGGACTTGGTTACAGTTGGGGTTTTGATGTTGATGGTTAAAAATAACTAAATAAATAAATTCTAAAACCTTCAGAAAGGACTGTCCTTCCTTCTGTCAGGTGATCACTGTGGAGGCATGCCCTGTACATTTGCTTAACTGCTGCTTATAATTCAGAGCAGGAAGCAGTTGGTATTATGCCAGGTCTGAGCCGAGGCTCACATACCTGAGTACGTGCCACAGATTTTGATCTGTGACTTGTGATTTCTGATAACAAACTCATTTCAAAAGGAAACAACAGGTGGTAGAGAAGTGGAAGGTTGTGAGCTTTAATACGACCACCGGAGATGGATAAGAAAAACATTTCCTATGGCCATCAGTACTTTGTAAATGAGCTATCCATCTCCAAGCTTCTCATTTATTTCCAGTGGTCAGTAAATAACACACTACCCCAAAGCCCAGATGCTGACTATTCAGCTCATGCCTGCTGCATGCTGAAAGGTGGATGATGAAAGACTGGCTGGTGGTGTGCTTTTTTTTTTAGGGCTTTGTGCCCTAAATGTGCTTGGTCAGGAGCATAGACTCACACTCCTGTTACGGTGACTGGGAGCTGAGCTGTCTGAGGGCTTTGTGGCAGTGGCTGTGGGAGTATATTGGGCGTTCGGTGTCACTTCTGTCTTATGTCCACTGTACAATTTCAGCTGGCTCTGTAGTTTAGACTTGGTATTTGCATGTACATACTCCTTCTTTCCCCTGTGGGTCTCAGCCCAGCAGTTTCAGGGTGGACTCGCCCACATACTCCTTTGCAGCAGCTTTTCGAGGCCATAGACCTTTCTTTGGACAGACCTCATAAGGTTCAGCAGCATTTGATTGCTCAAAATCCTTTCTTTAAAGGTTAGGCTGTAGAGTGCAGGGATAGAAGTCGTATACTGCATGGACCCTTTGACCTTCTCTTCCTCTGAGTGCCCCTTCTCCCAGACAAACGAAGGCAGAAGCATTCAGTTCACATCTGCACCCAGGGATTGCTTTTCTGCTCTGCCAACACATTTTGCTTGCTTCTTGTTAAGTCTCTCTGATTTTGTTAGGCAGAGCAAGCATTTCCAGCACGCAGCACTGAGAGACGCTGCCCTGACTGTATACGTCAGTTACTGTCAGAACAAATGCAGACACTACTCAGTTATTACATGCTAAAGGAGAAAATGGGAACAGGAAGCAAAGAGTGAGAACAACCAGTTTGCACTTCTTCCACCTAATTTCCTTTGGCTGGAGAGATGTCTTGCTGTTTGCTAAACACAATTTATTCCTCTTTGCCCTAGTCGGCCACCTGTAAAATGAAAATAGTATGTATGCCTTTTCACTGGTTTTGAAATAAATGTTCTGAAATCATGTATCTGAGAGAGTTAGCCAGTCCAAAAGAATTAGCCAGTTTCTTATCTGCTCCTCCTGGGGTCCTTTTTCCTTAATTGTCTCAGTTCCTTGACAACGTAACTACTGCTAAGGAGTTTTCCACACATGGCCTGAGAGCCACGTGCTGTGTTCTCCTTTATGCCCTTTGCCATCTGAACAGCTTTCCCTAATTTCTGGCACAGCAGGCAGCCACCAGTCTGTCTTTACCCCTGAGCTAGAGCGTTCCCATAGGCTTTGTTATTTGCTGTCTGGGCAATTATTTAATCCAAGGAAACTTCCAGTTGCCAGGAGAAATGGCACTATCCTAAGTGAAGATCGATTGCTGTGCACACTGATTCAGGAGGAACTTCTATTACTCTTGTGCACTGATACCAGTTCTACTGCTGTTGACCCCCTTCTTTTTGTGCTTCTGTAATTGTAACCTTGATGCTTTATTACTCTTCTATTATTCTGGATTAAAATCTTCAATTTCTGTAGCTGTTTGTTTAAAAATAAAAAGTGGATAAAAATGCATTTCTCCAGCAGCTGCTGTGGCACTCCAGGTGGAATATACGGGGATTATTTTAAGAGCCTTTGGTGGCAAAATAATTCCAGACAAATCAATGGGTGGTTTACTCTATCTAAAATCATGGAAGCACGAAGGATCTGTAAGGACAGTTTGGGTTAGGCTATTAGTTTTTCTGTTGACAGTAAAAACTTACAAACTCCTGGTTTTACTAATCACATAATGAAAAATATAACTAGGATTTGCCATAAATGATGACTGAGTTGTACGTACTTAGACTTCAGTGACTGTGTGTGCCCTTAAGCTCTCATTGAAGTTGCTGGATACTTGATTCCAGTAATAACTTTATCCAGCTATCATTATGCTTTTCCAGTGAAGCATAGAAAAAAAATTTGTGCTGCAACTCAGAATTCTGTCACTTTCCATATCAGCTGTACTTTGGGTTTTGCAAATGACCAGTGGCTTTTGGGATGCACCTCTACAGTTTACTATTCTTTGGAGCTAACTAGAGCAGTTACATGTGGAGAACTACAGTCATATCATGTGGTATTTCCTAGCAAAATCAGGGGAGAGAAGTACAGAGTAAAGAATTCAAATGATGTGCTAGGAAAATGTTGTTGAGAAAGGAATTTCAGGTGCTGCATGGACCTCTTTGCAATGGTATCAGATCAGTATGGTGTTCTTAAAATCACTGTGTTTTAACGTATTTATTTCTCTTGCAGCAAACCAAGAGAAAACTAGATGATGCAAATAAACGCCTGGAGTTTCTATATGACAAACTTAGGGAACAGACAGTAAGTTCTGTTTTACATTTTCCCCCTCACCCCGATGAAATATTGCAGGTATGGCCAAGAACTTCATCAGTAGTGTGGACTCCTCTGCAATACATAGCAGGTGCTTGGTCTTTCTTTGGAAGCGTGCTTCAGATCCATTTATTGCATGTTTTCATGCATTTCCCAGAAATGGCTAGGTAGTGTGCTTGGCCCCAAGTGCCTGTGCAGACTTTACAGTGCTTTGGGTTCATCTCATGAGTTTTATGGTGCTGTGCAGGGACTGCGCTGAGCCAAAGAGCAGAGCTCCTTGCAGTAGGCAGTGGGTGAATGCATCCAGAGGGTCCGTGTCCCCAGCTGCTGGCAGAATGAGCCAACACAGCAAGTTCCCCCGCTCCCATTGGGAAGTGAGAGAGACACAGCCTGGGGTCAAAAAAAACCCAGAAGATTTGGATGTTGGAGGCTCGCTGACTTCACTGGAAGGCAGATGTGCAAGTACTTTTGAAGATCTGGTAATTTTTCCAAAGCCTTCCAGGAGCTCTCTGGCAGAATAAAGGACTGGACTTAGATCTCTTAGTACCTTAGGATTAGAGTGGTCTAATCCTGTTGTCTTTGCTGAGCAATTAACTTTACCCCAAAGGCATAAAAGCTCAGTAGGTTTTTCATGTGCCACAATCTGTCACAGCAGGTCTCCCACCTCAGGAAATTGCATCCAGGGGCTGGCAGTGAAGGCTTGCAGAGCTTTGCAGTACTGCAGAGAAGGTACATTCTGGTTGAAGTCTGCTGTTAGACTTCCCAGTGACTGTTCCCAGTGTGGCATAGCTCTGAAGATGGCTCTCTAAAGAAAGGAATTAATTGCTGCACCTTCCTGAGGGCCAAATGTTACACTCAGGATTTCTGTTTTTCTAGCACTAGTGTATGCGCTGTTTTTTTCTTTCTGCTGACCTGCCTTGCCTGGCTTCCTTGCAGCTCTCTCCAGCCATCGTTAGTGGTTTGCACAACATTGTCAAGAGCATCGAAACCCGCAACTACCAGGAAGGACTGAACATCCACACGCACATAGTCAGCACCAGCAACTTCAGCGAGACCTCTGCTTTCATGCCTGTTCTGAAAGTTGTCCTCACCCAGGCCAATAAGCTGGGTGTCTGAAGTAACCCTGCACTTGCAAAGCCTTGACGGTTGCTTTTCCAAAGAAGTGCATTTCTACAGCAAACATGCAGGAAATGGACCAAATGCTAGTCCTTACGGCATGTCATGGTAGAGTGCTGACAAATGGCATTACACTCTCCCTGCAAAATACTTCATTCTAGGAGGGCTGTGGAGCCCTGGTGCTTTTCTTTTTATTTTAATCCTTTTCCCATCCCTAATGAATCTTGTCTACAAATAGTATATTTAATGGATGATGCCCCATATTGTCAATTTTTAGATGCATGTTATACTGCTAAACAGTGGCTTTTAATAACAGATATATGTATTAAAACAACAAGATAGGTTGTATATCAGACCCTAAAACAGATTCTTCCCTTGCACCCCACTGTTCCTTATCCACCAGATTAAAGAGTCTGATCGTATTATAAGTGTATTTGGTCTTTCATTTTATGAAACTGCTTGGAGTTCTGGTATTACATGTTTAAATAGCTTAATTTTGCACTGGAGCAAATGAGCAAAATAAAGGCTAACGTGATATTTTCAATAAATGTTAATTTATTAAAATGTGTCCTTATGAAGTGCAACTTAGGGATTTTTTGAACCTGGAGTACAGTGGGGTGGCTTTCTGTTGTGTCCTAGGCATGAAGATACCTTTTCCTCCATGCTCATCACTAAAAGCTCTGTTTAACATTTATATGGAGAGGCTTACATTTCAAGGAAAGGTTTAGCAAGGATTCTGAACACATCTCTGTATATTTTTAAAAGCTAAGAGCAGAAATAATGCAGTGGTTTAAGCCACCCACACAGAGACATGGATATTTAGTGTGTAAACAAGGTGCAAATTGTTTCTTGCAGTCCCCTAAACCTGGAGATTGCTGCCTGTGCTGCACTGCTCGCCACTGCGAGGGCATGCTGCACTGTGAAACTGTCAGCATGCTTCTGCTGGCCATTAGCAAGTTGGGTGGGGTGAGTTTCCTGTGGTACAGTTGGAGTTGGCTTTAAGTTTTAAAAATTTGAAACAGTGTGCCATGAATAGCAAGTATGTCTAGGAAGAACAGCAGTTGGAAGAAATGTCCAGGTTTAAAAAAAAAAAAAGGCAGTTTTGCCTGAAAACTACCTAAAATATCAGTGCCTGTGGAATGTAGAATTACCGCAAGAACTATTGTAAGTAACAATGCAAATCGTTGCTGACTTCTGTAACTTAAACTGATTAGGAGTTACAGATTTGTCAGGCAAAACAGTTCCATTCCTCTGACAAAATGGAGCTTAATTTTATTTCCTTTCCAGCATTTTCTGACCACATAAGCTTTTATAATTGGTGAATATAAAGCATCAATTTGGATTTGCTTTGCTTTGGGATTTTAAAAAACAACTGGAGTAATTTTCTTCCCCTTGATCTAGGTTATAGGTTTCCAAGCAGTGTTTTAAGTAGATTGTATTCTGCTCCTGTCATTGGGAAGGTTTGCAGGTATCCTTTATTCATCCATGCCCTTCATAAAAACCGCTTGCCCAGCAGGCTCTGTTATTGGCTGAATCACATCAAAAACATTATGTTAATGCTGCCAGAAACTGGTAATAAGGAAATGGCAGTCTACCTCGGTGGGAAAACCATTTAGGTCACCAGCCCCACTTCTGATTGCTGGGACCACATTATCTAGTTGTCCTGGTTTCAGCTGGGATAGAGCTAATTTTCTTAGTAGCTGGTATAGTGCTGTGTTTTGGATTTAGGATGAGAATAATGTTGATAACACACTGATGTTTTGGTTGTTGCTAAGTAGTGCTTAGTCAAGTCAAGGACTTTTCAGCTTCCCGTGCTCTGCCAGGTGCACAAGAAGCTGGGAGGGGGCACAGCCAGGACGGCTGACCCAGACTGGCCCAAGGGCTATTCCATACCATATGGCGTCATGCCCAGTATATAAACTGGGGGAAGAAGGAGGAAGGGGGGGGACATTCGGTGTGATGGCATTTGTCTTCCCAAGTAACCCTTACGCGTGATGGAGCCCTGCTTTCCTGGAGATGGCTGAACACCTGCCTGCCCATGGGAAGTAGTGAATGAAGTCCTTGTTTTGCTTTGCTTATGTTGCGTGGCTTTTGCTTTATGTATTAAACTGTTTTTATCTCAACCCATGAGTTTTCTCACTTTTACTCTTCCGATTCTCTCCCCTATCCCACCTGGGGGAGTGAGCGAGTGGCTGTGTGGGGCTTAGTTGCCGGCTGGGGTTAAACCACAACAAGTAAATACTTTGCAGCACCTCCTGACACAGATGAGAATGGAAACAGCTCGGTGTGCTCCACCTTTCCTCCCCCAGAACGGCTTTCTGCAAACTTGGAATGAAATGCTGGGGCCCTGATAACAGGGAAGGCAGGAGAAAACGGGCTGCACACAAGCAGAAATGTTGCCAGGTGCAGCAAAAGCAGAATTTGGACAGCTTAATACCCTAGGATCTCTGCACACGTGGAAAGGACTGCTGCACTGAACTTCAGTATTGATGCCTCCCTCGGAGCAAACTGGGCACTGTCTGGCCAGAGAAACACAGACCCTTGTGTCTTGATTCAAGGTGGGAAAGAACAAATTTTAAAAGAAAGAACACATTCAAAGGTAAACAGGAATAAAAAAAAAACTCAGAGTGAAAAGCAGGTGTGCTGGGCTGGCCTGTGGCTTCTGTGATCCACTGTTCAGCAAGGAAAGGAAAGCAAAAGAGAATCTCAGTACTTGGACCAAACTGGTGGATGGGAGGTGCTGTGGGAAGGCTAGAAGGGGAATTCAGAAGCTGGTCTTGCATGTGCTCTCACTGACTGTTTTGGGAAGTACTCCTGGACAAGAAGCAGGAGTGGTGGCAAGCGGCACTTGTGAAGGACAGGCAGATGGTCCGCAGTTTGTGAAGCTGGCTGCTTCTGGCAGTAACAACCGGGGAGACCGACAGCAGTGGCAGAAGTGGGATGCAGTGTGGAGAGTTGTGGGCAAAAGCATTGCTGTAAATTGGAAGTTCATAAATTGGGAGTAAGAGGAGCAGCAGGACCTGAGAGGATTAGCTGGGAACAGCTCCTCAGTATGATGTGGTTTTGCAAAAGCCAAGGAATGTTTAATGGCATTACACATGACTTCATGAGACTTCCATGTAAAAGAGGATGCCAAGTAAGAAGGGACTCAGTGAGGCATGCAGATGTCAAGGACTGAAGAGTTTGTTTAATGGGGACTAAATAAACTTTGCTTTTTCACCTAGTGAAGAGAACAAGGGAATCACGTTGACTGGAACTAAAGAGCAGTGTTAGCATGAGAACAAATGTGGCCATGAGTAAGCTTGGTCTGGAAATTGAAGTGGTCAAAAATGAGACCACTGGATCAGAGAGAAACACTGGGGGTTTTTGAGGTGATAGTATCTTTGGGTGCTGTGATGTTGCACCACCAGCCTGGACACTGCACGTCAGCAACTGACTAATCTCGCTTTCCTTGCTGAAAGGAAAGCTGTCCTCCGCCTTGGCCGTCCTCAGGAGCTCAGGACCAGAAAACTGCCCTGCCCAAGTACATAACAGGAGTAGATGCGAAAATCTGCTACTTCTCTCCTGAGAGCAGCTGAGATGAATAATAATAGTTAATCAGTTATGCTGCCGTCTGTTCATATCTTCAAGGAATGCCAAGCAATTAGCCACCCATCTGATGTTAAAAATGCAAACGGCCATCTTCGTTTACAGAAGGCAATGAAGCCCTGCCAATTTACACTGGTAAAAGAATTTGGCCCCAAGTAGCCTAATTTTGAGCTCACTGAGAGAGAAGAGATTTATACCATGGCATTAACACCAACCAAGCTACTCCTCTTTGCGCCACCCCCCCACCCCCCCCAAGGCTGCAGAATTATAAGAAAAAGGGATGACAGGAAATTCAAAGATGTAATCTGCGACAGCGTGGGTGTTGTCCAACGGCAGCTGACACGAGGAGGTACCTTGCTACTTCAGCTATCGCCATCCAGGCAAAAGTACCAGTAGGAGAGTTTCTGGGAAAGGGCAGTGTTAATGCAGTTCTCTCCTGCTGCAGAGGCAAATAGGTGGGGATGTAACAGGGGCAATACTGCAGAGTAGGCTGACTATGGGCAGAACGTCTAAGTTAAGTGCTTGAGTGAAAACCCTTTTCTGCCTGTAAAGCTCTAATGGATTACCTTGTTTTTTCTGGCAGAAGTCCAAGGTCAGCATTAGACATGAATGTTGGAGATTGTCTTTTAATCACTGCAGCATTTCTAGCCTGTGAAATGTTTACATCAGATTTGCTCCGTGTTGTGCCTTTTGGATAATGTAGTTGCCTAACATACATATTGGGAATGTGGGTTTACTGTTTAGTAATCATGTTTTTCTCTGCCCAGAAGGGAGCATATGCTAGACTGACGGGGCTATTGAGAGAGAAGGGAGGGGGGTCTTGCCGCACAGCTGTTTCCCCCAAAACTATGGAGGGGAGGAGCACATGTTTTGGGAAGCATGGCAGAGACAGCATGAAGAGCAGTGGCACCACTCCCCAGAGTCCTGCAGGCTCCCCTCAGCTTCATTCTCACCCTCACCACAATGCTGCTCCTTTGCTTCAGCAGCACAAACCCCACTGTGTCATCAGCCTGGCTGGAGACTGCTATGCCTGAGAGGGGAAAAAAAGGAGTCCCTGGATCAGATATTTCCCTCCCTTGTCCCCCCCACCATATCTGCGATCCCACGTGGCTCTGCACCCGTAAGGGTTCACTGTTCTGAGCTGCATTAAGCATCCATTGCAAAGACAGGGTAGCATGTATAAAGCCAGCCATGGCTTAAAGCTAAAGAGAAAAACAGGCTTGTATGGCCAAACATCTGCCACTGACTGATTCTGCCTCCCCTGCAGGGGATGCTGAGCATCCTGTTGGGGTGCCTGGTGCTGAGCTGAGTCGCTCAGCCTTGAACCAGAGCCAAGGCCGCTGTCAGAGTATACTGAGGAGTGTAATAAATAATGTACCGATACCAGGAACAGTTTCAACGTGTCCAATCTTAAACAGGGAAGCAAAGGGTAATCTCCCAGCCTTGATTCACTGCATGCTGAGTTGGTCATTCCCATGTTTCCTCTGCTGGTCCTGCAGATCAGACAGATACATCACCAAATGGCCAGGCAGGATGTATGGCTACATTTAATGCAACCCTCACTCAAAAGAGGCTAAACCGATTAAAATTCCTATGAGCTTTAGAGCGGCAAGTTAGCCAGAAGAGAGTCTAATTAAGAGAGGTTTTATTAAGGAGCACCCTAAAAAGGCAACTGCAGCTGACCTCACCGGTAAGTCCGTGCCTGCTGGACAGCACAAAGGAGACTTCTTGAGAACCTGTTGCTCAACTTCTTTGCCAGATCCACGAAAAGCACTTCAATACATAAACATTGAGCACATATTTCTTGTCCGTCTGACGTTTTAGGCTTTGTTTCCTTCTTTAACACTTATGGCCTCATTTGAACAATGCTTTGGGGTCATTCTTTTTTCATGGCAAGAGAAAAGGAAAAAAAAGGCCACTCTTCTCAAGATTTTAAATAGCTCTGCACTGATATGCGATGGTAGCAGGCAGTAGTAGCATTAAAATGATACTGTGTTCTCATGAACCGTTCGCTACCTTTCATCGTCACTGCCCTCTTTTCTTTCTTTCAGGTGGAGAGTTCTAGAAGAATGTTAAAATATATCAAAAACAATCCTCGGTTTAATTATGTACTCTCTGCTGATTCACTTGCCTCAGGAGGTGTAGTTAGTAATTAATTAGCACAGCAGACCAACGTGCTTTGTACCAATATCACTCATAAAGCCGCTCTCCCCCTGGGTCCAGGTGGGTGTCCCTAGTAATCGCCCATCAGGAGCCGAGGCCAGTGCTGTGCTGGGAGTCATCTGGGGTGGAGGTGAGCCGGTGTCTGCCTGCCTCCCCCTCCCATGCCTCCCTCAAACTCTGGTGAGAGGCTCCCTCTGAACTCCTGTGTGCGGCTTTCTAAAGGCCAAAAGGGGTAACACTTTCATGTCAAATAAGTAAGGAAGGACAAGTAAATTCTGGAGCTATGCAATGTTAAAGTTCAGGTTTTGCTATGTTTCTTAAACCTTTGTGATAATAAAGAATTGTAAAACTCTCTGCCTAAGACTTTGCAAAGCCTTTCAAGCCCTTTGCAGCCTCAGCTTGAGAGTACCATCCCAGCCTAACTCACCTCAGTAAGGGGAAGAGCCTCTAGGCCTCGTGTTATTTGGCAGGAAGGCTTTTTTGGTGGGATAGGCATCACCGTGACAGCCACTGCTGCCCACCTGTGCACTGCCACGCATTGCACAGTACAACAGGCAGAGGCCAGCCATAGGTTTAAGTGGATCCTCCTGTGCTACCCTCTGCAAAGTGAGAAATAAAAACGCTTTCTCTGTGGGGCAGTACCTAACTTAAGCAGCAGCACTGGATCCCTGCAAGTCCACAATGTTTTCAACTGGAATAGGAAGCCTCACAAGATTTAGGTCTTTGTCCTTTGTTCTTGCATTGATTATCTGACGCACAGTTGTGTTGGTGGAGAGTAACCTGTAACTTCCTTTCTCCCAGCAAGACAGAAGCGTCTCTGCTGCACAGAGATGCTTGTCCCCATCAGTGGTAGGAATTTGCCAGTGCAACATTCACAGATTCATGTCATGGGCAGCATTTCTCACCTCAGTGCAGCTGATGGACGAGTCCTCTCTCGCTGGCAAGGCTGCAAGAGGATGTGCATTCACTTGCAACATGCGCCGAAGCAATACTCGAAGCCTGTGCCTATCTGTTAAGCAACCTGGTGCAGCATTTCAGCCGGGTTCAGAAAGACACGCTCTGTCCCAGAGGGAATCACACACTTGCGTGCTGCCTGGAAGTGGATTTGAGCCTGTAGTCCAGTCCTCTCACCCATCAGTGAGATCTAAGCAAGAGCTGTGCTGAGACAGACAACAGAGTGAGACTTATTCGATGTTAGTTAGCTCACAAGATAGCACCAAGGGCTACATACAGGTCACCCGGACCACAGCTAAATGTCAGGTGCCTCTTTCACCTGCACAGAAAAGGCATTACTGCAGTAGAGGAGGCCAAACTCAGTGAGCAGACGGACACACATGACAGCTCAAATTGCCAGCAAAGGCAAAATGTGCAGAGGAGAGGGAGGCTGTAACCTTTCTCTCCAAACGCTGCCCTGAGTTCTCATTTCCAGTGTGTCTGCAGTCATCACACCTTCACCATTAAGTACAGCAGACAAAACTAAGCAGTTTCCAGATTTCTAAACTACACTCAGGCATTTTTTTTCAGGCTTGCACATCCTTCACTTTTAAAAATATGAACCCTAGAGTGTTTACGGAGAAAATCTCCTTTTGTGTTTGTTGCTATTTTGGTTGTAGCTCCTCAGGTTTCTTCTCTAGGCAATTCTGGCTCACTGAATGTTTTCCAATACTATTTTTTACCAAGGGAAACAGGAGTCAGATTTGCAAAGTCTTTTCTTTGCATCTCTGAGTACCAGCAAGATCTTAGCCCGGCAGTCCAGATCTCTCTCTGTGGTGTGTAGTCCTGACATCACAATCTATGTAGCCAGGTAGCTTTTTAGAAGCAAGGAGAGGTTTTCACAGCATCACGTTCCAAAATATGCTGCCGCCCACAGCCACTGCAGTGATCCTGGGACAAACGCTGATGCTGTCAGTGAAGTGCTGCTGCCTGAACAGTGATTTCTGGGGTCAGAGGAACAGTGATGGGCTCCACTCATGAGGAATGACACTGTGCAGCGACACTCTCAAAGGGGTGACTTTGGTCTGGCTTGGGCTTCATCTGCTCCTCCACTGGGACCAGCAACTCCATGAGAAGTAGGGACCCCTTTGGTCCCAGGTGGGCTGGGTACAGGACAATGACCCCCTTCCAGTTTTGCTGCTGCACTTGACAAACTTTCTCTGCATGTGACCGGCTTTGCTAGGACAGGGGCATGAGGCCTTTTCCTTCACAGAAGATACCCGACAGTGTCACCCTAAGCATCAGCACTCCCTGCACCCAGAGGACATCTGGCCACAACAGAGCATTTGTCATGTCATCTTTGTTCACCTCCTTTCCATGCTGTGTTGGCTACTGTGTAAACAAACTGCTATGAACTGGAGATAAGAGTCGGATATGAAACTTACAGTATTGTGTGCAAAGGTAACAGCGCACTAATGTACACTGGTGGCAGAGGGAGCCTTCATGGATGCATTCATCAGTAACTCAAATTAGTTGGAAATCTCATAAAGCAGTTTCCATGTGTGTTTGCCTCTTGCCAGGGCGGCAGGAATGTTCATGGAAAGCAGCTGCTAGATTACAGTGCCACTTGTGTCTGTGTGAGCGTACAAGGCTAACATCTATCCTGTGCCATGCTTTAATAGCCTGCAGAAGCCAGGTCAGGACAAGTGCTTTCATCCTGCCTTTCCAAAGAGAGGTGCTCCCTATTTCCTTGCTGCCTGGTAGCACTCCTGTTTCACTCGCCCTGAGCCCCGACCTTCCTCCATTGAACACTCAGGACAGCATACCTTTGCGAGCCGTGGTGTGCGGAGGTGGGCTGGGGCTGTGCAGTTTGCTCCTGTAAGCCTAAGGGTCACCCACGGTGCAGTGCGCCCAGCAGCAGCTGGGGAGCAGCCGGTGTGTAAGGGATGGGGGCTTCTTTCTGCTCTTGGACACCGAGAGATGGAAAAGTGATTAAAAGATGGAGTCCTCCTTGTGCCACTCTGTCCTTCCCTCCTGTCCTCCCAGAAACATTCAAAACTAAACAAAATTTGCCCCTCCCTACAAGAAGGACATGGAGGTGCTGGAGCGTGTCCAGAGAAGGGCAACGAAGCTGGTGAAGGGTCTGGAGCACAAGTCTTATGAGGAGCGGCTGAGGGAACTGGGGTTGTTTAGCCTGGGGAAGAGGAGGCTGAGGGGAGACCTTATCGCTCTCTACAACTACCTGAAAGGAGGTTGTAGCGAGGTGGGGGTCGGTCGCTTCTCCCTGGTAACAAGGGATAGGACAAGAAAAAACAGCCTCAAGCTGCGCCAGGGGAGGTTTAAGTTGGATATTGGGAAAAACTTCTTCACCGAAAGGGTGGTCAAGCATTGGACCAGGCTGCCCAGGGAAGTGGTTGAGTCTCCATCCCTGGAGGTATTTAACGAACAGATAGACATGGTGCTCGAGGACATGGTATAGTGATGGACTTGGCAGTGATAGGTTAACGGTTGGACTTGATGATCTTAAGGGTCTTTTCCAACCTTGACGATTCTATGATTCTATGAAAATGGATCGTGGGCAAACGTTGCATCCAGACTTACCACCTGGTTCCCACCTGATGACTTAAACCCTCCATATGCTGCTTGTGCAGGATGCTCCCTGCTCCGCAGCAGGTGAAGCGCCTCACTAGTAACAGTGAACTACTTTCTGCCTGCAGCTCCTCCGCGTATCTGGGTCATCCTTCGGACACGGGTGAACCCGCCATTAACACCCCCCGTGCACCAGCTGATGCCGGGTCCGTCCTCTCCCGCAGCAGCTTGCCGTGGGAGGCCGCGGCGGCGCGGGGGGAACAGCATCGCAGGGAAACACGTCTGAACACTCCCATCTGTGGTGGAACGGAGTAAACAAAAAGTGCGGCCTGCTCTTCACTGGGGTATGCGCTGCTGAGAAAAAGCTCGCCATCTTTTTTTGTTTGTTTGTTTTCAACGCCTGCCTCGTTACTCCCAATCAGATAAACTTTATTAACGAGCTCTTGACTATCTGCTCCACCTTAGCACCAGCGGCATCTTTTACTCAGGTTTCACGGGCTTCCAATATTAAACGTCTTCGCAACCCGTCTCTCTCGGGGAGCGTTCGCCTCCTCACTCTCTCAGGCAGACGGCAGGAAGGGTGCCCGCCGCTCCTCAAGGGCAGCCGCCCGAAGAGGCGCAGGCAGGGCGGACGGAGGCCTGTATCCCCGGCCATCAAGCACGGAGCCCCGGCTGAGGCCCGCCGCCATCCCCGCCCTGCCTTCGCCGGGTGGGGCCCGAGCCCGCGGGGGCCGGCTGGGGGACCCCCACGCGCGGGCGGGCGGGCGGCCCCTGGGGGCACCGCCGGCAGCGACCCGCGGCCGTTGGGGCGCCCCGAGGGGCGGCCCCCGGGCGCTGCCGGCGCCGGGGCCGGTGTCGGGGGCGGGGCGGGGCGGTCCGCGGCCGCCATTGGCTGTCGCTATGCGGGGTCGGCGGCCGCCCCCCCGCCCGTCCCCCGCCGCGGTGTGGGGCGCAGCCGGCGGCGCGGGAGCTCCATGGAGGCGGCGGCAGCAACAGATGCGGCGGCGCGGCCCGGCCGCCCCTAGCCGCTCCCCGGCCGCGCTGCGCGGGGGCCGCCGCCCCTAGCGCGCCGCCGGCGAGATGGCCGGGTCCCGGCGGGCGGCGAGCGGCGAGGCGGGCACGGCGGGCTGCGGGCAGGCCATCGTCTGGCGCAACGTGGTGCTGATGGGGCTGCTGCACCTGGGCGCCGTCTACGCGCTCAGCCTGGTGCCGCGGGCGCAGCTCCTCACCCTCCTCTGGGGTGAGTGCGGGGGCGGCGCGGGGCTGGGCTGCGCCACAGGTGGGGCGGGGGCGAGGGGGCGGCTTCCCGGCGGCCGGGACCCCGGCGCGGCCCCCGCCCGGCTCGGTGGGGGAGCAAGGCGCGTCTTGTTTTCTGTGTATTTATCCCCCGTTTATTCGTGCAGTCGCTTCGCTGCCGTCGGCGTGGCGAGTCGCGCGCATTCACGGGCAGGCGTGGGCCGGGCGCTCCGCCGAGCGGGGCGGACACCCCCGCGCTGCCCCGCAGCTCCGCCGCTTTTGTTCCCCTGCCCCCGGCCGCTCCCGAGATGCCATTGCCAGCGCCGGGCCCTCGGTTGCTGTAGAAACAGGAGGCACTTTCCCTCCGGTTACATTTATCCGGTTTTTTAGCTAAAAAAAAAAAAAAAGAGGCAAGCAGCTGATACTTCGGTTTAAAAGTCTGATAGAGTACGCGTTTGTCTTCGTTTTGCTGCTTCATCTTGTTACTTTATGAACACCCACGTCTTTGTGCTGCAGTTGGGAGTAAAAAATCACCCCGTCCTTTGTCTCTTGGGGAAGGTGATGTATCTTCTCATTAGCGAAGATTTGAAAGTCGAGGAGGAGCTGTAAAGTGCTGGCAAGGAGAAAATAAGCCCAGCTGTGCTTTCTGAGATGAGGTGGCTTGCTGTGTCCATCGTCTTGATAGCCGTGAAAAGCTGAGGATTTGGTTCGGGAAAGAGAATACAAAATATAGCATCTTCCATCCTACATTAAGGTCCTCTTTTCTCCACAAAAGACGATGCTGGGAGAAGAGCTACATAGAAGCACTGCAGTATCGTGCAAGGTTTCTCAGGGTTTCTGAGACCAATAGGTGGTGGATGTCAGCATCATCCTTCACCAGGCAGAATTGTGTATCAAGTCATGTAAATGTGGGTGGCCAAGAGGATGAAAACTTGAATGCTGCTTACAGCTGGTGCAATTTCTCCGGTAAAAGACCTGCTTTGGGGAGCTTTTGAGTGAATGGAGAATGTAATGGCCCGGGACTCTTTTATACAAATAGAGGAAAGAAGGGTCTCTGCTGCAGGGAACTCACAGACAGGGAATTCGGGTTGTTAGGCTGCCATCAGTTGAGGTGACTCTCAAAAAGCCCCAGCCAAATGCTTTAGAAATCAAGTTTGTTTCTTCTCTTTGAGGCATTCCTAGATCTCTTTTTCACTGGTTCAGCTTTTGATATTCAGTCTGTCTTAAACACTTAGAAATAGCCACCATTACTGTTTGCAGTTGGGAAATGAACCCTTGTGTCAGTTACCATCCTCTGACAAGTTCTTAATTGGGAAATTGTTTCTGAGTTCCTGGTGGGGACCTGGCATTTGACTGGCTGCCTGGTTCGCACAAACCGTTAACTGGCTCGCTCGTGACCAGAAAAGGTTTGAGGGGTGGTTGTGTTTTACTTAGTTTCCTCCTGTGAGCGCTACTCCTCTCCCCTCCCTATGTCTGGTCATGTTCAGGCTGATTTCAGAGTTTACCTTGGCCGTAGCTTGATCGTTGGGGAGACAAGGAGAACCTGTGGGAGCTGCGTGGCCAGAACACACAGCCTGTGGTCTGCTTTCAACCCTTTTAGGTCCCATAGCATGCGGGCAGGTGGGCTTTCTTTTTATCTGTTTTGCCTTTCCAAGAAGACAAGTTGAAATCATCTCTGATTTCACTGTATTGTAATTACAAAACTCCCTGAGGCTGGAGCTGAAGGATTGAATTACCAATTTCAGCCCTCCATCTACCAAGGTATTTTTTCCTAGTTGAAATTAAACATGCTAAATAATAAACAGGTCTCCACAACTTTGCAACTTAATGTCTTTCTTTCTGAAAGTGAGAGCCTCCCCTTTCTCAACATCATTATTTTTAACAGCCACCCTAAAGCAGACCACAGAGTTTTTACAGGAATTTGCCTGGAGGTTTTTACAGGGGCTCCACAGCAGGGAGTGGGTGCACTGGCTCCAGCTGTCCTGGCCAGCTGGATACTGTGTGCCACTCTTGCAGCTGGCTGCTGCGGGGTGTGCCCCCATCAGAGGTGGTGGGCAAGGTGAAAATATAGGATCTCCTGCAGAATATGTCAGACAAAAGTAGCTTGCTGTCATGCTGGAGACTTGGGTCTCAGGTCCCTCTGAGAGCCTCTCTCAGGGTAGACAAAAGCAGGGTTGCTGTTGCTTAACAAACCCACCTTTCTTCAGTCTGGAAGGAGCCAACCAGTGAAGTTGTGTTGGAAGGAAGAAGTGTTGATCAGATGTGTCCCTTGCCCTCCCCAGTTCTCCACATCTCCTTCCTGGTGCAGACCATCTGTGAGACTGCCTTTGGAGCAGGGCTGGCGTAGTGTTGGGTAGTGCAGAGATGTGCGTACACTGAAGGGTGCGGATGGAGAAGCTGCAGCCCTCGTTGCATCCATCCATGGTTTTCTTTTTCTTCCCAAGCTTGCCTGGGACTTGGGAAGCTTCTCAGTGATCTTACGCAAGCCCATGCATTGCTCTGTCCCATGCTCCCCACCACTGTTCTCCCATGGAGAAGCTGCAGGAGCAAGCGTGCGGAGAGTGGCTCACCAGTGCTGGGTGTGACCTCCGTGGTGTCTGGCAGGAAGCAGGCAGCTTCCCATGACTCGCCACTGCCTGCTTGGCTTTTTACTTTCTCCTCCTGCAAGCTGTCCATCTCTGTGGACTGTTGGTTGGGGCAGACCGGGTGCTTCCCTCCCTCTGTGCAGGGTTTGCTTTCTTCCTTCCCAATGCGGAAGGCAGTTGGTAATTCCTGATTCACCACTGCTTCCGAAGTGGAGCTGAAACGCCACTGTGCCACCTAGAAAACAGCTGTTCAAGCCAAACTGCCTGCTCAGCAGGACTCATTTCCATTAGTAGTTTATTGACATTTGTCCAGCTGTACGTAATAGACAATGGAAAAATGCTGCCAAGCAAAGGCTCTGCTGGTTGTTTCCTCAGGATTATCTGTGCGTTCGCATTCCCATTGTCTCCCGCACTAACACCTTGAGGCCACTGTTGCAGCTTCCCGCATGGAGCCAGGGTTGCACAAGGGATCCCAAACAGCGTTCTGGGTGGTGCAGCCACCTCGTCCAGGGGGCACTGGGAATTGGGTTACCTTTCAAGGGATGTACAGATAAACTAATTAAAAACATAGGCTTTCAGGGCTATCCCAATGCCTCCGTGGAATTTGGTTTCAGTCCAAGCTGAACAAAAACAATAAAATTAATCATGTCAAAATTTTCCATGAGCTGGGAACTGCCTTAAGCCGAGAGGCAGCAGATGATATGTGCGAGGCATCGAGCAGCCCTGGGCTGTGCCCATGGGACAGCCGTGTAGCCATCCAGGCAGATCCTGCCGGCACTGTGCCTTTGAAATATCCCCCGCTCTGCCAGCCCAACTGCTCTCACTTTGCTCTTTTCCAGCCTGACTTGTGGTTGGTGCAAGGGTGTGTGGAGAAGACCCTGTTGCCTTCCTCTTTCCCTCCTGATCCAGAGCCAGACAGCTTGCAATACGTGGTCCCTCCTTCCTCTTGGTGCTTTGCTCTGTGGGTCCATGCTGTTTTGTAGCTGACAGCTGCTGCTTTGGGGCATCCCTGCACTCCGGGTTCCCAGCCTTGGAAAGGGGTGGGAACTGTTGAGAAAACGTGCCTTGAGTCTTGTCTGCCCCTAGTCCCACCAGTAGGCTTGTTGGGCACAGCCGGCAGGTTTGGCAGGGTTCACTGACTGCAAAGCCCAGAGGATAGTGCAGCCCAGGCGCCAGGGAGCTAGTACGTGGACCTTCCCCTTCAGGTCTCTCTTTGTCCGCCTCCTTTTGCAGGGCTTTGGGCTGCTGGTGCTTAGCACCCCTTGTAGAAGGGTTTGAAGGGGAGGGATTGCAATTCTCTGCAGACTCACATCGGGAACCAAAGCAGGGTGGGAGCACCTTGCTGTTAGTGGGGCCAGAAAGCAGGGAGTGGCATTGATGGGTCTGCTGGCTGGGCCAGGCATGCAGGTTCCCCAGGAATGAACTCATGCAAAGGGGTCCTTGTGGTCAGCTGGGGCTGGGGCTGTGGATGTGGTTGCGGTTTGCCAGTGGCCTCTTTTGGGCTGGACATGCTGCACCTCCTTCCACAGCCCACTTGGTAGGAAACTGTACTGCTCTTCCCCTAGGTTTGGAACGTGCCATTAAATGATGCTACTTAACCAGGAACCTCTTTGCTCCAGCCAGCTCCATCCTGTTGCAGTCCCAGTGAGGTTATCTGTTTGGGCTAGGAAAGCAAAGCAAAAACCTCTGAAATCCCTGTGAAGAGAAAATTACCAGCATGTTTCACTGCAGGGCCCGATGTTTCCACTGCTAATAGTTTTTTTTGATGGGCTCATGATAGCTTCTTTTTCTTAAAGACTCCGTTCTGGGGGATCACATGATGTGTAAGGGTCTCAGATTTGCTTTGGAAAAAGGTGCTTTTTAGCCTTCATACGGGGCTTGTGAGGAAGCACTTAAAGTAGCCAAATGCATTATAGGAAATAGAAAACCCCCACAAACGATCAAGCTGTTTACCTGCTTTAAAACCTTTTCTTTCAGGCTGCTGAGCATTACTAGTACTAACAACTTTAAAAACTGGCACAAGAATGGCCACCCACAAACCCTGTATCATCTGGATGTGTTTCACAGAGCTGCCTGATAGCTGAGTGGATGTCGGTTCACACGCTGATATGCCTTGCCAGAGCCTGGGATCGAGGAGGAGGATGGCCTTGCTCTGATGGTGCTCATATGGGAGGGAGGCTTGTTGCTGTCATTTTAGCAGTGTTTAGGAGAGGCTTTTGTGCTCTTGAGAATGCCAGATTGATCACGTTCAGCCATGGCAGGCACTGTGCCATGCTTACCCACAGCTTTCCCCTGCGCTGGAGTGCTGGCTGTCTGAGAGCGCAGACGGAGTGGCAGTGCTGCCCAACTGCATCCCTGCCAAAACGCAAGCTGCTCCTGGGCATGGGTCTGGATCCAAATCCTGCTGCCTGGATCCCTTCGATAAGAGAGATGAAAGCAATTGTGGTCTTAGCACTCTGGGTTACTGTGGTGCCTGGAGGGCACCACCGAGATGGTCACCTCTTTCCCAGACCTTCTGGTAGTGTGTCTATGTAATGAGGCACATGTTACTGTTATGCACTGCAGATGCAAGTTTTATTGGTCTTGCACATTTCAGAAGTCTTGCATATTCTTGAGTGCCATCTACTGGCTTTTTTGCTTATTAACTGGTTTTAGTTGTTAACCATTTCTGTGCACTGTGTTAGAAACTGCACGGACGGCTGTAAATAAAAAATCCTAGTTCCAAGGAAGTTCCACTCAGTACCTCTGAGACCTCTGCAGATGAAGGAGAGTGGAAATATTGTCTCTGTTTCACAGATGTGAAATGGAGACATTTGATTAAAACTTCTCTTATTGTCACCCCTGCTGCCGCTCTAGCAGGAGCACCCTCTGGGTCCTGCAAAGTGGTTATGCTGAGGTGATTTCTGTAGGCAAGGTTTTGGGTCAGGAAACAGGTAGCGAATGCTTTCCTCTTAGATACCTCTGTGGAGATGTCTGCGGCCACCTTGGTGGGAGGGGCTTAATGAACAGAAGGACCTTACCTCGCCTTACTCCAAGGAGAGATCTTCTGTCTGCTGGCTTACAGAATGGTCCTGGCTGTGGGCAGTGAGCAGCTCTGGGAGGTTTCTGTGGCATACAGGAGGCCATCCTTGTCTGTCAGCCCCTAGCTCCACCATGCTTTCAGCAATTCAATACAGCAGCTGGTCCACTAGATCAGTGGAGAAGAGGTGGCCCTTCAGAATGGGAATTGCATCTCAGGTTTGGACTGGCTTTTCCTCCCCTACCCTATTTGAAAGCATTGTTTTATAGCTGTCTCTCTTAATAGTCAAGTTCTCGGCTTGTTCCTTCCTGCCTAGCATCAAGAGCTGAACTCCCATCATCTCTGATGGGAACAGAGTCTTTTCTCAAACAGTACTTCTCTCCTTAAAATGACAAGTGCCCTGGAGCGGGGGATGGCTATAACGTGCTGTTCCCTAGCCTTTCTCATCTGGGAACGGTCTGAGCTGTGTGTCTGCTGTAGAGCTGAGGAACATGTCCTCCACCTAGCAATGCACAGACATGAGAGTGGTCCTGGGCCTGTTCCAGATCCCACTACTGTAGAGGACACTTCTGCCCATCAGGTGTTCTCCCTTCCCTAGCATTCACTCCTCTCTTGTTTTGACTGTTGCTGGAGATGATTCCTTAAGGCCTTGTCTGTGAACTTCACGATGTTCAACTGTAAGTACACATTTTTGTTCCCCGTCTTGATTTCATCCCCAGTGCGTTGGTGGTGCTCGGTTTTGTTTCCCTCTGTTTTGTGTGCTGCATGTCACGTGGTCACTGTGAACCTGATAAAGGAATGGAGAAAAAAATCTAATGTCTGTGTGGGCACAGAGCACGTGCGTGCTGAGCCCTGGGTGCCTATGATGGCCCTTTGGTCCTGTGGTTCTCAGGAGGTGGGTTCAAGGCGCTCCTAACGAGTTCTTGCAGTTGGGCAGCATGAATGGGTGAGTAAGTAGTGAAGCTGTTTGTGTTTAGACACCAGGATGTTCACCTGGCACAAAGCACTGCTGGGCCCTTGGCTGTTCTGAGCTGTGCTCCAGGCAAACCAGAAGAACATCAAATGCTCTTTCCCTTTGACCTGTCCGATGAGGACAGAGATGAGAACTGGATCCAGCGAAGGTAGAAATCCCTGCCTCTGCTCCTACTGAATTTGACAGGGATTGTTGGCTTCCGGGCTGCGCCCTGACATTAGGGGATTGGGAGAGGCACCCCTTTGAAGCAGCCCCGTGAAGGAAAGAGCAGGGGAGGTTTGTTGGCGCGCCCAGAGCTGGCCGCATCAAACGCACAGAAGCCCAGCCAAGGGCCGCGGAAGCGTGAGATGCCTCCTCCAGCCCTGGCCTGCTAGCTCCTGAGCTGGTGCAGCCAGGCTCTCGGAAAGCAACAGAAATTTGTGGCTCTAGCTTTTTGTCTTTGGTTACATGTGGAGGTGGGGATGGCAGTATACAGTCTCGGAGGAGTTTCCATGGATGAGTTGGGACGGACTTTGCTCCAAGTAGAGGGAATGCATTGGCCGGAGTTGTGTCAGCATCAGAGGAAGTCTCAAGGGGCTGGGAGCAGATCAGATACCTCTTTTCCAGGAGATACCACCAGGCAGAGCAGTATGAGCCATGCAGACCTGCTTGTCTGGGATTGCTGCAACTGCTGTCAAGGAGGCAAAAGTGTTGTGCTCGCTCTTCTGGGAGGGCTGGGCTACAAAATGTCGCCTTGCCCACCAGAATTTAGTATGCATCCTCATCACTGCCACTCTGCCTTCCCTCCCTGCAATTACAGTTGCACTTGTAATTAACACTGATGTTATAATTGAAGCCAAGCAATTTCTTGCAATCAGATTTTATTTTTACCATGTAGGCTAACAATAAAATGTGATGCCCCACTGGAGAGCTGAAACATTAACAGTTACTGTGCTAAGTAAAGCAAGGCTGATATGAAAGAGAGGGGAAGGCTGTTTGTCAGATGCTGACATCAGGACTCTGTGTGCCATCCCTCATGTGCAGGGACCTCAGCATCAGGAGGCTGGGGATTTCTGGAGGGAGACTGAAATGAGGATCTTTCTCAATATGTTTTTGGCCACTGGCTTCTTGGATGATGTTCTGAGCGGCTCAGAAAAAAATAATCTAGCCTTGGCAAATGGAGGAGCTCTTCTTGACTGGACTCTTTCTTTGCCTGGCTCTTTGGCTTGTTCTTTGACTGACTTTGTATTTTTGAGTGTTTCATATCCTCCCCAACCCAGGCTCACTGTAATGTCTTCTGTGCCTGTGGGATCTCACTGCGTCAGTGGAAGGGGTTGCAGTGTTTGGCTGCTTGTACCCTGCCCTCTGCATCTGGAGCAGTTCACAGGATGTCTCCTATCATGGCCACACAGCTGGATCTATAGAGGGACTTCTGCCCAGGCCCTTAGGTGGCGTTTCAGAAGCAAGGGCAAAGGTGTCTGGAAGGGGGTTGCGCTGCTCTAACCAGCAGTTGCTGCAGTCCAGGGCTGGGGTGGACATACAACCTCGCTGTGCCCTCCTGGACACCCGAGAGCTTGGAAAGAAGCTGGAGGCCAGGGTGAGACAAGGTGTTTGAGGCTTATTTCGTTCTTCATAAATGGAGGGGGAGGAGTTGGGATGCAGAAGGGCTGCAGCTCATGTAGAGAAGTGCTTGGGCAGAGTGCCAAAAGTGGGTCCTGATGGGAAAGAGTGGAAATAGGTTCTCTGAGCCCTGCCAGCACGTGGGGTGAAGGGAGAGCAGTCCTGGGCTCCTGCTTGGTGCCTGTTGGTCTCTTTGGGTGATTCTTCAGGCAGGACCACTACCAGGGCACTGGAGAAGGGAAATGTGTGGGTGTTGGGTAACAGTGTAGGTTGGAAATGGCAGCATGTCTTATGAAAATGCCAGAAACTCTGTATTATTGTATTATTTGATTGAGGGGGGATTGAGGGTATAAAAAGGGGTTTTGCCTTTTAATAATTTTTTTGGCCAGCACCATGAGGTTATAACTTCTTTCCAGAATGCATTTGTCTGTAGGTGTGGAAAATAGGACCTTTATAGTCAACTGAAGCAATCAGTTGTAATGGAGGTCATAGATGATAATTCTCATTCTGAGCTGCTCCTTCCCCTGCTGTAGTTGGTTGGACTTGGCTGCAGTGAGGCAGGCGTGCAAGTGTGGCCAGACCTCCTTGCAGGAGCCATAGCAAGGATCTCCTTGTTTCTCCTTGCTTTGGCTCCTGCCTTTGATGCAGAGGGATAGACTTGTGTGCTTGAGTTGGCCAAAAACTGCCTGGCTGCTATTCAGCAGGCAGGTGAAAGCTGGCCTCCTTATGCAGTGTATACACAGTAAAAATATGAAAAACATCTTGCTGGGTAGGTGGAGGCAGAGACCCATTATGTGGGTCTTCTCCCTGTGCCAGAGCTCACTGCAGGAGCAGAGCTGGGCTGGGCTGAGGCTGTTTGGGCTGGAGAGGCACAGTGAGCAGTCATTCGGGGAGTGTGGTGAGCAGTCATCCGGTGAGTGCCTCCAGGGAGCTGACAGCATCAGCCTGCCCACTGTGCTAGAGACAAAGGTGTCCTTCTCTCCCCTGGCACCATCCTCTAACCTGATGGCTCTGGGTAACTGACCTGCCTGCCACATGTTTGGCTGGATGCAAGAGGCTTGTGCCTTCTAATTTGAATGAAGTGTAGCGCTTGCAAGCCCAGCTCTGACGCTCAAACTGCCAGAAGGAGAGAAAACTGGGAGAGGCCATTTTTTGCAAAAGGTTTTTCTCTGAGCTCTGTTTGGTTTTGGAAAGGGGAGGAAAATGTGTAGGAGCTGACAGCACACAAGTGAAGCAGGCACAAAGCATCTGGGCAAGATGCAGTGATACAGAGGGATGGCAACATCATCCGGAGTCTGAAGTCCTGAGAAGTCAAAACCATCAGACCTCTGCTTCGGCAGCCACCGGCTGGCCTGGGAGTGCACCAGGTCAGAGCAGGATTTGTCCTGTGCAGTGGATCCAGTTCAGCGGGGAGCTGGGACAAAGGTGCTGCTGCCTCCCCAGGGAATCGTTCCTGGAGGCCCAGCAGTTCAGAAGGGGATAGCTCCCTGCTAAGTCCCGCTCTTTACCTGTGCCCCGTGCCTAGAGATTGTAAAAGGCAGAAGCTTTCAGTTTGCCCAGATCACAAGTATGTAGCATGCCACATCTTTGTTCCTAATAGCCAAGAAGCTGCTGTTCCCTGGCTCTGTGCTTTGAGTGGTCTTGCCAGCATGCACAGCATGAGCAGCAGGATGAAACCATTCCCCTGCCATGCGCGCAGCTGTGTACAGAGCAAGCTTTGGCTGGTGATGGGCAGGGATGCTAAATAACTAACCCTCCTTTCTTAAGGCAGAGCTGCCTGCTGAATGCAGGGCTCTGGAGTGTTGTGCTAATGGTTTAACCACGCTATTTCTTTGCTCCGTCCTTGAAAAAAGAGACAAAATTGGCATTAATTCTTTCTTGGCATTTGTAGAGCACTTAAAAACCACCAGAGCCCTAGCCAGCATGCAGATTGAGGACAGCAGTGAGGTAACTGGGAGAGAAGTAAAATCTGCCCATGGTTTTGTGATGACACAGGATTCAGTTGAGCTGAGAGAGGCTACACAAAAGCATAAAAAATTTCAGAGAAACCGGAGCATCTTCCAGCCTTCTCTTTTGATCTAAAAATATATATGAACTGTTCAGCATCTTAAGGCAATCTTCAGTTGCTGGTGAGTTCAGGGAATCTATATTTGCTTCCTAGGGGAATTTTAGCATTCACTAGAATACTTGCTGTCAGCTGCGATTTCCATTCCTCTATTGGCTTTATTTATGTCACATTGGCTGTAGTTGTCAATGTGAACGTTTCTGCTATTCCAACCGGAATAAAGTCTTTTGTATACTCAGCCAAAAGGACTGGCTCTGGGGAATGTTCCTGAAAACGCATACACAGACATGTGCATCCAGGCAGAGACAGCCTGGATTTCGTGAGCTGGTGATGGCAGGGCCAAGAGGATGCGACAGATGGCTTCTCCTGAAGCTCCTCCACCGTGGTACAGAGGGGCAGGAGAAGGGCCTCGTCTGAACTCATCTTCTCTGCAGCTCTAAAATGCCACTTCCCCTTTGCCTTTGATGTGCTTCCTCTTATCTCTTTCTCTCTTGGTTCAATTTCGAGTAGCTCAGAGAATGTGTAGATCTAATTTTAGATGAACCCGCTTCTGGCCTGAGATTTCACGCATTTGGTCTTCACAGGAATGCACAGCTCCCCGTGAGAGCTGGCATTCACTGTATGGTGGGCAGCTCAGGGAATTGGTGCTGCTGCACACCGGTGCTTTTTAACTCGCAGTTGCTAGTTTGAATCCAGACCCAGGTGCTCTTGATGCCAGCCTTTGATAGTTAGCAGGGCTCAGTGAACAGTGGGTTGGCCAGTTGACTCCATCTGCTAGTAGAGAAGTGTTTCCTTCCCAGAGACGCCAGGGCCAGAGCACTAATTCAACATTTCTTCTTGGCAGCATTTTAGGGACTAAGGTGGAAAATTTCTCCCTCCTTAGTAAGTGTAGTTCCAGGTCAGGAAATGAGGCTTTTTTGGTAGGATGACATGGATTAAGTGCTGTTACTGCTCCTGACATCTCTCCGCTGTGGAGGAAGAGATCTGCAAGGTTGCCCTGGAGAGTGACAGAAGTAGAGATGTATACTGAAGACTTGGTATCTAATCTAGATCTAATAATGCTGCATGTTGACCCTGGCCCTCCCACCAATGCAGTGCGTGACATCAACCAGCATTTTTAAATGAGATGTTTGGGTAGACCAAGTGTTGGTCTAATTTGGCATAGGAAAACTTTCCTTTCTGAGGGCAGACAAGGCATTTTAAGAAAATATATCCGAAAACTTGGTGTTATCTAACGATAGTGCAAAAAACCATTGTGGTACCAGGCAACCATGAAATTATTGGCTGCATTTCTGGTCTGAGCCCTGATGTTGAATCAGGAGAGAATCATCTTCTGCTGTCTGTGTGCATAGTGAAGTGGAGGATCTCTGAGGTGTTCAGAAGAGGCCAAGCAGGGGGCAGCTACTGAAATGGATGGCAGTGCTGCCCTGAGTTTCCGTGGGAATGGAGTTAGGTACCACTCAACACTCCTAGAAGTGCTTTCCCTGGTTTGGTCAGATTAGCTGGTGTGGTTCATTAGTACTAAATCTGTCACTGAGTAACAGCAAAAACCCACAAGTGAGGAAGGGAAGGCAGATGCAGGATATGCAGATATAATGTAATTTTTAGAAAGGAAAAAACCCTAACTGTAAGATACAGAAGTGTTACATATTTATGACAATCAGTCAGCTTTGCGATGCTCACTTTGTGCTTGAGCAACTCACTGTTTCTTTTTCTCCTGGAGTTCTTGTAGCCTGATGGAAGACCTTGGGTTTTGTGCGTTTGGTTATTACAACTCCCTAGCAAGCAATTTTGATCTGGCTGAATAAGCAGAGTTAAAATGCTGGTGTGGAAATGAACAAATGTTGCATGTCCATCCCTGTTATTTTTAATCTTTAGTTATACAAATAAGTCAAGTTGTGGTATCCCATTATATACAGGGATGAAAAAAAATGGCCTGTGCCGAGATGAAAATTTCTTGCCAGGCGTTGTCACACAGAGGTTTGCCTGAGACTTTGCTGGCTACTACAGCTGTGGAGAGAGTATTTCCACCAAATGGTGTCATGTCACAAGATGTCTTCATCACGCAGCAGGTCAGCTGTTGCATTTTTAAGGTCAGGTTTTTTCAGCTTCCCTATTGTTGAAAAGGTAACAGATGTCTACAGGTGAAGCACAGCCCTTATGTATGTTAATTTTTGTTCCCCAAGCAAAAGATGTGCTTTCTTGGCCATTAACATCACTAGAATTCATGTTGTCTTAAGAAATTACTCCGTCCTGCATCCATGGGATCTTGCCTCCTGATCCTTGAACTGCTAGAGACACAGTGTGTATACAAAAATGTATAAGCCTTTGCTGAATGTAACTTTAAGCACTCCCACCTGGGGCTGGGAACCCATCAGATCTTGTAGGCTAAACAGAATTGGGAATGTCATCACCTAGCCATGAGACCTCCAGCAGAACCAGGGTGCTGTATGCTTCTGAAGCTGTCCTCAAAATGATGACAGTAGGGGAGCTAAGTTTTTTCCACAATAGCAACTGAAAGCTGAAGACACCACTCAAGGAACAGCTCCCTGAGCAGATAAAAAAATAGCGTTGCAGGTTGGTTGTCAGTGGGGCTTTGCATGAGGGGACTGGCAGGAAGCGGCTGTGGGCAGAGGCTGTGAAACAGAGCTTGGAAGAAAGGCAACCACAACCAGAAATCAGAGGGACAAGAGGTTCAAACAGCATGTGTTTTTGTGGTTGGAGTATGCAGATTTCTCCTACCCTGTTTCTCACCACAATGAGTGCACTGGATGTTTTTCTGGTCCATGTTTCATTGTCGGTGCTCCTGGCTTTCTTTGCTGGCTTGTGATCTTCCTTGTCTGCCAGAGCCCCTGCTGAGTGGGATGCTGTGGAAAGACAGAGGAAGCACTCAGCAGTCTGAAGAGAGATCTGGCAGACCCAGCTGGGGGTCCCCTACCTGCTGACTTAAGGCCATGGGAACAGCAGCTGCCACAATCTGTTAGGGCTATAGCTGTCAGTGATATGGGCCATTCCTAGGAAAGAGTGATGCTTGTGCAGCTTCTTCTGAGCTCTCTGCACTGGGCTTTGCACCAGCACAGGAGTAAATGGGGCTGATGTCCTCAGAACGAGACATAAAACCAAGGCCCTCACCCTTGGTGGCTATCTGGATCCAAGATCTGTCACCCTCCTGGTAAGAGCAAATGTGATAACACCTCTGGGACAGTCTCCAGCCTTGGTTATTACTTTCCACGTACTCTCTGCAAAATGTCACATCTTGAAGTCCATCAGTGTGCAGGCACTGCTAGTGCAACAGTAACTGGGCTGTGTTGTCTTTTTTCCCCTTTTTAAATTCCCCCCCCCCCCCTTTTTTTTTTCTTTTGTATCCTCTGAAGAGCAACTCCTCTTATCCCTGTTGGGAAGAAGTATTGGACTAGGTGAGCCACTGTTCTGATGTCGTAAGGCATGTCATCTGTCTTGTTTGGAGTGGCCAGCACTTCCCCCCACATGTTTTTCCCCATCGTTAGTACTGGTGAGACAGAGGTGGTCTGGGAGTTCCTGCCCTGCTTCCTGGCACTTGATGTAGTACATCCCCATGCTGGCTGACCAAACATTTGTAATCACTTGGCTTAAAATCGAGTCAGTGATTTGCTCCGTCAGGACCAGAAAAACATTTGTTGCATTTTGTAACATGCAAAAAAGCTCAAATGTTCACAAAACTTGCCTAGTCCCAAAGTCTGTCTGGAAAATGGAGCTGTGGTGGGATCTGTGTTTGGTACAACCTACCTAGACCAAACTGCGAGGATGATGGCTCTCCAGGCTTGTGTCTGGTTCAAAGTAGTCATCTTGCTATGGTTGAATGTAGTGTCTAAATTCCTTACTTCTGCAAGGGACTGTGAGGTTTTTAGCCACATATGAGAGAGATGCCAGCAGTGGGACTGGCAAGGGCTGATTCCCTTCCCTGCTCTTGGCCTTGCTATCCTTCCTCTCCGTGCCACCCTTGCAGAGGCAGGGATTGCAGGCACTGGGTCTGAGTCAGTGCCAGGCTCCGCGTGTCACCACCCCATGGGAACAGTCGTGTGACATTATTCTGTATGTTAAATATGTTTTATGTATTGACAGAAGCACCATTGTGAATGCACAATTGATTTTGTTTCACCACTACTATTTTTATGTCTGGTGTTTTATCCCTCAGAGATAATTGCGATTTGCTCCATGTAACTAGGTTATGTTTGACATAGGTAATGTGCGGATAGTTGCTATCTGACAGTGTCTCCTTGTAATCTGTGCCTAAGAAGGATGTCCAGTCTTCTCTTTCAGGAGCCAGCATTGTCTGTTCAGATGTGCAGAGTGAACCCAGTACTTGGGCTTCTTGTTTTGGTTGATTTGTTTCTTTTTCTTTTTTTTTTTTTTTTTTTTTTTTAATAACCAGGTAAAAGTCAAAAGTGATCTGGAATCTTCTGCATTCACAAACAGTAAATACGTATCATGTTTCTAATGTGGTCCCAGGTTTCAGAAATGGAAGAGGTTCTAATTTTGATATTCAGCATACAACAGAGTTGAAATTTTTTGGGGGAGAAATCTGCTCCAATTTAATCAACCACTTAGAGAGGATGATTTCCTGATGCCTGTGAAGTAGCTACAGACTGTGGCAATATCTCCCCATATCTTCATAAGAGGTCAGTCCCCTGGACACTCAGGTTTTCAGAAGAGTTTGGCACTGTGTATAGTAAAGGTTTTCTGGAAGTCCAGCCATGGGGATAATGAGCTGTTCTGAAAAAGATGGCTCCAGTGTTTTATGCTGTTGATCTCCCATCCCATTTTTAAACTATTTGCCTGGTGTAGTTTTCATTGCTTCTCTCTGACAGTGAGATGATACCTCTGTGCCTGCTGTTCAAAATCACACTGATGTCTTGCTGCCTTATCATATTGCACACTGAGAATGTTTTATGAGCTGTTGGTGATCCTCCTTGCAGGCTATCACTGCCCCAAGCATCTCATCCTCGTTGCAGATCCCTGTCTGCAATTATCGCCCCCTGAACTACATTACTTTGCTTTTTCTATCCAGGCAGATCTTTATTTTCAGCCTTACTTTCCCTCTTTCTGGATGGATCCTTTTGTGTTTCTTAGCTCTCTCACTGCTGCTCCAAATTTAGCATCATCTGCAGTTGTAATTAATATGCTGTTTGCCTTTGTTTCAGGTCATTAATAAGGATGTTGAATAAAAATCTTCTGCCTATTGATTCTGGCGTGTTCCCATAAATAGCATCTGTGCACAGGCACAGTGTACTTGGAAGCCTAGCAACCCGCTGGCTCCCCGTTTGCACAGTAGTTTAACCCCGTGTATCTTGTCTCTTGCATCCTGTCCCTGTCCCCTGCACTGGTTCTTTCATTTGTCCTTTTTGCACAGGCTTACTTGTTTTCTCTTCCCCCTCTTCCTCTTTGTTCCCTCTTTTAAATGCTTCTCCCACTGCTCCCATTTATAAGTGTTTTGCTTATGCTGTGCTCTATTGAGTGAGCTTGTGGTTGGAAATGCTCCTGTCAGACCTTATACTTCTGGAGGGCTCCAGGGGGGAGAGCGTGCTACCTGCCCAGGGGAGTGATGTGTTGGGGCCCCACTCACCGTGGAGGCATTTCACACCAGTTTACTCCTTTAACCCATAGTTTGTGTATTGCAGAGCTTGTAGGGGGGTGTCAGAGACAATAGAAGAAGGAAGTAAAATTCCTGTGTTTGAGAGTAATTCTGCCTTGAGGTCTTGAGAAGGAGTAGGGAGAAACAAGGAGGAACCCACTTAAAACCTCTGCTCTGCTGGATTAAATCACCTTTCTTTGAAACAGATACTGGTTTACCGTCCAGTCAAAGGCAGCTCTGGGCTTGGTGTTTGAGTTGTGCGGAGCACAGAGCTCTTGGCACAGGCTCTGCTATTTCAGGTACTTGCACCCAGGTCTCAGTCTTCTCCCGCACCTGCAGCAAGCCCTAAACCTCCCTGCAGAGTTTTGGGTATTAATTGGGATGGCAGTTAGCCATTACATTACATTGGCAGTTAGTTGGCTGGGGACACTTGTTTTGTATGTGTTGGGGGTAGAGCTCTGGCCCTGGCAGAATGCTGTAGCTGGTGCTGCAGCCTGGCTGCCTGTGCTCAAGGATCCAGCTGGTGGGGTGATGAGATCAGAGCTACCTCCTGGGCCTTTCTGCACAGCTGTGGGCACCCTTCTGGCTGAGATGGGCACCTGGATGGGCATAGCTGAGGATGACTGCGGGCATGTCTCTGACCATTACTGTAAAAGGAGGTCTAGAGGCTATGTTTCTAGGGAATTGCCCTGAAGCCAGCATGTTCAGATAAATGGGAGAAAACTGGGCTTGACCAAAGGTAAAGCTCCTGTAGTGATTGCTTTGAGCAGACAAGCGATTCAAAGCAAACCATAGCCAGCTGAAATCCTCTGAAACTATCTAAACCTGGGGTTCCGCCACCTGTCCAGGCCAAGCTAGCTATTGCTCTGGGGAGCAGCAGGCATGGCACACAGCATTCCCACACCATCCTAGGGGCTAGGGAAGATAATTCAGCTCTTGTTTTGAGTAAATTCTCAAAAGAAACAATTTTACAGTAGCAGAAGTAAAGGCCCAAGAGGGCCCTGCAGACCTGTGGAGCTCCTTGCCATGCAATGCCACAGTATCCAGAAGGTGCAGAGGTATGTGAGGATGGCACGTGCCTAATAACATGGGTATCTGCATTAACAGAGTAGATCTGAACTCTCACACTGAACATGGTAATTGGGAGCTGCTTTTGGGTCTGCGTGTGGCAGGAGAACCCTACTGCGGACGTAAGAAGGCAGACCGCAGAGCCGTGGAGTCAGCGCTGGGATGCGTTCCCAGCCCAGTGGCACACTTTAGCTCCATGCCAGGCAGATGGCTCCCTGCCAGCAGCTCAGTGAAGCAGACATTCGTGCTGCCTTCAGGCCATGAGTGAGGCAAAACTGAATAAACGATCAGAAAATGGCTTGAAAGGATCTTCCTTCTCTCCCTCTGGCTTTAGTATGAAACTGTGAGCTGCACAGCTCTAGCTTGCTTTTCACAACATGAGAAATACCAGCCTTAAATCCGCTGTCTTTCACAGATCTGTTCATTGGCTGCACTGTTTCCTCTCTCATCCCAGGTCTCTCCAGACAGCTTTTTCTGCTGTGTTAGCTTTTGCTTTTTCATTTTTTTCCTCTTGAAGTCCTCATTCCACTTTTTTTTTTTTTTTTTCTTCTTTCTTTTACTTTGGTATTAGCATGACACAACCTTTTGTCAGGTGGCTTCAGAGCTCCTGCTCAGGCTGCTGTACCGTTGGTGGACCTCCCATCCCCTGGCTCTCTTAGATGCTAGCCCTGCTTGCCTGGCAACTCTGTGTGCTCCATCCTCAGGCTTGTGTCTAGTGAGTCCTCACCTAGCCCTTTTCTAGCTCCATCTTCCTTATCCATCAAGCACCTCTTGTTTCACAAGCAGCCCTCTCTGTGCAGTCAGTGCTGGGCCCAGCTTGGCCTCCCGGTGAGGACAGCCCTGTCGAGATGCCTCTTGGCCTCATAGCTGGGCATCTTGGGGAGGTGAGGATGCTGCCAGCTTGCTGTTCTTCCTTCACATCCGTCATCAATGGCTGCTGACAGCCTCCTCCACCAACACAGCCCTCTCCCAAGCTGTGCTCCTGCCAGCCCTGCAGCACTGGTTGAGGGAAGGAAAAGCAGTATATTACATCATGGCCTGGGAAAGCCCCATTTGATCAGGGCAGCATGTTTCTTGGAGGCTCTGAGGGTATTTCCTCAGTCCGGCACTCATTCTTGGTTGGCCTTTCTGCCGTTCTGCTTGCCGAGCCCCGCAGGTGAGAGCTGGCTTGTTCCCGACTGCAGCCATTGGGAGAGCCTGGCGTGCCAGCTGCCCCCTGTGAAACAGACATCCCTCTTCTTTTGCTGGGGCACAACACCAGTCAGTCCCTGTCCTGAAGTACGGCTGAGCTTGCCTGCTCATGGTTGATGGCTGGAGACATGCTGCCTTCAAGTCCACCTATGCAGGAACAGGACTCCTGCAGAAATGTTTCAGATGAATCCTCCTCCCATTTGTAGCCCAGGGCTTCCTGGGAAGTGTGAATCAGGAATGATGCTGGGAGGGGGCCTGGGCTGGGAGGTGCTCTTCAAAGATATGGACACAGAATGGCACGTAGACCCTAGGGCAGCCCTCACCCTCCCAAAATACTGCTGTCCGTTCTGCTGCAATGCTGGTGGTGTGGAATGGGCTGAATGAAAGGGTCTCTATTAAGCTGAGCTCTATAAGAGCTGAATCATCAAGTGGCATAACTCCCTTTTATTCAGTGCAGTTATTTCATGTAGTCTGTATGTTACCTGCCACTCAGCCTCTTTCTTGCACTGGACAGAGAAGGAAAGTGAAATCAACCTTAATGTTGCATATGTCTTGTTCTACCCGCTTTTCTTTAATTCTGGTTTTAAGCAATCAGTCATGATTAAGATGGATGGATGCCTTGAGAAGTACTTGGGCAACTAAATGATCTGTTGCTTTGAAGTGGGAGAAAAGCTCCTCTTTGTGCTTTAAGGAAGCAAAGAGACTGCTGAAGATGGGAGATTTCAGCCCCTGTGACTAGCATGAGGTTAACCAGTCATAAAGCCCACAGACAGTATGTTCTTGTAATGATTCAGGACTATAACCTTAATATTTTTGTTAGCTGGATAATGTCGGTATTCTGTGTGTCACAGATATGTTCCCACAATTACAGTCATTTGAGCCATTTGGAAGGCCTTATTTAGTGATGTTTCTGCACAGTTCAACATCACATACAGAAAATGACAGGATAGGTTTTCCCTAATTTTGTGGACAGCACATCACTTCAGACCTTGCAAACTCATTTGATGTTGTCCTGTAATATTCTTATTGTTTGAATCCACTCTTGTTTTAATTTTACACTTGTAAAATGAGCCTATACTCTTTAGGCACAGTATGAGAAATCAATACCTATGGGAAGGAAACATAAGAGTTTATATATAGCGACAGGTGGATAGCTTGAATGTGAGTAGATTTAAGTGGTCCAGTTTATTTGGGACTTATAAAATACTTTCCTCCTAGCTGTTCCCATTTTCTCTCCGGTCTCTCTCCAAAAGGAGGAGCAGCTCTAATGCACTGTTCTTCCAACCCTTTCCCGTAGTCTTCTCTTTTGTTGCAAGTCAAAACAACTCAGGCTATGGATCATCCATCACACAGGAATTCAAAGACACTAGAGGCAAAAACAGCGAGCACGTCAAAGGAGAAGCAGTCAGTGCACAGATGCATGGCTCGAGCAGGTGGGCCTGGGTCCACTGTCTGATTCTGCTGCCCCAGCCAGCCATTCCCCCTGCCCCTGGAAATGCAAGTTTAACCGGCTGGAGCATGTGTGAGCATGGCCCCTGCTGAAAGGAGAACCAAAGATGTACTGATGGTGGTCGGTGGGGGTATTATTTTAAGCGGGGTGGGGGGGGGGAGTGTACACTGCAGGATGCATGTGCTTGGGCTATGTGTCTAGCCTGGAGCCAGTGTGGTGAGTAAGGAACAGACTTGCTCCCGTGCTGTGTTGGCCATCTGAAAAAACGTTCAAATTTACCTGGGCATTTTTTTAATTAAGGGAAAGAAAAACAGTCCCTGAAACTGAGGGAGGTGGTGAATGCTCCGCTTCCTGGCGCATTTTTATTACCGAGTCATGAGCTCCTGATGATAAAAGAAGTTTTTATTGTGGAAACTCTGACACAGCTCATATCTTTAGTGGTGGGATGTGATGCTTGTAAACTAGCTGACAGATCAGACTCCAGCAAAGACCTGTGTGGAGGCTGGCAGTGTCCTGTTAGAAGAGTCGTTGCTACTCTTCTGATGTGAGTGATGAACTTTCACTCCACTGTACTTGGCGAAGGTGCACTGCATAAACATGTCATGGCATGATGCTTCAGTGCTGCCAAACTCTCCTGAGCAATGCACCGGCTAAATGGGGACGGGTGGGAAGTGGAATGACGTGTCCCTGGGGCTGCAGGGCAGAGGTGGGCTGAGAACCTCACCTCCTGTCTGCCCAGCCTTGTTTTCTGAGTGACCGTGCAGGCATTGGCAGGCAGGGGCAAGGATCATCTTTACATCAAAGAAAGCAAAAATAATGGCAGTTGACTCCTGACACATCCTGTGTTTTGTTTTTTTGTCTTCCAGCATATTTCTGTTTCCTGATGACGGCCCTGGGCGTGACGGCTGGTGCGCATCGCCTGTGGAGCCACCGTTCCTACAAAGCCAAGCTGCCTTTGCGGATCTTTCTGGCTGCAGCTAACTCCATGGCTTTCCAGGTGGGATTGTGGTTGCCCGTCCAGATTCTTGGCCTCCAGGCAGCTTTCTCTCCTGTGTAGAGATCCCCTCAGCTTAGAGACAGCAAAAGAAAAAAAAAATATTGGCAGAAAGACATTTTCTGTTAATGTACTCTGCTGGCTCAGTGAATGGAGAGCCCCTCTCACCACCCATGTAGCAGTATGCATTAGGCAGTCCAGGAGCAATAATTACTTAAGGACCAAGTTGAACGTGCCCACATCAGGGGCTCATCACCCCAGCAGCCAGTCTGTGGCACAGCTCAGGCCTCACACTTCACAGGACAACGTGGAAACTTATGTAAGGGCCAACTTGATGCAAATATGTCTGCGTAATCAAGTCTATTTGTCCATCTAGGCAGTTGGAGATTTCGATGTGCCCAGAAAGGAGAGCAGGCATCCTTTCACAATCTTAATTTATCTCTGTTTTATGCAGCATTTTTCACCAGTAAATTCAAGTACATTTGCAAAGAAGCGTGTTACTAGCTCAGTACTTACTGATAGGCAATCTTAGACCTCAAAAATGTTTGTGTAACACCCAGCTGGTGGTAGGAGTTAGCCCAGAACCAGGATCTTGTCAGTGTGAATATAGTTACTCCTTTGGCTGTTCAAAATAGAGATATGAACCTGTACTAACATTAAATTTGCCGAGCTTGGCTGCCGTAACCCCTTGTGGCTCAGAGTACCACGTGTGTGTTGTGCCTTGAGTTTTCAGCTTTTTCCCTTCAGTCCCTTTGGTTAACTTCTCGTTCAGGTACCTTGACAGAGGATTAAGAGAGTCCCATTATCCACTTCTGTACTGTTCGCTTATCTTCGATTTATCTTTTTTTTTTTTTTTTTTAAGGTGGAAAGAATTAATTTTGTTAATCCCTCTAGACATTACAAAGAACACAGAGCACAATGCTTTTGCTTGAATATGGGAATGTGTCCATTTTGACTATAACCTTCCTTTATTCTGAGCCATATTCTGGGTGCTTTGTGCTGCTCAGTTCCTTGCAGAGCTTTACAAGCCCTTTGTTCAGCGTGTTAAACAACTGTTTTGAGTTTTGAGAACCCCCGGCACTGTCCTCCTGTGTTACAGCTGATCTTATCTTTCATAAGTAATTTAAGTGAATGTGTTGAGCTGGTTGCAGTGAGCCTGCATGTTGGGATTTCATTGCGTTCTGCTCCCCTGTTGCTATGGATTTTGCTCTCAGCTGCGTTGGCCTCATCACTGCTTTTGGCTGAGGACATGGTGTGATTCTGAGGCAGGGAAGTACTTCAAAGTAACTTCAAGCCACCTTTGTGTCCTTCGTATTGGAAAAAAAATGAAAGGCCAAATCACACACTCTAGGTTTTAAGTAGTCTGAAGCCTGCTCCTAATTACCGTGACATCTGTTGCCTGCTAAAGGCTGTTTTCACCACCACAAGCAGACAGTGAATGAGTTTTCAGGTCCATCTCCCTCATGTTGGCTTTGGGGGGCATTAGCATTGGAGATACCTACAGCATCCCTGGATGCTCAATATTGAGGAAATACTCAGACTTCTTGAAGGGCAGGAAACTCTGCTGAAGAGTTTAAACTTGATGCTGCATAGGCTGTGGCATGCTGTACTTCCTCTGAAATACCATCAGATGCAGCCATTTTTGCCCTATTGCCCGGTGCATTTTTTATAATCGGAGCATGCTGAGCTGTGTTTCTTCTCTCCATCTGGAGTGAAGCTCTCACAGTTTTGAAAGACTGTGCTTCTTGCTGTCACATGTCTGTTTCAGAAATAGGTAATACCTGGCTTACGTCTACTTGATCTCCTAGTGTTGTAAGTTTCAGCATCTCAGCTGGGACATGCTAGTGTCTCCTCTGCTAACTGCGTTGTACTGTTGCTCCTGGCCATCTCTGTGGAACAAGCTGTGTTGTTCAGGTGAGGTTGTGCTGTGTCCGTTTGCACACAGCAGCAGTGGTTGTATGGAAATTTGTCCAATTTGTTACGTTTCGATCTGCAGGTTTATTAAGGGACCTGCTAATGAAACCTCATGTCTGCATCACTGTCACAGCATGATGATGCTGCTCTCTGCTTTGGAAGGGATTTTACTCCTGTGTTTACCTGAAACTTAATCAAGAGTGTTGTGTTCCTGAAAAATGGTTGCTATTAATACTCTTGGAGCATATTTACATGTGCTATGCTCCAGTTCTTGGTGTATTTATTGCCAACAGTTCTGGCCTCTGGCCTTTATTTCCTCTTACCCTTTGTGGTTTCTAATTAGGTGCAATTCAGTTGTTTCACAGCTTCCTAATCCTTTCTTCTGGGGAATCATGTGTTTTGCCAGCCCTGCAGGTGTTTGCTGTGGTATGAAAAGCCAAGTTAATTTCTCACAGTATCATTGCTTTGACCTGATTATCTGCTGTTCCACAAATAATTTTATCAAGTGCTCTTATGATAAACTGATCAATAGTCTCACTTGAAAAATTATTTCTGGTTAAGAAAGAGGACCATTCCTAGGTGTGCTTCTTGCATAACCCTGTTTTATTATTAAATTACTTAATCTTGGCATTTTCCAGCCTTCTGGATACTCCTGCTGAAGCCACTCGAAGTGGTGTAGAGGCTTTCATTCCCTTTGATTTCTCTGCAGGAAAAAAATAAGATGGCAGGAGGGTAAAGATCTCCCTTTGTTCTCACTGAGGACTTTGGTGACTTCCTTTGCTTCACTCAGTTTACTTTGTTCTCTTGTGCAATGGGATAGTTAAGGTGCGACATACTGGGGTGCTGGTAAGGGGCTGATCTTTCCTGCCTCCTGTCCATGGCTTACATGAGTCAGTGCTGCAGAAAAATGTTCCCCTCATCCCCAGCCCACTTCCAGTGTCACTGTGGCCATGGTGTGACAACAGTACAGGGCTGAGCACAACTGAGTGCTGAGATCTTTCCGGGGCTTTTGTTCTTCACTTGTCCCTTGCGGGCTCTTGCAGACAGAGAGCATCTTTGCAAGGCTGAAATTGGACAAGGAGGTATTTGACCTGGATTCTTTAGCTGCTCTTTGCAGTTGTTCCTGGAGTCCTCTCAGCAGCACAGGCAGCCTCAGTGCTTTCTCTCAAGTGTTGGCAACTGAGAAAAACAGCAATGATTTTTGCAATGCTTTCAGCATAGGGCTTTTGTCTCACAAAATATAGATATATACAGTTGTCATTAGCCTGGGCTTACTGTGTCCTGCAGTATATTCAGCACCATGATGGCTGCCGCACTGTGGTTACTATACGGACACCGCAAATGGTTTGCTCAGTTCCGCTGGGAGCAAAGCTGCTGTGGTTGGTGGTTGTGGGTGCTACTGCTGTTCCTACAAGTAACCCAAGCCCGCCCTTCCTTTGGGTATTACTGCTTGGGTACCTCCCTGGCTGTGCAAAGATGGAAATAGCAGAGGAAAGCACACTCCACTAAGCATTCTCTGATTAAAGTTCACACTGTTGTGGATCTAGGCATTAAGTAACATTTCCATGTTTTGGTGTTGGTGTTGGGCAATTCAATTCATAGATGAGTGTGTGGCCTGAGTTCTGTAAGTATTGTACATGCTTACAATGCCCTGCATTAATAGCTCAGCACCACTGCAAAAAACACATTTAGTCCAATAGCCAGTGCATCCTGCAGAGTAAACTGGGAGGCTGAAATCCCTTTGGCTGAGTAAGCTCAGAAAGTCTTACTTTACTGATCCAAGTCTGAAATTGTGGTCCATCCCTTCCTCCCTGCAATCCACGTAATTCCATTTACAGCCATAAGGTATTTCAGTGACCCATATCTGCTGACAGCTTGAGCAGAGACAGGACTGAACTTGCTTTGTATCTGATCTGGATCCAATGCTGAGCTGATGTTATGGGTCTGAGACTTTTATTCCAGCCTCGCTGGAAATTTAAGACTTGATTTCCCATAAAATAGGCACATCTGCTTTGATATCTTAATCATAGAATGGTTTGGGTTGGAAGGGACCTTAAAGATCATCTAGTTCCACCCCCCCTGCCATGGGCAGGGACACCTTCCACTAGATCAGGTTGCTCAAAGCCTCATCCAACCTGGCCTTAAATGCTTCCAGGGAGGGGGTACCTGGTCCTTCCAGCCCAATGTCCATCCTTGGACAGTGAACACCCAGGGAGGACATAGGACCAGGGCAGACTGATGATGGTAACTCCCAAGAGGCTGTTGGCTTCCAGCCATCTCTAGCCCTGGGGTGTGTCCAATCTGTGTCACTGGTTCCCAGAGTGTGTGCCATTCTGTGTGGGCACTGACAGGAGCAGTGTGATGGGCTGTCTGTCTGCAAAGCTGGAATGTCTTTAGTTGATAACCTTTTTTGAGGAGCATCAGAGAGAGGCTCGTTGTAGTTGCTGTGTGGGGAAGGAGCTGGAGGTGCTACTGCTAGAGCAGTGGCCAGCCTCTGTCCTCTCACCCCACCACGCTTTCTGTGCAGAATGACATCTATGAATGGAGCCGAGACCACCGTGTGCACCACAAGTACTCGGAGACGGATGCAGACCCACATAATGCCCGCCGCGGCTTCTTCTTCTCCCACATTGGCTGGCTGTTCGTGCGCAAGCACCGGGACGTCATAGAGAAGGGGAGGAAACTGGATTTCACTGACCTGCTGGATGACCCCGTTGTCAGGTTCCAAAGAAAGTAAGTGGGAGCGCTGGGCCGTCGTGCAAGGCGGGGTGGAGAGGTCCCTTCACCTGGTTGTCTCATTCCTTATTTTTATCTTTCCCTTTTCTCCCCCAAGATATCCCTGCCACCTTGATTGCAGGTGTTAGGACTGCCGTCCCTCTGGCCCCTACCATTGCCACGTGGCTGATGCTTGCTGACTGTCCTTGCAGGCTCTGCTGCACAAGCAGTGAGCCCTGTCCTTGTCCCTCTGGTTTTCCAAAAAGCCAGGGCTGACTGTGAAAACAGCCACAGCAGAAGTTGCTGGGATCTTGGCCTTCTCCTTTGATCACTGGAGCAAATGCTGTAATCACTAACTGCCTTAATGCAGAAGTGCACATTTCACTCTGCGAACTTGTCTTTGGCACCTGTGGGCCAGCGCAGGCCAAGCACTTCCTCTCCCAAGACTGTCATTCTTCACGGGATTAATTATCTCCCTTGAGAATTAGCACAGACGTAGTTCAGTTTGCTACACACTCTGTGAGAGGTGGGAATTGAGCAACATGCTTTATCCTCTATGTGAGTACCTGTATTTTAGGCACAAGAAGACTGTCTCTGCCTGCAAGCATTTGGTCCAGATACTTTGGCAAACCACATAAGCTCATTTCTGAGTGTTTTATGGGTGAGGGAAGCAGTCAGTTGAGTCCAGAAATCAGTTTCTTTTTTGCATGAGAGAAATCTGTGCACTAGCAGAATTACCCCTGCATCGGAAGAGCTCCAGGAGTGGGGAGTTCACTGCCCTCCACGTATTGTTACTTTTAGCGGTTCCTCAGTCAGCAGTGCCTGTTTGCAAAGGCTCCCTTGCAGTTTGCTGCAGCTCCTCTTGGTTGTGTTATTACCTTTTCCAAGACAACAGCATCCCACAAGAAGCAGGCTCTACTGCTTTGGTTATGCTGCAAATGTTGTATAGTGAAGAAGTATGTTTTCTGCAGGGAAGTTATGTCTTGGCAAATGTCTCTGTTCTGGATTTGAATTTAGGACTTTGGAGTTTACCTTTTCTTATCTGGGAAGAAAAATTCAGGTTTCTTCTTTCTATAAGGTTGAAGTGGTGGTTTTTTTGACAGCATGGAAAACCTGGCAGGTCAGATCAGTAAGAATCATAATAAACGCTCCTTTGTCGTGTTTCGTTTTAAGGCCAGATTGTTAGCTTTGCTGAATTTAGTGGTGCTGGTGAGCTGTGGATGAGGTACCACTCAATCGGTTTAAAACCACATCACTTCAGCTGAAATCACAGTACTGCTCCAGGTGTGACTGACAGCATAATTTACCCTCTGTGAATAATGGAGCAATAATCCTGCATGTGATGTGAAAGGCTCACAGGTGAAGCGTCTTCATGACAAAGTTTTCATGTGGTGAAAGCAGCACTGTTCCCCAAGCATGTATTGAGGCATTGGCTCCCCTGAACTTCAGGTAAGGAGGTTTCTCATTCCAGCATGGATGTTTCAGTCAAAGGGAGGCAGAGAAAACGTACTCGGGTGCTCGTTCGGATGCAAGATCTCATGCCTTCATCAAAGACTTCAGTCTGGGCTTCTTGCATCTCACAGAATGGTTTTAATTGGTGCCTGATAAGCTGTTTTAATATTTTATTTTATTTTCCTGGAGTGGGAGAGGCTTTGAACTTTGAAGGAGTTTTCTGTACTGGAAAATACTTTTCTCCTCCAGCTCTACTTAAATCCTGGCCTTGAATTGATGAGGTTTGCAAACCTTATCCACAGCCTGGTTCAGAAGTCAGTCAGATGAGTGGGAAATTATCTGTTATCTTTGGTGGAGTGAAGAATGGGGACTGTTTCCTTTGGAGAGCCTCGGCTCAGGTAAGTGAAGATAGAGTTCTGCAAGAGAGCTGAGGAGATGCTCTCTTTTCACCATGGTTGGTGTTGCTGGAGAGCTGCAGATCTCCTTCTGGAGCCCAGCATGTGAGGCACAGCCTCCAAACAATAACAAAAAATACCAAACAAAGAACCTGCAGGGCAAGAGGTTAATTTATTTCATACACAAGATGATCAAAACCAGCTGGTGTGTTGTAGATGAGAACTATGTTCATGGAAACTTTCTTCCTTCCAAAAATACTGCTAATATTAACATTTTTCCAATCCTATGTGGGTTTTAATTGTAAGTTGTTTGTTTGTTTTTGTCAAACCAAATTGACAGTTCTTCCTATCTGAAAAACTTTCAGCAAATGGAAAGTTTTAATGACTGTTTAATAAATCCAAACTCTATTCTTCCTCATCCCTTCCAGAAAACTCAACAAAAGCAAGGGTCTATTTTAAACCTGTCATATGGGCACAAATAAGATGGGTCTTATTTTGCATTTCTTTTCTTTCTGCACCCTTCAAAATCCTGTCACCTCAGCCTACCACTCCAGTTTCATGTGGCAGTTTGCTTTGATGATGATACCCTGGGATCACTGGGGGCTGTAGTAAATCTGGGCTCCAGGGAGGTAGAAGGGCTCAACAGGGAAGACAGGGCCTTGTTTCCTCTCAAGCTGGGGACACACTGTAGTTGGCTCCCAACTGCTGCACTGTCTTGCTGCACTCCGCTTCTGAGCACCGTTAGCCCGTTCTCTATTTAGTCATTTATTTCCTATCTTGCTTTTGGCTTTGCCTCCCCACTTCTTGCTGAGCTGCTCCCTTTCTCCACTTTCCTTGGATTAATTTCCCCAGCATGATTTTTCTTTTTGTTTCTCCCGCTATGGTCTCTGCTCTTCACCTCTGTGCTCCCTGCATCCTAGGCGCTCTCTTCCCTGCCTTGCCTGGGCATGTGGCTTTAGCTGTACTATAAAGCTTTCCTGTTTGTTCTCAGACTGTTCGGCTTCCTCCCTCCCTGTTTTGCACTGCACACTGATTTTTGTCCAATATATGGAGGAGTGGCAGGGCTTTTACCAGTCAGTGGGCTTGGGAGAGCAGCAGTAATCCTAGTCCCCAGGCCAAGATGCATCTTTCTCCTCACCCCTGGTGGGGTGCCCGTGGTCTCTCAGCAGCTGCTTTGGGTCTGCCGCTGCTATTGGAGCTCATGCAGCAGCAGTGGTGTAGAAAGGAGCTGCTCCTGCCCTGTGCTGCAGGTTCCCTTCTGATCTGAGCACAGGGAAAGTCTTTGCTGGCTCTTAGCAGTGAATGTGTTTCCGACACAGCTCCACCAATGCCACACCAAGCCCCAGGCTTTTCCAGTCCCAGAACCAGACCCTAGGTGCAGGGTGTGCAGCCAACTCTGCGCTTCCCCAGGTTTAAAGGTGCTCAACTTGGGAGGTTTGCTTTGGGACTGGGTCTCAGCTGTTTAGCTGTGGTGTCACTTGCAGCTTCAGGGGTTTTGGGTTGTCTTGGCATTTTGAATTGCACTTGGAAAAATTATGTCATGATTGTGCATGTCTGAAATGTTGCCCAGGTTATGCCAGGGGTTTCTGGCAGAGCCGTGTCGCCAGAGATCTGACCCCACTTCACCCCAGCTGTCATTCCCACCACAGTAACGGTGTCCTTTTCTTTCCCTGCAGGTATTACAAGAGTTCGGTTGTGCTGATGTGCTTTGTGATCCCTACCTTTGTGCCATGGTACCTCTGGGGTGAGAGTCTGTGGAATGCCTACTTCCTTGCCTCCATCCTCCGGTACACCATCTCTCTCAATGTAACCTGGCTGGTCAACAGTGCTGCTCACATGTACGGCAACCGCCCTTACGACAAGTACATCAACCCCAGGCAGAACACCTTTGTCACTCTAGGAGCCATTGGTAAGTGCTGTAGCCCTGGGTACAGCTTTGCAAACTTTGCAAAGGCATTCCATCCTGTTTCATCCTGTTCGGGGCTTTGGGCACCTGCAACTGGACACCACTTGGAGCCAGGGCTTGGAGGAGGCTGGAGCTTGCGCATCCTAGAGGAAGGCTCCCTTGTTCTACTGATGGTGCCCACATTGAAATAATGCCATGTAGTCTCTGGGTAGAAACGTGTTCACAGTAGCAATCCTCTCTTCTCAGCAGTCGGCTGGGGACAGTGCAGCAGAAGTAAGTGACTCTGCTTCTTACTCGGTTGTGCATCTCCCCTCTTGAAGCACTTCCGGTTTTCTTCCCTGACCATAAGGGGTGGGACATGCCCTTTCTTACTGGGGAGGAAAGCCCAAAGCACTAAAATGGAGTATGTTGTGGGTCTGCCCCAGAGGTCTCTCATAGCCAGAGGTGGAGCATAACCTGCACTGGATTCAGGATTTGGAAAACAGGTGTTGGGATGTCCCACGTGAGCATGTTCCTAAGTTCATAAATGTGCCAGCCATGTGGTCTTTAAAATCCCTCTCTGTTTTTCAGGTGAGGGTTTCCACAACTACCACCACACCTTTCCATTCGACTACTCAGCCAGCGAGCTGGGCCTGAAGTTCAACCCCACCACCTGGTTCATTGACTTCATGTTTTGGTTGGGGTTGGTGACTGATCGCAAGCAGGCTCCGAAGGAGATGATCGAGGCTCGCAAGGAAAGGACTGGAGATGGCAGTGCTTGAAAAGTAATGCTTCGCTGTGCCAGCACTGTTGTACGTGTGGGTGGGTGGGTGTACGCACACCCCTATGCCTGTGGTGGATTTATTTTCCTCTAGTTTTTTCAGATCAGTTGGGCCAAATTAATTCCCCAGGAACAGATTCGGCCCCAGCTTTTTTCCTTATTAGCTGTCTTATGTCCAAACTTCAGACTATTAAGTGTAAAAATGTTATATATTATTTAATACTATAGTTAAACAGGAGAGAGATTTGATTTTAGTCACTGTAGTTCATGTCTGAAATACATTGTAATTTGCTTGTTCATGGTAAACGTTGGCAGATTGGAGGAACTAACTATCCTTTCCAAGTGCAGTTAGGGGAGATTTTTGTTTCTACTATTAATCCAGTATGCTTTTGGGATGCATTTCTCGGAGGGGATAGGGCAGGGCCCAACGTGCTGTTTCAACTACAGACTAATGGAAAGGACAGTAGCAGCACCAATGAAAAACAGGATATCCAAGGGGAAAAAGCGGCCTAAATTTAGTTAGATGTTAGTTTGAAAACCTGCTTTCTTCTTTTTGTTAGCCCTGTTAGCCAGCCCAGTGCGTTTCTGTCTTTGCTAAATATGAAAATCATTTATTGCTGAGCAGGCTTTTGTGTTGAAGATTAGTCTCTATACAGGCCAAAATACCAACTGATGCTATGTTGAGATGATTCCTTTGTTGTCGCATATACATTGTAATTTGTAAAGGTATAGAGCTCAACCATGTCTTAAATCAAATAAAGCTTCGGTTTCAATGTTTGGAGATCTAAGTTATATTCTAATCAGTCATGGCCATTGATGCATGCCTATTTTAGCTCCTTTTGCACAAGAGGCCTCGTAATTTCTTTTTCTGCCTTTGACTAGTAGGTCTTAGAAAACTGACCTTTATTTAAGTCAGAGTCTCTACTAACATTTCAGCTGCATGCAACATCCATTGGTTTCTGAGCAAAATATAAAGACAGTTATGTAGCTTCTGAATTTTAACAGTTGCCTTGTTTAAAAAAAAGGGGAAAAAAAAAAGAAAAAAAGATTAAAAAAAAAAAAAAAGGCATGTGGAATTAATGGGACATATAGCCCTTTGTGTTAGATGTTAGCCAGTGCAGGAGAGAGGCTTCGTACTGTCAGCACTGGAGCACTTTTGAAGATAGAGGGCATGATTTTCATTTATAAAGAAGGTCACCGCCTTGCCCCTTGGAGAGGGAGTGCCCGCTTCCCAGCTGCATGGCCCCACACCCTGGGCAAGGCAGGGATCTCAAGGTAACTGAGAGTCAGGCCCAGGTATTTTCAGGAAAGACATAGAACTGGAAAAAAAAATTAAAATGGTTTCTTTTTTGTTCTGTTTCTTGTTTTTTAAATGATGCCATATAATATAAAAGAGTTGTCTTTATTCTGTATTTCATCCAGCAGGTGTTTTAACAGTATTACTTTGCCATTAATGATGTGTAAACTCTTGAGTGATTTACAATAAACAGTTATGAGATAGACTGGTCACTGTGTTTTATTTTGGAACATCTCCCAAAGAGAAGGGCTTTGTGCATCACACATCAGAATTACAGCAGTGTTTTGCTTGACGTTTCCAGCTATTCACTTGGTGCAGCATTTCCGAAATACCTACCCCCTCAGCATTTCTGGTTTCCTCGTCAGTGGAAGAGGAGTGTTGTCAAATGGAAGGGCACCAAGATATTTGATTACTTCAGGTTTAGAGGCCAAACTGATAGAGTGGGAGAAGAAAATTCAAGCTGACATAAGCTTGAAAGGAGATTGTGGCAAGTTGTTGCACATGAAAATCCCACTTTAATAGCAAAATATCAGCCCAATGTGACTGCAGGACAATGCTTTGACCAAAAATATTAAGTATTTTGTTTAGATTTTGCTGTAAGTTCTCCTTGTTTCTGCTGAGACATGCCTGAAGACCTGGATTTGCCAGAAGTTGTGTCTTGATGTGCATTCATCCAGAGTCAGGGCCATTTGACAAACATAGGAATTACATGCACATGAGTAGGAGACATCTCCCCACCACTCCCTACAGTGCCTGCAGGAGGGGCTGGAAACAGGCTTCCAGAGCTGGGAGGTTTCCAGCCTGCTGGTTAGAAAGATAATGCTGTTGTTTCCTTCATGCAGTCAACGGGCAGTTGGAGACTGGCAAAAATCATTGGGAACCCACCTTCAAAATGATGTGGGCGATGGGTTTGGACTTGATGTTTGAGCGTAGGAGTGAAGCTGGGAAGATGCACAAATGCCTAATCTTACCGGTGGTCCCATCATTTTGTTTGCGCAATTTCCTGGCTGGAGAACTGCAGTGAATGCACTTTGATACACATCTTCCTGTTGATCTTTATCATACTTTAGATCCTTTTTTTTTTTTTCTTTTGTACTACTATTGCTTGGACTTCCTTAAGCTGATTCCTGTCAAGTATATGGTGTAAACAGAATAACTGGCCCTGCAAAGAGGTATATGCTGTTCTGAACCTCTCTGACTACCTGAAATTACAATAAGGTAGTATTTTTTTTTTCCCCTGCGGGTATGAGACTTCAGCAGAAACAGCAGTTCCAGTGGGATTCATGGATCTGAGATTTTGAAACCATTGGCAAGTTACGCATGGTTTTGAAAAACTGAAAGTAAGTAAAGAAGCATCATTCAGAAAAGGAAAAGCTCCTCCATCAAATGTCTTGTCTTGGAGCTTGTTCTACCTGAATTTCTGTTTCTGTAGATGAACTTCTGCATGTGGTGGAGTTGATCAAAAAAATGTCAGTTAGCCTTTGCAGGAAAACTAGATTTTTGAAGAAAATGTCTTGGATTTTGGTAAAAAAGGAATACTTCCATGCATTTCCTTTTTTGCTTATTTTTTTTGATGTTTTTGCATGTTTTGAATTTTTTGCTTATTTGTTTAGATTTTGTTTTGTTTTGGAAATCATTGTGGCCATGTTCTTTAGTGTATTCTCCGCTTCCTCAAGAAGATGTAGGGTTTCAGAGTAGCTGCTGGATCCACCTACAGCTGTGTGCAGTGATGTGGGGAAGTTGTGGACCCTTGGTAAGGTGGATACTGAGGCATGGGCTGCACTCATTTCTGTGGACTTTGGCACCTCTCCTGCTGATCTGGTAGTCAAGGACCCCGGTAGTGCTTTCTGAGCAGTGTGAGAGCATTGAGGGCTTGCTGGTTGATGGGTGTCTGGCTGTAGGCTGGGCTAAACCAAGGATACAGTGACTGTCAACCTTCTCTAAGACCTGATGGTCTGACAGTGCCTGATCTTCTGTTGTCTCTAACTCTGTTCTCGGCCTGTTGAACCATCTGGAGTAACACCGTGTAGGACTGAGAACGAGGTATTTGTATGCTGTCCCATGCAGTGTTGTGCTGAGTGTTTCCAGGCTCTCAGCCTTGGCACACAGCAGGGACTGGATCGTTTTTACGTTTTTTCCCAGAACTGGTGGAGCCATTCGGAAATGCAGGGTTGGCTCAGGAGTCATGTGCTCCTTCCACAGCAGAAACATGCCAGCAGGTCACCGGCTTTCTATTGTGCAGTGGCTTGAGGAAATGCTATGCCTGCCCTGGGACTTGGCACAATCACTAAAGGAGGATTTCAGCTGTAACTTAGAGCAGTACTCTGCTATGCAAATATTGATGAAACCCCCTCAGGGCTGTGTACAAACACAACTGTCAAGGTGTGGCATGAGGCCAAGGTTGTGATAGCTGATTACACAGGAGCTTCCAGGCTCCATCTAACCCCATCTCTGCTGCAGTCAGGCACATGAACTGGGCTGCGTTCGGGTAATCCCCTGAAACAGGAGGCAAGCATGAGCAAAACCTGCTGGCACTGGAGTTACACCTCAAGAAACAGGCTGCGGTGAGAAGGTGAGCGCTGGCACTGAAGAAATGCATCAGGGTTTGCAGTCCCTGAAGAGCAGACATCTCCTGTGCTATCTCCTGCCCAGCAGCCCCACTGCTGTGCTTGGGAAAGCTGGTGGCAGTCCTGCTCTGCGCCGTCAGGCCAGGCGTTCCCCTAAGGTCCTGCGCGGCAGCACCAAAACTTCACTTAGCTCTTTGGCACTTGGATGCAGAGCTTTACGTGGAAGTCTGGGCTGGAAAAAGGGTGTGTGGTCAGCCCTGGGCTGGTCACCACATCCCTGAGCCAGTTTAAAATTTCCTGGTGAAAGTGGGGGATTGCTGGGGGGGGGGGTGCAGGGACACACAGGAGGCTGCTTGGGGCATCAGGAGCAGATTTCTGCCCACTCCCTTCAGTGGCTCTGCTGTTTCCTTGTAACCCCGGGTGATGTCTGCATCCCTGTCTCCCTCCACAGCTTGCAAGTGCAAGGCGACTGCTGTCTTCTGGCTGGTGGTGATAATTTTTCAGGCCCAGAAATCAGGAGCCAGAACACGACTTTCTGGAAATAAGCCCAGCAGATGGGAAATGCGGCCTGACTTCAGGTACTGCGTTGAGCTGTTGGAGTGGGAGGCTCCCAGGAAAAAAAGGTCTTCTGAAAGGTCTCCTGCGTCCACGTGAGCCTGGGAGTCTGTGCCAGACTGGGAAAGTGGTGACAGACCTACGGGCTCTGGTCAGCTGATGTTTAGGGTATTTGCAGCTGGGAGGACTCTCAGTTTGGAGGGATTTTTAACAGTTGATGATGTATCAGCTCCCAGACTGTGGCCCCAAAGGTATGGCCAGGCTGGACTTGTATTATCTTGATATATTTTGCTCCTGGACTGTTTTGTAGCTGTACCCTTATGTAGAAAGGGTCTCAGAGGGAGTTATGGGGCTCCTTTTCACTACCTTCTGGGGGGCTTCTGGGAATCAAGGTACATTTACCCTTAAGATCTTCTTTTAAAAGAAGGATGAAAAGAAAAATCAAAATCAGAGCCCAGTGGGAAAGGAGACATTTGCTAACTTGCGTCTACGTGCCCCAGCTCCTGCAATGGCTCTGGCTCAGTGGTGCCCAGCCCAGGAGCTGAAACCTCTGGCATCCAGGGGTGCACAACCAGCAACGACAGCCCCACTAGACAGGGAAAATCCAAAACCCCTGAAACCTAGCAAAGTGCTGAGTTTGTGGAGGAGCCAGGGGTGCCCCTGCATGGGCAGAGCTGCCTACCAGATGGTTTAGAGGCTTTTGCTGCTTACACCACCCCTAGCATATGGGGTGCATTGCATTTACTGAATGCATCTCCTGCTGTCCCGCTTCCTGGAGAGTTAAATCCTGATTTAGGCTTTTTCTGAGAAAATGACAGCAGAATTCCCACCCTGATTTTGCAAATCTGCAGCCAGCTGTCCCCAGCAGGCCTGTCCAGCCACTCTGCACCCCGGCTATCACCATACCCATCCCGTCCTACTGGCTTTGGTACAGCCATAGTGAGCCCCAGGGAGATGAACTGTTTGCAGGCTCATGGCAGGAGCTGTGCTGCTGCTCCCCTACTTCCTGCACCAGCCATGGCCAAGCCAGGGTTAAAGCCAAAAGGGCAGGGAGCAAATGTGTGGCCCCAAAACAGTTAAAGGTGGGGCTCTGCCCCACACCAGCTGCATCTGTAGAGATAAATCCACCACCCAAGAGAAGTAGATGAGCAGCAAAGCGCTCAAGCAAAACCAAAAGAAAAAAAAAATTCCCCTTTTCTGGGCCTTGGAAGATGCCTTGTAGAAAAACTCCAGTGAGCAGCACAGATAAAAACTGTAGGTAAAATGGTGCCTACCATCTCTTCACGGCAATGCCTAGCCTCAATATTAACTGGGGGTACTAAATTTTCCTAGCTGACATAATTCCATTAGTGTTTATGGTATAATAATAGGAAATAATTATTTTACTAAATCTCATTATTCTTAAAAAAAAAAAAAAAAAAGTCTTTTTTACAGTGTTTTCTCTGCTTCATATAGGACTGTCCTCCTGCCAGGGCAGATCATGTGCCCGTTGGGGCCACGGCATGCCAGCCTGCAGCTCTCATCTGCACACACCAGCACTTCAAGGTTTCCAACCCAGAGTTTGGACCCTGACCATCTTGCAGGCCAGTCCTGTTTATCCTATGTGTTTGCCATCACAGCGGTAATTTTTTTGACTTTTCTTTTTATGGAAAAAATTTTGAAATTTTCTCCATTTCCCTTCCTACCATTTAAACGGTGTCACTTTCTTGCAGCGAGATGGAGTGGGTCACTTCAGTTTGCTGCTCCAGTCTCAAATCCAGGTGAATTTTTCTCAGTTGGGATCGTGTGGGCAAGCTGGGAAGAGGGAGCACTTCATCTTGGAGGGCTGGGACATGGGGATATTTCTTAGGAGGAGAGAGAGCGCTTTGCAAGTGACTGCCTCTCCAGCAAATCCTGAGCACACCTGTTAATGCCAAGCCAAGGGTGCACATGCTCAGATGGCATCTGTTTAGCAGCAGGGCATTTGGAGAAATGAAGTCTATCACAATATTTAAGAAGCTGGATAAAGGAACAGATGGGTTTGATGAGAGATAATCTGGCTAATGAAATGAGGGTTAACACTTAAACTGAGAAACAGTTGCTTAGGCACTGTATTTAGCCCATGCATCAGGGTATAGAGCAGCTCCAATGGCTGCTGCTGAGTGACTTCTGGCCCCTTTACACCGCTGCTCCCGTTTCTGGGTGGGCGATGTTTCTTGCCAGGCCTCGCTCTGGCTTTTGAGCAGGAAGGAGCAGGACAGGAAAACTGTTTCCGTTTTCCTCACCTCTGTGTACCTTTTCCTCCCAAAAAAACAGCCCAGTAAACCGTAGCCGGTCTTTAGCGGTAATATCACCCTGGGGAGGTCTGCAATTAGAAGGGCACAATGTTGCTTTGTTTCTTCCTGAGCCACGAGTGAGGTCTGCAAGGGCAGGAGTTGGCTCGGTAGTAGTCCTCTCTTTTACATGAAAAATAAAATACCTCTGAGGCTTGATCCTGCTACTTGATGTCAGGACACGGGGGCTCAGCCTTCCCACTTCTCTGTCGCTGGAAGAAAGCGGATGCAGAGATGGTGCACAGTTTGGTCCCCATGAAGAGCACTGATGTGGTGAAATTTGGACAGGGAAAATGCACATGCTGTAAGGCATCGGGGGGGAGGAAATGTTAATTAACAGACAGCACAGCAGAGCCATAATGTTTAACATTTGCTTGCATTAGAGCAGGTCCCCTTTCCAGGCCAGGCAAATTGCCAGGCATCTGCAGTGCAGTGAGACCCTCAGTGGGTCTCAGTGGCCAGCAGGAAAACCCAGTGAGGACTAGGGCAGGAGCAGTCATGCGCTGCTCACAGCATCCCAGGAGTGTTGTCGCATCTGTGCACCAGCATCATTGCAATTGTGTCTTTGAAGACATGGGCTCAGCAGGGAGGTACATCAGCGTCAGCCTCTGGCACACCCTTCTCTGGGAAAGCCAGGCATAACCCCAAACGAGATGGGGGAACGTACTTGTGGCTACTCGTCTTTGCCAAGGTAGTGTTGGTAGAGACATGGGAGGAAAGACTCTTTCCACAGGTCAAAGTGAGCTTGCAGCGGACTTTGGGACACACAGTGTTACTGTGAGGGATACAGTTCAAAAGCAACACTCCCACGTGCCCTACCGCCCTTTGCACCCACAAAGCCCTTGGTGGGGGGATACTGCAGGACGAGGGTCACAGACTGCTCCTCCTGTGGGACAGGTGTCCCATGAAGAAGAGATTGTAGGAAATATCCCTGTGGGCCCACGTAACACCACCCCTTGATGGCTGGTGCCTCCCTGTACCTCTGTTGTGTCCTGCACTGGGTAGGCTCCAGCACTTGCCTGCTGTCCCCAGGCTGTACCCTTTTTTTAAGCTGTGGGTTTTTTTAATTTGTGCGAGGTCTTTGGCGGTCCTCTCAGTATCATGCATTTTCCAGCACTCAAAGGGACCCATCTGTTCAAAAAAGAGCTGTGAACAAAATGTCTCAGACTCTCAGAGTTTACCAAAAATGAAATTGCTTTAAAATCCCATATGCTGCATTGTTTTCCTTCCAGCTTTGGCTGACAGCAGAGGTGAAGTGACTAAGGTGGTTTCTGATTAGTCATTGCATTTTCCTTTCTGGCCAAAATCACTGGAGCTGAGCACTGTCACTTCTCGCCTGTTTGACGGAAGGTTTTCTTCAGCCTTGGCTGCTGAAAGCCAGAGGTTACTGAACTCAAAGACCTCCCCTCTGTTACTTTTAAAGTGAGCTTGCTTGACTTTTCCTATCACAGGAAGCCTTGCAGTCAGGGATGTGGTTAATGCTGATACTTCAAGCATACTTTTTTCCAGGCACTGGGACCTGTCTTGGTAACGTGGGGGCAATAGCACCTCCTTGCCCAAAGAAAGCCGTGCCTGGCAGTCCCTTGTCGTGGCCTGCAGCTCCTTAGTGTGGCAGTGCCATGGGGCAGCATCAGGTGCATGCAAACGGAAAACCTGGCCAAGATCTCTGGGTTTTGTGGGGCTGCAAAAAGCAAATGCTGCAAGGAGCCATTTATTAGTCCAGGATAGCACAACAGTTGAAATACCAGAGCAGGAAGAATGTTATTTCAGCTCTAAAAATAGCTCCCTCCGCCTTTAAAACACTGAGGAGCGTACACAGCGGTTGCCTTTCTGCGGAAGCGGCTGTCCTCTCCCTTGGCAGGGCTGCTGCTGCAGAGATGCAGCCACTTTGGTAAGGGCTCAGGGGACCTGCTGGGTGCTGTGCTTGCTCTGAGGACCTGGGCTTTGAGGGATTCATAATCCCTGCATATCAAAGACAAAATCTCTTCAGGGTGTGCCATGAGAGCTGAAGCTGCAGGGTGAAGGAGTGTTGCTTGGCTGCTAGAAAGACAGTATATAAAGTACTGATAAACTGCTGATATATAACTCAGCTTACTTCTAGGGGCTGGCGTGGATTTAGGCAAGTGGTTATCTTGTGTTGGTTCATAAGGGATAGCACCAGGACAACACTTTGAGTAAGTGCCACCTTATTTGGGTTTTAAGAGAAGAAACAAGACAGTCAATAAATAACATCAGTCATACTTCATCCTGGCAAAGAGAGGGGAGGGGGAGGACAAAAAAGTGGTAGCATTCACATCGACTTAATCCCACAAAGGTCAGACAGCAAAGGGATCCCTCCACCTCAGGAAACATTCCCAAATGGTTATCACCGAGCTGTTTTGCTGGGAATGTTTCCTCTCAAAATTCCAACTGCAGAGATGCTTTATGGAGATCGCAAAGTCCACCATCCAGTAGGAAAGGGAAAGGGAGTGGAAGAGGACTGCCTGGCCCAGCTCTTGCTACTGGGTGGCTGCTTCTTTCAGGTCTTCCAAAATACTTAGCGAATGGGCACCAGTTCCCAGGAGGACCACAGAGATGTCACAGCCAGTTTTGGGTGGTGAGCCCTCTTTAGTGCCTCTGTGGGCTTTGGAGCAGAAGGCGTACAAAGAGCCGCACGCTGGGTAGGTGCTGCTGGGACTGGGGAGGGCGAGCAGGGAAGGGGATAGAGAAGGAGTGAATTTACAGCCCATCTCATGGCTATGCCAGGGACAGTGTGCAGCCAGAGGGCCCACGCACGGCGCCGGGGCCGAGCACGGGGCTTGTTTATGGCGGAGACTGGGCCGCCAAGGACCAGCCAGGCCCGAGGGGTGCCCTGAGGTGCCAGGAGGGGCTGTGGTCGCGACCCACCACCCCAAAACCGGCGGTCAGTGCGCTGCCGGTTTTACCGCCAACCGGCTCCGTGAAGGCCCCCGATCGCCCCGAGCCGCCGTGGCGGCGGCAGCGGTCCCCGCCCGTCCGGGGCGGGGCGGGGGCGGTGCCGGGCCACCGCCCCGGCCCCAGCCCGGCCCCCTCGGCCCAGCGCGCCTCCCGCTCGCCGCCGCTGCCGCCGGGGCCGGAACCACCACCGGAGCCGCCCGCAGGTAAGAGCCGCCCCCGCAGCGGTTGGGAACGACCGTTGGGAGCGCGAGACCCCCCGCCCCCTCCTGTCGCGCTGTCGCCGCCCTGTCGCACCCCCCCGCGAATTGTCAGTCCCCCCGCCCAGTCGCCCCCCACCCCGTTCGTGGCCTGGGTGCCCCGGCGGGAGGTGGCGGTCGGGGAGCTCCGCGGGAGGGCGACCCCCGCCGTGGGGAGCAGGCGAGCTGCCTGCCGCGGCGTGCCAAGGGGCTGCGGATGGCGAGCGCTCCCCTCCCCGAGGGGCTGGCCGCAGGGGCTGGCCCGGCGTGGGGCACCGCAGGTGCTGCGGCACTCGGGAGGAGCCGAAATCCCAGTGCTGTCTGTCCTGGAGCTTGCTGATGTACGGCAGGTAGACACACGACACGACGACTAGAGCCACTTGACCCAGGGCCTGAAGGATCCAGCTATGGAAGAGCTCTTGTAGGTCATGATTTTGGCATCCCTCTTACCCATGAGCCCATCTGTGGCATCCTTTCGGGGTTGAGGGATGTGATGATGATAGAGCTCAGCAGGGCCATCTGCCAGGACCTCTTTGCACAGGGGTCTGTGGAGAAACTCACCTGGGTTGAGGCTGTGGGGTGGGACAGGCCGTACCTTCCCCAGATCCTATCGGGATGCCTGACATGCAGGCTGTGTCCTGTTAAATTCCTGGGGGGGAAGAGGTTTTGAGAAAGGCCATTTGGCTCCGCTGTGGTCCTCCAGGGAAGGAAGGGCGAAATCCTGCCTCTGAATGATAGAAAGAGACAAGCCGATGCTGGGTGCTAATATCCCAGGATGATGATGGGGTCGCTTGGGATCTCAGTCTTAGCTTTTTCTTACAGCAGCATGCTTGTGCCAGATCTTTGATTCAGAGCCCTTGGGCTATAAAGGTTGGAGAAATTCTGAGCTAATCTTCCCTTCTGCCTTTTTTTTCTTTTTTTTAAACAAAGCTTCTTGGAAAAGTGACCTTAAGGAGACTGTCTGATCAACATTCACACAGTCCATATTCCATAGCAACCTATACATGTATGGTTAATTATGAATAGCAACTCAATATGGAGGAAGGAATTGTGTGAAAGGTATATCCCAACACACTGCCTGCCTGTTGTGTCTTGCTCAAATGGATAAAACTGCCTAAAAGAAGGGGAACTGATTCTTGCTGACTTTCTGCCTTTGGGTAACAGGGTAAAGAATGGGGACTCATGTTTGCTTGACAAACATCTGGCTTCTGTTTTCACTGTTGTACTGTTAAAAGTCAAATTATTTTCTTGTACTATTCTTCGTGCCCAGCTGTCAGCATTTTCTGAGCCTGGGTGGTGGAAGTCAGTACAGTTGTTTCATTTCCCCTTTTATGATTCCTTGTGCTGTAGTGTTTGCTTTTCAGATGCAGAGTAGGAATGCGTGCTTGTATGAACACCAATATTTTAAATTGTTTTTTCTTGGAAGAAAAGTCATGTCCACTGTTTCCTCTCCCCCCCAGCCATTTCCGGGCAGCCTGAGATTGCAAGATTGTGGTTTGGCCCAACAGAGACACTTTAAGGTCCCGATCCTGCAGTCCAAGCTGAAATAATGAGCTCTGATTGCAGGATAAGTGGAAGCAAAGAAGCAGAGAAAGGTCTGTGGGAAATGAGAGAGGTGATGCTAAGCAATATATTGGGAGGAATAAACTGTGAGGGGGGATGGCTAGCAGGTGAGGAGGCTGCTGCTGTGGTAGAGGGCTTGGACTAGGACTCTGAATGCACACTCTTCTGTGCCACTGATTTCCTGTGTAACCTCTCGGCGAGCAACTCATGGGCCCCGTTGTCTAAAATGGGAATAATGATATGTTTTTTTGTCTCAAGAAGACTTGCAAACATCTCTAGGTACCTGGCTCCCCTCGCCTTGGGTCTCTGCAGGTTGCAGAAACGGTCACCTGAGGTGCAGGGATGAAGGCAGGATGAGAGGGGTAAAAGGGAAGCAAAGCACATTGGGAACAGGTGGTTGGAGAAGAAGTGAATGGGAGGAGGGACGAGAGGAAAAGAAGGCTGATGAAGCTTCAAAAGCCATGAAAGGAACTGTTAAAACAGCTATAGATTACCTTGCATGGGGTTTAATGCAAATTTTTAATGCTGAGATTGCCTCTGGATGGTCATGCCTGCAAGGGAGAGGTGCCTGCTAGAGCAGCAGTCTCTTTAAGAATGCTGCGTGTTCAGTGTTTGCCTTTGGCAGGTATGCAGTCCTGGCTGCCTTGGGGAGGGCTGGTCTGGTGTGCAAGACAGGAGGGAAGCCCACTGTCCACCCTGCCCACCACACAGAAAAGCAGAGGCCTCCACCCCAGCACCCAGGAGCTGCTGAGCTGTGCTCCTCTGTGGAATAGGTGACATGTTTGTCAAGTCTGGTGGGAGGGGAGGCCAAAATGCTCCCTGGTGCCATTAGGAGAGGTCCAGGCTGCCTTTCCCATGGGAAGCAGTGGGAAGAGAGGAAAAACCTGGGGGACTTGGGCCAGTCTGCTGCAATGGTGGGGGGAATGCCCAGCATCCTGCTCTCAATTTCCTGAGCTGGGGTAGATCCAGGTAGTTGGGGAGAGAACTTCTGCCCTCCCTGTCTTATTTCCCACTCCCTGTGAGAAACCACTTCTGTTAGTAGTGGTGGCTGCCTGAGCCAGTGGCCCGTCAGTTTTGGCACCACAGGACTGCAAGAGTGGACTTTGCCTGGCCAAACCACTGGAGATGGCCACAGCTTTGTCAGGGAGAGCCTCCTCAGTGTGGTCTTGGCTCAGCTGAATGCTCTTAGAGGTGGTTTAATGTGGTCTCTTGTGCTACAGGAAAGTCTGTCTCTGAAAATATTTCAAAAGACAGCAGAAATCTTAAGCCCTCTGGATGTGATGGAGAGGCTGGTCACAGCAGGCTTGCAGGCTTGGCCCTGTTTTAACAGGTGGAGGCTGTTCCCGGGTCCCCTCTGTCAGTTGTGTTTGCAACAGGTTTGCGTGAAGTGGAACACTGCATGGCACCTTCCTCCTGTAGCTCACCTGAGCGCCCTGTGAACAGCAATTTATGGCTGCAGTAGCCTGGGAGAGTGGTAAATAAACATAACTAATTCCTACAAATGAATGCTGGCAAGGCAGCGATGAACACCACAGAAATGCTTATGTATGATTGCTTACCTTGTACTTGTCTCAGGGCAAATGATTTCCACAGGTCTAAACAGAGCCAAAAGACTGATGTGGTAGTTTGTATCCTTGACAGAGAGGGCTACCTTGGAGTAATGACAAAAGCCAAGTCATGGCCACTGCACGTCCATTCCTTGTAGCTCACCCTTTGGCCCATCATCTTGTTGCTGCTTCTCTGGGGCTTTGGTGGTTAATATGAGGGGAAGAGGACCTCAGTTTGCCATGTGAGTAGTGAAGGCATGAGTACTCAGGCTGAAGAGGTTGGTGAGAGAAAACTGTCCTGAGAAAGCTCAGTGTGCTGTGCAACACTCCATAAAAGCTCACAGGCCTTGGGTGTTTTCCCCATGGCTGACAAGTGCAGACTGCTTGGTATTTATGCTTCTGCTGGTGGTGCCCACTGGTGTAACCAAAGGAAATGCTGCTTTGGGGACAGTGCACATCTCTTCAAAAGCATAGAGCTGCAAAGTGCAGTGAAGAAAGGAGCTTGTGCTTCCTAACAGTGGATAAAAGAGGGGACAAGAGAGGTGAAAGACAAGGTGAACAGGTGGGAAAAGCCCTGCTTACACTGTGTGGGAAGCTCTGTAGCTTGAGTGTATGTTTTGTGTTTGTTGGGGAAAAAAACAGTGGCAGGGTAGCAAAGGGAGGGAAACCTGGAACTGTTCCGGCCTTCCAGGGCATGCACTCTCTCATCCATAAACTACAGGAAAAGGAGACAATATAACCAGGAATAACTGCTCTGCGAAGCCTGCTCTTCTGTGCTTAGTCTGTCTTTTCTTACCTTCAAGGCTATCTGTAAGTCGACATGACGTATCTGTCTCTTTCTTTGCCAGGTTTCGCCTCCCTGTTGCATGTTCTTTGCCACTCCCAACACTTACATTGTTTTCCCGATAATGGGACAAACCTTTCAGGCAGGCTTCCTACCCCCTTCCTTTGTAATGTGTGTTTTGGCTTGGCTTGCTCATGCACATTGGAAATACTTGAAGGCATTCCTGTTTTTGGAACTGAGGAGCAAATAAAACACCTCCACTGACTTCTATCAATCTATTAATACACCATCAAGATCACTGTACCTTATGGGACGAGAAACATCCGGTCTGGTTGTTGCTGGTTCAGGCAGCGGTCATTAGATTGGGGTGGGTAAGGCAGAGGATGATCATTGGACAGCTTGTCTGCATGGTGCCTCAGACTTTCTGGGCTTTGCCACAACATCAGCCTGCATTTGTGTATTACTTGCAGAGCAAGAAGATGGTTTCAGAGACTCTTTCATCATAGCATAGCTGAAGCAGGGAGAGCTTTGCTGACCTTTATTTTATGAGGAGATAAATAGCCCTCCTCATTTTCCAGCAACTCTTCACTTTGGGGTTTGGCTGGGACTTTGGGGTAAGTGCCATTCTCACAAGCATCCCAGACAAAAGGGTTGGCTAATTGCACAACAGGAAAATATGCCCTTGTGGCGATAGTGTGGGACTGTGGGATTTGAGTCTGTGTTAAGACTCTCTGCTAGAGACTTCCCTTGCATCTCAGGAGAGGCCTGGCTAAAGCGGCCCCAGTCTTGAGCATCTCTGCTCTTGGAGAGGCAGTAAGGCATCTGCTCTGGGATGTGGGCAGTCCAACACACTTGCACTGCAAGGACTTGCTAGGGGCTAGCTGCTGCCTAGCTCACGCACCTCCTGAAGAGCCAGGAGGGCTGAATCTTACAGTGGGCGCTCCCAAGCAGAGTGGGGTCCTTGGGGCAAACACACAGCACCTGCAAACTGCAGTGCTCCTCAGCTCGCTGTGAGTCTCACTCTAAGCCCTGGCTGCTCCCCACTAGTTTCACCGCCTGCTGACCCAGCTCTTTCTGTCTGAACTGGATGTGTACCTTCTGCCTTACCCAGCTCCTGCCTCTGCCTCTGCCTCTTTTGCCTATTGCAGGCTGAGGGCCACAACTACTGAAGCCCTGCTTGTGGTACGAGTGGAACCTCATGGAAGTCAGTGCAAGCCGATGTAGGTGCACGGGTCAGAGCACAGCACCGTCAAAGCCTGCAAAACACCCCTTTGGCCCTAAGGTGACAAATTATATTTGTTTTTCTTTCATAACATCCAGGAGCCTGGTCTTGAAGCAGGACGTGCCTGGTTTGTACAACACCACATGCAAGAAAGGCAGACTCAGCCCAGAAGAGTTTACAGTCGATGTCTCTGGCTGTAACACAGCAGCTCAACACCGGGTCGTAAATGGCCTGTAAGTACTCATGTGCGATTGAGGGCAAAGGTTGTGCAGCAGCAGGAAGCAGCATACCAAGGGCACTCCTTGAAGGACAGTAGGATGCAGAGTGGTGATGCTGGCTTTGGGACCCAGTGGTGCTGCAGGAGTGTCTCTGGGTAGGACACGCTGTCAGTTGCATGGTCTTACCAAGGTACTCGGGAAAGGCTGAATATATATATTTACAGAATTGGTAACAAATTAATTTTACACAACCCCAGGAGACAGCTTCCCAGGGAAACTTGGAGGGATGGTGTGGGCAAGTGGATGCTAATACAGCCTTTTCTGCCCTCGTTTTTTTGGTGACTAGAAGGTTTCATTCCTGTGGTGCGCCTTGCCCATCTCCGTTAGGTTTGTGTTGGCCAGAGCATTTCATTAGCACACTGAATGCATTTACAGTGTGTGAAGTCAGACAAGAAATATGTATGGATGTTTCTGTGGGTGAATGCATTGCCTCTCAACATCGTTGCAGGATTACTGAAGCATCTCCTGCTTCCCCCATACGCAACCCAGAGATGTCTTTACTTTTTCCCATTCCTCTCATATAAATAAATGAAAATGGCATTTCTGCACACCCTTGAGATGGTAGGTGGGTACCTTGAGCAAGCAGAGCATCATATCCCTGCTGACAGAGGGGATCACTTCTTTTCCTGTTACCCCACTATTTTGTTACGTGTTTACAAGTCTCTGGCACGCCTTCTCTCTCTCATTGTGCACTCAGGCTGGGAACCTTGAGATAAACCTGAAAATGCTCCGCTTTGTTATGTTGGCATTTGTGGCTTGTGGGTGGCAGGTTACATAATGTGCTGGTTTGTATCTGCTCAGTTACAGTGATCAGGTATCGAGTGACTGTGGTTATTTTTGCTTTTAAAAGCAACAGAGGGCTATAGTGGGCTCCCCCAAAAGACAAATTGTGTTTGTTCCCCTTTGATTGTTGCTGACTGGCAGCAATTCTTTATGACTTGCCGTACGTCCTCCTTCTCCTGGTGCTTCTGGCTCTGTACCTGTTCTCAGAAATGGCTCAGTGGCCTAGTGCTGAGAAAGGCAGGAGCATTGCTCTGGCTTATTATGCAGCTTGTGTATGGGCCCTTGAAATGCATCTGCATGCTCTAGTCTTAAAAAAGACATATGACTGTTAACATGGTAGTTTTGTCCTTCCTTACATTCATGTTCTCTGGCGAAAGCAACTTCAGGAAGAGCCTGTAACTTTGCTTGGCAGATGAAATTAAGATGCCCATATTAAATGAACCTTGAGCAAGCAGCAGTATATATTTGGTGAGCTGCCTGCTGTAATTGAAGTGTGTAGATTAGAGGAATGGGAGCTTAATTGGTTGAGGGGATGTAGCGGGGCAATGGTAATAAAAGCAGAGCAAACAGCTGATTTAGACATAAAATAGGAATGGAGATAAGGGAGTAAGCCTGCATTGAGAGAAATTCTCAAGCCACGCCCTGTAACAGTGCTAATGTGAAACCCTTTGCAGTTCTGCCCTGACCCGTGATAGCTGGCAGCAGGAGTGCACATCGACAGGGTTTTTGCAATGCTGCTGTGAGACTGTGAGTCAAGAGGGACTAGAAAACTACAGTGTGTGCTTTTGGGAAGGTGAGCTGACTCCAGCTGGGGTCAGCTACGAAGCTGAAAACGTGTTTTTATTAGCCCTGTGAATCCATTGCACCACAAGGGCTTTCTGTCGCTGAAGGCCTTCCTGTGCAAGCCTTAAAAATGGAAGACAAACAGGTGTGTGCAATTACCAACTACCTCTTAGAGGCAGTGTGTTTATTTGGGAAAACACAGGCCGGTGGAGATGGCTGTTGTTGCCAGCTGGAGTTGACTGCTCAGATTTGGCATTACTGGCCACGGCAGCAATGCAGAACAGAGCTGTGGAGAGGAAGGTTGGCTTTATGTCATCCCTGTGGAGCAATTAGCTGTCAAAGAAATTGTTTTTATATTTCCCACAGAGAATTTAGGTTATTTTTCCTGTTGCTCTTGGCATTTTATTTTGGCTGCTGTGGTGCTGCAGGGGAGGCTGTCATTTGGGTTCCTTGTTCTCTTGTTCCCGGCTGCTGTTAGAGGTGCTGGTCTTAGCGTGCACAGAGGTCTCCCAGCTTGAAGACACGGGGATGTTGAAACATCTTCAGGCATGTGTGGGATGTGCCAATGGACAGCATTAAAAGGTGTTGCCATTTGGGGACATGGGGGAAATGGACCCTTCTTTCCTGCTTTTGGTATTTCATCCATCAGATGCAGGCGGCTCACTCCTCCTGTGTGGGCTGGCAGGGGCCAGCAATGCCGCTGGTCCAGCCATTGGCCCCCTGCTCTCCTTCCAAGGGTGTGCCACAGAGTACTTGCTCATGCTGTCCCGCACCCGTGCCTAGGCGTGGAGCCTGTCAGAGGATGGTGCATAATGGCAACATCCTTTCCCGGTCAATTCTTGCTGCCTGCCTTGAGAGGCAAGCTTGCACAGAGCTTGGCATTCTGTGAGGCTGATCAGCCTGATATGGGTTGCTCATTTTCCAAAAGGTCCAGCCCTGGCTGCACTGAGCTCTGGTGAAGACCTGACCCCACGCAGGTCATTGTTGTACTCCCTGGGAGTGCTGTCCTTCCTCCTTGGTGCGAACCCAACTGGCTGTGATGAGAGGCGTGCAGGGGATATGTTCTCTAGGTGTTTCTTTTTAACCAGCTGAAATCATGGAATCATAGAATCATTTAGGTTGGAAAAGACCTTTAAGATCATCAAGTCCAACCATTAACCTAGCACTGCCAAGTCCGCCACTAAACCATGTCCCTAAGCACCACATCTACATGGCTTTTAAATACCTCCGGGGATGGGAACTCAACCACTTCCCTGGGCAGCCTGATCCAGTGCCTGATTACCCTTTCAGTGAAGAAGTTTTTCCTAATAGCCAACCTAAACCTGCCCTGGTGCAACTTGAGGCCATTTCCCCTTATCCTATCACTTCTTCCTTGGGAGAAGAGACTGACCCCCACCTCGCTACAACCTCCTTTCAGGTAGCTGTAGAGACCAATAAGGTCTCCCCTCAGCCTCCTCTTCTCCAGGCTAAACAACCCCAGCTCCCTCAGCTGCTCCCCATAAGACTTGTGCTCCAGACCCTTCACCAGCTTCGTTGCCCTTCTCTGGACACGCTCCAGCACCTCAATGTCCTTCTTGTAGGGAGGGGCCCAAAACCGAACACAGCACCCGAGGTGTGACATCACCAGTGCCGAGTACAAGGGGACGATCACCTCCCTGGTCCTGCTGGCTACACTATTTCTGATACAAACCAGGATGCTATTGGCCTTCTTGGCCACCTGAGCACACTGCTGGCTCATATTCTGTGACCAGCACCTCCAGGTCCTTTTCTGCCAGGCAGCTCTCCAGCCACTCTTCCCCAAGCCTGTAGCATTGCCTGGGGTTGTTGTGACCCAAGTGCAGGACCCGGCACTCAGCCTTGTCGAACCTCATGCAGTTGGCCTTGGCCCATCGATCCAGCCTGTCCAGATCCCTCTGTAGAGCCTTGCTACCCTCTGGCAGATCAACACTCCCACCCAACTTGGTGTCATCTGCAAACTTACTGAGGGTGCACTTGATCCCCTCACCCAGATCATTGATAAGATATTAAACAGAACTGGCCCCAATACTGAGCCCTGGGGAACACCACTTGTGACTGGCCCCCAACTGGATTTAACTTGTTCACCACAACTCTTTGGGCCCGGCCATCCAGCCAGCTTTTTACCCAGCAAAGAGTTTACTTGTCCAAGCCATGAGCAGCCAGTTTCTTCAGGAGAATGCTTTGGGAAATGGTGTCAAAGGCTTTACCAAAGTCCAGGTAGACAACACCCACAGCCTTCCCCTCATCCACTAAGCGGGTCACCTTGTCATGAAAGGAGATCAGGTTAGTGAAGCAGGACCTGCCCTTCATAAACCCATGCTGACTGGGCCTGATCCCCTGGTTGTCCCGCACGTGCCGTGTGATGACATTCAGAATGATCTGCTCCATAACCTTCCCCTGGCACCGAGGTCAGGCTGACAGGCCTGTAGTTCCCCAGATCCTCCTTCTGGCCCTTCTTGTAGATGGACGTCACATTTGCTAACCTCCAGTCAACTGGGACCTCCCTGGTGAGCCAGGACTGCTGATAGATGATGGAAAGTGGCTTGGTGAGCACCTCCGCCAGCTCCCTCAGTACTCTTGGGTGGATCCCATCTGGCCCCATAGACTTGTGTGTGTCTAAGTGGTGTAGCAGGTCGCTAACCATTTCCCCTTGGATTATGGGGGCTTCATTCTGCTCCCCATCCCTGTCTTCCAGCTCAGGGGGCTGGGTACCCCGAGAACAACTGGTCTGACTGTTAAAGACTGAGGCAAAGAAGGCATTAAGTACCTCAGCCTTTTCCTCGCCTTCTGTCACTATGTTTCCCCCCGCATCCAATAAAGGATGGAGATTCTGCTTAGCTCTCCTTTTGTTGCTAGTGTATTTGTAGAAGCATTTGTTGTTTTCTTTTACAGCAGTAGCCAGTTTAAGTTCCAGCTGGGCTTTGGCCCTTCTAATGTTCTCCCTGCATAACCTCATGACATCCTTGTAGTGCTCCTGAGTTGCCTGCCCCTTCTTCCAAAGGTCGTAAACTCTCGTTTTATTCCTGAGTTCCAGCCAAAGCTCTCTGTTCAGCCAGGCTGGTCTTCTCCCCTGCTGGTCTGTCTTTCGGCACATGGGGACGGCCTGCTCCTGCCCCTGTAAGATTTCTGTCTTGAAGAATGTCCAGCCTTCCTGGACTCCTTTGCCCTTCAGGACTGCCTCCCAAAGGACTCTCTCAACCAGGCTCCTGAACAGGCCAAAGTCTGCCCTCTACAAGTCCAAGGTGGCAGTTGTGCTGACCCCCCTCCTTACTTCTCCAAGAGTCGAAAACTCCATCATTTCATGATCACTATGCCCAAGATGGCCTCCAACTGTCACATCACCCACCAGGCCTTCTGTGTTCACAAACAAGAGGTCCAGCGGGGCACCTTCCCTAGTTGGCTCCCTCACCAGCTATGTCAGGAAGTTATCTTCCACACACTCCAGGAACCTCCGAGACTGTTTCCTCTCCACTGTATCGTACTTCCAGCAGACATCTGGTAAGTTGAAGTCCCTCACGAGAACAAGGGCTAGCGATTGTGAGACTTCTCCCAGCTGCTTACAGAATACTTCATCCACCTCTTCATCCTGGCTGGGTGGTCTATAACAGACTCCCACCACGATATCTGCCTTGTTGGCCTTCTCCCTGATTCTTATTCATAAACGCTCAACCCTATCGTCACCATCATTAAGTTCTAGACAATCAAAATATTCCCTAACGTACAAGGCTACCCCAGTGCCTCTCCTTCCTTGCCTATCCCTTCTGAAGAGTTTATAGCTGTCCATTGCAGTGCTCTAGCTGTGAGTCATCCCACCATGTTTCCATGATGGCAACTATATCATAGTTGTCCTGCTGCACAACTGCTTCCAGCTTCTCTTGTTTGTTGCCCATGCTGTGTGCACTGGAGTAGATGCACTTCGGTTGGGCTATTGCTCCTGCCACCTTTTTTGGGGGAGAAGCCCTAGTTGCTACGTGAACAGTCTCAGGAGCTTCCGTCGTTTCTAACACATCCATGGCCCTTGCGTCTTTGCTGCTGCATGGCTCTTCATCCCCTGCCTCCACTGAGACGGCAGACCAAACGACCTCGCTAGCACACTGTCCCTCAAATGTTGGTGTGCCACCCCCAGGCTTATCTCTAGCAAGCCTGGTTTTACCCCTTTCCCCCTTCCAATCTAGTTTAAAGCTCTTTCAATGAGCCCTGCTAACTCCTGTGGTAGGATCCTTTTCCCCTTTTGAGACAGGTGTGCCCCATCTGTTGCCAGCAGGCCTAGTGACGTGTAACTGACCCATGATCAAATAACCCAAAATCTCGCTGGAGGCACCAGGCTCAAAGCCAGGTATTGATCTGCTCGCTCTTTCTGCGTCTTTCCTCTTCATTCCCTGAAACTGTAAGGATAGAGAACACTACTTGTGCTCCTGAGTCCTTAATCAGTCGTCAATGAATGTGTTTCTCTGAACTATGGACCTGGCTTCCCATCGGAATGCTGCGCTCTGCGCTAGTCATTCATTTAATATGCAGTTATTTTGGATGTCATTTTCTGTTAGTGGTTGATAGAAGGGGAGTCTGTATGGCACAGTGAATATTAAACACAGGGCTGTTTTCCAAGGGAGTGAATCTGTATCCCTGTCCCACTGACTTTGATGAGGTTGGGCACCAGTCCTGCCCCCTCTCCATTGCAGAGGTCAGCACAGAGTAATGGTTATTTGGATAGCATTTTCACATTTCCCCACCTCATCCTGGCGTGGAGTCTCCATCCCTTTGCGCTGCCTCACTGCTCTGCCAGGGGGCAAAACCCCGTGCTACCTCCCTCTCTGCATGATAGACAATGCTGAAATAGCTTGCGAAGGCTGCTGTTTCTTGGCTGGGAGGCATGCTGGAAGGCAGAGGAGCTGTGGCAACCCGTTAATGAGGACAAGTGTTATGGCTAGTATTTGCTTTTATTGCGTAAATGAATCCTTTGTACCTTTCCAAAGGGGAAGGGTAAATAATAAGATCTGCCATCCCCTGACCTGAGAGAATTGTGTTACCTTGGCTTAGTCCAGCCACCAAAAAGAGGAGAGTCGAGCACTGTGTTAGCAGTAATTAGCTTGCAGAGGAAACACGGACTGTAGCAGGAGGTGACATTACCTGCCTGCTTCCCTTCAGCCAAGACAAGAGCAGGGGGACTCGGCTACAGCTATGGCTCCCTTGCGCGTGGTGCCAGCCTTGGGCAGTGTGCTGCTAGGGTCCAGCAGGGATGTGGCCCTGCCTCAGGTGAGGCAGCTGCCACCTGGAAGTGGTCCTTGACATTGCCGGTACGGGTTTCTCAGTACCAGAGCAATGGCCAACACCAGCTAAGGGATGCTGCTGCATGTTGATGGGCTGCGGGAGGAAAAGGCAAGGGCAGCGCTTCACAGAATAGTTGCAACTGCTACAGCAGGGGCTGTGCGGGGAACAGAGCTGTGAAATGCTTTGTGTCTCCTGTGCGGGAGGAGAGGAATAGAGATGAGATGGGTGGGGAAATCTAGTCCACCCTCATTGATAATTTCTTCTGATCTGTTACACCATGATAAGGTCTGCATACGCACTGGAGTTGACTGCCTTTTAAATTGATGTACTTAATACTTGCATCGTTTCATGCTCCCTGTCTGCAGTTCTCTCTGCTCCCAGGTGAGGGAAGAGACCTTATCTGATTGCTTTTCTGTTTTTTAAAATTTGCAGTTCAGCCTCACTCGAGGCTATCTGTACAGACAGCACCAAATCATGGCCTCATGGTTCTGTGCAAGTGTGGCGTGGCTTCGATACTGCAAGGGTGTTGTTTTGTACCCCTGCCATGTGATGTGTAGGGAAGACAGGACAGCTGACCTGTAGAGGCAAGCCTAAGGCTGCCATGCCTTCTGCAGGATCTGGGGAGCCTCACCTCAACTCCTTTAGCCTCTGCTGCTGCTGTGGGGCAGGATGGGAGTCGGTCCCCGGAGCAGTGTCCAGCCAGCGTTGCCTTTGCAGCCTGGGGCTGTCTGGTGGGAGTGGTGAGCTGGGGGCTGGCTGTGACATGGTGAGGGTGCTTACTGTCTTCTGTGGGTCCTCACAGTGGCGAGAGGGCAGGGCAGCAGCCCAAAGAGACCATGGCTCCTGTGCTGCAGATGTAGGAAGGCCAGGGGAGCTGGGAGGAGGAGGAGGACAATGTGCTGCTGCCCTGGTAAAGGTAAAGCAGGTGCTGGAGCCATGAGCCTTACATTGTTCACTCTCTGTTGTTCTGTCTCTTGGCTGTGCTGGTGCCTGGAGGAACATTTATGAAGGAGGACAGAGCATAAGGAAATATTTGATCTGTTGTCAGAGGACTCACAGGGAGACACAGAACTCTCTGTCTGCAGCACAGCAACATAGCAGTGTTTTTGAATTGCATGTGTTACAGGAATAGACCCGGCATCTCAGGTGCTCATCCAGTGTGATCTTCCCTGGAGGACAAATGCTTCCTCAGGAGGTGGTGTATGCAGCATCCTCATGCCCCATGCAGGATTTCACAGTGCCTACACGTCAAGAGCTGATCCTGTTTGTAACGCCTCGTCCTGACAGTACTCTGGGTGCTGGCACTCGAGCTTGGCTCCACTCTGGGTGCGGCTGAACACTATTTTTAGCTGATTGCTGTGGCCAGGATGGGAGCTGGTCGTGTGCTTTTATGGAGATAGCACGTGCGTCCTTCTCCCTTCATGCTGCAGGCTTTGCTGAGACACCATGTATGGAATTGGTAATGATCCTGGGAAGCAGACTGCCTTGCCTTGTGCCTATGGGAAGTAGCAACGAATTAGGGCTGCAGGTCTTGCGGTGTCACCTTGTGCAAAATGCTTAAGAAAAGTACTTTGAAAACCACTCAAATTCTATAGGTGTGTCTGAAAAGTCTCCCCCTCCACAACTCCAAGCTGTGCCTTGGTTTTTATGCACAGCGCAGATGACGCTGCCTATGTGCAGCAGCTTAACCCCTTACATCAGTATGAAAGGTTTTCAGCACCTGCTGCCTGGCCATTAGGAGCTTGATCTTGGGATGCTTCAGCACCTGCTGTGTGGATGCTCTTCCTGCTTTCAAAAGAGGGGGGCCGAGGCAGGTGGGTACCTTGCCCTTTTTCTTTTGTTTTTACTTTGTTCTTTGTTTCTAGCAGGTATGGATGGGAAGAAATGCAGCGTGTGGATGTTTTTACCTCTTGTGTTTACCCTGTTTACATCAGCTGGATTATGGATAGTGTAAGTTATCTCCTGCTGGTTATTTGGGAGAGCAAGTTAGTCTGGGGCAGTTGGAAGAACCGCTGTGATGTGGGCTGTATCTCAGTACAGAGAGTCTTTTGGGGATGCTCTGTCCTTGACTTACTGTGGGGCTGGGAAGGCATATGATAGGGGCAGGGGCCAGTCCATGGCTTAGAGGAACACATTTTTATCCCTGAGTTTCTGTGCTGCCCAGGCCAAGTTTCTGACCTTGCCTTCTTCCTGGCCCATGTTACTGGGAGCTGCCTGAAAAGAGACAGACAAAAATGCAAAAATTCCCTTTCATCACATTTTCTTTCAATGACTCAGCAGAGCTCTTGGAGAAGCACTTAGGCCCTGCTTTGGGGTGCAAACTCAAAATCCGCAGCAACCAGCACCTCACTGACAACCTGCCAGCAGCTTAATGCTGACACCTCACTTTCTCACTAACACTTCTTACCAAAATGCACACGAGATGCATTTCCCTGAGCTGGGCTCTCTCCAAGCATGCAGGCAGATGACTGCAGCATGAATTTGGGAGTGATAAATGTGCGATCAGCAGCTATGCTCAGCCGGAAAAGCAGTTATATTGTAGGATATGGCTTTGGCCATGGTCTGTGGATGTTGTTTTTCAGCAACAGGGGCAGCTTAAGCCATTTGTCTGACCCGTATTGCTTGTTGTTCTTCTTGTTCCATCCCCTCTGTTTGTACTAAAACAGTTTTGTGGAGGGGGGGCCATGGTAAACCAGATAAATCAAATGATTCAGATTAAAAATGAAAACATTCCCCAGGTTGGTTATTTTTAGGGCAGCTCAGTTCAGTGACCCTGTTTGTCTACCTGACTATGCCAAACAGATGCAACACAAAGCGAGGCACATCGTTAGGCCTGGAAGTGAGCAAAACTGCCTCCCTGAGCAGAGAGAAACACAGGCTGCCTCCAGCAGAACCTGCCAGTGGGCTTTGAGACACTTAATGTGTTGTTTGAGTGATATTTGGAATTGAAGCCAGGATGAGGTTTTACACTGTTTTAATATTTTTCTTTTTTTTTTTTTCTTTTTTTTTTTTGGACAGGTACTTTATAGCAGTGGAAGATAACAAAATTCTCCCACTAAATGTACCAGATAGGTAAGAGCTGATTGTGAGCTTTACGTTCAATCACTTGTTTCTTTAAAATAATAAAACAATGAAAGCTAAATGGGAAAGAAAAATCTTGAATCTTTATTCCTATGCATTTATGTCTCTCAGGAAACCTGGTTCTGAAAGACCACCTTATATAAGGTAAGTGAATGATTTTCTTCCAATTACTGTTTGATTAATGGTTGTTATTTATGTATCTTTGCTGTCCCAGAGTTACAATGATACACTTTATATTTTCCAAGTATTGCAGGTGACGCGCCTCCTGCAAGCTGTGTGTTTAGCCAAGTCATGAACATGGCGGCATTTCTAGGTAGGAACCATAAGGGGAATGTTTCTTTCTCTCTCATAATTTGCTTTAAGAAGTCACTGAAACATAAGCAATACATATTGTTCTTGAATCTGATGATGTGAAATCGTTTAAACTGTGATTACTACTAATTACAACAGTGTTATTTTGTCTTCATTTGTAGAAAGACAGAATGAAGCTGGATGCATTTGAACTTTATTGGTTTTTGATTTATTCTCCTGTTTTTAATTGTCTCATCTTAGCCTTGAATCTATGTGACTTTTTTTCATTATATGGTGGGGTTTTGTTATATGCTGTGAATGTGAGATAATTGCATGGGAATATTGGCAAATGCAGCAACTGATTATGCAAAATATCATCTGTGCTGAAGTCCCCCTTATCCCACCCCTTCCTAAATTCCATTACTAAATCTGTGGAAGTTTACTGGCATTTTCCAGCAGTGGAAGTAAGAGGGAAACACAACAAAGAGAAGTATCTGAAAAGTACTTGAAAAAAGATGTCTCTGTTTGGTTCTTAAAACTGTTTGTTACCTTCACCTGTACATATTTTGAGCAAATTATCCCAAACTTAAATGGCAAATAATTAATTATTTTAACCTTGATTTGCTCTTCTTTAGTGGTACTTGCATTTATCTTTTCCTACATGGGGTGATTTATTATGCTTTCAGTTTTGCTTTGAGCTATTCTCTCGCAGTGTGGGTTCCACCCCTGCTGCCTGTGAAAGGCACGATGTTTCTTTTCAGAAACCTGGGAAATTCAGTTGAGTTGAGCTCTGAAATTAATCCAGACTTGTATGTGCACAAGTAAGATACCTTAACAATCTTAATCTGACATAATGAAAACGAGGCTTAGGATGTAAAACCTGGTAAAATATGTTTAATCATGAACCTTGACATGAACTTCCTTATTTTCAAGTATCAAGAACAATGCAGTCATCAGGCACAGTCAACATGAGTTCACAAAGGGAAAGTCCTGTTTAACTAATTTGATATCCTTCTGTGATGAGGTCACCCACCTAGTGGATGAAGGGAAGGTGATGGATGTAGTTTTTCTGGATTTTAGTAAGGCTTTTGATACTGTCTCTCACAGCATCCTTCTGGACAAGTTGTCCAACTGTGGGATGAGCAAGTACACAGTATGCTGGGTGAAGAACTGGCTGAAGGGTAGGCTTCAAAGCGTTGTAGTGGATGGGGCTACATCAGGCTGGCAACTGGTGATGTTCCTTAGGTCTCAGTCCTAGTGCTGGTTCTGTTCAATATTTTTGTCAATAATCTGGCTGCAGGAGTTGAATGCACCATTAGCAAGTTTGCAGATGATACCAAACTGGGAGGTGCTGTTGACTCTTTTGAGGGATGAGAGGCCTTGCAGGAGGATCTAGATTGATTGGAGCATTGGGCGATCATTAATGACATGAAATTTAACAAGTCCAAGTGCTGGATTCTGTACCTGGGATGGGGTAACACTGGGCACAAGTGTAAATTGGGAGAGGAGTGGCAGGAGAGCAGCCCTGCAGAAAGGGGTCTCGGGGTGCTGGTTGAGAGCAGGCTCACTATGAGTCAGCAGGGTGCCCTGGCAGCCAAGAGGGCAAAACGCATCCTGGGGTGTGGCCAACACAATACAACCAGCCAGTCAAAACAGGTGATTATCCCACTGTATTCAGGCTTAGTGTGGCCTCACCTTGAATATTGTGTGCAGTTCTAGGCCCCACAATTTAAGAAAGTTAAAGTACTTGAATGCATCCAGAGACAGCAGCAAAGCTGGTGGAAGGGTTGGAAGATATGCCCAATGAGGAGCAGCTAAAGACTTTGGGTTTGTCTCCTTTGGGGAAAAGGAGGCTGAGGAGCGACCTCATGGCTCTCTACAGCTTCCTGAGGAGGGGAAGTGGAGAGGGAGGTGCAAATCTCTTCTCCCAGTAATAGGGTGCATGGGAATGGTTCAAAGCTGTGCCAGGGGAGGTTTAGACTGGACATTAGGAAGCATTTCTTTCCCGAGAGGGTGGTCAAACACTGCAACAGGCTTCCTAGAGAGGTAGTCAATGCCCCATCCCTGTCAGTGTTTAAGAGGCATTTGAACAATGCCCTTAATAATATGCTTTAACTTTTGGTCAGCCCTGAAGTGGTCAGGCAGTTGGACTAGATGATCATTGTAGGTCCGTTCCAAATGAAATATTCTATTCTATTCTATCTCTGCTTTGTGGATAAAGCCAAGCTTTTCTCTGCTGGATTGGGTGCTTCTGAGAGCTGCTTTTAGCTTGCACCTCTGGCCACCTTAGTTGTGTCAAAGCCCTTGCTAAGGAGAGGAAAACTACAGAAACCTGCTAGAAACAGAGGCATTACCGAATATTGAAAATGCTGTTGTTTTGCATGTAATGCTGTAAGGTGACCTTTTAATTCCCTTTTGTCATTGCCATCAGTGTTTTAGGAAAAGATCACATAATTTCAGGATGCTGTCCTGTAGAAATAGAAATGAAAAGGTTCCTGCGTGCGAGCTCAAGTAGTCACAGGGTGGCTGTCCCAAACAATTACCTGGGGGTGAAAACCAGAAATTTTCTTTTTGAGGGGAACAAAGTCCTCTTGTTTTTATGGATTTGGAGTGGATTGATTCACTAGAGCAAATTGTGAGAGAGTAAATTCAAACATCTTTTGCAGTTTGGATAGAACTGGATATTCTTTATTTACAGTGCCCTTATTTTTCTAAACCATGTTTTTGGTATTATACCAGGATTTTTGTGGAAAATATAGATCTAATTTGCTAACACAGACAATTTAAAACAATATGACCTATCAGTTTGAGCATGAGCATAAGCATAAGAAGGTGTTTGGCAGCAACCAGCAAATTCCCTATTCAACTCAATTGCTTTTTAGTGGTCTGGTTTGAATCCCATCTGAAGGCCAGTTGATTGCCTGGCTTTCTGTGTTGTTCCATGCAGGATTCCCTAGGGAGGGCAAGAATATAAAATGTGAATATCTCCTGGGATTATGTCATATATGATATATCATGTGTCATAGTGCTTGGGCTAACTGTAAGCTTGCAAGGACTGCTCTTCCAGTCTACGCAGAAAATTAGTGCAATATTTTGGCTTATGTTTGTGGCACCAGCAACTTGTTCCAGAGGAGGAGAAGAGGCAGTGGGCATTATGGTAAAACCTGCAGAAATACATAGGTGCTGTTCATACATTTTCTAATACAGGTGGGTTTGACGTACTTCCTCCAAGAGAGCTCAGTGCTCCTAAGTGCAGTGAAACTTGATGCAAGCCCAGCTGCCGCAATGTGAGTGCATGCTGTGTATGTGATAGACTATGTTCTGGGAGCTTCATGGCAAATAGGAAGGCGCTCTTTTTTCCCCCAGAAAATTTGCAACCCAGCTCCTAGACAAAACATCATGAGAAAAAGAAGCATGGGAGCTTGGCATAACTGGATTACAAGAGAAATGCGTCCTGTGCTTAGTCTTGTCCATGACTAAGTGGGAGGGGGCCAGGCAGAAGCACTGAACTAGCCGGCCTGCAGTGAGCTCTCCCCTCTGGGTGGAAAGAGGGTGAGGGGTCTGTGGGCCCCCAGGCAGGTGGTTAACTGCAGCATGTTTTACCTACTGACGCACCTTGCATTTTGTTTCCTTCTCAGCACTTGTCGTGGCTGTCCTGCGCTTCATTCAGCTGAAGCCGAAGGTGCTAAACCCATGGCTGAACGTCAGCGGCCTGGTGGCGTTATGCTTGGCCTCTTTTGGGATGACCCTACTTGGCAACTTTCAGGTACTGCACTCCAGGCTTGGACTGCTGTGTCTGTGCTGTGAGGTTCCTGCTTTTCTAGCAGATCTGCTTAGGTCTTTGAATTACCTGTGATGTGAACTCAGGAGATAATGTGTCTTGCTGTGCCCTAGCCCTCCTTGTACCTGCTCTGCCACCTCTGTCTGCCACTTACATCCTGAGATGAAGGGCTGCAATCATTTTTCACATATTTCCAGCAGGATTTGTACCTGCGTGCTTCTACTTGACCTGCTGAGAGCCAGACCAGGGAAACTATTGAATCTCTTGGGGGTTGGCATAGATGGTCCTGGGTAAAAGGATTGAGCTGGAAGTTTACATAGGCATCTGTGTGAACAGATGCACACCTGCCCATACAGCTTTAGCAGACAGTTCAGTGTCCTTCATTTAAAACACATGTTGTTTAAATCTACCTCCTGCTTGTCCTCAGACTGGCCACGAGAGGGACACAGCAGAGGACTTCTCCTAATGTGATGGGTGCCTGGATGAGGTTCCTCTGATTCTCAATCTGTTCTGCAACTTTATACGAACAAACAAACAAGCTGTCAGTGCCACAACGTTGCTCTGTAGGGTTGGGTGTCCACTGTGATCATGAGTGTGTCTGTTAGGTCTGCAGTGAAAGTCAAGTGGCAGTTGCGTTTCCCCATCCCTTTGCTGTCTGTTGTGGTTTAACACCAGCCAGCACCTAAGCACCATACAGCCGCTCACTTACTCCCTGCCCCTGATGGGATGGGGGAGAGAACTGGAAGGGTAAAAGTGAGAAAACTCATGGTTTGAGATAAGAACGGTTAAATAATTGAAATAAAGTAAAACAGTAGTAGTAGGAATAATAATTATGCAAAGTAACTGGTGCACAATGCAATTTCTCACCACCTGCTGACTGATGCCCAGCCTGTCCCTGAGCAGTGATTGCTGCCTCCCAGCCGACTCCCCCCAGTTTATATACTGAGCGTGACATCATATGGTATGGAATAGCCCTTTGGCCAGTCTGGGTCAGCTGTCCTGGCTGTGCCCCCTCCCAGCTTCTTGTGCACCGGGCAGAGCATGGGAAGCTGAAAAATCCTTGACTAGTGTAAGCACTACTTAGCAACAACTAAAACATCAGCATGTTATCAACATTATTCTCATCCTAAACCCAAAACACAGCACTATACCAGCTACTAGGAAGAAAATTAACTTTCTCCCAGCCAAAACCAGGACACTGTCTCTGATGCTCTGCCTCTCACTGGGGTGCAAGTAATGACCCCCAGTAATGGCAGGAACTGAGAAAGGTTAGTGTAGGCTGGCCTCTTTCCTGGCTTTGCAGGCAGGGAGCTGTTTTTCCTGCCAATACACAAAAGGTACTTATTTTGTGAAGGGTGAGTACCTGTTTGGGTTACGGAGCAATTGCAGGAACTTTGTGTACTCTACAGTTGTCTTTTTGTTTTGTTTTGTTTTGTTTTTTGAATGAGGTGTGAGATAATTTGACTGTTTTGGACCTGGTCTTCCTAACTCCACAGCACAAGCTGAAAACTTGGAGTCTTGGTTTTTCACGAGAGCTTCCCAGCTAGGAACTATGAGGCTTTTGTAACAGCCTTTTCTAGGTGTGAGAAGAGTATTTCTTGTAAAGGGCAGGCACTAGGAAGCAGTTACAACCTCTCCTTCCTTTTTTCGCTCCTCAGAGCAAATGATTGTTATTTAAAAGTGGATACTTTGAATCATGCCTGGTTATAAATTCTGAACTAATTATCCACTCCTTGTGAGTTACCTGTGTCCTTGCTTAGATCTTTTGCTAAATCATGAAAGCATGTAGTAGTGAGGTGTTAGTCCATGCTTTTCCCTGCCTGACTGCTAAGCTGCGTGTGGCATTAAATCATATTTCTGGAAAATTGCAGATTGGGTGTGTTGCAGGGTCATTATGGCTGTGAGTCCCTTGCAGTGCAGGCTACCTTGGGAAAGGCAGCTCAATCCCATTTTTGTCTGTACTGTGATTTGGACCTACCCTTGAATAAAAAACTCAAGGTAGGGAGGAGGGGGGAGGGATCAGTGGAGGCACAGTAACTAGACTGTTATCTTGTAGATTGCATCTTGTTTGATGGGAATTTGTTAAATCACCAAACAGGAATCAAGGCTGCAGGGAGGAATTACACTGCTGGTTTCTTTTCTAGAAAAGCCTCAGAGGCAGAGGGAAAAGGGAAATTGGTTGACTTAAGTCTTGTCCATGCTGGGCTTTCTGAATGGATTTGCAGCCTCAAGGGATCTCTTTGCAGATTCTTGCTCATTGAACCTGGCTGTCCTTTTGCCTTGCAGTGTTGCACAGTCACTGAGCCCTGTGAGACACGGGAGCCCAAGGAACAGAGAACTGCACTCCAGAGAGATTGGGTTCATATTGCCTTGGACCCCAATGGTCAAGGATGGGCAGAAGAGGGAATAGGCTTTTTGGTGGGAGAAACTTGCCAAATCAGGAGCATGTGTCTGTGTTTTGGCTTGTGCTAGCTCAACAGAGGCGTCATGGCTCTGGCTACCCTCTGCCCCAGGCAGCACTGCTCCATGCAGCTGGCACTAAAGGTTGCACAGTTTGCTTCCATTGCAGGGAGCTGTACAAGACCCCAGTGGGTTGTCCTTGCCTGCCCTGCCCATCACATCGAGCCAGGGAAGGATTTGTTTCTGAGCTCTGCCTTGGTGAGTCTTGTCAGGGAGGCAGTCCCCAAGCAACTGCATTTTCCACTGTGCTTGGGCTTTGGACAGATCTGCTTGACTGTGACAGCTGTCAACTCATCTTGGTTATGTTACACCTTACACCTCTGCCAGAAGAAATAATACAGCATCTCTGTCTCACACCCCAGTGATTCCCACTCTCCTCTATCCCACCCCAGTAGCAATCCAAGGTAGCTGACAGGTAATTCCTGTCGCATCCAAGCAATCACCATTTTGTTTGTTCCTAGCTTTCCAACGATGAGGAGATCCACAATGTGGGCACATCGCTGACCTTTGGCTTTGGGACCTTGGCATGCTGGATCCAGTCTGCCCTCACCCTCAAGACCAACCTGAAGAATGAGGGACGGAAAGTCGGGATTCCACGAGTCGCCCTGTCGGCCAGCATCACCCTCTGCGTGGTGCTCTGTATCCTTTTGTCCTGCTCCCTGGGAAGCCAGGTATCATACATGTCTGACACTCTCTGCAGCAGGGAACGTTGGCTCTTCTCACATCTGTCCTAGGATCTCAAAGCATTTAGGAATGCTACTCAGCTTGTCTTCATGGTGTGATCCAATGATTGGCTCATTTTGCTACTTGCGTTTTACCAGCATGCACTGCTTCACAGATGGGCTCACTTCCTTCATAAATGTTTCTAAAACTTCTTAGTGATACCCAAAGTGGTTACAATATTGAATAGTATCTGTGCAATTTAATGGCACTACTGCTTACCTACACAGTAGCATTTAAGATTATGCAAAATACTGAGATGAAAATTCTCAGGAGAACAAAGGAAAAAGGGAAGAAATCAGATTTCTGAAGATGAGAAGATTTTGATGTGTTTGTTGAAATGCTCCAGGATGTTACATCCAGCTCTGCCTTTTAAGATGGTTATCACAGTCAAGAGTGCTGGGTCATGTGGACTTCAGGTAAGCCTAGGTGCTTTACAAATGGGATTTGAGCTGTGGGGGTCTGTGGTCATTCAGACTGGATGTACATGTGACTTCCTCTCCACCTTGTGCCAGCCAGCCCCACTCCAGCCTTTCTGTTCGCACCAGCACTCATGTGCCCTGGGTGTTTATTTAGGCTGGATGTATTCACTGCGTAGTTGCATCAACATTAGTCCTGGGATAAGCAAGAGGGCAGGAATAAATGGCAAGGAATAAACTAATCCCCCTCTTTGGGGAACGGCCTGTTCTTAAAACGATTCCTTAGTCACTTGGCTGGTTTTGAACATTTCAGCCAGTGTCCAGAGGAACAGCATATTGGTGTGAAGATGTACTGTCAGTCGCCTCTTAAGCTTCCTTGGAAAAATTTGTAGCTGAGCATCATGCTTTGGTGTACATAACATAGGAGTTTGCCCAGTTCTTGTGGTGCTCTCCTCATCCCCTTGTCCCAAGCCCATAGCTCCCCCGGGTGTGTGTAGGGTAGGGCTGCATGCGAGGAGCTGGGCCGGTCTCCTGCTGTGCTTCAGAGTTTTCTGCCAGGCTGGGAGCAGGAGCAGCCAGGTAAGCCAGGACATAGCTGCTCCTCTACCATGCTCCCAGCCCTCCCCAGCTGTCTGCTTGGCACTGAAGGCCTTGGGCCCTCTGTGGAGGGGTGCAGGCTGAAGCAGGAGTCCTATTCCCCACCCCTGCCAATGTCTTTGCAAAGGCTTGGGGCTGACTCCCCATCCCATGCAGCTTGTGAATAACCCTTGCACTACAAGGAAAGTAGAAGATCCTTAAAGCCAGACACAGAATGTGGTTTGCTGAAATGAAGCTTTGGTTGCTTACACTAAGCCCAAGATGAAAAGTCTCTGGTTACCTGCTTTGTGCAGTTAAAGCATGGGAGAGGCTGCTTGTTTGTTTTACCTGTGAAGATGTGTGACCTTGCATTCTTGGAGTGCAGAGGAAATCCTGGGAGAGAGGAGAGCCAGTAGGTTTAGAGGGGATGTGCATTGGGCTCAGGCAGATCCTCAGCTCAGGAAAGTGTCCTCTGCTTTAGGGGAGCTGAGAATTGCTCTTAGGGAGTACTCCAACAGAACCTGAGGCACAGCAATGAGACCCTGATGCCAGGCAATATGTGGTCCAAGCAGGATGCAGTACATGAGCCTGGAGGACAGTTTCTGGCTCTGACAGCAGTCGTCTTCCTTTCAGTATAACATGCCGTACTGTGTAGACTGATGTTTCCGGATTTCACAGAGAGGGATGATTTTGCAGGTGATCTAAAGAGAAGAAAAGATTGCACACTGTAGGCTGACAGGTGTTCCCATTGCCTGTGGTGCAGAGATCTGATCCAGTTCCTGCTGTGAGACTCCTGTCAGATAGGGGCCCACAGCCAGATCCCCAGCTGGCTGGCTCTGTCACAGGCTAGTTGGATGTTCAAGCAAGTCATTGACTTCTCTGTGCATAAGTCTTTCCCTCTGTAAATGTTTATCAGCCTGAATTGGGATCAGGAAGCCCTGGTCTGTATAGGAAAGCTGTTGCGCTCCATGGGCATTGTTGGACACCTGACATCCCTTCCATCTCTGGCACCACATTCATGCTTGCCTGATGATGGCTGGCTGGGTTGACTGTCATCTGGGTGACTTTGATTGTTGAGATTTTATTGTCTTCCCTGTTGTCTTTCTCTCATCCTGGTTGGTGTCTCTGCTTGCATTAGTTCTCCTTGACTTTCCTCTTCCAGATTTCATCCTCATGGCGCAGGGCATCCACATGCATGCTTCCAGGATCCAGTGGGGCCTGGTGATGTGCTTCCTGTGCTACTTCGGCACCTTTGCAGTGGAGTTCAGGCACTACAGATTTGAGATCGTTTGCTCTGAGTACCAGGAAAACTTTCTGAGCTTTTCCGAAAGCTTATCAGAAGCCTCTGAGTACCAGACAGATCAGGTGTAGCCTGTCCTGTGGCAGGGGGGAGGGGGGCAGGTATGGTCTCATGGGTTAAATGTGACCTCATTTACACTTTCTTGATGAGTTTGTTTTCATGTGCAATCATGATCGTATTGCCAAAGGGCTCTGAGGGTGGCTGTTTCATTAAGAACCAAACAAAAATAGCTGTCTGCTGGAAAGAGTGGATCCTTCTCAGCAGCAGCATGAGAGAGCACAAGCTGTTTAGTTTGTGTTACCAGTGACTCTGAGTGGCTCTGTCACACTCCTGTTGTTCAGAACATTAAACAGCCAGTCCCTGCGATGCCCCTCCGAGACAGGCACTCCTCAGCCTGTTCTGCAGAAGAGGACATGAAGGAAATGGACTTCTCCGGGCACCAGGAGTCCTCAGCAGTCACCAGTTCCTGAGTCACCAGACTGCATCTTTTGTGTGTTTCTTGTGTTGTTTTCTTTGCTGCCAACTGGTGTAACGTGGTAGGGTGAGAAAGAGCAGCTGTTTCTTCTGGGCTTGGGATCGGGCAGTGGAAGACCCCAACTGACTGGCTTTTGTGGCGAGCAGACAGGTGTTTCTTACAGCCTGGAAAGCAGCCGACGGTAAAGCCAGGTTTGGGAGAAACTGTGCTGTGATCAGGAAGTGAGACTTGGCGGATGCTGCCTTGTAGCTGGGCAGACCATCCCCAGGCCAGAGGAGATGGCACAGTGGGATGCTGTGTTTAGTTTGGTGTTTCAGACTCAATGGTGGGGACTGGTGGAAGTGAGGTGCTGAATTAAGATGGGAATGCCTGTGTGCTCTGAAGATGACCCAGAAAAGGCTGCTCTTCTAAGTGCGTAGAGCTTCCACCACATATTGTGTGTAATATTTCAAAAGGTTTTTTTTGTTCACTGAGGGCGAAAACATTGTGTTAGAGACACTGGGCTTGCCTGCAATGAGAACAGAACCGTTGCAGGTGGTTCTGGACACAGAGTTTGGTTTTGCTCCTTGTGCACTTAGAAGTCAGACTTGAGACACAGTGACAATAGGCCTGGGCTCCGGACCCCTCAGTGTGGCCAGTTGTCCTGAGTGGAGTCTACCACAGGTTTAAGCAGTCTTCCAAGGTGCATGGAGGCAGTTCTGCCCCAGAAGCTGGGTGATGTGGCCTGAGGGCTGGAGGGTGCAGGAAGAGAATAGCAAAACCAGAAGGGCTTCTGCCTCCCTGAAGGGAAGTTTTCAAACAAAGTCTGTTTTTGAAGAAAAAGCAGGAGCTCAAAGCCCCTGTTTGAAAACCTGATTTTTGGAAGGCTGCTGTATTGGCTGGTCAGGGCAGCGATGGGAGTTGCTGCTCATGAACATGGCTCCTGTTTTCCTCCAAGAGTCAGACTCAGCTTAGGTTTGCATCTTTGTCTGAGCTGCTGGAAAATAAGCAGAAATTAAAACAGTAGCAAAAGGCATTTGAAGGGGAGCTCGTACACCATGGCATTTCTGACAGTGAGGGAAAAGGCACGAGGGCATTCAGTCTTCTGCAAAGGTCAGAGGCCTCTCCTGAAAGGAGAAACAGTTGAGAAAAATTTCCGTCAAAACTCGTGTAAGGTTTCAGCCAGTCCTTTATCTTCTGTGGGCCAAAATTTGTTCTCAGGCAGCTGTGTTATAAATCCAGAGCATCTCCAGCCAACAGAGGGTTGTCATTGGACTGCTGAAGGCCTCCTCCTTGTAGCTGTGTCACTAGTGGGAAGCTTTCCTGGAGGGACATGCTGAGGATGGCCCAAAGGCACAGCAGTGCAAAGCGCAGGGCTCCCCAGGCTGGTGCAAGGACACAGCAGCATCTGTGGGATCACCTGGGGAGCTCCTCCTGAGTGAGGGCAGGAGGGAACAGCCTGGAGAAGATGCAGGTGGGGATCCTCTTACATGGGCACACACACTCAATGCATACGGAGCACAAAATAGTGATTTGTTTTAAGGCTGTTTTACTGTAAATAGTCCGCTGTGACTTTTTTTAAAAAATCAATTAATACTTTCAGTTTATCATTTTATATTTTGTAACTTTATCAAAGGGAAAAAAGATTATGTTTGTGATTTTTTTTTTCTTTCTCTCCTTTTCCTATATGCAATCCAAACTGAACTTCAGGTTTTTGGTGATAACTGTACATTTCTTAGAGTATTTCTAACAGCACATTTCAGTACAACTAAATGACAACTGATATACACTGAAACATGACCACTAAATAAAGTGCTTTTATGGAGAAAGTGAGTTTTATTTTTGTCCCCTACCCCATGCATAGCTTTCTGATGGCAAAGGCAAAACAAAAGGTGAGTATTTACAGTGTCATGATTAAAATTAACACTTAAGGAAGCCAGGGACTATTCAGCCATGCAGATACGCTTATTGTAACAGTGCTAATTAGCAGGCTCTTTCTAGGAGGAGAATCACACTCATTACACAGCCCAGAAAGGCACCCAGACTAGCTGCCTCACAGCCTTACTTGGTACCATCAAAGTTTTAGAAGGGCAGTGCTGGCATGATGTGGTTTCCTCCCAAAGTGCCTGTCTCTTGCTTGTTCTCTACACAGCAGCCTCCTTCAACAGGGACAGCTGTAGGTGTAAATCAGAGCTCAGGAAGGCAACATGCACGTTAGTATTCTATTTTGGCTGTCCGTGAGGGCAAGCTTGAGCGCAGCCATGCAGAAATGAGTAAGTAACAAGTGACACCCATGCATGAAGTGCCAGCAGCAGGGAACCGGGGTTTCAGACTGCCTCTGCCTCCACTATTACTAGGTATAACCTAGCTATAGCTCCCACTCCTGCACCCCCACTGAGCCCCTACTGAAATGGCAAGATGGTCAGGGAGGTAATACGGCTCCTCTAGCAGGACAGGGTTGTCTGCCTTTAATAAAGGACCAGGGAAGGCGAAAGCAGGAAAACAAAAGTGTTCACAGGTTTAAAAAACCAGAGATTTGCCTTTAAGTGCTGGTATCACTGGTGATAGACAGGAAGGCTAAATACTGGGATGGAGTGAACACAATGAAAGCAAAGTTGTGTTTTTATTTACTACCTTAGGAAAAGCTCCATGACCATCTGATATAAATTGGCACAATTTAGGTAGGGTAGGTGAAAAGGTCAGGGTTTTAATTCTCATTAAATGCAGCAGGATGTGTCCCGCAGGAGCAGTTGTTTGTCAAGGCTTGCCCACAGCTGACCAGCGCTATGAACATGTGACGGGGATGCTGGCTACTGAGAAGGAGTTCCACAGGTTAGTGCTAAGGGAGATGCTTCAGAAACGCGGTCAAGCTGACTTTGGTGTTTAGCCAGTTGTATCCCATAGCCCAGCACCATGATGCAGCAGTGAGGTGGGTCTAGAATTAAATTTTTAAAGCTATATTTATATATACTCTACTTCATTCCGGTAGGCTGGCTGTGTAGCTCTAAGCAGCTTCCATATGCAAGTTGTACTGTTTTGTACCTAGACCTGCTGTGGATATAGCCAAGATTTAAGTTGTTCCTGGTCGAAAGAGCTTGCCTGCAGCAAGGGCTGGCTTCTTCTGTGGCGGCCCAAATCTACTGTATTATAGCCCACATTTGGCATTTTCCTTTGGGCATCCTAAGCCCCCTAACTTTGAAAGTTTTGACTTAGCCAGCAACCCTGTCTGCAGGGAGATGCTCACATCCCCTCATGGTCCCCAGAGGTCCCTCTGGGACAGGGGGGCATACACCTTGTTTGCAGACCATTTCTAAAAATGATGGAGCTCGTGGTGGGGTGTCTCAGCACCAGATTTCAATGGGTGAGTCTGAAGGAAGCATCCCCTGAGCTAATTGCTAGCTGGGAAAGGGGAAGAACAGCAGGGCTCATGGGTGCTGCTCCTCACCCTGTTCCCAGCTCCAGCTGGCTGCTGTAGGCCTCTGTCCTACTGCACAAGAGACCCCACACCATACTCTCCATCCATACCTGCCTGCACTAGTTGCAGGTCCAAGACATGATGTGGGTTTGGTTTTAAATTCTCATTATGGACAAAATTACCTAACGTTACACAAGGACAATTCAGGTGAAGCACAGTCTTTTGTGCATGCACTGCTTTCCCTAAGTGGAGAAAGGCAGGAAAAGTTCGGTGAAAGATGAGATGAGGCTGTAATACGATTTCTCATCGTCCGTCAGTCCTGCATTGCCTGGTCTGATCACCACAGCCACGTGAGTATCCGCTTCCTCAGCCGCGTTGGCTTCTGAAACAGAGGTGGGGAGAGTGGAGAAGGGATGTGCTTACCAACCTCTCCACATGAGGGTCTTTAAGGCTTGAAGATGCCCCAAAACACTGAAATGCTTTTAAAGGTTGAGACTGAGAGAGCAGCGTTTGCATGTGGCCCTGCAGGGCTCTAGAGAGGGACCAGCTCCCAGCAGACCTGCTGTGGAGGACTGTAGCTGCTGCATAATGCAGCGGATGGGAGCTGGCTGCCTGGCCATCTCCTCTCCTCTCCCAGCTGATGGCTGTCCAAGGCACCATGCAGGCAGCATGCACCGGCAGCTCGATCCTTGTCACAGAGAAGCTGGGCTGTGGTTGGGCTGTGGTGCTAGCAAGTCCAACAGCCCCCCCTCACCAGGAGTGACTTCTCACAAGCTTCCTTCACTCCCTGAGCACAAGAGGCCACAGGAAGACAACAGAGGGAAAAGGAGGTAACTGCAAATTCCCACCAGCTCTGCTGCCAGGGCTGGGGAGGAGGTAAGGGGTAACTCCTGGGGCTGAGATGGGGACTGAGATCACAAGCCAGTGCCATTTCTGCCAGAAGGACATTTCCAGCAAAGGCAGGAAAATAAATTAGCTTCCCAAGCCTGGCTTTCATGGGGTCAAGTCTTCACGACCAGGAGCAGTGTTTTCCTGCTGCTGAACACAACTTAACGGTAAGTGGCACAAAGAACCAGCCACCGCATGGGCCACATAGCAGCACAGCAGACATAGTCTGTTCCCCCAAGCATGGGTCACGAAAAGCACTGATCCTGTTTGTAAATGGGGCAAGCCAACTTCTTCCAGCAAATGCTCCACTCCGCTTTAACAGTCTCTCCTTGCTTGCTGGTGCAAGGGCAGGTTTTCTACTTGACCTATTTGTCATTTGTCCTTTGACCTATTTGTCATTTCTATTTCACCTCATTGCAGTGCTGCTCACAGGTATCCCACTGTGTGAGAGCCTGGATGTGTGAGGAAGGAGCATGGCAGCAGCTAGGTGGATGCCACCAAAGCCAGGTGGTCTGCAGCATTTCTGGGATGCTTGTGACAACTCAGCAGCACGCATTTAAAGAGTACCTGCCTCCCTTGCACAGGCGAGAGCCAGCAGAACTGGCAGGCCACCTACCTCGAGGGACATCTGTCAGGAAGAGGATGTTGTTGGTGGCGCACCCAATACTGGCGGCAATCCTTCTGTAGCTCTCACTTTCTACCTTGGGGCCTATTTTGGTATCAAAGTGGCCATCAAAGAGCTGAAAGAGAGAGAAAAGCAAAGGCAGTTGCTTAGTGCCACCTGAAGAGCAGGGCTAAACCTTGCTCCTGAGCAAGACGTCCCCTTTCCTTTCTACCACAGTAACAGCGGGGCCAATGCAGCCACGCTAGCATACTCAACTGGCTGAGCTTAACTCCTGCGGGTCAAACCCACTGCCCCACCTTCCTGTCACAGACTCTATTCATGAAGCGTTACGGCAAGGGCAGTTGTGGGAGGGAAGGGCTATGCAGAGGGAGAAGCTATAAGGAAGGCGATAAGGTTATCTACCTCCAGGATATCACCTTCTGTAGAGTATCCAAACAGAAGCTTCTGGGCTTCAATGCTGCCTGAGGAGTAGATATAGACCTTCATCCCCGCTTCCCGCCACTTCCGGATGGCTGGAACCACGTCCTCGAAGATTCTGAAGCAAAACAGGGCAACAGGTAAGGGCAAACCCAGAGGCACCTGGAGGGACACCTTTAGCCAAGGCACTGTGACAACTGTGCCATTAGTTTGCAAGGGGACTTCATTCTCAGTTTGCTCAGGGCTTCTGCAACTGGGGAGTCTATTTTGGCAGCAGGTGATATAGTCTTAGCTCCAGCCAACTGAGCAGCTCACTGACTGCTATGCAGACAGCAGGTCTGATATGAGCTGTTTCAGACATTTGGCAAGAGCTTCTCCAGCACCTTCAATTTGGAGACAGGAAGAAAAGTTGGTGGAAATGGCATCCCACTGCTTTTCTCTGCGAGGGAGGAATAAGGGGGAGGACAGAGAAGACAGGCTCTTGCATCCCGAGTCCCACCTCCCTTGCAAGCTACAAAGATTTTCCTATTGGTAAGAGCTATGGTCGTAAGCTGCATCCATATGGGGCAAACCCACCCCATAGGTTCAGGCTCTGACCATGTGTAGGGAGGAGCAGAGAGGAGGTTGCAGCTGCAGGAGCTAAATGAGCTTAACTGCACCACAGAGGGTGAACCAGCTCCCGTTCACTAGGCAGCAGCATCCCTTCCTTTATTCTTCTGGCCTTGCAATGTGCTGGGAAGGCAAGATACCAGTCTAGCAATGGGATGCTGAGTCTCAAAATGTGAGCTCTGTCTAACTCCTGAGTAGTAGCCGCCCAAAGACAACTCCAGCAGTGGATAGCAAAGCTGTGAGAGAGGGAAGGAGAACCTAAGCTAAGGCAACTGCTGTGTAACTGCTAACGGACATGTCTGTTGGTTCCCTCATACCCTTCTCATTTATACCATGAGACCTCTCCAGTGCTGCACTTAGATGTATGTAAAAGCTCTTTGTATGCAAAGGACATTTACAAGATCACCCATGTACTGGAGGAAACTGAAGGCTAGAGGATGCTCGAGAGGGACAAAGTGAGTCTGACAATAATACATGTGATAGTTGTTAAGCAAAGGCCACAAACAGCCTTGGAAGGGCAGGGAGGGCGTTCGAGTCTGATATGGCAGAAGGATGGAGAGAGGAGCTGGAGGAGACATGATCCCCAGGGAACCAAGTTTTCATCTCAGTCCAAATCGCAGCCTTCTCCCCTGCACTGCACAGCTCTGTGTGGCCACCTGGGCCAAGGCCCAAAGGTACTGCCCCAAAAAGCGGATCTGAGTGTTCAGCTGCAGGCTGAACACCTAAGAAAGAGGACTCCAAATAGATGCAAAAGGAGGTGTTGGACTAAGTTTTTCAGACTTGTAGCAATCAGCTGGACCTTTCTTCATCTCCAGTTTCTTGGCCATCTGCTCAGGGCCTTGTTGTGTTATGTATCTTTTAAAAAAAAAAAGTTCACTTTTTTCATAGTTATTTATTAAATGTCTCTCGTCTCAGCTGCAAATACTTTGAGCTTGTACAGCACCTGCAGAAACTCCCAGCCACCCTCATGTTTTCACATGCTGAGTTCAGTGCCTGGATTTCAGACACTGATATGCCAGATACCACTGGGTGAGGGGGAGACTTTAGAGATCTCACTCCTTGGATGCTGCCAAGCAGCAAGGATAGCTCCACAGTTTTTAGGCCACTATAAGACAATTAGCCCTGTTTTTAAAAAGAAAACCAACAGGACTGCTGTCCCTTTTGACTTGCTTTTGGGTTTTGTTGCTTTCTCTGGTGGATGTTTAAATTTTTCTGTGAGCTCTTTTTCTTCTTCCTCAGTCTTCCTTTGGAAAAACACTTTGTGAACTTTTTTTTTTTTTTACTTTGCTTTACTTTTTTAGTTTTAGTTTTTAGTTTAGTTTTTTTAGTTTGTTTTACTTCCTTAGGAACTTGAAATGCATAGCTTAACAAAGTATCTCTCGACCTAAATAAGATCAGGCTTAACTCCAGTTGTCCCTACTCATGCACCCTTGTGTTGTGGCTGAAACATAAAGAGGAGCCTGAAGACAAAAAGAAACGGAAAGGCAGGAAATGCTCGGGTAAGAGACAAAGCAGAAAGAAACAACTGAAAGGACCTGACCCTGCAATCCTAGCTTGTTTAGGCTTGTTCCAAAATGTCAGTGCAACTCAGGGACAAAAAATGCAAGATGGAGAACTGTAAGAAGTTCAGACTTGTGCCTCAGTCTCTTGGCTTACCAAGAAATCTCTGTAGAGAAGTATTGAGGCATTTTCTGACTTTTTAATGCAGAAGATAGTTGTCCCAGATGAATGTTCTGCTGGTCGTGGGAGCAGAATCACCCCGTGTCATGCCTCTATTACCTTGTTCTGTTTCTCAGACCCCCATCTCCTTTACAGTCCCTGCCCAGGTGGCTGGAGAACTGGCTGTTCCCCAGCATGTACCTGCAGATTATTCCTTAAGGAGAAACATTCTCACCCACTTGTCATCTTCCCAGTGGAGACTGAGACAACTTGGTCAGTCACGAGGTTACGGTAAGCTTTTGGTTCCCCAGATCCAAAGATTAAGCTCAATGGATTTGTGTTTCACTGCATGATCAAGTTTGAAATGGGCACAGCAGTGCCCTGGCTTAAGCCCCGACTGAACGTAAACATATTAGCTTCTCCAGCAAGGTAGTAATCCTATTTGCATTTGTACATGGGGCTGTTTCCAGGAATACCTTATGCAGCTATTCTGCTAACAGATGCCAAGGAAAGATGCACCCCATACCTGCCCCAGGGAAACGGACACACAATTACTCACACACACAATTACTCACTCTCCTTTGACGTGCCCAGTTGCATAGGCTGCCCTCCACATGTGACCCTGCAGCTGCTTCAGTGCTGTGGTCTTCCTGTCCAGAGACATCTGCCAGTGCACGTTGTCTACAACTGCCTGGATGACCCGCTCCAGCTCCTCTTCCCCGCTTCCACTCTGCAAAGGGATCGGCACGACCCCATCCAAGCTGGAGTCCTCCTGAGCCTGGAAGTCATCGACAATAAAAAGAGGTGAGGGAAGAGGTGGAGCGGTCTCAACATCTCAATTTAGGAAAGGGGTTTAAGACCTGCATCAATGCACCTCTGTGCAGGACACAGCTTGAACTGCTTTTCACATGAAGGGTTACAACATTGTTTGATTGCTTTTCTCAGTGGGAAATTCAGACTTCAGTAGTGTCTAGAAACACTTGCTTGGATTGTACTTTCCCAATCCAACAATTAGCACTACTGTAGCTGTATTGTAAATACTCTAATGAGAATTATACTTGCTTAAGTATTTAATTACTGAAATTAAGGCAAAGAAGCAAATGCATCTTTTGGCTTCAGCCACAGGTCTTAAATTGATGTCGTGTCCCTGTACAGAGGCAGGATACCCTGCCCTGTGCAGGACAAGTACTTTTGCCATCCCTCCATGCTGCTTGCCGAACAGGTGCCTGGCAGCTGCAGCTGGCGGATTCAGCAAGAGAAGGGCACAGTGCAGGCATGCATGAAGCTGAAAAGCCATGGTTCGACGCCCACTCAGGGGCTGTGAAGACCAAGGTGAGCTGACGGAAGCAGCTGAGCTGCTGCCTACCAAGCACCAGCCCTTCCTCAAGCACAACCCCAGGCTTTGGGTGGGGGAGAATCAGCCTGTCATGGCAACCAGCCTCCGTGGGGGACAAGGAGAGGTATAGGCTCATATTGGATGACTGGGGAAGTCCGAGTAACCTGAAGTCTCAGGCATGCCTTGAAAACCCAAACAGACACGGTATAGCTCTGTTGGTTAACCTGTTTCCTCAGAAGTCCGACGTCCCGCTGGCATTCCTCCTCCTCCCAGTGAGCGCGCAGATACTCCTTCACATTGTCTTTGATGTAAGGGAACAAAGTCTCCTGGCAGCACACAAGAAAAACAGGCAGCGCCTTTAACCTGGCAGAGGTAACGCTGACTTGCTTTTAAAGCAACTGTTTGCACATGCTGGTGTGTACAGTTATTTCCCCCGCTCGAGCTTCCCCTACAGTACTGCAGCTTGTGAAACTGCTTGCCAAGGGTGTCTGCCTGATCGCAGGCCAGAGCCAACCTTGGGCCAAGACTAGTGCAGGTGGATTTTTTGCATAAAGGCTTATGTAGCTGCAACTTTTAAATCCCAGGATGGAAAGGTGGGTGATAACTGTTCCTGGGCTTGCCAAAAAATGTTGCAAATGGCAGACATGACCCCAAGTTCCCATCAGCTGAGGATTACAAGGCTGACTGTGTATGTGCTCTGAACTGACTCTGAAGTTATACTACTCTGTTTTTAATGGGATGCTTGCCCTAACAAAGGTCATTCTGAAAACACATCTCAACTTCCCACCAGAGCTAGAGGAACTTTTTAAAAAGAAAAGTCTAGTCCAGTGACACTGAGCTCCATAGGACAGTCTTGCAAATGAAATGAAACAGGGTTAGGGAAAAGTGCCACAGGAGAGTTACAAACCTTCCCTGAGATCCCAAGGGCAACCAGAAATAATTACAAATTGCTCTCATTAGTGGTGTTTCACAACTGAGAAGCCACAAGCAGCCGCCGCGACAGCATCTCTGGGTGTGGGAAGAGCCTCAGGACAAGAGGAAGGGCAGGGAGCTCCTTTCTTTGGGTACAGAACTGAGCTTTTCTTAACTGGGAAAAATTTGGGATGGGGAGGAGATGGGAGGAAACTAACCCAAGCTCATCACTCCTCAAAAAATGGCCAGTGATATTTTTCTCCTCACTGTGTGTCACCTTTAACTTGTTACTGAATTAAGAAAATAGTGATCCTGAGAGTGTGATGTGGTGGCAAAACTGCAGGATTTTCTATTACTCCAATATTGTGTTTTCCACGTTGTATATTTTAAAAACAATGTAAATTTAGGGGAAAGGAAAATATCTTAAATTCCTAGAAAATTACCACAAACTTGTCTAGGGAAATCAACAGCCTTGTAATACCCCCATTTACTCTCTCATTTCCTTTATTTGAGCTTAGTTGCTTTCAAACTATCTTTTAAATCATGGAGGAAATTAAAGAGTACCCACTGGGGAAATACAACCGACCCACTGACTTCGTTTAACTTCCCTTACAACTTGGATGTCAAAAGGTCCCAATTGCTTTCCAAAAGCAGCGTTTCGTGTTCTTGTGCTGGCAAAGAAGAAAGGCTCTGAAAACGCATCTCTGAGACTTCAGCTTTCAGCAAAAGTTGGTGGCTGCAAACTCTTGAATAGGTTTAACTGGGGCCATTACTGACCTTTATAAATTCACCTGCTTCTCTTTTATCTTGGCTAGCAGGAGACCTGAGCCTGTCTGTGCACAGCTCCCATTGCTCTGTCCATCTCCTGTGCATGCTGGGGAGATGGGTGCTATCACCCCCCCACACCGCTGGATGGCCGGGCTCCTCAGCGGCATCCAGCCCCAGATGTGGCTGCCCCAACACAGCTTGGCAGGATGGACAAACAGCTGTCAGCAAACACAGCTCGACAGCCCTCCTAAGCTTTCGCAACTGCTCACAGCAATGTTAAATCCAGTACAGAAAGGGTGGTATTTTTACCATCAGTAGACACCCACATAGCACGCTGTAATTAGCGCTTGTAGGATTTCAAGTGACCAGGGTCAATCTTCCTCTCAATGTCCATGCAAACTGTCATGAAGTTCGGTGACAATCTGCTCTTTTACAGGAGATCTGGCAAATCCCAGGAGATGTACTTTATCGAATTACATCTCTCCCCTGCCATCTACTTTTCTCTGCCAAGGTGGACCCAGCAAAAGAGAAAACTTGGTGACCTCTAATTAGGGGCCACCAAATATTCTCTTTTCTGATATCTTTCCTTAATCCACCCATCAACTGGCTCATTCTATTTCCTTACTTTTCATATTCAATAATTCTAATACTAAAGAAAGGATTAAATTAAATCCTTTAATATTAAAGAATAAAATGTCCACAGAATCAGCAGTGGACCTTTTAAAGGGAAACAGAAATTATGGAGGTTAACTGAATGTCCAAGCGAAACAACTTGTTTCAAGCATTTTCAGGATTTCCAGCAAACTGAGTTTTATTGAGAACCAGAACTCATTTGGCCTCCCTGCAACAGAAAGACTTTGGGTAGGAAACCGTCTCAGGTGTACGGCATGTTATTTGCATGACAGCAAAACGGATTCAAGGTGGACGTAACCAACTTCGTTGCCCTGTTAGTAAAAAATCTGAGCTGTTCAAACTGTTTAAACTGAAAGCTATTGAGGGGAGGGAAGCAGCTGTAATGTCATCTAGACCTGAAGTTTCAAGAGCACTGGAAGAACGTGGACAGGAAAGATGTAGGTCATGTTGTTCATCTGTTAAACTGTGTTAGCAGAAACACCTAGAAAGCCTGGCAAGAGCCTTCACCTCTCCCCACATCATGTGGCTCACAAAGCACCTTCGTAAACTACTGGCAAAAAAGATCCACCAAAAGCTATAATGTCTCATGGAGAAATACCGGTTAATGGCAGGAGCAGGGATAATTCTGTTTGGTGTCTTAAACGGAAGCAAATTGCTCCCTCCTGTGAAGCACATGAGCCTGGTTAGGGACCAAAACCTCTTGGAGAGGAGGGACCCGCAGCGGTTGGAGAACGGCAAATTTTAATAGCATATTTACAGCGTTTGTCCAGATGCCTCCTGCTGGCCTCACAGACTTCCCAGTCCCCTGGCTCCTGCACCTGAACGAACATTTTCAATGGTCTTAAGCTTTCTCCTAGGCAAGGGAAGCCACTCATACACATTCCCTGTTAGTACAATCCTCCCCATGTACGCTTGAGGCGCTCTCTGTGCTGCCCTCCCCGTGTACTGGTCCTGTGCATGCTGGAGGAAGGACACACATCTCTGGTGACACTGGAGGCATCTGACTGTACCACTCTTTTGAAGGGAAAAGGCAGTGGATAACCCCGAGATAGTACTTCAGGCTCTCTGCAAACTCGGGTGAGCTGCTGCAGCTCCAGCCATCTGGGCAACAGTGATGCTCGAGGGTTTTTCCTAAATGAGGCTGAGCGCACTCCAACTGCCCTATATCCATGAAAAAAATCATTTACTGAACTGCCCTGGATCTGAACAGTTCCCTGTTCCCCTGCGCACAAAAGAGGCAGGCGATCGGAAAAATGAGACCTATTTTCTCGCGAGCATTATTCAGAAAAACACAGAAAATGTGTCACGGTTTTACACTTCTGGAGGAAACTGAGGCCTGCCCTCCGCAGGGCTGCAGCCCCGGGAGAGGCACTTCCCCCCCCGCAGGGTGGCCGTGCCAGCGAAGGGGACTTGGAGTCACAAAAATCTGGCCGGGGCACCGTGACCCCACCCCGGCTGCCAGGGCTGGGGGGCATCACGATAATAACGGCGATGCTAACGGGGCTCCCGGCCGCGTGGAGAAGCCGCCGCCGCCCGCCCCGCCGGGTCTCACCTGGACGAAGGCGATGGGGGTGGTGGTGCCCTCGATGTCCAGCAGGATGGCGCGCACCTCCGCCGGCACCGGCAGCACGCCCATGGCGGCGGCGGCGGCACGTGGGGCACGCGGCGTACCGGGGGAGCGCTGCGGCGGCGGGCGCCCCGGCTGCGGCTGCGCAGGGGCCGGGCCGGCCCGGACGCACGGCCGCGGATCGCGGGAAGCGAGCGCGGCGGCGACGAGACCCCGGCGGCAGGGAGTGCCGCGCCGGCTGTGCCCGCCCCCAGAGCGTGCGCCCCGCCCCGCCGCCTGCTGAACGGCGTTTCTGGGTTGCACGTTACCCTCCCCGCCCCAGCCTCGGCGCCGGAGCCCGCCTGCCCCCCTTTCCCGGTCCCCGTCCCTGCCCGGGGCAGCGACCCCCGCCTCGTCCCAGGGCCCTCGGCGGGAAAGGCGCGCGGAGGACCGAGCACGCGGAGGGGCGAGGCGGGCGGGGATGGCGGCTGCACGCCGCGCTCCGGGCCCCGCAGCAGGGCACGGCCGTACCGGCGCGCAGCCGGAGCGACCCGGCCGGGGCTCCGGGGAGGCCGGCCGGCCGCCGGGTGCTGCAGCCCCGCTGGAAGCCGCCAGGGGCGCTGCGGCGCCGGGCGAGAGGACGGCGCTGATTGGCTGCCGGCGCGGCTATATAAGGGCGGCGCAGGCGGTGCCCGGATCTTTTCCGCCGCCATTTTCTCGCCCGCGCAGGTCTCCGCTGTCTCCCGCCTGAGCAGTTCCGCCGCCCTCGCCCCGCCATGGAGGACGCGACCGAGATGAGCGGCGGTCCGGAGGAGTTCGCCGAGGGCTCCAAGATCAACGCGAGCAAGAACCAGCAGGATGACGGGTAGGGCCGGGGGGGTCGTCCCTCACCCACCCTCCTGGGCCGCGCGGGGGGGGGGGGGGGGGGCGGGGGCGGCCGTGGCTCGGGCGGTGGGGGGGGGCGGGGCCTCCCCCTCCGCACGCCAATGGCCGCGCCCGCTTTTGTGTATCGGGCTGGTGACCCAGTTTCCGTGGGGCGGGGAGAGGGGGCTGCCAATCAGGGTGCGTGGCGTCACCGGCAGCCTATGGGGGCGTGCGCTGGTGGCGGGCTCGGGGCGGGGGGGGACGCGCAGACCCGGCCCAGGTGTAACGGCGAGGCCGGGCCGGGGCAGCCGCTGCGGCTCCCCCGGTGCTGCCCCTGCGGCCTGGAGCAGCGGGCACGGCTGTCAGGCCCTGCAGGCCGAGCCGGGTGGTGGCGGTGGCTTCCTGATCGCCTTTGGCTTGCGGCGGCCCCGAGCGGGCTTGCTCCGTGCGCCACGCGTGCATTTGCACCCAGCTGTGTGTGTGTACACACGTGCATTTATGCGTATTCGTATGTACTTGTTGCGTTTCAGGAAAATGTTTATTGGAGGCCTCAGCTGGGACACCAGCAAGAAAGACTTGACAGAGTATCTCTCTCGGTTTGGCGAGGTTGTGGATTGTACGATTAAAACGGACCCGGTCACTGGGAGGTCGAGGGGGTTTGGGTTCGTACTCTTCAAGGATGCTGCCAGCGTGGAGAAGGTGGGTGGATTGCTTATGCATCGATGGCACAAAGCCTGCCTGTGTCACTGTAGTGATCTGAGACTTTGTTTCTTTGTGTGCTTCTTAGGTGTTGGAACTGAAGGAACACAAACTGGATGGGAAGTTAATAGATCCTAAAAGGGCAAAAGCCCTAAAAGGGAAGGAGCCACCAAAAAAAGTGTTTGTTGGTGGGCTGAGTCCAGATACATCTGAAGAACAGATTAAGGAGTACTTTGGCGCTTTTGGCGAGGTATAGTATAATGGCATATAAGAACAGCTCTGGTTTTCAAGTGCCTCTGTCTTAAGACATTTGTGAGGAGAGAGCTGGCTCAGGCTTACATAAAACTAGGGATTGTTGAAATGATGCATGTTAATGATTTCATAGTGTTGTGATAGGCTGATTTATAGCTGTCAAAAGCAGTTGGCATAGACATTGGACTGCCAAATGGTTCTGGTAGCATAAAAAGTTGCTTGCAGATTTCATGTGTTATTGATAGGTGCTTTTGCTTTCAGATTGAAAACATTGAGCTTCCCATGGACACAAAGACGAATGAAAGGAGGGGCTTCTGTTTTATCACGTACACAGACGAAGAGCCAGTAAAGAAGTTACTAGAAAGCAGATACCATCAAATTGGTTCAGGCAAGGTATAGAAGCTCTTGTTCTTAGCATGTGAAATAGACCATCTCTGTAGGCTTCCTGAAAGCAACTCAGAAAACAGTCTTGAAATTCTTGATGAGTTAAAGAATTTCTGTCTTTACAGTGTGAGATCAAAGTAGCACAGCCCAAAGAGGTATACAGACAGCAGCAGCAGCAGCAGAAAGGAGGAAAAAGCAATGCAGGTGGTGGACGAGGAGGTGGAAGGGGGCGTGGACGGGGTGAGTGTTTTGGATGTTGAAATTAATGTAAATGCTTAAGTGTCTGTACCAAATACTAAGGTGTTTGTAAATATTCCAGGTTTCAGGCTGTATGCAGATCTTGTGTTTAAATTGAATGTGGAAAGTAGCCTGTTAGTAAATGGTATTTTGGTGGTTGTGATTGCTTGTGGAAGCTTAAGAATCTCTTCTTTCTCTGCTTGCATTCAAGTGCTGAAGTGGCAAGCTGGATGTAGGGTGCTTTTGTATATCCACAGTTGACAGCACAGCTAAATGGATAGTGCAGTTATCCTTTCACGTGAAGGGACACACTGTTAGTTGGTTCATGGGTGAGAAACCATGAGCTGTTTGCTGAACAGGAAGACAGTCACTCTGCTACACCTTATGGATAGATGAGAAGCAATCGGCTGTCAGGTTAATGCATCTCAGTCTTAAAAAGTCAAGTAGTCACAACCAACACAATGCAGTAAAGCTGATCTGTGGTATAACTTGGTGTTCGGGCAATTAATGATCCAAAATGGAAGTTAAAGGAAAACAGCAGGAGCTGCTGTAGTGTATGCCTTTAGTGTTGTGTTGTGTTTTATGAGCAGGACTACCTGCTGTCTTTCTCTAACGTGGGTGATAAGGTCTTATGACCCATCTCTCTCATCCAAAAGAGATGCCTCAATTCTTTTTAGAAAATAATTTTTGAGTTCTTGGGAAGGTAAGGGGATTCTTCCAGGTAATAGTTCTGGCATAGAAAGATTGCCATAGAAAGTTAGATGAAGTGGCATAGGAGAGGAGTGAAATAGTAAGTTCTGTAACTTATAAATGCTATACTTGGTTTCAGGTCAGGGACAAAACTGGAATCAAGGATTTAATAACTACTATGATCAAGGATATGGAAACTACAATAGCGCTTATAGTGATCAAAGCTACAGTGGCTATGGAGGATATGACTACTCTGGGTACAACTATCCCAATTACGGATATGGGCCAGGATACACAGATTACAGTGGTAAGTGGTTTTGATCTCATTCCAGATAATAATAGCATGCCTCTTTAAACAGGGGCCTCTTTTAGTAACTTGTTTTGTAACACCTCTTACTCATAACACATGGCTCTAAAGAGTAGCTCTGTTGGTGTACTGTATGGGAACAATCTCCTTCAGAGTGTTGGATGTTAATCTAATGCTTCTGGGTTGTTCCCTGCCCCCCCCCCCCCCCCCCCCCCCTTGTCTGCAGGTCAACAAAGCACATACGGAAAGGCATCCCGTGGTGGCGGCAATCACCAAAACAACTACCAGCCGTACTAAAGCAGTACCTAGTACTTGAGGAAACAGGTGTGTACATGAGTGCAAGGTCTACTCTGAATATGTCTAATCTAATTTAAAGATCAATAGACAAATGAAGAGTAAAAACTTGCGTAGCATGACTTTTCCTTTAATTAAGCTTTTGTTAACTTAAAAAAATAATTTTTTTTTTAAAACCAGCTTTGCCTACAGTGTCTATAGATCTTTAACTTTGTAAAAATGTGACTTTATCTTCTTTAGTACTTCAGAAAAACATAAGAGTTTTTCTGTTTTGCGTTGTGTACCAGGTGGTCTAGAGGAATAATTAAACTTATTAGAAGTATTAACAGGTAAAGTACTGAAATGGGTACAACTTAAGGAAAACAAGAATGTTGTCTTCTAACTCTGACATTATACCTTGTTTGTACCCGCCAGCGGGAACTTCATTGCAGGCCGTGTGTCACCCTGACCACGTCTATCTCTGGGGTCGCACGTTGCAGGCAGAGCGCAAGGCATACACCAGAAAACGCTGTCCTGTGGTATGGTCTCTTCCAACTTCATGTACCAGCGTAAAGATTAAAGTGGAAAACTTCAGACTTTGGCTTCTTTTTTTAATCTTTTTGGAGATTAAGTGTCTTAACTTAAATGGTTTTTTACAGGAGTTAAAGTACATAAATGCCTTTACAGCTTAATCATTTGGTCTTCTGTTTAGTGTTGTATTTCAATTGTGGAACTTCATTTTAAGTGTGCATTCTTTAAGATTTAATGCTTGCTTTTTTCTTTTTATAGCTAATAGTGAAATCTGCAAACCAAAACGAACTTTTAAATCTGGAAAAACGTTAAAGATCATATGCACGTGGACTGTTTGAACTAAATCAACTTGACTTGTGTTTGCACAGCAGTCGTTTAGATGGATAAACAAATAATCGTAAACCCTTTTGGCAGTGTTTCCAGTGGGAAAAAAATAATCCAGAACCTGATTAGTAGTCTAAATTGGATGTGTGTTGTTCTGGAACAGTTTCCTAAATGGGCTGAATGGCTGTATTTGGGAAGATAAATTACTGATGGGTAACAAAACCTCTTGTGTTACCTTAATAAATATGCATATGATCTTTAACAGTGAAGAAAGGAATATATAGAAGACTTAAAGCAGTTCATGAAAATGGACCTTTTAAAGATTTTTGTAGTAACTTGCACAGATCTGACATACATTTTGTCTTGATTTTTTAGGTAGAGATACTGCAACAAAGCCATCTTGCAGCGCATCGTGAGTGAATGGAGGGTGGTCTTCGTGAGACAAAATGACTATTTTGTAAAAGACTTTTAGTGTACGACACAACTGTGTCTAACTGTACATAGTGGCTGACTAGTTTTCTTTTATGGTTTTTACTTTCTTTTTGCCATTCATGTTATGATACAATGTGGACTTGTGTTTATACAAACGTTATTTGTATAATTTCATGTTAAAGGATTCTCTAATAAATGCTTACTTAAGTGAACGTGTAGTCTTGCTGTTGGCTGTCAGCTTACAGTGGTATAACTTTACTTTTACTTGTATAGAAGGGCAGGTACCTTTCTGGAGATCATAAGTGGCTCAAGACAAGGCTATTTTTTATACAGGTCAGTACAACCCACTCCTTTTCCTGACCCTGTCTTAAGAGAGCACCATAATGCCTTGAGTTAGCATCACTGTGGAAGATGGCAGTTTTCTCCTGCCAGCTGCAGAAAAGAGGAGAGAGTGGTCTGTGGCACGATACTGTCAATTTCATACATCTGGAACTGCAGCAGCACCTATGCTGATAGCTCAGCACTGCTTGAGGGGTTGGAGGATGAGATCTGTATCACCTTTCAAGGTTTTTCAAGCACTTAAGGTTCTAGAATACTCAAGGCTATAACTTAATTACTTCCCTAGGGCAATTGCTCCCTGTCTATTCCAATTCCAAGCAGGAGATTACAAATTCCTGAACTTCAGGGTCAGCAACTAATTTCTGATCCTTCTGATGTGAAGGATCTATTCCTTCAAGTTAGATCCTGTACTAGATTCTTCTCAAGTGGACCAGAAAACAGGTTTCCTATCTTGTGTATACTAGGCAAGCAACATAACAAAAGCCTGAACAAATGATTGCCAGAGAAGGGAAACTGCTTTAACAGGTTGTTTTCTGAATAGGGGAACAGCTGACATACACATTGTGCCTGAGGCCAAAGGATTGCAGCAGTCTGCTGTAAGGTTTTTTGTTTGTTTGTTTTTGTTTTTTCCTCAGCACAAGTATCTAGTCATGTATCAAAAATAAACTTTGCGTGTTGGAAGAGTAAAGTTAAATGCAAGTAGCTAATACACAGGGGAGACTAGTCTTGCAAACTTTTAAAGGGAGTAGTCTGGGTAGAGGTTTCTCTCTAAAAGTTTCGAAACCATAATTTCAGTGTTTATTTCTCTCTCAGGCAGCTGACTATTCCCCTTCTATCAAGACAGAAGAACTGCATACAATAACTGCTCTGGGTTAAGTAGCTGCTAGATCTGGAGAGGTTCTTGTCATCTTAGCAATTAGGTTGGATGAGAGAAGACTCACTGACATCACTGGGTACAAACTAAAGGAAAAAGCACATGGCCGCTGGGAGAAGTCACAGTGATATGTGACTTTGTACTCCCGACTTTTCTGGAGTGCAGCTGGATGCAGAAGCTGTCCTGAACAGCAGTGCGTCCGGGTGGCTGCAAGCACTGCTCTGCTTTTGCCACTAGGACGTGGTTTTGCTATTGCACTTCTTTGTTAATATAAAAAACCCCGCTAGTCTAAGAGTCAAGTTTTACTTCAATCTGTAGCAATTTATGTTTTAAATTTAAAATGGACTTTTTTTTTTTTTTTTTTGTAAAGGTTCATTTTGGTACCTTCAGGCACTGGATGCTCCAGGGGGTGTCCGCGGATTGCGAGGTGCCCAGAAGCCCAGTGCAGGCCGGCCCTGCAGGTTCGGGACCCCGCAAGGCTCCGGGAGCCGCGTCGGGCAGGTCCCCAGCAGCTACCGGTTGGAGAGCGGCCCGCCCGGCCTCACGACGAGCGGCCGCTCGCCCCGTGCCCGGCTCCGCAGCGGCCACCCGAAAAACCCCAAGGCTCTGCGGTTGGCGGCAGGCCGCCCGAGGTGCGGCGCGGCGCTCACGGACAACGGCCACCAACCGACAGCTCCAACGACTCCAGGGACTGCACACCCCCCGCGCCATCTCGTCGGGAGGAGGTGTCACGTGACCACGCCCGCCGCGCTCCTTCCGTCCGCCATTTTAGGTTGGGTCGGTGGTGGCGCCATTAAAAAAAGCGAGCGAAAGGAGGAGGGCTCGGTGCGCTTGTGCCGTTGCCGGGGCCGGGAGCGGGGCCGGGACCTCGGCGGGGAAGCGGCAGCGGGGCCGGGGACGGCGGGCGGTCGCCGGCCGGCCGGCGCGGGTCAGCGGCGGCGGCGCCATGTCGGAGCAGCAGTTCGCCATGGACTCGGCGGCGGCGGGCGCCGGAGGCAGCTCGGTGGAGCCGGCGGAGCAGCCTGAGGGGCTGGCGGGGGCTGGGGCGGGGAGCGCCGACGGGGGAGGTGGCGGCGGCGGCGGGATCGAGTCGGAGGGAGCCAAGATCGATGCCAGCAAGAACGAGGAGGACGAGGGGTGAGCGGCGGGGGCGGCGCGGGCGCCCCGCGGCTTTTGTCTCCTTGGCGGCGTCTTGCTGGGGCGGGCGGCGAGGTCCAGCGCCTCTTGGCTCGGCCTGGTGCGGCGCGGCCCCGCTTGCCGCCCTGTTTGTTTACTTGGCGCCGCGGCGACGTCACGTACCGGGCCGGGCCGGCGGGGGCGGGCTGCCGGCGGGGCTCGGGCGGGCGGTGCCGCTCGGGCATGTCCGCCTTCCTGTTTGCCGGGAGCACCGGGGCGTGCGGAGCGGGACAGAGGCCCCCGCGGCACAACAGTGACCGCTGCGAGCCGGCTTGCGCTCCGGCAACGGCGGCGGGGGGCGCGCCGCTGCTCGACCCGGAGCGGCGCGGCTCGGGCGGTAGCTGGCGGCTCACCTGGAGGCTGCAAACCTAAGCGCGACCTGGGGGCCTGGTGTGCTCTTGGTTTGCTCTTCGGCATTACAGGGAGTCGGGGGTAATACCGTGCTCTGGGTCGGTTTCGATAAATTAGTGGGAGCAGCGCTGTCATGAAGTTCCAAATGCTGTCAAGTGGGGAAAATGTCATGTCCCTGTCAACCCAAATCCCACGGCAGTTGGCAGTGGCTGGTCCTGAGGTGTGATGTGTGCCAAACTACAAACTTTTTTTGTTTTTTTTTTTTGAGGATGTCTTTCCTAGAAGTTAATGTGCAGTGCACGTGTTAAGGACTGTAACTCAACGTAGCTCAATGCTCAAGTTGCAATCACTTAGTGTTGCCCTATGTTGCAAACATAAACGGTATGTCAGTTGCGTGTCAGTGAGAGGCATGAGACACCTTGACTTCTTCCCACCCTAAACCATTCCTCCTCTCCTCATGAAACTTGCTGTGAGGAAGGTTGCTTTAGGTGACAGCTTAAGAATGAAGGCAGCAGTTAATCTAAGGGTCTCTGCCTAATGCTTGGCATGGGGCAGTGTCGCTTTAATCTAGCAGGTGAAATTCATGTATAATAAATCCAGTCACAGGATAGGCTACTGCTGTATGCTGTCTCGTGTCAGGCCAATAAGAAACTAAAGTTACAGGCCTGTTTTTGATCAAGGCAGAAAATAAACTGGATAAAGGAAGACTAGCTACTGTGTCCTGTAGAGACCTGTTGCGAAACCTTCCTGAGTGTCTTCCTTCTTCTCTAATAACTGGGATGTTGCTGAGAGCAGGGAGAGAGAACAGGAACCTTTTTTGACTGTTCTGCTAGGGTTAGTGAAAACTTAGAATATTTTTGTTACTTCTCACCTATTCTTAATGGCTTTAAGTACCTTTGCAGTTTGCATATTTGTTTTACTTTTTGCCCTTGAATACATACCTATTAAAGGATTTTCATGAGGAAGCTCATCTTCTTTTAAGTCAACACAGTCTAGAAAAAGTTGTCACTGAGTGGTGCAGTGAGCAGTGAGCATACTGACATTGGGCAGTGAGTATGCGTAGCATACATTGACCTGTAGTTCAGTTCAATTGTTTTTTGACCTGTCAATTCTTAAGGGTAATGCTGTACAGGATACAAAGTGTTTTGACAGCTCTCTTGGTAGTAGAGGGAAAAAACCACGTCCTGGGTAGCCTCTGGATGTGGGTACATCAGTATTTCCTTTGCATTAGGAATTAGAGACAGTGTCTTCAGGAAAAAACAGTGCGCAGGTTCTCGGACCCTCAGATCTCCTCAGTGAGAACTGTGGACTTAAGAAAGCCACTACTTGTGGTGATGTCTATGCTCTGTTTAGCTAAGTCTGAAGTTTGAAATCTTTCCTGATACGCTTCTGGTAACTTATTGTGGAAAACTGTATGTGCTGACGTGACTTACATTTCCCAAACCACAGTTTGGCTGGTGTATGTATTTTACAAGCTTTTGACAGCACTGTGATATTGCACCTTAATTGTTTCTTGTGCTCAGGTTTGTGTTGTAGCCTTGATCTGACCTCAGTTTTGCAGTGGAGCGGTAGTTCGTCAACTTCTGTAGTGGCAAACAGAAGCAGTCATGTTTTGCTGCTCTGTAACTGGACTCACAGATGCAGTTATTGCATGGTGGGAAGAAAATCCTTCAGAGGGCTGTCAGTTTCAAACTCGTGTTCTTGGTCTGTCACGTGTTTAGTGATATGAAGCAGCATTTTGTATGTTAATGTTGATTGTTGATAATTGTAAAACAGGTGTTTTGTATGTCACATTTGTATGTTTGATAGTAACTGCTAGAGTATCACTGTCCCGCATGTGTCAGAAATACGATGCTGCATCCTCTGTATACGTTCTGTTTTGCTGCTTTAACAAAAACCCACAAAACAAACAAACAAGAACCTTAATGATGGATGAACACAAGGACACAAAAGCATCCTTTATCCTTTAATCCTCTCCATACTGCTGTGAGGCTGCTGGTTTACCAGTGTGGACCATTTTTGCCATATTGGTCCTGAAGACAATAAGATGTCACACTAGAAAAGGCTTTTGGTGCTTTGTTGAAGAGAGATCTGGAACTACTGGGAACAGTGGATAAAGGGATCGGGAATCGGTGCTCCTCTTTATAGACTTCAAGACTTTTTATAGAAGCATCTGAAGCTCCTGAACCCCCTCATCTGTATGGAGGTTGAATATGTTTGTCAGAATCTGAATGCTCTTGTTAATTCTGTAAGAGCACAGCTAATTCAACAGAGTTAGTTCACATAAGCAGCTTTTGATTTGAGACAGTTTGACTTGTGGAAGTACAACACAATTGTACATGATTGGCAGAAATATTTGTATGTGTGTGGAAAGTGGAGGAGTTAGAAATGTGGTACAGTGTTTTTTCAGGTTTTCTGGTAATTGCGTGTGATTGCGGAATAAATTGGTACAGTGAAAATGGACAAAGCTTGGTAGAAAGCATTTTTATGGATCATAATGGATCATACTTTCTGTTTTGAGCCTGCTGTAAAATCTTCTTTATCAGTATTAGAAGAGATCATCTCGGATCGAATCCTCTTTTGAATGGGTGCATAAGCCCTGTGCATAATTACTAGGAGTGTTTCATTTGTGTGCATATTGGCTTGATTTTTAGTTGATGCAAATCATGAAGCGTTTCCTCTCAAGACACAGTGGTTCTTGATTTTTTTTTTTTTTTTTTTTTTTTTTTTTGGTGGCTTACTAATTCGATGGGATGGTCATGATTTGATTCCAAGCTTCCAGTGTGTTTTTGAAAATACAAGTCATGATTAGAGTTATCTGCTGTACACGTTTGCCCAGCAACACTGGTCCTGTAGATGGGATATTGGGAAGATGTTCTCGTGATTGTATTGGATTATGCCAGGTGTTTATAGCATGTTTTGGGGAGGAAAGATAAGTTTTGACCATCCAATACTTTGCTTTTTTACTGCTTTCTGGGGAAGGGGACTTGACTAAACTTTCTTTATTTCTTTTAGTTTACTGATATTGGCATATGTCCAGTCCAGACTAGTACATAAATGCTGCTCTTTAACTGCACTGACTTACAAATCTGTTCTGCCTGTGTTTGTTTCATAAGCAGTTGTGTGGAGGCTCTGCAGATAACTAAATGGAATTAAGCCTGTGGTGGGTCAGTAGTGGTGGGAATGCAAGGAAGTAGTAAAATATCTTTTCGTCACTCTTTGTAGTTTCTTGGGATAGCAGAGTAAGCAACTGCAGCAGAAGATGGTGCAGAACTTTTGTGTACATGTAAGTCTTTATCTAATCTGGCCAGCATCATTTAAGCAAGTTCTCAAAAAGTGCAGGCCTGTTGTGTGTAATGTCACCGATAAAATTGTGCTGTTCCTTACATTAGGATATAAAGCTTGACAGTACAGGATTTTGGGTAAGACACATTAACAGATTAACCATCTTGTCTTAACAGGAAAATGTTTATTGGTGGCCTTAGCTGGGACACTACAAAGAAAGATCTGAAGGACTATTTCTCTAAATTTGGTGAAGTCGTAGACTGCACTCTGAAGTTAGATCCAATCACTGGGCGATCGAGAGGCTTCGGCTTTGTACTCTTCAAGGAATCAGAGAGCGTAGATAAGGTAGTATTAATGTAATGAAACAACATGTTCAGTTTTACATGTTCAAAGATACAGCGCTCAGATGATTGTATGCATAGTTATTTGTATGTGATCTGTTAAAGATGATTCTGGGATACGGTATATTTAAGATGCTTACTGAAATGTTTTCTTCCTAAACAGTCTTGCTTGTGATGCAGTGGCCAGGACCACCAGTGATGCCCAAAGTATGGCTTTTTGTACTTACAGGGGAGCATACTGCAAGCCACTGGACTTGAGCACTTTAAAAATACTGTATATAAATGTCTGCTGTGTACTACTGTGAAAGCAGTAATTTACAAAGAACTTCGTCTTTGCATTCCAGAGCTGCAACGTGAACCTCTAGAGTAGACCTTTGATAGATAAATAGGCTTTGATAGATTTGGGCTTTATCCAAACAAAAATTAGCTGTTAACCTTTCTGAAATGCTGTTGACACAACACACTGAAAAGTTTTCACCTTCATTGACCTTTGGTGAAATCTAAAGTACAGATTCTTTACTTCATGAAGTTTCAGGATGGGATTGTAGAGTACTTTCTGAGAAATGTTACACTTCTACTTCCCTTGGGTGATACGTGACTCTTGAAAGGCTCTGCCTGTGTTAGTGGATAGTGATCAAAATCATAGAACTGTTTGGTTTTGTGCAACAAATTATTGCTATAATCAAAGTATTGAAATTGAAGCAATAGCATTAACAAAAACTGAGTACAAAATAACTGGGCCTTGCTCAAAACATCAGTGAAACATTTAACTTAAACTGCGAGTAAGATCGTGTTTTAATTTTCCACAGGTCATGGACCAGAAAGAACATAAGCTGAATGGAAAAGTCATTGATCCCAAAAGAGCTAAAGCCATGAAAACAAAAGAACCCGTTAAAAAGATTTTTGTTGGGGGCTTATCTCCAGACACGCCTGAGGAGAAAATAAGGGAATATTTTGGAGGTTTTGGTGAGGTACGTGGTGAAATAAACTGCTTATGCTTGTAGAACTTGTTCTGTCTTCAGAAATTCAGTAATAAAAAGCAGCCTCCAAATGCAACCTGCGTGGATGCTACTGTAAGCTTGATGGCCAGTGTAGCTCCATGTGTCTTAGTAGAATTTTAATGATAAGAGTATTAATTACAGGCTTTGAGTTGCATAAACTGGGTTAATGGAAGGAGGAGCTGGGAGAGTTAGAGTCAGAGAGTTAAGAACTGATTCATGGGATGTCTGACAGTCTTGACTGGGGCAGGCATGGGAGGCAACGTTTTTGAGCATGCTGCTTTGGTCAGTTGGGTGAGATGCTCTTCAGCCACCCCAGCTGGTCTGCTATGGCACAGATTCAGACAGTTTCCCTAAATTCTGTGCAACTGTGTAGTCTCGTGTCTCTCTCTGTCCCTAGTTTTTGGTGATGCAGATGAACAAAATATCACTGCAGTCCTTAAAAGCTGTTCTTGTATGAGCTTTCTACAGCTACTAGTTCCCTATTTGTTCTCAGATGTTGCCAGCATCAGGTGATAACTGTGTTGTCACGAAATTCGATTGTCATATACGTGCCATTTTACCACCTTACAGACAGTTCACTCTGGACTATAGATGTTAATTACTATTTGCCTAGGCTGAGGTCTTGTGTGCCATATGTAAGGAGAACTGTATTCTGTGTTTGTAGTCAGGTGTAAAATTTGTCCTGTTTAACATACAATTTTAGCAGCATTGTGGATGAACAGAACTATGCACTTGGACAAAGCTACATCTTTTTCATATGAAACTTGAAGGTTTAGGTCTGTTCAAGGTTTGAAACACCTAGTTACTTCAGTGTTAACTGAGTTAAAACTGAAAGTCAAACGGAGACTATTTATCCAGCACAACTAAAATATTCTTTGTGCACCGTATTTTGTATGAGTTCCTGAATGGGCAAGTGATATTATGAGTTAGAAGAAAAAAATCTTTTACACAATTATCAACACTATTTCTAGGTAAGGTGATGTTTGTGATGTTGATGGTTTCTAGTGATGTAAAGCCCTGTGAAGGAGGCACATTATCATATTCAAATCTAAATAATTTCAGTTAACAAAATATGACCAGTTAGAAACATTAAATGGCATGAATGTCAGGATAAAAGATAAAATCACTGTCTTCCACCAGGTTGAATCGATAGAACTCCCCATGGACAACAAAACTAACAAGAGGCGTGGATTTTGCTTCATTACTTTCAAGGAGGAGGAACCAGTGAAGAAAATAATGGAAAAGAAATACCACAATGTTGGGCTTAGTAAAGTAGGTGGAGTTCTTCCTAGAGAAACTGAACAATGGCAATAGAGGGAATTACATTATCAGTTGTATCTGTTTGGGGATAATAGTCTGAAAATACCTGTAAGCATTATTTCTTACATGTAGGCGTTATGCCTATGAAGTATGTATATAGGTACTAGGAATAGGTTATTGTAATCTTAACTTCTTGAGCTGAGGGGGTTTCCGGTGAGGTTTTGTACGGCATCCCCTGTGGGGAGAGGGCTGGGCTGCAGCGTATTTGTTCATTGTGAAGCTCCCACGTTCTCTAGCTGTGTGGTCAGAATGCTGTGTCACTGATCTGCTCTACCAGGCTGCACCATGTTCTCCTGGTAGCTGGATCTTTGCGTGTTTCATATGGAAATACTTTGTTGTTTTAAGCAAAATGTCAGGTTATCTTGGAGTGCTTCCAAAACTGAAATGAAATGGGAAGTTAGGCTTTCCTGCTGGAAGTTACATTTCTTTCAGAAACATGGTTGGAATTCACCCTTGTAACAAAAACTGAAATTGTAGCTGGCCTCTCCTATGTTGGATGAATATGTAGTGGAAGCTTCAGAACAAAGTTGAGTAAAAATGTTGGCTATACTTTTGTAACTCAGATTTGATTTCACTTTTCTCAGATAAATAGACCTCAGAGGTCTATTTCAAAGGGAAAACAGAAAGACATACAAAGAAACAAGCATTCTTTTCAGAATTGGTTCTGCTGGCAGAAAATGAGGAAACTTGA